>NC_089857.1:16004283-16641783 GCF_036373705.1 Amia ocellicauda
TTCATGCAGCTAAACGCGGTGAAGGTGTTTTGTTAATGCATTAAGTTACTGCCCGGGACTTTGTTGTTGTTTTCTTTTTATTCATTTTCAGAAGAGTGGATGGACCTTCCTGCCAGAGCTGTGCACGGGGGCCGAGTGAAACCGCTCCCCGATGTCTACACACTGTGTGAACATTAGTTGCGTGTTTCAGTTTTTAATTGAATGCGAAATGAAGCCATTACCTTGTTTGGTTGCACATTCGTGGCAGGCAGTTGGGGGAGCAGGGAAAGCAGTGAAGCCCTAATAACACCAGCTCTCTCTGCCCCCAGATACAAATAAAGGGGGAAAAAAAGTCATGAATGAGCTTTTGTCCACGGCAGATAAATAAATAAAGCTGTGCCTCAGTGACCAAACTTTAATAAGAACTATCTCACTCATGTGTGAGAGCCCTGCATTGCAAATAGATTGAGAGCAAACAAATAGCGTTGGTTTAGTGATATATTATACACCTTCCAAAATGAGCTTTTCTATCTTACTTTGAAATTGAAATGAACAAGTTAGGGTGGCTAAGGAGGATGGTGGACATGAGGGAAATCAAACTTTAATTGTAATTCTCGCATCAGTTAGACCAGGTCAACCGACACAGACAGTCAGATATTCTTCTGTGGTCAAATCTTAAAAAGTAATTAAAAAGTTATATATATATATATACTGCTCAAAAAAATTAAGGGGACACTTAACATTGATTTCTGAACTTCTGATGAGATAATTTTGTAAAAATCCAAATAACTTCACAGATCTTGTAAAGGGGTTAAACAATGTTTTCCATGCTTGTTCAATGAACCATAAACAATTAATGAACATGCACCTGTGGAACGGTCGTTAAGATACTCACAGCTTACAGACGGTAGGCAATTAAGGTCACAGTTATAAAAACTTAGGACACTAAAGAGACCTTTCTACTGACTCTGAAAAACACCAAAATAAAGATGCCCAGGGTCCTGCTCATCTGCGTGAACGTGTCTTAGGCATGCTGCAAGGAGTTCTCAGGACTGCAGATGTGGCATGGGCAATAAACTGCAATGTCCGTACTGTGAGACACCTAAGACAGCGCTACAGGGAGACAGGAAGGACAACTGATCGTCCTCGCAGTGGCAGACCACGTGTAACAACACCTGCACAGGATCGGTACATCCGAATTTCACATCTGCGGGATAGGTACAGGACGGCAACAACAACTGCCCGAGTTACACCAGGAACGCACAATCCCTCCATCAGTGCTCGGACTGTCCACAATAGACTGAGAGAGGCTGGACTGAAGGCTTGTAGGCCTGTTGTAAGGCAGGTCATTACCAGACATCACCGGCAACAATGTCGCCTATGAGCACAAACCCACCTGCGCTGGACGTGATTTCCTGCAGGACAGGAATGTCAGTGTGCTGCCATGGCCAGCGAAGAGCCCGGATCTCAATCCCATTGAGCACATCTGGGACCTGTTGGATCAGAGGGTGAGGGCTAGGGCCATTCCCCCCAGAAATGTCATGGAACTTGGAAGTGCCTTGCTGGAAGAGTGGGGTAACATCTCACAGCAAGAACTGGCAAATCTGGTGCAGTCCATGAGGAGGAGATGGACTGCAGGACTTAATGCAGCTGGTGGCCAGACCAGATACTGACTGTGACTTTTGATATTGACCCCCCCTTTGTTCAGGGATACATTATTCAATTTCTAGTCACATGATCATTTGTTCAGTTTATGTCTTAGTTGTTGAATCTTTTTATGTTCATACAAATATTTACACGTTAAGTTTGCTGAAAATAAAATCAGTGAGAGGACATTTCTGTTTTTGCTTTTTATCAGCAGCAGCAGCCTATATCAATCTACTGCTGGATGAAGGCCTCCCCAAGATGATTTATATATACATTCAAAATACTTGCATATGCATATTCTCATTCACCTGCTGGTTTATAAATAACACATTGAGGTTGTTATAATAATAATATTCATCATTATCATCATCATCATTTCAGGTTAAAATCGTTTCCAATCCATAAAAAATGTTCCTTGGGCACAAGAAGCAACTGGAGGTTGACAATACTGACACTCATGTTCTGTCCATACATTGGGAGGTTGAGTGACCATCTTTAACTGCAAAGCTTTGTACAGTTTCTGCTTTGTGTTGCCGTGTAAACTGTACACGCTCACATAAACAAAATAGCTTTTCCAAGAATGTCTGTCAAAAGTAAAACTTGGGGTGAAACTGTACATCTGTGTTGTGTACCTTTGTACCATCTCTGTTACTGCCTTGTTCAAAGCTCATCTAGTGTTCTGACAGAACTGTGGTCTAACAAAAACAGAAATAAGGCAATATGGGTTTCCCTAATTCAGTATGATAATGTTTTGGAGGGATATATATATATATATATATATATATATATATATATATATATATATATATATATGTATATATATATGTATATATATATGTATATATGTATATATATATGTATGTATATATATGTATATATAAAAGCGAACAAGTCTTTGAAACCCACTGAAAGGAGAAGGTCCTGATTGCAAAAGTGCTTTCCTATTAAAAGACCTCAGCTGAGCCCCCCAAAATGCCCCCGCAAATCCCTCCCTCCTGGATCAAGACAATTCAGCGGCCTATTCATTCTCCAATCGAGTGCTTCAGAGAAGAGGCTTCAAAGCAAGAGGACAGAAATTCACTCTCCACAGGAGGGTTTTTGGGTCAAATTATAGCCCTCTCCCACAGTCTCAGTTCTCAGGGGTATTCACAGCTTGCCGGTACATAGGGGCAAAACACACTGGGGAGCTCTGGACTCAACATATTTTTGGGAGTGCACATTAACTACAATAAAAATATTATTATTGCTACTACTAGTATTACTATTATTGCTTTAAATTACACAATTCCTTCAGAAGGTTATGTTACGAAGTGGGAAATCCTGCAAGTAACACATAATCATAAAGAGGTTTTGAGAATATCTGAAGCTATAGTACACCTATGACACTACTACTGTTACTAATAGTAATATTGATGAGGAGTTTGCACTGCTCGCATTACTATTTGTATTAAAAATATAAAAAAATGGTCAGAATCAAATATTCATAAATTGAAAGAATGTGATATTATACTATAGAGATTAAGAATGATAGATTACATGATGCAAGTTATTCCCATTGATACAGGATGAGAACGTAAAAATCAGATAATATGGGGTACACGTCTACATGATATTAGTACTGTCAAGGTCCTGTAAAGAGAGGGAGCTACGGCATTTTTGAGGACGCAGTGAAGACGGAGAGAGATGTCGCTTACCTGAGCACAGCAGCAGATTGGACCACAAGAGTTCAAGTGTCATAATGACAAAAATCATAATCCAGTGGATGTTTGTGACTGTCTTGCTGGGGGTGGTGTGACAGCCAACTCTCTGCTCCTATCAGAAAAAGGAGTGGACCGAAGTAACAGTGTGCTTGGCTGAAGAGCAAATTGCACTCACACCAAGAAGGAGTTAATATAAAAACACATCTGTTTTCATGCAGTATTTATAAACATTCAAATATGAAAAGCATTGAGTCATTAAATTGAGAGAAGAAAAAAAATCACAAATCATATCTGTTTGTATCTGTAAATGATCATAGACGCAGATTCATAGATGGAAGTTATGAACAATATCAAGACTTTAAGTTAGCTGATGTTATTACTGATTTGTGATTGCTTGTTGAAATGAATGCTTAAATGGGGAAACAGTATAATGTAGTTATTTGTGGTTTATATCTTAGTACATCAGAAAGAAGAAAGAATAAAATGCTTTATTCCTTTGACTGTGAAATAGTCTGTTTTTATGGACTTTTTTGTGTTCTTGTCTCTTTTGGTGAAAATATGTGTCATGCTCTCAAAACATTCTTTTTATGCTTCAAAATATTTAATTTAGATTTTCTGCTGCATTTAGCTGCATTTTGAACTTGTCATCCATTGAAAATCTCACTTAGCAAGAATATGTATTTAAAAAAAATATATATATTTATTTATTTAAACAATATATCTTTTCAGAATGGCAAAGAAGAGAGAGAGAGAGAGAGAGAGAGAGAGAGAGAGAGAGAGAGAGGCATGGAGACACAATCACAGGTTGCTACATCTTAGTAATGAGAAATCCACTGAGTGACAGGAGTCAGGCCTAATCTTCTCTGCTAAAGGTGAAGATTTAAAACAGCGCTAACAGTCGGACATGGCATGAGAACTTCCGTTTCCTCAGCCCTGCTTTTCTGCCCCCTGATTGTGAGTCACAAGCACTTGGAGAAGGCTGCCTTGAGAGCGCTCTGACGGACGGGCTGCCTTTGTCTTCCTGAGGTTAAATCATAAACATTGCGAGCCGAACTGAATCTCTAATTAGTTCTATAGAACTCGCTCCTTCTGCTCTCCAACACTCCAAAAACTTTAGACGCTTCACACAAAGGCTTCTTTAAGCCCCCTTTTTTTGGTTACAGTACATGTGAGCAGAAGATAATTTACGAAGGACAAACAACTCTGAGTGTTGAATCACTATTATAATAATCCAGTGTGTGGAGTCCCTTCGGGCATGAGAAAGTGTGGATTACTTTCTTCACCTATTCACCACGACTGGCCTGTAAGTAATGAAAACAAGGGTGAAGGCAAGCTTGTAAGAGGATGGACAGGAGCTTTCTTTCTTTCTTTTACGGAAGAATACAACTGACAAGGAACCAGCAGAAAACAAATATTTAAGGTTTTCAGATTGCAGCTTTTATACCTAATTCTCGGTTTCTTCTACAAAACACATTTGAGCAAATTGTCACTCTGGGCAATAAATCCATTGCATTGAAGAATTTTCTTTAAATACTCTAAAAATTTAATCAAAATCTGTGCAAGAAAAGCAAAACTGATAACTGATATGTTTTTATGTGGTTTATGAAATGTGTATTAACGGTGTACTACATGTATACTACATGTGTATTAACAGCATATTAAAGGTACATTAAAGATGTATTAAAGGAATATGGTATGGTAAAAAAGGAATAAGGAATAAGGAAATGGCAATCTAAATTACCTATCCTGAGGGGAACACATGTATAGGTAGGTACTGAATTAAATCTGAACGAAAATCAGATTAAATTGCCAACAGTTATTGGGATGCTTTTGTCTTCCTAGTATTACACAGTTTGACTTCTCCCATTAGGAAGTTTTTGGAGAAATGTGTGTCTTGTTACAAGAAGCATCTTGCCAAATGAAAGTGTTTTTAAAAACAACAACAGAAAACACTTTATAGAGAGCTTTTGTACTGCATAGTGGTCTACTTAAATTAACACTGTAAACCCACAGAGTAATCAGCTGTTTTGTTTCTTGTTTCTATTTTTGAGGATGCTTACATTACGGATGAGGCTGCTTTACATGCTGACATACTGTGGAGCTCATTTGGGATTTTAAAAGCCTGATTCACTGTTCTTTCCCTAAACAAGGGACTGCCTTTTTCAACAAGTGGGCATTATTCCATCAGATGGGATCATCAAACAAAAAAATAATCTGAGCATGCATAATGCACCGCATTTGGAGTGACCGCTAAGCCTTTCTGCAAAAGACAAACACTGCGTAACATAACTGCTTGGGCGGCTGATATTAAGACAACGGACCACCGATTGCAAACTGGATGACTTGAGATGGAAACCTATGTTCCTACTAAAATACTTTTCTGTGGTCTTCTACTGAGAAATTCCAGAATTCTAATTGGAAAAAATGTGTGAACATTTGAAAATGTGCCAATTGAAGGACAGGGGTCTGCAAACCTGCTTCTGGCAATCTGTCTAACAAGTCTTGAAGCCAGCTTTAAGTGATCAGCTGTAAGTTAACAGAGGAATGAGACTAGATTTACTTATTTCTTTATTACTGATCCAAAAGTAATAAAAGGTGCGGCACCCTTAGCGATAGCTGCTATCCAGGGTGGCATAAGGATGTCTAATAGTTCTTCAGATACAAGCTTGTGCATGGAGAATTCAAGGAGATTGACTGCTGAGGAATTTATAAGGGCACCTCTTTGTTTTTTGTATTTTATCCTCAACAGGTTATGTCTTATAAAACATGGGTATGTGTTAATAAAAGAGCACAGAATTGATTGACATATCTGTGAATTATTACTGATGACATTTAGGCACAAGTGCAATCTTGTTGGCCTGAGAAATGTTGAAAAGGAGACTGAAAAATCTGTTACTTTTGCAAGAATCCACAGGAATAGTACAAGTAATGTATCTTGTTACAATATCTGTTTTCCAGCTCTTAGGATGTTTTGTTAAAATCTTAGGAATTGTTTTGTTTTTTAAACTAGTAATGAAAAACAACAAAAAATGTGAGGTCTATGCTTTCATTGATTTCAAAGAAAGGCTTACTGATAAGATTAAAGCCTATAATCTAAAGGGAGGGTATTTACTAAAGTCCTTGCCTGGTGTTGTTGTTGTGTGAGGATGGTTGGGAAAAGGATTTTGATATCCATCCCACTATCAGGACTAACAATAACCAAAACCTCAACGCAAACCAACATCACAGTTTTTAGCTTAACTCTGTCTTCAATCTGTTTTCGGAAACCTAAAAAAAAAAAACAACCCTCAACCCTAAGAGCTGACTGAATTTAGTGGGAGTTTCAACCCAACCCAAAACTTAACTTTGAATTCTATGGAATTCTAACTCATCTTGTTCAATTGTGACCATCAAAGAGCAGATGTGATGGAAGATGAAAAAGGAACAGGAGGGAAGCAGAGGAACTATAATTACTCCCCAGATTCTTCTCAGTGGGAAACACACAGTTTTCTAAGAGTAATTGGAACAGTTTGGCCCGTGAGTCTAAATTAAGTCTTGCCCCAAAAAACAACGTAAACTTATTTTTTGGCCAATTAAGTAATAGTGATATTTGTAAGACATTCTAAGGGAAAGCAATAAACATATTGTATCTTCGTTCTATTCATACCCTGGAGTTTCAGCCTGACTGATTCACATCCATTTGCCATTGTGGCTGATGCTCTCGTTTTAGGCCCTTGGATTATATTGCTTCCTTCCCTTTGTGAGTTGTAGAATTAGTTAACTCTAATTTCTTTTTGGAGTTAGTCAGGGTTTCCTCCCCAATTGCTGTTATATTAGTAGAGCCACTGGCTGCCATGATTCAGGGAACTTCAGTGTTGTGTGCAGTTAATACTCCCAGGCTAAGGAAATAGTCCGTGTCTGGTAGTATCAATGGTCGGTTGCCATGCAACCATTTAGCTCATTAGCTGTGATTCTGGACGTTCACCATGCATTCACCATCCCTACAGGGACACCCCATTTTGCATAAAAGGCCCTTTTTCTCAACATACAAACAAAATGGTCATCTGATAGCGATACCCAGAAAAGCAGGGGTTACACACTGTAAGATGAGAGGAAGAGGCCTATGTATGGTACTTGAAGGAGTAAGTTACTAGAAGTGACCTTTTAAATGATATGTATTTATTTATTTGAATAGTTTTCAAATAATTTTAGCTAAGTAATCAAAACTCACTCTGACAGGTACCAAGTCAATCTTTATCTCGAGTGTTTAATCAAGCAACTTCCATGTAGCAGTTAAACACCAAGCCTTGTCTTTTTCCCAGCAGTAATTTAACAGTCAACTAATAAGAGAGGATACAAAACGGATAAACTGCGCCCCAGCTGTAAACAAATAAAAAATACTGATGGATAAATACATTTACTCTAATACATTATCAGCATTTCATTGTAATAATTTGCAAGCAAGGGTGGGTTTAAGTTTTGATTTGGTTCGGGCAACAGAGTATAACTGCATTTTTTCTGATCCAGAATACTCTTTGACCAAATTCTTATTTTATAAAAAAAAAAGATAATTGGAACAAATCAAATAAAAACTGTCCCAATTATGATTATGTTAAAAATAGCATTGGTAAGAAAAAGTGCGTCTAAAGAATATTATGACTTAGAAATTGACTCGTTCATCTGTACTAAAATCTTTCTTGTGGTTCTTGCCCATTTAATGAATTATGATAGAGTAAAACTAGGCAAACAACCAATTCAACAAATATCCCACACCCTCGGAAATGACCTTCAGACACTGTTTTATCCACTCACATTATTGAGAAGTTTTGCATCTCTGCCATTTCCTGTCTCATTATTAGCACTGAAGAGTTTTATCTGAGGCCAGTTGCTCTTAATAAATGATAATGTGAATGACTGATTATCACAACATTTACGAGCAGAAAAATAAATAAAAAATGTTAAACATGCTGATTTCTTGGTTATATATTTCTATCCTCTGACACATATGTCATCCCGTTAGAAACAGCAAAAATGTAACAGTTAAGACAACACTTTCTGTGTCAGGACCTAACTTGGAAATGAAGGGTGAATTACAGGTGGAACCACCAGCCATCATCTTCACTGACAGAAATTCTGGAATATCTTGTGGACTTTATTACAGTCTTTTATCAAAAACACACTTAAAATAACTCTAAAGCCACTAGTTATTATTATTATTATTATTATTATTATTATTATTATTATTATTATTATTATTATATATTACAAAGGGTTGCCAAAACTCCTCCTATACCTATTCAAACCCATTACTTCATTGTAATAGTATTTTATATTCAGCTGTTGCCGAAGAAAAACTGTATAATGTATGAAAAAACACACACACACAAAAAAAACAGAACTTTACAGCCAGTTTGACTATATTTGCCTTCCCAACCGTACTCAGTGTCATTGACTCTCATTAAAATGGCCTCAACAACATATGTGTTGTGCTCTTGCCTTCCTCTCTGTTGTCTCTGAGGTTTCTAACTGTGGCAATCTGACAAATGTGTGTCATTGTGTGGGACACAGTATATCAGCCCCAGCACAAAATCAGATTATACAATCATTACATGCTGGTGCCTAACTGCAGGCACATAGACAGGCCTCCTCAGCCGGTGACACATTCAAGGTCCTGTTGGACTCAAAGTGAACCTGGGCTAGTTCCAACATTTCTCGGCACAAAGACACTTTTCACACCCACAGCAAAGACTTGCCTTTCAATGGACCAGGGGAATTACGCATTCAGGCTTTTCCCTTCCTGTCAGGTCCATTAGAATGAATGAGAAGTGCTTTATCCTCTACCTACTCTGAGATGACCCTGCTGTTCAAGAGCAGCTCTCCCTGGTGGTGATGTTTTCCCAGTATTTAAGCAAGCAGACATGACAGGGGAGGGTAACTATGAGATAACTACTATCCTAAAAATGTTTGTAAGGCTGATGCACAGGAATCCTGAACAGGCAAGAGAGAGAACAGGCCCGCAAGGCTGCTCTGTAAAAGTTTCTGTTTTGAAGTTTTCTTGTTTTCTTCTTCTAGTAAGCAGATCATTTCAGTTATGTAATTCAGGAAGCTACACTTGAAGACTTTTTAGCTCTGCCTAGGCCACATAACAGCTCCCTTACAGATGCATGTGAAACGTCTTGATCCAAGGAGATTGATAATTCCAGGAGCAGTTGGAATCTTTTCTGGAAACAAGACTGCTTTTAAAAATCCTTTTGAAATGTCCATTGAACCTCTGGGAACAGTGACAAGAGTATTTAATCCCTGCAGGAGTAAAAATCCTTTATGATAAACATTCGTCTTTGAATGAACTGGGAATGTCAGTGCGAGACAGCACTACAATACAGCCATTTTTCATTAAATGTGAAATATAACAATCAAGATTGTTTGTTTTTCCCACCTGTTTTGCAGTCGTGTATTTTAATAATAAAATTAATCTTGCCCCATCCAATAGCCTAAGTAAGAGATTACTGTTAAACCGTGGAGACTATGTGAACAACTGAACACAATTACTTATCCTGGGGAACATTTTAAACCCTGTATTTTTCACAGCGTCCAGGGATTATGGGAGCAGGTTGCAGCCCTAATCAAAAGTTCTCAAGTTTCATGTATTTCAATTGTAGACTTCAAACACTTCCCACAGAGAACTACAAATACTAAAAAATAATACCCAGCAAAACTGTATTAGAGATGAAAATCACTTCAACCAAGCCAGAGTCTGACAGCAACAATGAATATTTCCAAGTAAAGGTATCAGTTACCTCATTGTCTGAAATGGGATATTGTTTGCTGTTGTTTCCTTTTTTTATTGTTGTTTTGAAAAGGGGCCGATACAGTTTGCCCTGGGAAATCTGGATACAGTTACCACCTTGGAGAAATCTCCCCTTCAGTTTGCACAGTACAGTATGTGGTGAGACATTTCTTGTGCTGTGCAGGGAACACCTATGAAACATAACCCCGGCCCCTTTTTAATCAACATGTGCAGAAAAGGACATCAGTCAAAATGGGATTGTTATTCTTTTTCGACTGGAAATGTTTCTGTGAACTTCAAGAACCCAGATTCTATTGTAAAGCAAAATCAAGTTGTGTAACACAGTCTCCATAAATATCACAGTAATATGAGAATAATTAGGAAGTACTGATGCTTTGTTTTCATATTCCCATGAAATGAGCTGATAACGAGGAAGATATATATTTCCCTTCCACAAAATATTCCACAAAGAAGTATGCCCCAGGTTTACCTGAAGGAGCTGGGGGAGGGTAAAATCAGTGTAAGTTTCAGTGTACAGTGGAGAGTTGAATAGCCTTTGGGAAGAAGGAGCAGAATGGGAGATTTCAGGGTTTCTATGAAAAACACAATTGGAGTCATAGGCAGTGATACACAAGGTTCACAAGAGCCCTTTGAACATGTGTATGTATGTGAAATTCCATGACAAAGAATCTCTCAAATTATACAGTGTAGTACATTTTTTATATTTGTAGTCTGAATACAATTTTGAGTGTAACATTATGCATAACCTGTAATGGCAATCTGTATATATATTAATATTATGTCAGGCCAAAAGCACAGTATCTGTGTGCTCTGGATCACGTTCATGCCATTTAATGCTTCTAACTAGATCAGCAAAGAAGCAGTAACTGGCACAGAGGAAACTAAATTATAATTGAAAAAGTATAACTACCTGTCTTTAATTAGTCGACTGTGTCAAATACTTTATTCTCTAATGGAATTATGGAGAATAATTAGAGAGAAATGTCCTGGAAATTGGGTCATACTTTGCTTGGAAAACATAATCTTTGGAGGAAGCGATCAAATTGGAGTCCTAAAAAGCAAGTTCCATCAAATTTCAATCTGCAGGTCAATAACACAGTTTCAGTGCTCTAGTGAACGGTCAAGAATCCCTGCTTTGCCAAATTGAATTGAATATAAACACATACCCATGTAGCCTCACTCCAGCTGTTGTTAATGTAATGAATATAATGTAATAATAATGGCTAATAATGGATGTAGGGAGAAGATTAGACAATTATGTATTATTTTTGGTTCCCAATATATACACTACATTTAAACATGCTGGGCATGGTAGTTTTCTGTAAGAAGTCTGCTTACAGGCATGTAGCCTTATTGAAAAATAGGGGCGAGATTAAAGAGTTGAAAAATAGACAGCAACTGCCGTGGGTAACTGTGTCTTCAGTTCAAGCTTGAACAATGCATGGGTGAGGGGTGCCCTCTCTGTCACTAACTGGCTAACCATGTGAAACTCTTGCCAGTAAGCAGTTATTGTCAGTCCAGCTGCAAACAAAAAAATCAAGAATCACCAGAATACATAAAAAACTAACAATGTTACTCTTACTAAATATGTCACTTAAACACATGCTGGAAAACTGTACTGAGTTTTTGCAGGTTACAATGGAAAGTTGTTGTTTATGAGGATAGTAATCTAACCTGGAGATGAGAGGTGATTTTCAGAAAATACTGTGCTGACTGGAGACATTTCACATTTTTGGTCTTTGTAGCTACAAAACTGTTCAAAAGGCAAAGAAGTCATGCAATAAATGTATGGGTTGAAGTGGGCCAAGTTAAGGTGTTTTTCTTTTTTTTTTTCCACCTTGACACTGGCCTACAAAGTCTTCTACATCCTCCAGAGGCAATACCACAGACACAAGATAAAAAGAGGTAGAAAAGAAATTAAGGTCGTTCTGAAATCCACATTTGTTGACGATGTTAATTGACCTCCCAGAGGATTAATCATCTCCCTCATAATGGATCATTGACAAGTCCAGAGCTTCGCAGGGGGTTTCCTTTTGTGCCGCAGTTCTAAAGCAGTGCAGTGGGTCGCCTTCCCTTTCCCAGATATGAGGAAAGCTATATTCAGCTCTTGGGTTATAAATGGCTTGTATTGTGAATGGAATTCTCACACAAAGTGAATAAAAGTCAAGACCCAGGATTCCACAAGGACAGGTTCACACTCAAATAAATAAATACATAAATAAATCAATAAAGCAGAGGTTTCTCCACGTCCTTCTCCTGCGTCTATGTCACACTGCAGCTTTGTGTAGTGATGTCATGGTTGCCGAGGTAGAAAGAGGACGAGAGAGCCTTACATCATTTGTAAACGTGTGCCTTCCTGTTGCCGCCTCTAGGTACTGGAAAGCAGCACATTTCAGCTGAGAATACTGTTCAAACCCTCACAGTTACACAGCAATGGCAGCACTGGGTACATTCACTGTTTTCCTACACCGGGTGAAGGCTGATGTTTCATGGCAAAGCTATGTTGGTGTGGATTGTGCAAACAAATCTGTGACAGAGTCAAATTCTAAATCAGCGAGAACATCTGGCGTCATGAAATGTAAATCTTTTTTGGAACGAGTAAACGAGTGAACATTGATTTTATAGCTTACACATGCAAATGCTGATCATCAGGTTGTTAATCAAATGATCCCCCATAGTGGGGAATCCTGGAAAGCCCCCTCATATCCTGGATATACCTGTATATATTACTGTCTGGGAGGTCCCAGGTGTGGCACACAATTGGCTGAATGTTGTCAGAGTTTGGTAGGGTGCATACTTGTTCAGGCTCGGCTCAAGAGGTCATCTATGGAGTGAGCTTATCTGTGCTCTGAGATGCTTTTCAACGAGTTTCAACGTCATTTCAGTTTGGCCATTCTTATTCCTGACCTTATCATTGTCATTAAAACATTTTTATTACACACACAGACACACACAAAAGTGTTCCAGAATGTATAACCTAATTCATGAAATCCCCCAGTGTAGTACTAATTTAAAAATTCTTGCAGGCACTACACATCAGTGTTGGCGGGCTAGTCATAGTTTTGAATTGGACGTCGTCTTCTAGGACATAACTCTTTAACACTGTACAGTGAGGGGAAAAAGTATTTGATCCCCTGCTGATTTTGTACATTTGCCCACTGACAAAGAAATGATCAGTCTATAATTTTAATGGTAGGTGTATTTTGAGTGTCTCAGTGAGAGACAGAATAACAACAACAAAATCCAGAAAAACGAATTTCAAAAAAGTTATAAATTGATTTGCATGTTAATGAGTAATAATGAGTTAATGAGGAAATAAGTATTTGACCCCTTCGACTTAGTACTTGGTGGCAAAACCCTTGTTGGCAATCACAGAGGTCAGACGTTTCTTGTAGTTGGCCACCAGGTTTGCACACATCTCAGGAGGGATTTTGTCCCACTCCTCTTTGCAGATCCTCTCCAAGTCATTAAGGTTTCAAGGCTGACGTTTGGCAACTCGAACCTTCAGCTCCCTCCACAGATTTTCTATGGGATTAAGGTCTGGAGACTGGCTAGGCCACTCCAGGACCTTAATGTGCTTCTTCTTGAGCCACTCCTTTGTTGCCTTGGCTGTGTGTTTTGGGTCATTGTCATGCTGGAATACCCATCCACGACCCATTTTCAATGCCCTGGCTGAGGGAAGGAGGTTCTCACCCAAGATTTGACGGTACATGGCCCCGTCCATCGTCCCTTTGATGCGGTGCAGTTGTCCTGTCCCCTTAGCAGAAAAACACCCCCAAAGCATAATGTTTCCACCTCCATGTTTGACGGTGGGGATGGTGTTCTTGGGGTCATTCCTCCTCCTCCAAACACGGCAAGTTGAGTTGATGCCAAAGAGCTCGATTTTGGTCTCATCTGACCACAACACTTTCACCCAGTTCTCCTCTGAATCATTCAGATGTTCATTGGCAAACTTCAGATGGCCTGTACATGTGCTTTCTTGAGCAGGGGAACCTTGCGGGCGCTGCAGGATTTCAGTCCTTCACGGCGTAGTGTGTTACCAATTGTTTTCTTGGTGACTATGGTCCCAGCTGCCTTGAGATCATTAACAAGATCCTCCCGTGTAGTTCTGGGCTGATTCCTCATCGTTCTCATGATCATTGAAACTCCACGAGGTGAGATCTTGCATGGAGCCCCAGACCGAGGGAGACTGACAGTTATTTTGTGTTTCTTCCATTTGTGAATAATCGCACCAACTGTTGGCACCTTCTCACCAAGCTGCTTGGCGATGGTCTTGTAGCCCATTCCAGCCTTGTGTAGGTCTACAATCTTGTCCCTGACATCCTTGGACAGCTCTTTGGTCTTGGCCATGGTGGAGAGTTTGGAATCTGATTGATTGATTGCTTCTGTGGACAGGTGTCTTTCATACAGGTAATGAGCTGAGATTAGGAGCACTCTCTTAAAGGGAGTGCTCCTAATCTCAGCTCGTCTGTCTCTCACTGTTAAAATACACCTACCATTAAAATTATAGACTGATCATTTCTTTGTCAGTGGGCAAACGTACAAAATCAGCAGGGGATCAAATACTTTTTTCCCTCACTGTAGTAAACACAGAAATCAAGAGAAATATTTGTATGTGGGCTTCATATCAGACATTATATTTGCAAGAACACCTCCCAAACTGAAATATACCTCTCTAATTGATATCAGAAAAGTTTAATAATGAATCCTATAATACTTTAATTGTGATCACTATATTTTCCACCAAATTAATTAGTTGCATAAGTACATTATCTGAAAACTTTGCTTTGTAATTCAACTGAATCAGATTACTAAATGTAATCATTGATTTATACCGGTATATCAATAAGTAGGAATGTACTGTTTATTTAAAGGGATATATCTAGAAAGAAACAAAGCAATCTTTTTTCATCTTGGTACAAAGTGCTTACTCAAGAAATAAAGTATTATGCATTTGTTTCTGCTTCAGTATGCTTTTAGGTGACTGCCTTTTTAAGAACTAAAGGCATAAAGAAATTTGCTATGCCTATATATCAATCTCCATTTCCTCCATTTGTCAGTGGAGTAACTGAATTACGCTGACCTTGATTTGACCATTACCTTTCAGTTAAACATCTGTGTAAATTCACAGGACAAAAGAATTGAGTTTCTAAAGCATATTTTAGTTTCAGTCAGAAAGGGGTTATTCCAAATAGAGACAATTTTCTCAAGCTGATAGAAGGGGTTAATAAGATTTCAGTCAATGTGCAAGTAACATGTATGTATCAGGGTAAACCTAGAATGCTAGTAAGCATTATAAATCTGCAAGTTGCTTTACTAACCAACTACATGAAGAATCCTTAAAATAATAGATTCTAAAACTAAAGTTAAGATCCTGTTTTTTTTCTTCTGTTTTACAGATCATTTCACATATCATTTAAGTTCCTCATTGGATACAATTGAAATGCCCTCCAATTAATAGATGTATCTGACTTTCTAATTAAGGGACTCTATCTCTCTTGATATGCAGGTGTCGTGCAACACAACACAACATAACACAACACAACACAACACAACTCTGTAAAGACCTGTTTTGCTTTTTCATTGTTTTAGGGGCATCCCAACAGTGATTGTCGCGGCGCACATTACTGGACTTACAATCTTCCCCCTGCATCGCCATGAAAGCAGCAAAAACAGAGCCCACAACAATCCTTGGGAACGCTGTTGTATGTTTTTGGATTCATGGAACCCTTTCAGGACGATGTGCCAAAGTTAATAAAAATCCTTGAGTTGAGAATGTGGGGAGTGATTGTTCCTCTTGTGAAAGTAGTGCTCCACAAACAATATAGAGAGAAAAAAATGGAGCTGGTTATGTAAATGAGAATTTTACATTTGTGTTTTTATACATTTTAATTCAGTCCCTAGGCCAACAAAGAGGCTACTGTTTGTGGGATGAAACTGTGCCAGAGCTCTTGTCACAAGACAGTGTCAGATTTCTTAGGATTGATAACAGGGTCGTTTCTCTCCACAGCCTGCACTTTCCCTCCGTTTGCTGTTCATGTTAATCAATCTGCTTTCTAAATCTGCTGGAGATGAAATACATATTCTTCTGACTTGGACAGTGGTTACCCCCCCACCCCACACACACACATACACACACACACACCATTGATAAAAATGGTGTATGTAAATATGACTACATTTTAGTAAAGTATTTACATGACTCACCAAGGTGCCTATTCAATATTTAGATGATTACCATATATACATGGACCAGCAAATATAGGAAATTACTTGTTAAACACAGAGATAAAAGGTACAAACAGGGAAAATTACACTGTATCCTTTTTTGTAGGTTTGTACCAGCTCATGAACACATATTACTGTGTCAAATAGTAATGCTGGATTATTTTACTTCACTGGACAGTTTATTCTTTTCGTAAATTATTTATTTATTTATAACATTTTAAAAATGATTTAAAAGTGTAAAGATGTTCACAAAGTGGATGTTTTGGTGTGTATACAGTTATATTAACCCTGATAGTTTTGTACTATGTATAAAGCACTGTGAAGGGCTTTGGTCAAGCATGTGTTTGTTCTGTAAAACTTTCTATTGGCCTCTGGAATGCTTTGTAGAGGGGTGCAGACAATCCTCTTTAAATACCATGGTTGATTTTCTCCACACCTTCATTTTTCTGTGTAATCTCCAGTTGTACACATAAACAACTAAACTTCAGCACCTCGGATATACTCACGTTTGTTCAACAATATAAGAGGTATTGCTTAAAAAAACAAGCATCTTCCATAAACCATGGGAAAGTAACAGTCTATGAGACCAATGCTGTGCATAGAATTTGTGCTTTGATTTGAGTGGATGGATATGTAAACGGGGGAACAAGTACGGCAACAACAAATGAGAAGTTTCAGCGCACAGTGTGTAGTCAGACGTGAGGGGCATTTTAATCGCAGAGGCCTCTGGACCAACAATTTTGAGTGCATTTAGCAGTGAAATGGGCTGTTTTTAAAGAGGTTTTATTCCTGCAGATAAATTAAAGTTGGTGTTGAATGCCAACAGACTGTTAGTATGCAAAACAGATGAGACTTGGACTTAAAAGAAATGCCATTAGCATGCAGGACACCTGGGTTGTTCTGGCCTGGGATGAAGATTGGGGCTGAATTTTGCAATCTAGTCGAGCAACCAGAATAGCTAATCCTCTTTGTAACGGTCAATTTCCATGTTAGAAGATCTAAAAGACAGGAAATTCAGGGTTTGGCTCAGAATCCCCCCCAACCCCTCCCATTAAAAAATAAAAAATGCTTATTTTATTTGTATGTTACTCCACAAGGAAACAGCATATGAAAAAGTAAACAGAGTAACAATATTATTTGGCATTTTGCACTGCTCCACAATATTGTAGCGCCACCTGTGACAATTTGTGGCATGTCTAAGTATCATAATAAAAGCAGTCGAGCCTTGAAATGGCATTCCAAAGATGCGAACAAAGCAAGTAAAAATAGGATCACAGTGAAAGCGCAGGAGCTTATTGCTGGGTTATTGACTGGAAAATGAAGAGGCAGGGAGTTTATATACGTATATATATTCCTGTCTCACCAGTAATCACGTGCACCATGTGGCATGAAATGAAGCTTGTAATTCACTTCAGCATGACCAAGAGGAATTGTAGACAGTGTTTAGAAGGAACTGTCAACCATAATTAGGTAGCAACATGTCACTTCACTGCACTACATCGTGTGTTTTATGGCAAATGCTATAACATGATGGCCTAACCAGGTGAAGGGTCCCCTGTAGCTACAATAGGATACTTATGGTTTCTCCACTGTAGCAAATGGAATTAAATAATACATGCACTGCTACCTTAATGTGAAGTCTAGGCCTTTGTGATGATATCAGAAAAGCAGGTGAAGTTGTAGTCGTGTGGACTGGCCTTAACTATGACCATGCAATGGATTACTTTCTCAGGCCTAGTGGGCCTAGGCTTCTGTGACACTATGCAATGTAAAACAATTATTTATATTAAGCCACAACAAATCAGATATTCTTTGTAACTGTGAAATGAAAGACTGGCTGTTTATATAAGCATTTCTTTCTCCATATCTCCGTGTATAGCTGTCGAGTGCTGTTTCATTATTGTAAAACGTGTTGCATAAGTCAAACTGTTATTTTGCATCACTCATTTCCACTGCAAACATAATGCATATTATTCTGCCTTTTAAAGCTTTTTATGTTTATTTTATACCTTCTCAAGTCTTAATTTCAACTTACTAGAGCTGACTGCAATGATTGAAGTTTGTCATGCAAAAATAATTTAATTTGATGCACATATCAATACTCCAATATGTAAATACTCTTACCACCCTTGCCCTCCTCTAAAACTAAAACCATTTCAGAGACAAACTTGTACATTGACAACACTGTGCAATAGCTGTCACACTACAAGCTCAGAATGCCTATTGTACACAAATTGGAAGATGAATGCAGCTGGAACTAAATCTGAAGCTGCAGGTGCCCTGGAAGCCACAGGGAGGTGCTGGTGAGCAAAGAGTTGAAGGAATACCCAGTTGATGACTTTGGTAGTGCTTGGCCTAGTTGGGTGCCATCCCTTGTGAACATTTGACTAAAGCCAGCATACGATGGGCTGCCTTGATCCAGTGTTATGGGCTTCATCCTAAACCCTGGCGGAGGATTTTATCACATGAGACATTCAAGAGCCCCGGCTACATTTTTAATACTAGAGAAATCACTTAATGTATGGAAAAACATTAATTCATTTTTTATATATAATCAATGGATCAATGAATTAAAAATGGAGGCAGCTTTGAAAAGTTCATTTAAATGGCAGCTTTATTTGATCTCATTCTGTGTATCTGTTGCTTCAAAAGTCTGTGCTATGTTTTGTAAACAGTTATCACATTTACATAGCAGAAATACAATATATATATATATATATATATATATAATTTTATTATTTTTGCATTATGTTAAAAAATAAAATATACAGATTAACAACATATTTAAACCAATACCTCTATTTTTATTAGAGCTGCACACACCTCACCAAATAAATAAAATATCTTGACAAAAAGGACATCTTTTTAGTTTAGGTGTAAGTCAACATATAGGAAAATTGAACAGAGGAATCGAATCCAAGTTCATCCTCAATCTCAATGCCAGTGATGGCGTTCTATTCACCCTTCCTTTTTTATTTTAAGGATGAAAAAGCTCTCATCTGTTTCTTGCCACAGATCTGACATTTTAAAGAAGTCCTTTTCACATAGTCCGGCATCCCCATCAATCTCACAGACGCACTTGACAACGCTGGCTCAATGGTTGCTGGCAAAATCCAGGAAAAGTGCTACAGTTTAAAGAATGGCCTATACTTGGGCATGACTGTCCTACCCTCCCCGTATAAATTATGGCTGGACACAGGAGTGGACTGCTGCTGCACATATATTACTGGTGTGGGAGCCATTGATAAATGGAGCACGTCTGCACGGGTCTTTCTGCAACACATCAATAACACTGGTATTATCTCCCTGTCAAAACGAGGAAACGCAAGATATTTTTAAGTCCAGGTTATATTTGTACAACCCTGATGAGGCAGAAAGATTAAAATAATAAGTAATTGGAAAAAAAACACAAACGCATAGAATCAACAAACAACAACAAGAAGTAACCCTCGATGCTCATAAAGGATGATCGACCTGCTTTTCCTCCTTTGTCTACATTCCCTTTGAGATGTCATTTAAAGCACGTTTTGGCCTTTGTCATCAGCTGAGGAACTTTTGAACTCTTCGCTACGGAGCACTGCCCAGAAGTCCTGGCCTAATTTACTGTAAATAAATCTGAGTCCCATTATGAGCAGCTTGCACAAGTGCCTTCTGCAGGTAAGGTCAGAGAGTGCTGTGTCTCTGGAGACCGGTAGAAATCAAGAGCAGGTGAGGGTATCTGTGCCTTGCTGTGCCACTCCAGGGAATGGATAACAATGTGCCCGCATTGTACCACATCTTTTCTGTGCCCGGGATTCTCATGGATCAAACTTCAAACAAGGTGTGCGGTGCCCTTCACTGTTCTGCATTACTGGGGACCTGTAGAGCTCCTTGTTCTCACACCTGAATGAAGTTAGGCTGGCTCTGCAGCAGCTCTCGCCCCCCCTTAGACTGCAATTAAGATGGAGCAGAGAATTATCCAATAGCTGCATTTCTGGGATACAGTTGTAAGATACAAATGAGAGTTCAATCAGTGCACTTGCCTACCAGGAATTTCATCCGACCATTTTGTTAAGCATCCCAGGCAATCATTTTTTAACAGTATTGCTTATAAAAAAAGTATATATATGGTACAGTTGCCTGTGATTCCATTTTGTGTATAATAGGTGTATTATTCATGGGATTTTTTTTTACCAATGTGATAACCACAGTGTGATGCTGCATTAGCAAGTTTAAGTTCTTGTAAACCACAGGCACACAGGAAAACACAAAGTCTGAGCCATTCTCTGTTGGAAACCAATTTGCTGGCTTTTACTATGATGGTAAAAATGGGAATTTTACAGCTGATAAGGCAAAAACAAAGGATCTCCTCAGAGTTTTGCTAAATGAGTCAGTTGTGTGGCCTTTAACCTCAGACCAACTTTTATTAGCATCGCACAAAAGGAAGGGAACATCTTTTGTACACAGCGTTGCATTTATAGTTAGAGGTTAACAAAAAACTAATTCCGTTTTGTTTTTGTTTTTCCAATTTTCCTTTGAAGAAATACGTCATCTGATTAAAGATGTGTGCGGGACTCACTTTTCCCAAACTTAAGGCCCTCAACATATAGGAGCAGCACTGTATGTGTAGGATTTTGGTACTGCAGTCATTGCTATCATATGGTTCTGAACACAACGGTACAGGACAAAACCAATTCGGCCCATTTTTCCAGGATGCGAACCCAATTTGTACCCCTGGGCTGCTTTCAATACACACACCAATCACAGAGCGCTGATGTCATAAATTACAAGGTCATATGGCACTTCAAAGCAATGAAACATGGACCATTAAAGACTGAAGGTATCCAGACCTTTTCAATTGTATAATCTCTTTCACTGGGCATATTGTGCAGTAAATCCATCCTCCCCTGCAATTGACAGGACCACAGAAAAACTCAATGTTTCCATACCGTGTTTCTGTGCCTCCTATCCATTCCAACTAAACCTTCAACCACTTCACTTGTAAGACTCTCACCAGTGTACATCTGTTTATGGAAAACCTCCTATACAGAGAAAAGTATTGTATGTTTGGGCCTTTACTATGTCAATTAAAAATGCTACTTTTCTTAAGGTAAAGATTCTAGCAGAAGACGTAGTAGTAGCAGGAGAGAAGGGGGTGGAGGAAGAGGAAGAAAACAGTAATCAAGTTTCTCTAAAGAAACAATCTCCTTTCAGACTTTAATGTTTCTTAATACCAGAAAGATCTTGGCTTCACAGTATGAAAAAACAGCGTGAAAATTTGTGAAACTCTGCCAGTATAAATAAGGTGGAAATAACCTTGTGCAATTGCTGGTTTTAGAGCCTGTATCTGCCAGACCATTAAAAGAGATCACATTGTTCCTGTCCTTGTTTTTTTTTTGCTATTTTGAGTCCATCATTTTGTTGGATGGAGACATTCTGTGAAATGGAGTATTTTTCAAGCACCTAATTAATTTCTGAATGTCCAAAGTCCATTTTTCTCTCTCTCACAGAAAATTCAGTGCTAACAGAGAGCTTGGCAAAGACTCTCAGTTTGTTGGTTTGAAAGAGTCCCATTTCGGTTGTCAAGGGAAGAGATACTTAGCACTTGGCTCAAGTTTTTCTTTGCAAAAGCCCAGGCTGTTTTGGCCCATGAACTAACTTTGAACGATAATCTGTCAGCCCGGAGTATTGTTGAGATAAAGCTCCCAAGATTCAAAGTCAGTTTCATCAGTATGCATGGCTGCTGCTTTGGCGTTTATTTACTGGGTGATAATTATTGCCCTGATGCCTGAGAGAATCCATCTCCACTTGTCCTGAGTCATTCCAGCTTTTCTCTGTGTCGTTGATCATTCTGTACATGGAGGGATATTTGATTGTTTGCTTGCTTTAAGTGGAAACAGAATATAGGAGCTAATAAATCAAAGAACTTCATAGACTCTATGGAGAAACAATAATAATAATATTAAAAAATGGAATACAAAATAATTCACAGAAACTAGAATATGTGTCATGGCAAAAGAAGGATGAAGCAGTATGCAAAATACAGGAAAGCCCAGGATGATGTCAAACACTCCTTTAACCTGCTATTTGCTTCATTCTTTGACCAGCGTGAAGTGTTGCTTGAGTAGGTTTGCAAAGCCACTGTGCCTCCTCCTGTTGGCAGCACAGTGGAACTGAAGGCTCTCAGTTTACAGAAATAACACAATCAGATCTGATTCCTGATGGTTTTCCCTCCAGTTTTCCTAACATGTTCATATTATATTTTAACTCTTGGAATGTCATGACTATGCATGCTTTTCCAGGTGTTTTCAAATGTAATTTATTCAAACATGCAATATTGAAATGTTCTCCAGTACTCTTTTATTCTTCTATTATCCCACATTCCTAGAATATTGTCAGTCACTATTCCATATCAGCCAGACACAACTCACTCAGGATTGTATGACCAGTGTACTCTAATAAAGCATACAGCATATTCCTGCCCAATTCTCTGACACTTGGATTTCTTGACACACAATTCACAAACTCTAGGTAGCAAATAACTGGACTGGGGTCACAAAGTGTAAAATATTGATCAAGTGAATACAATAATAATAATCATTGCGGGTGCTGGATATATAGAAATATGTCGCAAAGTTTCTGAATTCCACTAATGACTACATGTTTGGGATGCCAGCCAAAATAACTTAAGTGGGCCCCAAATTACTCCTGACAGTTCTCGTATTAAGTCAAGGCACCTGAAAGAACCTCAGTGCTGGAGGAATCAAAATAAAACAGGAAATGCATGGTGTGGTTGAGCTTCTGACCCTCAAAGCTTAAGAGTTTCCTTGTGTTCATATGTGTATGTGCTTTATTTGCAGACAGACTTTTGGAAGACTGTGTAATGGAAGTGATCATAGTTTCTCAGATATGTGTTGTGTAACCTTCCCTTTTATTGTGGGCATACTAAATTATTACTGGTAATCAAATATATGATCTGTTAGATTTTTAAGATTACAACTTTGTAAGATCAATCACATCACATAGGTGATGGTCTAATTTTTCTGCTATTCAAGTTGGTTCTGTTGCATGCATTTATTCCCTTAGCCAGCAGATGGCAAGATAACTTCACAATCACAATCACTGTGCAAAATTTGGAAGTAGATGTAAAGGTACACAACTCAGGAGTATATTAGCAGTTCCTCCATTTCGAATTCCAGCGATTTTAGATGGAAGCAAATCTAGGAAAGTGAAAAACTACCCAAAGATAGCATACTAAATAGAATCCCCCAAAAGAGAAAATAAACGCCTAAATAAATAACTTACAAGTGCTGAATATCAAACACAAAAATGTATAAATTACAGTGTGTGTTTTTTTGTTGTTGTTAAAACTTCCATTATTGGTCATTCTTTATTTTCTTTGGCAGTTTTCTGTGTGTGTGTGTGCGTGTGTGCGTGTGTGTGTAGCAAGAACAAGTCTCAGCCTTCAATCAGAGGAGGGGTTATTTTTTTAAATGGCAATGAAGCATAATTTTATTCAATAATCCATTTTCTATTCATCAAATTTTTTAACCAAACAAGGAAAGGTAAAACACTAGGTAGTACAGGAAGTCAAGTTTATTATATATAATTGAAGAAATGCATGTCTTTCCCTGTGTGTCTGTTAATGAGGACGCTGTCTTACTGTGCTACGATACTGTGCTATAGTTCAACCCCGATACCCAGAAGAACAGGGTCTGATAAGATCCAGTTTTCACCAGCAATATGGGCTTGATACATCATACCCTTTATATTTAACATTACGTATGCCTTAATTTTACCCAATTTACCCCCATATATGTGGGCACTGTTATCTTTCTCTCCTGACTGCTCTGAATAAAAGTGACTGTACTTCATAGCTTTTCTAAGACAGTTCTTGAGATTGCTTCTCAAACCTCTTCCATGCAGCTGCTCATAATAAATGCCTTTTGAAAATACATCTGTTTGGATTTCTTCGACTCTTCAGAATCTTCTAACCAGTTCCTACTACTTCCAACAATAAAGGTATTCTTATGACGGGCAAAACAGGTTATTTAATGTTTTCCTCCCCTCAATGTATGAAAAGCAGTCAACTGACAGTAATTGCTTTTCTTCCTGTCACACCCTCCCCCTCATACTTTTTCACCATTTGTATCAAAGTCACTCACTAGCATTTGTGAGCGATCTAATTGTTTAAAAATGACTTTTGGTCCCCATTGGTTCATTGATAGAAATGTATGCTTTTGAGATGATTGGGGTTGAATGGACAAAAACAATGCTGGTAAAGTATTGTGACAGAGTGTGTTTATATGCAGTTTTAATTTGCAAACTTTGTTAACACATTTTCAGAAAATCAACAGTTTATGCTCACTGAGCAGTAGATAATATGTATTGTGTATCAGAATGTTAATGCCCTGTCAGTATAATTTATTTCATTATCATTTGCTCTGGCCATTCAGAAAAAAAGGATTTCAGGATTCTTCAATGGCAGTCCCACATACCACACATTTCTACTTAGAGGAACTTGAAGATGGACAAAGCATGCTCCATTTAACATAACATTTTACTGAAACTCAGATACAGTTTATTACTGTTATATCTGTCACCAAATAGAGGGTAAATTGAGGTCATTTGATTATGGCTTTGAGAAGGGGGAATGGTGGCAGTATTGCTTTTACTTTTCATGCCAGCACTGAGCTTTTCATTGAGCATTTATCTCTCAAGATTAAAACAATAAAAAAAGTTTTGCTATAGACAAAAAGTGCACTATAAAAAGGCTTGTGTGCCATTTTAAATGATTGGTGATAGAGACCATATGATAAATATAATATAATACGTTGTATCTCCATGTTTGCATTAAGTCTGCAATTCATTTTGCTATAAGGTTGTCAAAATATTTTAATATGACCCTTGTAAATGTTTCCCCCATATATAGACTGACAGCAGTGCTATTCTCCTCCTGCTTCAATCGATGCTCTCTGAACAATGTCCCTGGGAAAAGTGCTGGGAGAGAGTAAGAGAGACAAAGAGTGGTCAGAGAGCCCGAGGGAGCCACACAGATATGAAGCATTCCGAAGTGTTTACGTTCAGACCACACACCCTTCCCTACTGTAAGCATGGCTAATTCCTGAACTTGTGAGCCGCAGTGGAAATTTCCACTCAGCCCCACTGAGCATGCTCTGAAACTTTAACTGCCTCCAGCACAGCTCCTTTGATTGAGCATTCTCTCTGAAATAACATTGGTAGTTGCAACATGTGCTTCTTGTAATGGTTTGAAAAAACGACACTATCAGTCTATAATGTATAACTCAATTAAAATCAAAATTATGCTGATGTATATCTAACTTAGTTTTAAAAGCAATAGCAGATTTTTACATTTAATAAAAATAGCTTTCTTCAGATTGAGTGAAGAACTCGGAATGCTACTGATACACTTCAGACTGTATTCACTTCCCTACTCTTCTTAAAAGATTAAATCATTATTTTATGTATTTTCAGGCCCCTGATCAGTGCACGCTCTCAGAACGTGAACAGTTATACACTGCCAGAGAGTAAATATAAAATTATGAAATGTAACACCAGATCATGTCACCCACATGTGCCATCCTGCTTTCCTAACAGGCGTGACTAGGATTTAGACATTCAAAAAAGGGGGCGGGGGAAACACATTCAAATTTAAAATTGCTGGATTTTTCAATTGTATTTATTTTGAAAATGCTCAATAGACAGATCGAAACCCTAAATTTATTAAAAATAAAGATGTAACTCAATGTGACTCTTTCTATCAGTATCATGTACAGTGGGGGAAAAAAGTATTTGATCCCCTGCTGATTTTGTACGTTTGCCCACTGACAAAGAAATGATCAGTCTATAATTTTAATGGTAGGTGTATTTTAACAGTGAGAGACAGAATAACAACAAAAAAATCCAGAAAAATGCATTTCAAAAAAGTTATAAATTGAGTTGCATGTTAATGAGGGAAATAAGTATTTGACCCCTTCGACTTAGTACTTGGTGGCAAAACCCTTGTTGGCAATCACAGAGGTCAGACGTTTCTTGTAGTTGGCCACCAGGTTTGCACACATCTCAGGAGGGATTTTGTCCCACTCCTCTTTGCAGATCCTCTCCAAGTCATTAAGGTTTCAAGGCTGACGTTTGGCAACTCGAACCTTCAGCTCCCTCCACAGATTTTCTATGGGATTAAGGTCTGGAGACTGGCTAGGCCTCTCCAGGACCTTAATGTGCTTCTTCTTGAGCCACTCCTTTGTTGCCTTGGCTGTGTGTTTTGGGTCATTGTCATGCTGGAATACCCATCCACGACCCATTTTCAATGCCCTGGCTGAGGGAAGGAGGTTCTCACCCAAGATTTGACGGTACATGGCCCCGTCCATCGTCCCTTTGATGCGGTGCAGTTGTCTTGTCCCCTTAGCAGAAAAACACCCTCAAAGCATAATGTTTCCACCTCCATGTTTGACGGTGGGGATGGTGTTCTTGGGGTCATTCCTCCTCCTCCAAACACGGCAAGTTGAGTTGATGCCAAAGCGCTTGATTTTGGTCTCATCTGACCACAACACTTTCACCCAGTTCTCCTCTGAATCATTCAGATGTTGGCAAACTTCAGACAGGCCTGTACATGTGCTTTCTTGAGCAGGGGGACCTTGCGGGCGCTGCAGGATTTCAGTCCTTCACGGCGTAGTGTGTTACCAATTGTTTTCTTGGTGACTATGGTCCCAGCTGCCTTGAGATCATTAACAAGATCCTCCCGTGTAGTTCTGGGCTGATTCCTCACCGTTCTCATGATCATTGAAACTCCACGAGGTGAGATCTTGCATGGAGCCCCAGACCGAAGGAGACTGACAGTTATTTTGTGTTTCTTCCATTTGCGAATAATCGCACCAACTGTTGGCACCTTCTCACCAAGCTGCTTGGCGATGGTCTTGTAGCCCATTCCAGCCTTGTGTAGGTCTACAATCTTGTCCCTGACATCCTTGGACAGCTCTTTGGTCTTGGCCATGGTGGAGAGTTTGGAATCTGATTGATTGATTGCTTCTGTGGACAGGTGTCTTTTATACAGGTAACGAGCTGAGATTAGGAACACTCTCTTAAAGGGAGTGCTCCTAATCTCAGCTCGTCTGTCTCTCACTGTTAAAATACACCTACCATTAAAATTATAGACTGATCATTTCTTTGTCAGTGGGCAAACGTACAAAATCAGCAGGGGATCAAATACTTTTTTCCCTCACTGTAACTTCTTTGCTGTTATGGATTCTGGGAATGTCAATATTGTTCAAGCTACCTAATACCTAGATAAGCTAAAGGCTTCCAAAAGTATGTCAGTGAAGCAAAAGCAAACCAACGCCACAGTTCTCTAACACCCACCACTGCAATGTTAGGCATTCCAGTGGAAGGTTTCTGTCATTACCTGCAATTCAGCTTCAATCTATTTAGAGTTATTTGAGAAACAGTAAACTTTACAAATAACAATCATGGGGGAGGGGAGCAATAGAGGACCACACATACAAGATACAACATTCAACAAATCAGTGGATAATGTAAAACTAAGATATAGTTGTAAATAGTTGTTTTAGTTAAAATTGCTTCTGCAGCCTCTGGAAAATATCTATGAATGTTCAACACATTTAAAAGGGTGTTACCTAGTGGAATTTATACTTTCTAATCACCATGAGCTTACTTGCAGGAAGTTTGCCAAAAGTTTGAAAGAAAAATCCCTGTAATTAATTTTAATTATTGAAGAAAAAGATTGATAACCCACTGTTGAGAATCATTCGCAGAAGGTGCTGGAACGATCTAGGTATATTCAGAACATTGGGACATTTAGTGCCATATTTTCTTTCATAAAATAATGACAGAAATTCTTGGTGCTGACAGCTGAAAGTACAGTGGAGAGTTGTGTTGCTTCAGCACTCTAAAAATAAACCGACATGGGAAATAATCCTCCGTATACCAAAGGATATCCTTGGAACGGTCCTCAAAGATTCCACCAAAAATTATTAAATTTTCACCAAATACATTCACTGTTTTATATTGGAATTATCACACAATATACTGTTTCCATACATACATAGATACATACATACATACATACATACATACAGTTTTTGCAGTACTTTCACTTTTTCATATCCTTTTCCATCCTAATGCACACTCAATTGTATGCCCACCAGTCCTTCCTGAATAGCTGCCACATTATAAACATTAGAATATAACTTTCAGTGAGAAACCTGAGTTTATCTGGATGCACAGAGTCCTTTCAGCCTGCCAGGAAGTTATTTAATTTAAATACATTAAATACATTACATTAGTGTGTTCTTTCTAAATGAGTGTCTGTAATTACTGCACTGAACACATTGCTCTCAAATGTTCAAAACGTGAGACTTTTCACTTTACAGACATACAAATGACAGGTTCTCATGAGCTTCATGACCACTGGGCAATGGCAGCACTTTGAAGGAGGGGTTTCCATAATAACGTGCGAGATGTTGATTTTACTGTTTTTTTTTTCTTTTAACCGTCTTCCCATTAGTCGGTTAATTGGGGTTTACTTGTATCAGCGTTTGCGTGTATTGTCTTAACGCTGTGTATTGAACTGAAGACATAACCATATCTCTCGCCGAGCAGTTCAGAGAGTGCCTGTCCTTGACTCTGGTCAAGCTGATGAAAAGGGCCCAGTGTAAGGTGTGGACACTCCAGAGAATCCCCAGCGCAAAAGGCATGATCACGCATATGATTACAGACTGACACCAAATCAGATGTGAAAACTGGTCTGGGTTAGCTCTGATCATTAACGGACACCAGGCCAGATATAGAAACTGGTCTGGGCTCAGAGTTAATTACAAACCAGGTCAGATGTAAAAACTGATCTGTTCAGATCTGACACAATTAGTTAAATAGCATAATTATAATTACAGTAAAACAATACACATTTACGTTGAAACTAACCAATAAATAACTAAGTTGTCTAACGACCTTAGGTAGCAGACATTGACTTTTGGGGGACAACCAAAATGAGGAAAATGTAAAATACTGTACAAAGAGGATTATATCAGATGTTGTATGATATCCAGTCAGTCATTGCAAAACTGACACTGGACCCGCGGCTCCATCCTACAGCAACACTGAGGTGACACTGCGCTTCCAGCTGCAGTGGTGCCCTTTCCACCAAACACCTAGTCGGCTCAGCACAACACAAACTCTTTTGGGAACCCGTTCATTGCATGACAACACCAACCTCTTATCTATAAGTATAATGTCAATAGAGTTCACTGAGAGTGATAATGAGGTTCATTTATATTTTTATTTATTTATTTATTTATTAGCAGATGCCCTTGTCCAGGGCGATTTACAAAATATATGCACAATACAAAGTATAAAAAGCTGATCATTATGCCGATTGTTAGTGTACCTATATTTACAAATATATTTTACAACGTGACATTAAAACAACCCCATTTCACAAATGTTAGTAATCTTTATTATTCATTGGATTTTTGGTGGGTAAAACAACTTTCAAGCTGAAAAAGTCCTGACTGATGCAGGTTCAGCACCAAAGCAAAGGCTAGTAGCTAGTGCATTTTATTCATATTTTTTTTTTCATATACATATATTCAGAGGTGCATGCTTTTCCCATAGTATTCTGTTGTGTTTTTAATAACTACTGTATTGCCTGTGTTATGAGCAGCACTGAACGATCTGCTACAGAAAATTATTTTGCTTTCTATGAGACGTGAGGAAATTGAAGCTCCACTTTATTGGTGGAAACTCAATTCCACCCCATCCTTGCTGTTAAGGTTTCTTAGCATTTCAGCATCCAGTTGCTCTTCTGAATTCTGCACATCTGTATTTATTTGCAGTTCTAGAGGAAACTGTCTCACCCATAAGCTCATTAACATGCTTGTACTTCTGGCAAATAATTACTTACAAGTCTTGTTGTAAGTTCAGGTAAAGAAACAAAAAATCATAAGTGTGCTGTACTAGATCATGTGTTTTTTATTTTGTTAGAAATTTAAATTTGCCTCTTGTGCTGCAAGACAGTCTTCTTTCAGTCATTTTTTTAATATTCCTTACAAGAGCACTTCTAGGACAACCCCTGTATATGAACATCGGACTGAGTAAAAAAAAATGTGCTTTGAAAAATCTTGTTTTCCTTTCACCCATCAATTTTTCAAATATAAATGCATTTGATAGTTTTAAGTTATTGTAAAGAGGCAACCACAATAGTTTAGTATTTTAGGTGCTGAATGACACTTTCTTTATGTCTAGATCAGTGGTCTCCAACCCTAGTCGTCGAGACCCCTATCCAGCAGGTTTTGGAGGTCACCCTTCTATCACCAACTTATAAACACCTGAAAGTATTTAATTCAAAACAATTAAGCAGGTGGTTTGGTAAATTCAGTCATTTTGAAAACATTGGAGCAATCATCTGCATACCTACAACCTCTCAGGTCAAGAAATCTGATGGTTTTGTTCCAACCTAGGTCTTAATTACTTAATTAAATAATATATTGCTTTGTTAGGTCAATTAAGGATTCAATTAAGCAATTAAAAACTCAGTTGCAACAAAAACTAGCAGGGCAGGGGGTACTCCAGAGGGGTGTACTACGAAGTGAGGTAACTGGCTTATCCAGGTAAGTTCAGGAGTAACTTTGCGAGGTCGGGTGTATCTTCCCGGTTAACCCGCACTATGAAGGTGGATAAGTTTTACCCGAGGTGTGCTGTCATGGCAATATATGCGCATCTCTGCACTGCTCCAAGCAGGGCATGTTCGTGCTTAACTCGGTGTCACCCTATATAAGCACCGCCTCTCCGCTCACAATCTTGTTGGGACCCAATCGACATTGGGCCCGGGTTGTGAGAGGCTCACTGCGCAGGGTGAGGGTGTGTAGAGACCGGGCAACCCCTCTAGCTCACCCCAATGTTGCTCTCTATGAAAGATACCGATTCTCATCTGAGGGAATTCAGTGTCTTTGCCGCTTCTAGGGACAGACGTCTCAATGCCAGTCACCGGAGTGATGCCCTCACTGTTGAACAGACAGTGTGTCTTGCTGTGCGGTATTATGCACGCGGACACTTCATATCAGTGATGCTGCAACTCTGAGCAGAAATACGGTCTGCTGTGCAGCTCGCAAGGTGGCACTTGCTCTCTCTGAACTGCTGGATGCATTTGTTGTGTTCCCTGGCCATTTAAGCCTTCTAAAGATCAAAGAGGCTGTTTATGCGATCGCAAGTAATTCGCAATATAAAAATACTTGGTCTATTTTTAATATGCATATGCTGGGCCTATATACAGAACACATGTTTTCCATAGGAATCCTGAGGGTGATTGGTGTGATTGACTGTACGCATATCCCCATTAGAGCATCCCTGGGAGAACATGAGGGGGATTAAGTGAATAGGAAGTAATTTTACAGCATCAGTGTTCAGGTATTTGATCATTTACAATCGAGAGGAGGGCATTCGACCCATCGTGCTCGTTTGGTGTCCATTAATAACTGGGTGATCCAATATTTTCAGCTTCATCCACATTGCTGGGGAGTTTGTTCAGATTGTGACGACTCTCTGTGACGAAGTGTCTCCTGTTTTCTGTTTTGAATGCCTTGAAACCCAATTTCCATTTGTGTCCCCAGGTGTGTGTGTCCCTGCTGATCTGGAAAAGCTCCTCTGGTTTGATGTGGTCAATGCCTTTCATGATTTTGAGGACTTGAATCAAGTCCTCACGTAGTCTCCTCTGTTCCAGGGTGAAAAGGTTCAGTTCCTCAGTCTCTTAGTAGGACATTCCCTTCAGACCTGGAATAAGTCTGGTTGCTCTCCTCTGAACTGCCTCTAGAGCAGCGATATCTTTCTTGAAGTGTGGAGCCCAGAACTGTCCACAGTATCCAGATGAGCTCTAACTAGTGCATTGTACAGTCTGAACATCACTGCCCTTGTTCTCAATTCTACACTTTTGACTATATACCCTAATATCCTGTTTGCCTTTTTTATTGCTTCCCCACATTGTTTGGATGGAGAAAGTGAGGAGTCCACATAGACTCCTAGGTCTTTCTCATGCAATGCTTCATGTAGTTCTATTCCTCCCATAGTGCCATTATAGTGGACATTTTTGTTACCTTGTACTTGTCCACATTGAATTTCATCTGCCAGGTATCGGCCCACAACTGAATAGTATCTAAGTCCCTTTGAATAGCCTGTACTGCCAAGATTGTATCTGCTGAGCCACCTATTTTAGTATCATCTGCAAATTTGACAAGTTTGCGAACTATCCCAGAGTACAGATCATTAATATAGATTAGAAAAAGCAAAGGCCCTAGTACTGATCCCTGTGGAACTCCACTAACAACCTCACTCCAGTTAGAAGCGACTCCTCTAATCGACACCCTCTGTTTCCTATACATCAACCAGTTCATAATCCATCTACTTACATTACCCTGAATGCCTACAGCTTCCAAGTTTTTGGTGTGGAACCTTATCAAAAGCTTCTTGATAATCTAAGTATATCATATCATATGCTTTCACCTGATCTACAGCTGCAGTTGCATGTTCAAAAAATTCAAATAAATTAGTAAGACATGATCTGCCTCATCTAAACCCATGTTGACTATCTCCAAGAATATGGTTTTCATTAAGATGCTCCTCTATTTTCTGTCTAATAATGTTTTCCAACATTTTACAGGTGATGCAGGTGAGACTGATTGGTCTGTAATTTCCTGGCTCAGTTTTGTCCCCTTTCTTGTGGATTGGTGTGACATTTGCCATCTTCCAGTTAGTTGGCACATCCCCTGTTCTAAGTGTCTTTTGGAATATTTGAGTTAGCGGCCTATAAATAATTTCCCTCATTTCTTTCAGTACTGTTAGAAATATACCATCTGGCCCAGGTGATTTGTTTTTAATTCTGCTAGTCCCTTTAGTACCTCCTCCTCATTTATCCTGATCTCTCTTAGGATTTGACTCGGCTGATTGTTAACCTGTGGCATGTTATCTGTCTTTTCATTTGTAAAAACCTCTGTGAAATACTCATTTAGAACATTTGCTACATCTTGTTCATTTTCCAAGATACTTACATTTTTGCCCTTTATCTGTTTCACTTCCTCCTTTATTGGCCTCTTGCTGTTGTAGTATTGAAAATATCTCTTTGCATTGGTTTTAGCTCCAAGAGTGATGCTTCTTTCCATTTTCCTCTTTGCTTTCCTGATCCCTTTCTTAAGGTCTCTTTGCAGCTCATCATATTCTTTGTATTTGTTTAATCTCCATCCCTTTTGTATTCGCTATACATTTTCTTTCTCTTTATATTTTGTTGCATACTTCTATTAAACCATTTTGGCCAATGTTTTTTGGTCCTCAATTTTCTCAATTTTGATACAAAAAACCCCCCTCTGCCCTACTTTTTCCTATGTCATTGGTTCCAATGTGGACCATGACCAGTGGATTCCGCCCGGCCAGTAGCCCGTCTACTAGTATACGGAGATCTGCAACCTGAGCACCAGGCAAGCAAGATACCATGCCTCCTTATCACTAGAACACACTGTGTGATCTACACCTCTAAGAATTGAGTCTCCTACTATAACTACCTCCCTGTTCTGGGGGGGAGTGGGCACCATCTGCTCTGGTGCTCAACTCCCCTCATCCTCTGAGCTGTCACTGTCCAACTCGGTGTCCAGCAGTTGGAATCTATTGAGCATTTCTAGCTCTTGGGATGTCTCTAAGGGTTTTGTGCGCCCTTTTCTGCAGTTTTGACCTACTGTATCCCAGCAGTTCTCTACCCTGTCCTGCTCTAAGGTCTCAGCTCTCCTAGGTTTTGGCATGCCCACCATCTCTCATGTGCGTGTGTTCTTTCACTTGGTTCCCGATCCCTAGTCAACTACTTAACTTTTGTGACCGACAGCTGCTTTAAATAGCTTTTGTCTACCTGACCCCAATTCACACCTAACTGGCCCCACCTGGCTCCTCCTGCAACAGAATTCCTTCTAGTCCTTGACTAAATCTCCTTTCTACAACTTAAATTTAGGCAAACTACAGACAATGCTAACTTCAATTAAGGCAAACTTAAAACAAAATGAGCAATGCTAAGACTGGTCTGAAACTAGTCAAACAACAAGATGGCTGCCTCTCACCTGTACTCTCTTGTCTGTCTGTGGCAACTTGTAAATACTTCTGTAATACTTAATTTTCCATGAGCCATATGGTGTTCTGGAGGTTCATTGGTTTGTCTGTAACTTTGGTTGGAAGTTGGCCTGTTTGTCTTGGAAGTTCATTGGTTCATCTGGAAGTTTGTCTGTTTATAATAATGACTAGCCACATTAATTAATTACATAGTTGATAAAGTGACATGTATTCATGGATTAATTGACACACAAATAAATTACTTGACAGATTCCTGGATGAATTTACTACTCAATGGCACAGGGGTTTTCAAACCGGTCCTGGAGTACCCCCTGCCCTACTGGTTTTTGTTCCAACTTAGGTATTAATTTCTTAATTGAATGGTATATTGCTTTAAGTCAATTAATGATTCAATTAAGCAATTAAAACCTCAGTTGGAATAAAAACCAGAAGGGCAGGGGGTACTCCAGGACCGGCTTGAAAACCACTGTTGTATTTGGATATGGGATCAGAACTGGAGGACAGACACTGAGGTTATTAAGAGGTTCATGCTCAAACAAACAAACAAACAAACAAACAAACAAACAAACACACACACACACACACACACACACACACACACTCACACTCACACTCCAAGAAATTATGCACTTGGGTTTGGGTGTGGTAATACAATCAGAGCTTTAATTGAGATATTATAGTGCAGTACAGCACAATACTTCAGTTGTAAAAGGAATACTTTTCACCAGTTCAGTTTTGTAGTATTGTGATATATAACAGAGTAGTACAGTGTAGTACTGTAGTTACATAATACAGTGCATTGTAATGCTTAAACCTCTTCCCTTTTCTGTTGTGTTGCACTTCCACTCTGCTCATCTGAAATAAGAGCCTGGTGAACGGCACTGTGTGCATTAATATTATTGCCCTGGGTTGTCGTAGTCAGACTCCTTGCAAGAATTATGGGGGTAAATCTATTCCTGTAACAGTTTTCTGCACCGCGGACTTCGTTGAACAGGAGGGGGGGTATTATACTGCTACTCACCTACAGTAACTAACTGTCCTATTTTGGATTAAATTAAAATACATTATAACACCAACCATGATAAACATCCATCACCTCTCGATTTGCGTTTATTATTAACTTGCTAAATAATTGTGATTCTCTACCAAGATTTAATACCCTTTGCCATTGCGTGTCTGATGTGAACGCGCATGCGTCGATCCCTTTACTGCTGCACACAGGTCGCAGTCGCACAGAGCAGATCTGCGCAGAACACCAATGGGATCAGTGGGATTCTGCAGATCTGCGCAGAGCTGCGCTGCACGACCGCGACCTTGTTGTTGTGGAGAATCACATTTCCTCCAGAAACGGAGCACACGTGTGCCGGCTCGGCCCGCCTCTGACAGCCTCAGACCAGCCCCGTCCGCTTGTCACGGCGGCCACCGAGATCGCGTAGTAAATCCTCACAGACACATACGCGCTTACGTGCGTTACTGGATGTCGACAATTTGAATGATCTCGCAATTTAAACATCTCTACCATGTGGTGGATAAATTAACAACGCATTTCTCATTTGCGTGTGGATCTTATTAATACATTTACAGCCGCATATATTATACTGGAGTTGCAGAAGAAGCTAAAAAGAGGTGTGTGTGCAGTTCCATTTTCTTCTTTAATTTAGGGTATTTGCCCTGCTTTCTTCTTGATTTGGGGGGCGGATAGTTGGACCAACACAGCTGGATTGTGCACAGGCGTTTGCGGGCTGTCCGGACCAACATGAGAGGACATCAACTCTCGCCCTGCCGAAATGCTGCTCAGTACCCGGCGAGAGTGCCTGTTTCCCCGGACGCCTCGGCAGACGCGCCCCGTCAGGCTCCGAGCAACAAGTGCGGCGAAGCTCCGTCCCAGACACGAACTTTTGCCCTGTCTTCTGGAAAAAGCAGCCCGATAAAGCAGCCCTACGGCGGCCTGCAAGGGACCCGGAGACCTGACCGAGCCCCCTCTGTCACACAAGGTACGCAATGCTGATCAATACGATTATGTTAAGATCAACCGTTGTCAAACTTATGCAACTTTATTCACCAGCAGGGTTACACTGTAATGATGCGTTTCGTTAGCACTCACCGTGTATTATTAATATAGTGAAAGAGCTATCACACCATACCAATATTGTTTAATTGACTATAGGGACAGGGCTATCACACCAATATTGCTTAATTGATTATAGGGAAAGGACACCAGAGCACACTTAGATGGTCGAGCACATTATATCTGGTGCTCTTGTACTGTGGCCCTGCTTGTCCCTGAAGGCTGGTGCTTAGTTCACACAGTTAGGCTCTTTCAGTTTAGTGTACTTTCAGTCACTAGTGGAAAACTATCATCTATGCAATGTGTTAAGCAGCTGTTTACAAGCACAGACAGGGTAGGACTTTGAACCCTGTCACTGCACTGCTCTCATCCTCCAAACTCTGTGGTGGTGGTGGTGGTAATAGTAGTAGTATGCTTCCAAATGCATGAATATTAGTGCTAGAAGTGACAGCTCTTCCAGTTTGTTGAAAACCTCCATTGTAACTTTACTACACTTACACTACAAGATTTACACTGAACTGAGCATGTGAATTTGCGTCTTTTTTCTTGTCAACTCGTCCTGCATGAACCTAAGTCAAAAACCAAACAACCTTTTTGATTTATTATTGAAATGTTATTTTAATAATATGCATCTTTTACTTCTTATTGGTTCTATAATGTGAGTAAGGCCCTTCACTTTGATGTTTATTTAAGCATATTTCAGGCTCATGTCTAGTGTGGAAGATTAAAGCCTTGCTCAGTTATTCCTCTCAGATGTATCCCAGGAAGTGTGCGATGTACCAAGAAGTTGGTTTCAACTTGATGTTGCAATCCTGTATGGGAAAAAAAAAAAAAAAAAAAAAAAAACTGCAACCCTAGTCGTTTTGAAAAACTCACGTTAGGAGGTCAGATCTGCCAGAATTAATACTGCAATCCTTGTTATGGAGGGTAGTGTACATTTCCATTTTGAAGCTGTAGGTTGGAGCTGTGCTCATAATAAATTGTACATGACTAATTTGTGGCTCGTCTTGACTGGGCCTTGTTTCCCAATACAGGGGTAAGTCTTGAGAAATCAGTGCTGTGTCACGCTTGCTAATGGCAGTATAGGCCTCACAGGTCTGCCTAGAAATGTCAGAACAAGTGCTGGGGTATACTGTTGCACTCCTACACGAGAGTGTCTGACACTCAGTGTCTGTACAAGCAGTGCTTCATTCTGGGCCCTCTCAGCAGACAAGCGGGTCAGGAAAGCACTTGGTTGTTTGGAGGATGCCTGTTTGGTGACAGTGCTCACACAGTTACCTTCCAATGTCAGTCATATCATCTTTATCCAACCTTTCTTGCAGTAATAGCAATGTGATACTCAGCATTGCCTCTTCAGAAATTCATGAGCTGTCAGACTTGGTGTCTTGTCACTGCTTTCCCAACTGACAAAGCAAGAAATGGCTTCTGGCTGGGTGGAGAAACTCTGTGACAGGATAAAAACAACTGCATTTTAGTTTGCATGTACATTTGTAATGATCATGCACTTTGTACAGAATATCGAACTGAGGTCGAATGTTCATGTTAATAGTGATCATTATCCCCACACAACTCGAATAAAACTGTTCAATTGAAAGTGAAAGTGATCGATTAGACTTGTAACTCGTCAGAATGAGAATGATGGTTTAGACATTTGCAGGCGTTTTACTATTAGATAGCAGTAACAATGCATGGTCATTTAAAGCACTATGCATGTTTGCAAACTGGTTTATCTTTAATTATACTAGGTTAGGTCACACACTTGTCTCTTTCAGTTAAGTTTAGTTTCAGATTGGGACCTGTTGTGCTCACTCCCTCCCAATCACTAGCATCAGTGCAATGTTGATGATGCTGACTAGTAGTCCTTTCCTCAAACTCCTTGTAGAAGTTTGTAAAACCCACACTTGCCCCCAGCACCATTCTCACAATGGCTTTGCCTGCAATGGTTTATGAAAGTCTTTGCAAGTACAGAGAGGGTAGGACACTGAGAACCAAAGGAGATAAAAGCAGCTTTCCCCCATTTCCCCGTCGTTCACAGAAAACTGGGTTGTCAAGTTTAGTGCTTTAAAAAAAAAAAAAAAAATATATATATATATATATATATATATACACACTCACCTAAAGGATTATTAGGAACACCTGTTCAATTTCTCATTAATGCAATTATCTAACCAACCAATCACATGGCAGTTGCTTCAATGCATTTAGGGGTGTGGTCCTGGTCAAGACAATCTCCTGAACTCCAAACTGAATGTCTGAATGGGAAAGAAAGGTGATTTAAGCAATTTTGAGCGTGGCATGGTTGTTGGTGCCAGACGGGCCGGTCTGAGTATTTCACAATCTGCTCAGTTACTGGGATTTTCACGCACAACCATTTCTAGGGTTTACAAAGAATGGTGTGAAAAGGGAAAAACATCCAGTATGCGGCAGTCCTGTGGGCGAAAATGCCTTGTTGATGCTAGAGGTCAGAGGAGAATGGGCCGACTGATTCAAGCTGATAGAAGAGCAACTTTGACTGAAATAACCACTCGTTACAACCGAGGTATGCAGCAAAGCATTTGTGAAGCCACAACACGTACAACCTTGAGGCGGATGGGCTACAACAGCAGAAGACCCCACCGGGTACCACTCATCTCCACTACAAATAGGAAAAAGAGGCTACAATTTGCACAAGCTCACCAAAATTGGACAGTTGAAGACTGGAAAAATGTTGCCTGGTCTGATGAGTCTCGATTTCTGTTGAGACATTCAGATGGTAGAGTCAGAATTTGGCGTAAACAGAATGAGAACATGGATCCATCATGCCTTGTTAGCACTGTGCAGGCTGGTGGTGGTGGTGTAATGGTGTGGGGGATGTTTTCTTGGCACACTTTAGGCCCCTTAGTGCCAATTGGGCATCGTTTAAATGCCACGGCCTACCTGAGCATTGTTTCTGACCATGTCCATCCCTTTATGACCACCATGTACCCATCCTCTGATGGCTACTTCCAGCAGGATAATGCACCATGTCACAAAGTTCGAATCATTTCAAATTGGTTTCTTGAACATGACAATGAGTTCACTGTACTAAACTGGCCCCCACAGTCACCAGATCTCAACCCAATAGAGCATCTTTGGGATGTGGTGGAACGGGAGCTTCGTGCCCTGGATGTGCATCCCACAAATCTCCATCAACTGCAAGATGCTATCCTATCAATATGGGCCAACATTTCTAAAGAATGCTTTCAGCACCTTGTTGAATCAATGCCACGTAGAATTAAGGCAGTTCTGAAGGCGAAAGGGGGTCAAACACAGTATTAGTATGGTGTTCCTAATAATCCTTTAGGTGAGTGTATATATATATTATAATGACAGGTTTTTTCCTGATGATTATGTCCTTAAGCTAGTTTGTTTTGCACCAAAGGACAGGTACAAACTGAAGCTGTGCAGTTTCAATGTGGGTAGTTTACCTTGCAAAGGAATGCCATTTAAATAGCTAATGCTTGAGTGAAGGCTGACATAGGATGTTTCCATAGAACTGCCAGTGCGAGGGGATGTGTGTGTGTTATTTCATCTTGATGGCAAAAACTTGTTTTTAAAATGTGACAGGATTGGGGCGGCTTTCTCCAGCTCTGTGCAGAGCATTATGCACTAAGCACAACTCTTCAGAGGTTTACACACCCCGATTTCCCTTCATACAGCTCAGTGTTGTTCACATATAGGGGAGAAAAATATGTCTGTGTATGACCGTAGGATGTTGAATTGGTTAGTCATGGTGCTCCACACTAAAAACCAAGAACATTCTAGTCCTGTAGTTTTCTGTAGTCTGGATATAACACCCTGTACTATATTGTATGTTCTTTTGCAATGCTATTTATTTTACTTCAGCACTGTATTAATGGTTGACTTTTGCACTCTATGAGCTACTGTGTTTGTAGTAGGTCAGTCAATCAGATCAATGATCAACCCAGTGGTTGTTCATAACTTAACTCTGCCACCTCCCAAAACAATTTAATCTGCCAGATGACATGTAGTCATGAATGTACCCACTCATTGTTAATAAGATTTCCGTAGGCATTGGTTAACCATACTTAAGAAATCTTAAGTCATTCAGGATAGTGTAGTATAAATCACAGAAAACACTAAATGGAATACCTACTGTCAAGTTTGTGCTTGTTTCGATGAATGATCTCAGATAAATACCAAGAGGCCTTTGTTAACAAGTGTATCCCAGTCCAAATACTTTATTTTACTGATGTATCTGTCTTACAACAGTCATCTTCAGCAACAGCTATAACTTTTCAATTATATTCATTTTAAAAATACATGAGAATAAAGAAAAAAGCAAACAAAACTGATCTGCACAAACCTAATTGTGTAAATGTTATTGTAACTATGGCCTAGACCAAACCTAAATCAATGTTTTGATCTACCTGCAAATCTCAGATTGCAAACCTGTACCCAATCAAGGTTTAATGTATTGTCAGAAGCCAATTTCTGGTACTTAAAACTGAAAATGGGACCGGGTCCTTATTTATAATTAGTGATTTTCTGGGACATCAACATTTTGACTTGGTCTAGGACTATAATTAAAAAATCATGGATAAAGAATCCCTGTTATTAGTAGTGGTAAGAACAGGAAGACCACCACAATGAGTTTTGTGTTGGTGAAATATGCTGTGGTTAATCATGAAATAACTCTTATACAGCCAAAACCTCCTACAAAGAAATACAATTATTTTGAGCTCCAGAAAGCAACCAAGCTTTCATATATTGTTATTAAAGTTTCTGCATGATGCTACATTACTTTAATTTAATTTATTGATTGTAGAACCATGTATGTATGTCTTGGATAAAGACATCTGCTTAATAACTATATAATAATAATAAAATCAGTTTTTGTGTGAACTTGGTTACTTGAGTTGAGGACTGTTAAATTACATGGGGCAAGTCTGGGTAAACTATGCACACTGTTAATTGAACTGTGTATCCTAACAAATGGAGGGCTGGATGTCCGGAAATGAACTTCGTTTGTTTCTAACAGTGCTGGGGACTGGGTGCTGTAGGAATCACTTACTAGGGCCTGGGTTTAATATTCCTGAGATCCGTTCTTTTGGAAAGGCTTGACTCCATTCAGTGTCCGAATGGAAACAGACTTCGTCGGTGGATTTTGCAGGATCTTATCTGCTGTTTATGAATACATTTTAAAGTGTATTTTTTATTATGAAATTATGAAAATGTAAAAATCCAAATGGAACAAAAAAAAAACATCATAGCTATAGAAGCATTTAAATGTAAAGATTAGAAAAATAATTAATCTATATCTGAATATTTCATTGAGAACAATAGGAAAAAAACACTATTTCCTGCAGATTGAAGTGTGCAGAGTCTCTTTCCATTGTTCTGGAAGCCCTGCAGAGTGACTGATGCCACAGCTGCTGCACAGAAGAGGCCTACATTGTCTCTTCACTCTTGCCTGACTCACAGTTCAGCTAGCTAAGGCCAGTGCTGCCTGGTCTAAACCAGTGCTTTCAAAGCACCCTCTGGAGCTTTACTGCTGCTACTGCTTACAGCCAGTGGGAGGGTCTTAATGCTTTGCTGTAGCCTGCTATTGAACAAAGTCACAGGCAGGAGTTTTTTATAGCGTATTCATAGCTTGCCAGAGACGAAACACAGGTCTTTACAAGCCAATTAAGTTTCTGCAGGCTGGAGGAGGAAATAAAGAAAACAACAACAAAAAGTCTTGTGCTCTGTCAAAATCTAAGTTTTCCAAAAACAAAACAAGACAAAAAAATATCCAACAGCGGTGCCCCATAGAACACACTGTCAGCATAAAGGTTTCTTTTTATTGATGGTGTATACATGTAAAGCCTTACTGAGTGTTTAGTCAATTAAAGGAACCAATTGCTTTTACATTTTGTTCCCGCTAATACACCATTGTTTTGAGGTCAAGGAAAAAGTGAAGGTGCTCATTCTGTGGAGATTAAATTAAAGTCGAAGGTTCTGTGCCAACTCAGCCCCACAGATTTTTACTGAAGTGTTTTCATACACACACATTGATCTGACATGTGACTGGATATACTAATCTTGTAACGCAGATATCCGTCAACAGACGTAAGCTCCTGACCTTGTAAATTAAATTATACATGGTTTCAGTGCAAAGAATCGGAGGATGCATTGTTGGGTTACAGCATTTGTTGAATAAACCCCCATAAAAACTGTGTTGGCCAGCGTGAAACACATATTTAAAGGTAACCTAAGCAGACTGGGAGAAAGACGGACAGGATCATCTCATTGAAGATAAATGTCTGTCACGTCCTTCATGTTTAGTGTCATTACAGAGGCCCAAGCTATGATTTATAGCCAAATACAAATGTTAACCCCAACCTGAACTATCCCAGCATATTTGTGGACTATCCCAGAACTTGTTATTGTTTAAAAATTATATATGTATGCATTTCAATAAATTAATATGAATTTGTTTTAAATTGGCACTGCCAGTATTACAGACATTTTCACTTTGACAGTGACACTGGAAGACTGTAGTGGAATCAATAAGAAATTTCACTGTTTCACTCGCGTCACAATTTATGTAACAATGTATGTATAGTGATAGACTGAATGAAAATAGAAACCTTCCACATACTTTACAACATTATAATTACATTTGCAGAAGAACATTCACTACCTAAATCTGTTTTTATATATGCAAAGTCAAACAATTGCTCGCAACAAACATCAGCTGTTAAGCAACTACATCCTGAATAGTTTCAAAACCTTTCAAAATGAAAAGAAAGGGAGAGTAAAAAGAGAGGGGCGGGGCAGATATTATCTTGAATGCAATGTTGAGTAAACACAGTGTTTTTGGTAAATTTGTGTAATTATGAAACACAAGCAGCCGTGCTTGGTGTCTTCCTTTCATAGGCAGATTCTCCTTATTGTGTTAAATCCCAGGGAGGACCTTGCCTCCCAAAACAATACCTGCACTACAAGGTTTATCTCTGTCTTGTTAGCACAGTCAGTCCGGGTGTGCTGTTGACCCAGGGGTTAATCAACCCTGACGTTGCCCCTGGCTGTGCAATATCAAGTGTCCTTCCTTACAGCAAGGTACTGGCTATAAAAACACATCAGCTGCTTGCTCCTGCATAGCATTTTTTGGAGCTTGAGGTTAAGACTGATGAAACAGGTCAAACTGCCTAAACAGTAGATGATCGAATCTGTCGGACACTTGACAAAGCTGTTCTCTATTTTTTTTGTTTGGTCACAAGACCTTAAGTCCATGATTACAATATAAAGGCAGCCTAAGGTCTTGAGCTATGATAGAGGCATGGTTTCTAAGCAACAGCAAGCTTTTTGGTGCCAAATCCACTGCTGGTCTGCACCGCATCTCTGGTCGACTGGGACTTTGAAAGACAGAGTTTATAGAGATGAGAAAACGTGGGCGCATACCGCAGTCAGCAACATCGTGCTCACACTCTTCATCGTTTTCGGGATCCCAAAATACTTCAAAATACATCCCCAGCCGAGCCAACACTAAAACGCTGATGTGTAGCCACCTTTGGGGTGGGACGCAGCAGCTATTTTGGTTCCAGCACACAACGACCAACCCTGGCATAGGAACAGCTTGAAAGGAGCAGTGAGGTTGTAAACAGAATTGTCTATATGTATAATTCAGTTTGGGGCCAGATTTCATTACATGTTTTGCGGATTGCGGATTTTGGAATCAAACTAGAATCCATCAAGCAGTGGTCAGAATTGATGTGTGTTTAATGTGTTGCCATGTTGTTTTTTCCCAGCTGAGCAGAGGCACAGGAAGGGAACACTAGAGGTTTGAAGTGAGGTGTTATGGGGGCGATGGGGAAGAGGAAAATTAGGTCATATGGAATTAAAAAAAACATTTCACAAAAGGCCCAGAGAGGTTCAAGTCAGTATGGAGATTGCTTTGCAGAAACATGAGGCATAGAGGTGGTAGAAGTATTCTGGGAGCTTATCAAGCCAGATGATTTTCATACATATAAACTGGACTATTACACTGAAAAACCCATGGTTACTTTTTTGCTGCTTTGCCATGTTCATTGGACCGTTCTACTGGAGAACGGTTTCGTGACTTGGTTGTGAAAATTAAAATGACTGAAAGGTAGTAAATGTTTAAAATCTAGCAGGTCAAAGATGTGAACTCTACATACAAGATCTTCCTAACAGGCAATCACTGCAAGTGCTTCTGTACCAGACTAGGACAGAGACTGTAGTCACCTATACTTCCCATCATGTCTAAACAATGTATCATGTGTATAAATACATTTGATTTGCGTGAGAAAACCTACACACTTCATAAACTCTACGATATTTATAATTGTATATTATATTTTTTTAAAGCCATACATTCACCAGCATGCACACAAGATGAAAGAACAGCAGAAACTATAATTAATATAATATCATGCATCCACCATGTAGTGATTTCTTTCTGCCCATGATTTATAACTTGGTGATGTGATCTGTTTTGTGCTGTTTCAAAGCTTGTGTGGGCATGTATTGTGACGGGAGCAAGAAATGACTTCCTATGTAAATATCAATCAATCAATCATCCAATTAGTTTTCACTTGGTATAGCACCCTGTGGTCATTCAGCTTGGTCATCGTTACACTACAGTCACTATTACCATACATGTCAGTATAACAATCAGGCACAGTATAAAACAAATCTCACATACAGTATTTTAAGTAAGACAATGGTCACCTTGCTCAGATATATGATGGGATAGGATACAAGCCTAAAGACAGGCCTGGACATTTTGGCTCCTGCACACAACAATATTTATCCCACAAATTACACAAAACAAAGTGGTGTAATCATATTTTTTCGCCTTCCCAACAAAAACAGTGGGACTGTGACTCTTAATGAGATTGTGTGCGTGAGAAGATATTTATCTTGGTCCTGTTTTTCTACCTCTTGCTGTGCCTCATCTGCTTTTGTTTAAATATGAAAACTGGAAACTTCTTATAGGGCAGTCAGAAGGCATATTTAGAGCTGACAGCTTGCATCAAAGCTATTTGGGTATAGGTCCTATTAGGCTCCATATATTGATGAACCAGACTCAAGTATGTGAAACCCAGTACAATCCAGGCCTGAAGATCTGCTGATTAGAAGGCCATTCACTGGCATCTTTGTTCATTCCCAGCGGCTGTGTTTTATATGAAAGGTTAATAAAGACTTTCAAGATTTTCAAGATTTTAAAATCTACTCTATGCCATCATTTTAAGACGTAACTTTATAAAATCTGTATTTCAGTACAGTATAGTCCAGTCTACTGCATTTTTAAAATGTAGCTATAATTATGTGTGTTTGGCAGTACACAGGTAAATTATGATCATTGGATTAAATATTGTTTTGGGTGGACTAAGGGTTACGTTTTTATTGATGCCTTACAGCATTAATTGTGATTGGCATTTGTTTGCTTTATAATTTTATTTGATAACATAACCAAACCAAGAGCATCTTGAAGTAGTATGTTGTTTTTAGGTTATCTTGATTAGCATGACCATGTGAGCTGTCTGTTTGCTCTGTGGTATGAAACTGGAATTTCTCATTTAAATGCCTGCATACTTCTACAACGCTAAGCAGTTCACAGATTGCTATCTGTCATGTGAATTTAGGTCACCATTCAATTGAGATTACAGGATAGAGGTCTGATTCTGTGAGAAAAGAGCTCAACTGGTTTATTCTGCATCTGACTTTTACTTGGGTAATAATTGCCCAAGAGTGGAGTTTTTTATTCAATCCTTCCTAGGCCTTCCTTAAGCAAAAGTGTTTTTGAATATAGCAATTTATACTGTGTAAAATTGAATCCCTCTCATAATTTCATGATTGGTCTGATGGGAGTAATTAGGATAGCTTGTTAGGTTAATAATCTTCTTAGTCCATGTCTGGCCCGGTGGACAAGGTACAGAAGACACGGTGTATTTTGTGTGACATCGCCATTCCCAGAAGGCACAAGTTATACTGCACTAGACCAGATTCATATTTTTAGACTCGCAGACAGGATTGAGCCAGAATGATTCTGCCGTCCAGCCAGGACTGCTGTTTTCAAATGGGTTATACTTTTCACATCCCCCTGATTACAATCTGGCCTGTGCAATGTTTGTTCCAGTATAGTGTGGCTTTGGTGGACCTGAGGATTGCATAATGGTTTCTGGCACTGAAGGACTCCATTCATATGGCTCTCCCTTTACAGCAATATGGGGGTGTGACATTTCTGAGGAATTGATTTTATAATGAGAGCATGGTTTGTATCTGCTGGGTTAGTACACCTAACGATTGTGACTCATCTCTCTCCGTATCTTTTTTCTTCAGTACATCTCAAAACAGCATTTAAGAAACGGGTCTGGATTAATATATCTGTACTGGCAGAGGTGTTGAAAATTATAAACCTGCATGTTGCTTTGCTTAAGACCAACAGTAAGCAGCAGAAGCAAGGTTTAATACCTGAGAAAACATATGTATGTTCCAGCACCCACTTGCAGATTATTTGGGGGCACACAGACATTTCTGTCTAAGAGCCAAAGAAACAATTGTGGACATATAGAGGACATATTCCTTCGGTAAAAAACAAAACCCTTGCCCGTGTTTTTGTTTTCTAAATGCAGAATGAAGGGTAAAAATGCAGTGCCATTTCAGATTTTGCTTTTGGAGAATTTTATTATTTTAAAAATTCAACTACACAAACTGTATTTTTAATGCATATAAATAGGCCTTGGGAATTGTTGGCTGGTGGCTGATGCTGTTATACAGTGGACTGTAATTGCAGCAAAAGTGTTCTCTCCTCATGTGGCCTTAAACTATACTCCTGAATGGCAGCAGTTGGTTTGAAAATAAAGAAGAAATTATGCCATCCTCTCCACCCTCATCTACTGAGCTTTCCAGACCTTTTGGTAAAAGTGGTTAAAAAAAAAATGGAAGTGGTCTCAATATTGGTGGAAATACTGAGAATCCTGATCTGCAGAAAGAAGAAACAGAGTCGTTGTTATTACCAGACATTTGAGCTACAGTTGTCCACTGAGTTATACAAACTAATGGCATTGTCTTCTCCAATCTGCAGAGAAGCCGGTCATCTCTCCTCCAGTGTTCATTTTCCAGAAGACCGCGCTGCATATGAAGGTAAGTTCTGATTTTGTGTACTGAGCTGGCGCTAGGGACAGGATTTCTCCCCCCATGTAACTTTGTTATAACTTGCTCCAATATCTATTGAGAGGCAGGGTGATTCATTTGTTAATGAACTGAGCCGGATCTGACATGACTCAAGCAGAGACCTGTAAAATGAGCATGCCACCCTGCAGCAAGTTGTGTAACGGGAACATTGAGGTCAAAGGATGAGGACACACTTGACGATCTTTGAATGCAATACATTTTGTTTTTGCAGAGGGTGGCCGAAGACTCAGTAGATGACAATGGTGAGTATGGTGAAGCTGTTAGCACTGATGACATTCACTGTTATTTTAATACTTGCGCTACTTAACATCACAGCTGCATGTTTATAGTAATTTAAAACCCTTTTTTTTTTTTAGAACCAATCATCTATATGTATTGTGATATTATTGTAATGAATTGGCTACAGGTGGCAACATTGAGAGCAGTTTCCATGCTGGGTAATGAGGGAATCTCATGACAAAAGCATTTGTTAATATGAAAACTGTGCCACATTCAGTTTACACTTGAAATAGTTGTTCTTATAAAGATTCCTCCCTTGTGACTTGCAGTAATCAATTAGTGTCATTTCCCACAATATCCATCTGTATTATGTGACCTATTAATGTGGGCCTATAGCTACTAGAACAATAACAGGCCACAGAGTATTTCCAACCAGCAAGCCCCTTACATTCAACTTGGTTTCCCTGCCTCACTTTTACAACTTGTACGTGATTATACTGCAAACTACTAGTCCCTTTCCAACACTAAATAGTCTTCATAAAATGTGGTATCCCACATGTGCCCCTAAACCCATGCCCTGAGAATCCAAGCTAAAAGCTACTGGGGTGGTAATATAAGCATACTCACTTCCTTTGGATTCTTGGCAGCTGTCACGTTCATTGTCAAATGAAGAGATCCCGGACAAACCCCCAAACTGTTGGAAAGAATTTCTCGGGACAGGAGTTTCAGTCAATCAGTTTTATTTTCGAAATAATTCACGTGGAAAACCTGCGTCTGGTTAGGAGAGAGAGGCCTGTCGATTTCCTGGTTACAAGCAGTTATATTCCCCACCAGAAGAGGCGATCTACAAAGGGAGAGGGCAGTCCTCTCCCTTCTAATTGGACAGTGATACAGTAGCAAAACAGCCAATCATAAAAGTATACAGTTTTGCATAATAGTGATTGTCTGGGAAAATTTCACAACTTGCATAAGCCTTAAACTAGAAATGTTTATCTTGACCCAAGATGTAGGAGGCGTAGCTGCTCAGCCCCTGGTATCAAGATCTTGTTCCCACCAAATTCAGTGGGTTCTCAGTTAAACTTGGCAGTAACAAATGCTCACAAGACAATGAACAAAAGGACAGTGTGCTCCTTTTACATAAATATAATTAATCTCACACACAGAATAAAAGCAATGATTATACGTATTCAGAAAAGCATTGATCATTCATTTAAAAAAAGCAATGGTATACAAATTAAAGAAAAGCATTGATCATTCACATTAATCGTTCAAGCACTTGGTGGACTTGACTCTCAAAGTCTGTTTTCCTGTTGGTTGTCTCACAGGCATGTTTTTGTCTCTTGCTGCCTGCTTCTGCGTCGTTACTGTTTGTTGTAGTCCACGGTCCCTGTTTTTCTGTAACCCTAGTTCCCAACAAAATCGTATCCATTAAGGAGTACACAGAAGTAGATAAATCTTCAGTTTGCAAATTCATTCCTTTGTTTCATGATCTCTCCCTTAACAGGCCTAGGAGTAAGTCCTGGAAAACGCATGCGTTCGTTTACCTTTCCGAGTCCAAATGCTTGCTGTAAAGCAGGTAAGACGCACTGCCTGATCTGAATACACCCAGATTCTCATAGTCCTATTTTGTTTGCTATTTGAACCCTAGGCTTGAGGCTAGATACCGCTGTGCTACATACGTCTCAAAGTCAAACTGGCTGGTTGACAAAAATAAATAAAAATCGTTACTACTGTTTTTCATATATATATAATTGTTTTACTCAATACAACACACTCCTGTATGTACCTTTGTTGTGCTACGATATTTTAAAATTGATGCTTTAACTTCCTTTGATGTTACTGAAGCCGTTAAGATACAGGTTTCTGAAATTGCCAAAAGATATCCAAATGCTGTGATCGTCAACAGCCATTATTTCCAACTCACCCCAGACTAAATCTATGCAGCCCCATTACTGAGATACATAGACAAGGCTCTCCTCTCTTTATCAGTGCTGTGAACAGGTAGAGGGCAGTTCCCTTTGCTACCATTCAGGGGCATGCACATAAATCACCTTGAGGACTGGGTGATTATAAGTCCCACACTGATAGCAGACTTCTTCTTTTCTCATCTTGCTGTGCATCTACAGGTTTCAAAGAGAGGAGGAAAAGAACACAGTCCACCTCCTTCAGCTGTGCCTTCTCCTTCCCACCTTCCCAGACAGGTAAACTATTCCCACTGACGATGGGCCCCTCTGGTTCCCATATTCTGTTAGAGAAAGCCTCTTCTCCCACTCAGGAAATGAGAAATTAAAGTATTATAAATGCTCTTTTTAACTGTATAAGCTGATCTGGGTCATAAAATAAGGGAGATGTACCTCTATCAATCCAATCTCCATTACTGTATAATATAAATATACTGTTCAATTCATATATTTACATCACTGATCGTAACTGTACTAAAAACATTTTTGTGACATCAACCTTTAATATTTCCATTGTTAAAATCTACGAATATATTACCTAACAGTTGTGACTGCCTTTAGTGCCATGGAGATCCTGTAATATTGCAATAACCAAATGCAATTACTTAATGATTAATCAAGCAACTCTAGCCATGGGATTGTAAATTTATTTTTTCTCTTTTTTTTTTTTAGTTTCAAGAAAAAATGTGTTTATGCCCTCAAGTCTGTGCAACATTAATATCAACAAACCTATACTCAGAGGTAGGTGTTTTTCAATTTCTCACATAGGAAGAAAAAAGATTCAAAATAATACCTTTTCATTTAAATATCAGATGAAAATAAAATCATATTCATTGGAGTTAAAAACAGTGTCTTGTAAGAGTACATAAATGGTCACAAATAATCTAAAACTAAGCCCATTAACATATATGTTAGGTGTATTCTTGTTTCTAAGTCTTAAGGAATTTAAATTACACCAAAAAGATACATTTCTACATGTTTTTTTGAAAACATGAAGGTCCCATGTCGAAACATAGTTACGCAAGGCCCTCGATCAGTGGAGGGTGTTGTTGTCTTGTGATCAGTGGTGAGTGGTGTTGTCATGTATCACTGGCAGGGTGTCCACTGTGGAAGGCAAAAGGGGCTGTGCTGAGGCCAGCCACGCTGCAGGCCCCCCTGCCTCAGAGTTTCTCTCCACCTCTCCCTGCAGAGGCATCCAACAGCCAGGACACTGCCCACACACCCGGCACTAACCACACGCCCGGTCAACAGGTGAGCTAGCTATCTCCATAGCAGTTGTGGCCTCCAACAATCCAGTTAGATCGACAACTCACTCTCAAGGCTGGGAATATGCAAGTCAGTTTAAGCAAGTCACCAGTTCAATTAGCCGAAGGGTACTCAGTTGTGTGTTCAATCTCTATTGAGTTTAAAAAATACTTTTGTTTAATGAAATCAGAATGAAATGACTCCAGATAAATTGTTAATTGAAGGGTGACCTACCACACCTACTTGATTAGGGCTTTCCAGGACATGACTGATTTCTACCAGTTTTATACTTTTTATCACCTCTTTATCAACAGTCAGCAGGGCTTTCTTTCACAGACTATGCTAAGTCGTAATCAAAGAATAACATTGTGTTACCTCTGGTAGTCTGGTAGCAATCCTTAATTAATTCTAGATGTGGATTTGGAAGTCCAGGGGAATGTTTTCTACTTTTTATTAGAGTTCTTGCTGTTTATTTCTCATAGTGTAATCTCAGACCAGTGGTGCTTGTTAGACTATTGAATAGAATATAGAATATTGCCTGCATTGATTCAGGAAAAAATAAATAAAAAGCATATCTGAATTTCATTAAACTTTGTGTAGCTTCATCCTATAACAACACAAGGTTCTTATTTCTTACATCTGTACCTAAAATTAAAAATGCTTATTTCGAATGAAATCACTCCAGTCTGATGAGCTGTGATATTCTGTTAATGGATTGCTTGTGGTGTCACATTTTGATGACTAGAAGCTGTGTAAGCAATGGATTATGCACATTTCCATTTCCTTAGATTTGTTTTCTTTCCTTTCAAAGTGTTTACGATCAGGAGTTTTGAAAGATCTGTTTTTCCACAGTTTTGACTGAGACATTTGTGAAGAAAAAGGACAGAGCACTTGGCTTGTCTTTGGCACACTGTACAAAGTGAATTGTTGTGTTGTAGACGAGGCTTGTGATGCCCCCCACATCACTCAGTGTTTCTGATTCACAGCTGCCCAGAGATCCACACAGTCTGCCAGCAGAAGACCCTTCCAGCATAGAAATGGACAGCACTCCCTCATATAACAGCGCCCTTCACTTAACATCTTCCTCAGCAGACAGGTATGAATCGGTTATGGAGTCTCAATGGCAGTATTGATTCTTCTCTTTGTGTTGACAACAGCATGTGTTCTTTCAGCAGAATGGAGACAATTATCTTAATCCAGTGCCCTTTTTTAGCAACCATAGCCATGACTTCAACCATAAATTGACGTACTCAAACAATTCTGCTAGCATAGGAAAGAGTCCATTATGATAACTAGCATGTTTTGTTCTAATTATGATGCAGGATTATTTGGCATACTCTTGTTGTTGTTATTATTATTATTGACATCCTGGAAATATATGTTTAGTACTGTGCAGTCTTCTGTATGATATACAAGAAAGATCATTCAGTATGGAAGAATATGTATGTGGGTCTAGAAGTACAGAAAACACTGTAAAGGAACACGATAGAGTAAATCATTACTCAATTTTCTTATTATCTGTACTGCTGTCCTAATCTTCAGAATTAACCTTTATCTCTCTCCTTGCAGAAAACCTTTAAAGACGCACCCACTTCCCCCCAAAAACAGTTTCCAGTTTGTATTTGGAGAAAACATGAGTGAGAGAGTTCTGGTGAGTGTACCAATTTTAAACACCTGTCAAACACAAACACTTCTTTTACATTGTAGAAGAGTCCAAGCCCTCCCCTTACACTCTAAAACACATTAAACTAATGCTCAGCATGATATTATAGGATTATATATGTGATTACATGATATTTAAGGAAGGTATGCTGTGTTTTTCTTAAAGATTGCAGAATGTGTTATCATCCCTGAGCCCCAAGGTCTTTAGCTACAGAGCCAAACCTCAGCAAAACCAAGCTATTACTCTCTTCATATAACCAGGCTGCTTAGTGTGGATTGTGAGCTTGTTCAATGTCCCCTCTCTCAGAGTCCAGTGAAGACCCCAGATGCTGAGAGTGCAGACTGCAGTGACGCAGAAACCTCTGACCTGGAGTCCAGCTCCTACTCAGAGTCTGAATTTGAGTCCTCGACCTCCGGCTCTCTTCACAAAAGTAACTATTGTCCCGATTTCCTCCCTGTAAAATTGCTAACCAACACTCCATTGTTTAAGTTTTGAGAATTTCCAGAAATACAAACTATGCAGAGTATGCAGCACAAGACAATAACCAAATAAATGCAGGGCAAACAAAAAAGGAAAGAAGAAAAAGTGACACAATAAAATAATAATATAATACAAATGAAAAAGGATGTTGCTGTTTGAGCCATGAAACCATAATGGTTGCTTAGAATGTTTTACATGAGAAAGAAAAGGTTGCCATGCATTGTTGAACTTTTCTGTAATACCCCTAAGTGTGAATATAATCTTCCACTTTTTCTTAATATTTCCCTCCCTACTTACACAACTTCTGGTTGGTGACCAGGCTGGAAGCAGCCGGCTCCGATTTGACAGCCGAGTTGTTACGTTTGCCCAAAGTAACATACAAAACCTTTATTGTATCAAAAACCCAACCATTATGGATGAAGTGTTGTTAATGCTGAACAGACATTGTTGGAGAAAGCTGCTGGAGCTCTACCACTATCATTGGGCCAAAATCATTGGGCCAAAATCATTGGGCATGATGTCGCAGAACTGACCTGACACGTCATTGCCTCGTCCCAAGCCTCCAAACAGGCTGCCGACGCCAGCTCTTTAGTTAAATAGTGCATCTCTTTTGTAAGTGCAGCCATCTCCAGGAATGGCTGAACAAAGGCAGCTAAACAGACGTAAACTGAGCACTGTCAGGTCTCCCGACGTAATGCTGGCATTTTATTCTCTTGTCCCAGACTTGCTTTTGACATCCTTAATTTAGTGCAATTTCAAATTCTTCAGTGATGGATCTCCCTCTTGTGGCAGCAAGGTTTAATTACAGATGCAGGGACTGTATTGTGAAGGAGGTTCTTTATAGTGTTTCAGCGCGGGGAATCATGGGTACAAAAACAACAACCTCTAAATCCTGAGCAATACCTTGTGCACCATATCCAGTCTAAAAGTAATCTCAAACATAAACATACTAATCACAATTTTTCAGTAAAGCAAAAGTCACCGCTTGTTTGTCCAGCTCCTAGTTGGCAAGATTGTTAACTTACCAAGCTGTGGCCAGTTGTGTAAGTTACCTTAAGTGAACTTCTTCCTTTGTTTTCCGCCTGAAGGGTATTAAACAGAGACTCACTGAAGTCATTACACCAGATATGGGAAAAGTTGCTGTATTTAATTCTTAAGTTACTCAGTAGTTAATGGAATTTATGCGACTGGTTCCAGGCCTCAGGTACAGTCCTCCAGGACAGCTACTGCACCACACTACCCTCTCTGTTGTGTACCCCCAGCACAGTGAAAAGATTGACTCTTTTCCTAGTCCCTAGCTCAGATCTGAGCTCCAATCACAGCAACAGTACTTATCCTTACCCATTTCTGGTTGCCTGACCAGCAATAGAGGTGACTGTAATGAGGTCATAAATAAATAAATAAATAAAATAGATCAATTCAAAATAAATGACAAAATAATAACAGTCCAAATTCTGGAAAATTGTGAAAATTGGATAACAAATTTGGGAGTTATGAAGAATTAATTTATTGGAAAGTTTTTGTAATAATTACAGCATTAATTAATCATTACCCTTTTTAGATTATTGATGCAAATGAACTACAAATAATTAATGAACTGCCAGTAATAACACACTTCTTTACTTATTTTCAGATATTGGCCAGCTGTAGAATGTGTAGATGTGTAAATAAAGCTGCGGCACTGAGAGGCTCACACAGGTGTGGTCAGCTGTGGCACTCAGGCTCACAGGCTCAGTCATGGCGGATGCACTGGCTCTGCTAAAACACAGACTCAAGACAGTATTTCATGCTTTCCATTTGTAGATTTTTAATTTTTTTGTAGAACCACTTTATTTCTCAAAAAAACACATGTAGATGTAAACATTAACACGTGACGGCACCACGCATTGTAGTACTTTTATTTATAGATTTTTGTGTCGCAATTACAGGTAATATAGGCGGCTGCTGTTTTTAGAACAGTAGAAATTAGTAAAGATCCAAATGTAAAAAAATTCCCTAGCAGCTACGACTCAAGTGTACAATAATAACACATTGTTAAACGCAGCAATTATAATTCTTCACTACTAAACTACTGATGGGACATAATAAATTAAACTTATTATACTTCCCAATCAAATAAATTGTATAATCCTCTTGGAAACTGTTGCTGTCTGAAAGCTCTGAAATGTCCGCGGGTGCGGATTTTCGGGGATATGGGTGCTAAGTAGCTATTTATAATACTGGCAGGGTCGTTAACGAAGTACCTTCCATTTTATTGTATTCTTTTCAATGTTTGACTGACTGTATCATGACAACTTTAATTGACTCATTAACTCATATACATAAACTCCATGGGGGAGTCAGTGATGGTTTTAATTTCACCACTAGAGGCTGTGTTTGTCCCCTATAACCAAGGATATTATTGCGTACAACCCCATAAAACCATCGGCCATTATCGGTGTTCATTTCTGCCGATTGCTGATAGTTTAATAAAGCTGTTATCTGCCCGATTAATCGGCCTACCTCTAGACTGTAACCCAGTCGACTTCAACCTCTTGTCCTTGAGGGCCACAGTCTAGCAGGTTGTGTAGTTCTCTTTAAATCATCACCTGCATGACCCTCGGGAAAGGGGTCATATTGTTTATGTTCATTCCATGAACTAATTATGGCTCAGGAGGAATGCAAATGATCCCTCAGGGGTCCAGATTTGAGTACACACTTTTACACTGAGGATCCCCAAGCAGGTCCTGTGAAGGAGCATAGCAAGGAGGTCCAGGTAGCCTAAAGCAATAGAGTTGATGTTATTTTTGTGATGGTTTTTGTGTGTGTTATTCAGCAGTGAGAAGGCGGACCCTGCGGGAGTCTGCGGCGGCCTACACTGCAGCCTGTGGGCGGAGATGTCTGCTGAAGCAGGTGCAGGTCTTCACAGGGGAGGAGCAGGAGAGCAACGTTCTGCAGGTACAGCGCCTGTTCTTACTAAGCCTAACCAAAAATGAAAACATTTCATAGGCTACCTCGCCTATATTAAAAATTAAATAGAAAAATAACCTAGTTTGTTAATGTATTTAATATTAAAATAAATAGCATTTCCAGATCATTGTGTTTTATGCCTGCACTGATCTCACTACTGTTGGGTTTTTGTAAGTGTGCGTGTTTTGTCTGGTTTCAGATGACCTGCAAGCTGTTTGTGTTTGAGAAGGCGTCACAGTCCTGGTGTGAGAGGGGAAGGGGGGTCCTGCGGCTCAATGACCTGGACACAGAGCAGGCTGCCAGTTTGCAATCACGACTAGGTACAGTGAGCAGAAAACATGGTCCGATATGAGGACCCTGGAGGCCCGTAGACCCAGAGACTTCACAGTTCTCTTTAAATGACTTACCGCTTAACCCTTCAGAGTTTGAGTTTGTTCAGTTAAGCAAGTACTTCATTGGAATATGTAAAGGTAGCGGTGTTCAGAAATTCTCAGGGCACAGCGAAGAAGAAGTAACAAGTTTATTATATATATTAAAAAAAATAAAAAAACAGGTTAACCTCTCTCACACATGAAGTGCAGAGAAGAACGAAGGATGTGAGCTGGAGAAGCCTTTTTATATCTTCAGATAAACGATAGGTTGCAGTGGCTTTTTTTATTTTTTATTTTGTTTTCCAGTGATGAGAAACCAGGGCAGCCTGAAAGTGATCCTGAACACTAAACTGTGGGCTGAGATGCGCCTCCATCGGGCCACCAGGAAGAACCTGCAGCTGACCGCCACAGATCTGGAGGATGGCTCTGTCAGGGTCTTCCTCATTCAGGTGAGTTGAAACCCCGACACCTCCCAAAAATGCAACTTTGTATACTTACAAATGCCTCAAAAAGTCCTGCTCCACTGAGAGAGAAGGTTGCAGAAAGAGCAAGGGATACTGAGACAACAAGGTGAATTGATGCCTGTTTACAATTTCTGAGGCCTGCAAGAAAAGTAAAGTTTGTTGTACAGTCTTTGTTACTTTTTTTCTTCATTTTCTTTCGCTGGTTTATTGCTGTATTGCTTTTGTGTTGACGAATGCCTTTGTCACTTCAGGCCAGTGTCAAGGAAATCACCCGACTCTACCTGGCCATTCACCATCGGCTGGTGGCACTGCGCTGCAGAGCTGTGGAGCAGGGGAGCGGGCCTGGTCTGGAAGCAGAGGAGCCAGGACCTGCCTTCCCACACTTTGACAGTGAAGGGGAAGGGGATGAGGCGCAGGTTTTAACTCGACTGGGCTGCTCCAGAACAGGTAAGCTGGCCTGCGTGGAACAAATAGAAAACCACACCCTCTAGTCAATAATCAAAAAGAGCCACTATAGAAATCCAACAAATCAGCCAAAATAAAACAAAAGAAAGAGAACAAATTGCCAGAAGGTCAATCTTATCTTGCAGAACTGAAGTTTTCAATAGTGTATCCACAATGCTACACAAATCTGCACACACACTTGCACGCGCGCACACACACACACACACATTTGCCTTATTCAATTAACTTATCATTGCATTTCATGTCAGACAAGGAAATAAGAACAAAATCATTAAGTAGGATACGCAACGCCACAATCAGTTCTATCAAAGCAGAAATATTGCCTTATTATGTTACTCATCCAAAACAACTTAATCTTATAAGCAGCAATGTATTATTTTAGCTGTTGAAATAGCTGTTTGACCAGTAGGAAACAGGATATCAAACCTTCAATTAAATCACACGAAGCAAAGACATCTCACACATCTCAAACACAATCATCCCAATGAGAGCTTATAACAAACTTAGGAACTCATCCAACTGCAAGCGACTGTCAGCGTTAATTACAGTTGGCCTGCATTTCCCGGGACGCTTCATACAGATCAGAGACCAACCATTCCTAGCCCACCCTAGTGCTTTCCAGGAGGGGACTCTACTGCATCCCAATTGTTCACCTGATGTGTACACTCTGATATGACTGCCACACTGCTTTTCAAGAGATCTTTCTTTGTTCCCTGACAAAAAAAGGAAATTATACTTTAAGTGGATGCTTATGTTAAAACTGTGTTTCAGGTTGTTAAATAATCAAAACCTTGAACAGTAGATTGCTTCACTTGTCCAATTAAGTTCTTTACCAAAGGTCCAAGAATCTTCAAGTAAAACGGAAAACTTCCACATCCTTAATTTCTTTGCAGCTCCCAAAGATCAGTTCTCCTTGGGTAGAGAAGTGTGATATGCACCTATAGGATTATCTTTTTAAAACCTGGCAGGAATTGGGATGGATTCACCAATTTGAGCAAAACAGAGTTCCTGTGTCTGTAAGAGCTGAATCACACAAGCTGTCCACGTCGGGGGTTAAAGCCATTACAAGAACTGCCTCCTGGATGAATGACAGCGAGGCTGGTGGCAGTTAAGCTCTATTTAGAAGCTTATCATGCTTGTCCTGTGTATTTTGAGGTCAGGGATTGGGAGGTGCCCTACCTCAGACTGTACCCGTGCACTGTGTGCTGTGCGTTCTCCAAACAACTGATTCAGTCGTTGGAAAGCACCTAAGTTTCCATCAGCGTTGTAAACCGCAGCCCAATTTGAAAAACATGTACATTTTGGAATTAGAAAATAAACCAGTCTAGCATTTTATATTGCACTCTTAAGTGCCTTTATGTGCCTTTTCAGTACTCTGCATTTCCCCTTAATTCCATTTCTTACTTATCCTTACATCAGTGCTCTGTCAGTCTCGGTTAGTAGGCTACCTATTATCCCAGTATAAACAGATTCAGCGTTTTCCAAAACAGAAGAGCTTCTCCCACCAGTGCAGCTCTGTCTTCCTGTCCTATGTAGGCTAATGCAGACCCACCCCATTGATAAGCTTGTCACAGCTGTTTCTGTGATATTGAGAGCTGGCAGCCACCTTGGCCCTAGACCACCAAGGATAGTGTATCCTTGTCGACTAAGCTGCAGCCTCCACAGATCTCCCTGGGTCCTCAAGCCCACCGTTTTGTGTCTTGGAAAGGAAATGGCATTGTACTATAATACCCTTCATTGCTGACTGATGGTAAAATAGTACAATAGTACAAGGAAACATAAATGTGCTTGTCTGGTGGAATATTGGGAGTGTGACAGTTTGTGGCACCTTTGAATTAAAAAACATGCTCTCCTTTTGATTTTTCAGGTGGATCTGACTGGAGCAATAACTACCCCAGGATGTGTTCCTAACATGACATGCCCCCCTCTACCAGCACTCCCGGGAGTTAATTTCAACCAGATCCTGACAGACACTTTCCTTCACTACCTGCAGAGAGGAAGGCGTTCTGGGTTTCCTTACAGCATTAAACAAGCAATCATACTCACATTTTAGTCTTCGTTTGCAAGGCAGACGGCAGAAGTTGCTGTTATCTTCTGAAGAATGAGGAATGTGTTTTAAACTGATGCTTCACAGCTACTACTGTCTTAAGTATTATATGATTTTTTTTGTGTTTTAAGAGACAAAACACCCCAGATTTTTTTAACAGTTTGCATTTATAAGTTTTTAGATACCCATCTTAAACAAATCTAGTTTTTATTTTTGTCTCTTACTTATCTAGGGAAATACTGAACAAAAAAGATTTATGGTGAAAGGCCTTGGTGACAAACTAATAAAAAGGGTAAAATAGTTTTCTGTGAGAGATGTGCATTGACCTGTGTTGACTTGTGTATAAGGAAACTCTTGGCTTCTCTATCGTATTTTTGAAGGATGGGAAAAGATATGTGGAATTTATTTTTCAGGGATGTATATTGCATATTTATTATTTATTAACGAGTGGTCGTAATTTAAAGGCTTCTTTTTGAGAAAAATGTTGATTTCTTCGTGCTGTACTTGAGCGATTCCCATATATTTTCTTCATCATGGGCTACAATTTAATTCCATTGTTTTTGCTCCCCTTTTCCTTGACCCATTATCATATAAAGTGCAACACTGTTTGATTAGTGCTGTACTGTGGCTTTAGAATGATAAGCAAACTGCAGAAAAAACATTAACATAACACATTGCAAATGCAGTTTGTTTAGCTAGTGTACGTTTTTAATTCTCTGTCCTATAATATAGACTTCAGTTAAAACTCTGAACATTATTATTATTTTTGATTATATTAACTAATTATTTGTGCAAGTAAGCTTTTAAAAAATATATATTTTCTTTACTGTGAATCAAAAGAGTCTATGAATGGATTTAAGTTTGTGGAATGTATGGTTTAGTTGAACACAGCACAGAGCTTTACGATAACTTAGAAAGATGGAAAAAGTTATTAGGAGAAACTGAACTGTTTTTCCGAAAAATTGCTGGAACTGGATTTTGGCAATACAATGTAAGTGTTAAACTGTTTATTAAAAAGTTGTATATACTATACTGTGTAACCCAACATTAGACCAGCTTTCCTCTACAGTTCAGAGGTCAAAGGTCTTGTGCTATGTAGAGGGTGTCTGCAGTTGTCGATCAGTAAGAAGTGGACTGACACCATTCCAGTATGGGATGTTAGTTGGTTGCCATATTGCACGGATGACCATCCATAACATTCTAGAAACTTCACGGTTCCGAAAGTCCAGTTTTTATGGATATTGTATGGAAATGAAATCCTAAATACATTATGAACTAATCTTTTGTCTGTTTCTGAGTTTTTGGCAATATAGTGTAGGCCTATATCTAGTATCTTCAAAGGATGTGTTACAAGAATGAACTTCAGCTTTCTGTCAGCCTTAAAAGCTAGTTTTCTAAGACTTAAGTTTTTCTGACTACCTCTCTTCCAGACAAAGCCCATAAGAAGGTTGTTTTGTTTGCATGCTTGTTTTTTAAACCTGTCATCACTTTGTGTGATGACAGAGCCATGAAGAGTCCAACTGCCTTTTAATTTTCTCAGCTTTGTGTTGTTAAGCACCTGCTGTTTTAAACCTGAGGCACACAGCCACTTTTGTTATGTACTCTGTATTGGCTTCAATCCCTATGTGTGTATTATTCCTATAGCATCCCTAAAAGTGACAATCTTCACAGCAACAACTCTGTATTTTGGATATGGGGCTCTGATTGTGTCAATGACTGTGGGAGGCTTAACAAAATCCTTCAGATATTTGCTCCAGTGCCTGGTTATTCTGTATACAATGTAACTAGCATCTAGTTTTTTTTTTTTTTTTTTACCTCTAAGCATGTTATAAGTTTCATCATGTTAATATTATCCATGTTTCTAGCCATTTCACCTGAATGTATTTTGAAAGGTGCAGTTATCATCAGTCTGATTCTGGTTCACAAATCATGTACTTTGTAATATAAAGCATTTTTTGTAAAATGAATGAATATAAGTTGCCTTAATCAATGTAAAGTGCTTTTGCCATTTCACAAGAGTTGATAAACTATTGATACTTTGTTTATCAGATATTATATATTCTTGTCACTCTCAATCAGTTTTTTTTTTGGTTTTTGTTTAAGATGTTCATTACAAATAAAATATATATATATATATTTATTGATTTACCTGTGTTGCTGTAATTTGTGACAACTGCATACAATTTTCCTTGATGTAACTCATAAGGATGAAGGGCAAGTCTGTCTTTATTTTGGCTTTAAATAATGCAAAAAGGAAAGCTATATGTCTATGGTATCCCACACAAACACTTCATTCATTTAAAATAGATCAGTTTAGCTATCACGACTACTTGAAACTGCAAAGAAACAGTATGTTATCTATTCCAATACATTTTCAAAGTGCAATCACCTTTCTTAAAGCTTGTATAATGCTCATAAAAAGTAAACCATGATAAGGGGCTTTTTTTTTGGTATTTATTTTGGTATTTCAATTGATATACTGTAGGCTATTAATTATAATAATTATTTCTACAAAAGATATGGAAATATTTGGACACTTCAGGACACAAATCTTTCAAAACACCTTGGCTCAGGGTACTAAAATAACGTGATCATGAATATAACTGTTCCCTCCCTTACTGCCATCTGGTGACTGATAAAGGGTTTAGTCATCCTTGCCCAATTACATACTGAGTGTGACTCCTTTATTTCGCAACCTGTAGTTGACGGCCATTAAGAAAATACATAAAAATACATCAATTCAAGTAATAAGGATTTTTTTAAACCTGTATTTATGTATATTAACTTTGGGTGACTACTGAAGTATATTCATTTGCACAACCAATTGCACTTCTTTCGGCGCCGAATGGGTTAACGACGTCCTGCGCCGTGCACGGAGCCCCGCCCCCTCTGACCTCTGACCGCAGACGCAGGGGACGTGCGCGGAAGATGGCGGCGTTTGTGTTTATGGCTAGTTGTGTTCTCAAGTAGTTAGAAGAAAAACAAGAACAATTCACTTCTTCCCTTTGTTACAATTTGCGTAACGTTGAATGACTTCATAATGCACATGCAAAAACTGGTCTCCGTATTGTTTTTTTTAAAGCACTGCTCTGAAGATTAGTCCTACCCTGTCAACATACACCACGCTGAGCATGGCTGACCTTGTTTAAATATGCCAAAGCTGCTGTAGGAGAGCATTAGCCTTAGTGGATTGAAACTACCGGAGAGCGGGTCGTGTCTGCGGCGCTGCCCGGGAGCAGACAGTCGTTGATTAGGTTGTCTAGTCGGTGTGAACCTCACATGACCTGCTTGTGTGGAAATATCACAGTCTGCTCAGCACCTCCTCGCTGAGCCCTTTTGAGTTGGACGACTGTTCATGCTTGGGCTATGTTTTGTCGTTGGCCCACCTCTGCATGCCAGTGGCAGTAAGATCAAAACACGTGGATGATAATCAAGCTGATCCTACTTGCCCAAACGACGAGGAAGGACTAAACTTTCCGAGGTCAACAGGCTTCACAGACATGACTTCCCGCAAGGTACTGGGTTTCGTATGTTTTGGAAACCCGGTCGTCACTGTTCTGCAGCGCAAACCCACTTTATTAGTCCTGCCTTTCCAGCACACTGGAGTGCGGACCGTTTTTTCCAGGGGCGCCCAAGTTAACCCTGGATTTAACCCCACGAAAGTCGCAGTTGTGACCAAAACAACACGGTATGAGTTTGAACAGCAGAGGTATCGGTACGCTGAGCTTTCCGAGGAGGATCTGAAACAGCTGGTAAGTGTGGCCAATCATACATACATACATTATAGTATGAATAATTCTGCAATCTGTATGAATATCGCTTTATTTTGACTTGTGACTTAAATGCATTTATTCTGCAAAGCATGGGCAGTTTTATGCAATACTTATTATGTTGGCAAGTTAATTGTGTCATATTAATATATATTATTAAAACATGCAGCCAAAGATGGGAAAATATTGAGATGGACCTCTAGTTCTTTACTTTTTATACAAATATACAAAAATGCAATAAGAAAGAGAGGCATTATGGAAAATGATGTTTCTTAACATGCTCAGTCTGACCGGCTGAACTGGATGGCACATCCCTGTCCCTCTCACTGCACTGACGTCAGGCGCAGCACAGACTCAACACAACCATAGCTTTCCAAATCACTAGTGTATTAGCTTGGTGACACAGACAAACTCGCTGCCAAAACAGGAATAATAAAAATCATATGCATCCATATCAATATACCCCACGGCCTAAACCAGATAAACTTGGATCCACCAACAAATCGGATCCAAACAAGTCAAAATACAGTGCTTGATGGTGTGCCATTAAGTGGAAGGAAGGATCTCCTGTAAATTAAGATGTTTTTGAGTTGTAATTTGCATCTGATAGGTGGGTCAATGTTTTACACTGGTCTGGGACTAAGTCACATTGCACAGTTCTCAGGGTGAATTTCCACACCTTTTTAACATAGAACAAAAAGTTTCTGTCAGTTTCTGAAAGGAGTTGCAAAAGTAAGAGGCAACTCTGATCTGGCCAGGTAAAATTAAATTAATATTTCAGCCTAGCTTTGCGTCGTAGATTCGGCAGTCGGGCAGAGTTGTGAAATCATCCCACGGTTCCAGTCTCTGATCATGTTCCGCTCTCTCTTCTTTCTCTTATGCGTTTTGTAGCTGGCTATGAAGGGGTCCAGTTACAGTGGTCTGTTGGAACGGCACAATATCCACACCAGGAACGTTGAACACATCGTAGACAGTCTGCGGTAAGACAGAGGGTCAGCTTAGTGCTGCAGTTGGAGAGAGGAAATGGTGGACTACACTCCTGTTCTTCACAGAGTTCACACATTTAATACAAATTATAAGACATTCCTTGGGTGTTGGACCACCCCAATTTTCTTACACCACTCACAAACTTTCTTACCATTCGAGCGAGCAGGGGGCATCCCAATTTTCTTACCCTATAATTAAATTTTCTTACCCTGTTTGTAGGTCATTGAACCCACCCACCCCCTCTGTGCATTTCTGATTTTTTTCTTATTGATGCCCCTTGTGTATATGCATATATATATATATATATATATATATATATAATTATAAACCATTTAAATCTAGCCTAATATATGCACAGAATAATTTCTGCAATGATTTTTCTCTCTTTCATCATGACAGCAATCTGCTGCCTGTTCTAATGGAATGTGATGCTTCATGTGTTGATAATCCGGTTCCCGTCTCCTGTACTCTGATCAGTAAGATAATACCTACATATCCCTCATGTCCCGCTAAACTCTGTCATTGTCTTTGTGTATTCTGCACAGGAAAGAAGGGATTGAGGTTCGTGTGGTCAAAAGACGAGAGTATAACGAAGAGACTGTTAGGTGGGCTGATGCCATTATATCTGCTGGTGGTAGGTCCTGTTTCCACTTTATTCATTCAATGTACATATTTTTTCAGTCCTACCAGAGGGTGAGGCCCAGTTCTTGAGGCACAACCCCCTGAGGTGGAGAGAAGGAATTGTTGCTTTGAAGAATCACAAGCCTGACTGTTTTGTCATGTCAGAGCTATCCAGACAACCTTGTCATTCAGTTTGCTATATTCTTAAGACTTGGAGTGTCAAAAGAACCCGTTGGGTGATTTTTAAGTAACTTTAGGAATGTTTAACATGCATATACTTGATTGCTACACTGGTTTCTCAAAAAGGGAGGCTACTACTCTATCTTTTAGTAGTTCATTCCTGGTTCTACAGACCTGAAGGTGATCCAGTTGCCCAGTTGTGGGGCTTCAGAGTGCTGGAGAAGCATAGGACACTTCCTAAAGCTTGATTCCCAGCTGTGCTATTGCCAGCTGTGGCAAGGAGGTCTCAGGGGGTTGGACACAGCCAAGGCCTCATTGCCAGCAGTTTGGGTATGAGCTACCTGAGCAGTCCTTGGTTCACTGCATATCAGTGGCTCTTGTGGCTTCTTGGATACTTGCTGATGCAGAAGCATCACATTTTCTGCTTATAGATGGCAATAGATGTGTCATAGATGGGTCATGGTCATTTTCAAACAGCAAGCCCAAAATTACCCTCATCTTGATGTGTTCCTCCCGAAGAAGTAGAAAGTTATAGCGGTTGGCTGGGATGTGTTTGTGATTGCAAACTGTGAGGAAAAGGGACAAAGTAAATTGGAGATGCCCTACAAAATGTGAATGTACAACCAAAAAAACTGAAGGAAATCACATAGTGTTAGGGATGGACCGAGGACATTGAAGGTACGTCTGACCTTTTTAAACATTTTAGTTTTGATCTGCACCTCTTTACAAACATTAAAATGACAACATAGGGGTGTTTATTTTGGGTGCTGAGATAACAGTGTCACAGAATGAAACAGAGCTGAAGCCTGAGCTGGCTTGTGTGTATGGCTGCTGAATGGAGCTCACTGCCCCTTTTTTTTTACCTTACAGGGGATGGCACAATGCTGCTGGTTGCCAGTAAAGTTTTGGATAAGCACAAACCTGTGGTGGGAATAAATACTGATCCTGAGAGGTAATGTCTACTTTTATTTTTAATAAAAACAGAATGGTTACAAAATGTATATTTGTCCCCATTAAAGACATGGTGAACTTATTTTGTGGAAGACCACATGAGAGGTGCTAACAGTGTTCATAATTCCAGTTTTGTTTCCTCTTTAGGTCAGAGGGACACTTGTGTTTGCCTGTGCGTTACACACACTCCTTTCCAGAAGCTCTCCAGAAGCTGAAACATGGAGAATTCAGGTTGGTGGTCACAACAAGAAGGGTCACGACAGACACAGAGGTTTAGCCATGTGGTTCCTGCTTTAGTAATGCTCCCTAGCAATGAAAAACACTAACATTTAAGGCTTTTCTTTTTACATGTCTTCATTTTGAGTACTGCAAAAAACACTGTAGCACAGAAAGTAACTAATTGTTTTCCAAGATTTTGTTACAAGTTACACCTAGATCCTTATATTAATGCAGTTTCTCAAACCTGTCCTGGAGTACCACCTACCCTGCTGTTTTTTGTTCCAACCCAGCTCTTAATTGAAGCCTTGATTGAAATATTAATTTCAGAGCCTTTTATTATTTTTAATAGTATGGGATTTAGATTAAGTATAAAATGGTATAAGGAAATTGTCATATTAAGGAAGCAACTTTTTATCAGTTAAACAATTTAAAGAGTTAAATGTAATCAAATTACTTAAATTAAGGGTTCAATTAAGAGCTTGTTTGGAACAAAAACCAGCAGTGGTCAGTGTTCTGTCAGGACCAGGATTGAGAACCACTGTTTTAAATGTTCCTTAAAGACAAATAACAAAATGAGCATTCATTCAATTTCTTGGTCTTTACTTATCATGCGATGTGTGACCTGTGTGGTACTTTTACTTTGCTTGTTATTCAACATGACGATTAACTGTTTCACAGAGACAGATTTTCAGATCTGTTTGGACACAAAGTGTTCAGAAACGCTATCATGGAGTTGCACTAAGCCATACATCTTGCCAGTAAAACATCAGTACCTCTGATATACTCTCCTGCATCATTATAAGCACTAGCTTAATCCAGATCAGCATTTAGACCTAAACAACACTGAGTCCTGATCAGCGAACCCCTGTTTAAAATGCCCTGGAGAATTGCTGTGGTTCATATGATTCATGTGCTGAATGATTAGAACTGAAAGGAATGCTGGGATTGGAAACTATGGCAATGCCAAAGAAAAACATCCTGAACCAGCCTATGAAAGGAGAGTCACATTCAGGAAGCCCCTCACAATAGGTTTTGGCTTCACTTTGTGATCTGGTGTGAGTGTTTCTGTGATGCTCTCTTTCTCTGTCTGCAGGTGGCAGAGGCGCCAGAGGATTCGGATTTACCTAGACGGCACTGGAATCAACCCCACCCCTGTGGACCTGCATGAACAGCAGCTGAGTCTGGAGCAGCACAACAAGGCCCACCGCAGCAGCACGGACTCTGTGCAGAGTACGGCAGGGCATCATATTCCCCTCACCACTCTGTGAATCAGAGCACGGCCTTGTGCCATTCTGTAGGGTGGCTCTTGCCACACCAGCGCCAATGAGAACTGCACAAATATCACATGATTACGTGGTCATGCTTTGCCAAATGAGGTTACATAGTTCCTGTCATTGAAGCAGTGCTGATAATGTCCGTAATACATATGCCATTCATCAGGGAATAGTGGACCCAAATGGAGGATGTTCTAGTCGACTACAATAGGGAATTTAGATGTATGCTTGGAGTAGCACAATGATGTAATATGAATGCTAAAATTTACTTCTGTCACATTGAAACCCAGGCTTGGTAACCCACAACGATGGAGCATTGTGGCCAGGGTTTAGTGCCGTGGGTACTGCTGTTTACGGGTCCATAAATAACACTGTTTTATACATCGCAGATAGGGGGTCTGAAAGCACACCCGGCCCTCATCTTCTTCCTGTCAGAGGCCTCAATGAAGTCTTTATTGGCGAGTCTCTGTCTTCAAGGTACCAAGCCATCCTTGCTACACCTGCAAGTTCAATCATACAAAATCAAAATGTTGTGCTTCAAATTTTTCTTGTCTTTCAAATAACAATTGTCTCATTTTTAGCTTCTGTACGTATGTGGTGACACTGACAATATATACTGTAGCAGGGAGTCAGATGTATCATTATTTAGCCATTAACTTATACCTTTTTACACTTCAGAATTCAGATAAGAACACATACCCGTTTAAGAAAAAAAAGATGACGCAAGCTATACTACTGGTCAAAAGGTTTAGAACACCTCAATTTTTCCTGTTTTTATTGAAATGTACGCAGTTTAATGTACTCTGAAAGTAAAGTATAGAACAAAAACAAAACAATTGGAGATAAAAATAAATAATGGAATTGTTTTAACAAAATTTAACCCCTAAGCTGACACCCCCCCCCAAAATCCATGTGCTTCACTTTAATCCCATGTGTACTCTTCACTGTTGTGTTGTTCCCCATTTATGCGCACCCTTCCGATTCTGAAAGGGGTGGGGGGATACTTGAGTAGGAATACAAAATCTCAGAAAATATTAACAATAATGACATATTCTGGAACCAGACAGTGTACTGATCAAAACAAGACCATCCACATTTTGGTAGAAACAACACACACCTGTAGAGAGCTCAAAATGTCAAGATGGAAAGCTCTGTTTACAGTGTACTAATACAATGATTTTACATAATTGGATCTGAACTTCTCTGTGTTTGATAGAACATCAATCAATATATACTGGACTAATCGTTAGGTTGTTTTGAAAAAAAAACAATCCTATTTGCAAAGAAATTTGATCGAAACTGAGTGATCTGTGACAGTCTGAATGAGATCCCCCCCGCCACCCCCTCCGGAGCAGACTGCGTTTACCCCCACGGTCTCTGAATGATGGCGCACGACACGGAAACTGTAAATGATGTGTTTGAGAATGAAACGCGCTGGTAGCCAAGAGAATAATCTTTCAAACGATGTGCACATTGTAGGAATACAGTAACTCCTATGCACAGGAGCTGCGCATAACACTGCCAGATAATACTTAAGAGGGTGTAGTAACACAGTATATAACTCTGAAATGTGCATTAAACTTTTTTTTTTTAACCTCTGGCAGTTTACCGCTTACCTTTGTACCATTTCAGGTTATTCACTGGACTTAAACTGCTTACATTTCAATAAAAACTGGGAAAATGGGGGTGTACATCTGTCAAACATCTAACAACTGCTAACATAACTGACAATCACTCATCAGCAGCAAATTTTCTAACAAAAGTTTGGGCTTTGCATTCTTTCATTAAACTCTTACAAATTCTGCATCAGTTTCTTTGATAGTATGGTGTTTTCATTGTAACGTCAGTATGCTAGGAGGTAGGGTTGGGCTAACTGACTTAACCTGTATTTGTCGTTTGTGTTTAAACCCCCATTAATGTCTTCCGTCTCCTGTCCTGCCTGATGTACACTTTCTGTCTTATACAGGGAGACCTTAAAAACCTTCAAACCCCGTCTCACATTCTCGCTTCATAGGGCCTCGTACTACGAGATCTCGGTGGACGACGGGCCGTGGGAGAAACAGAAGAGCTCTGGACTCAACGTGTGCACTGGGACCGGATCTAAAGCCTGGTACACACAGCACCCTACAATGAGGCAAACAAATGCCTGCAACAGCCTGCTGTAGCCAACAGCAGAGACAATCATATCTCTTCCCACACAGTGACACAGTTAAAATGACCTTTGTCTTATCAGTAATGTTGCACACTCTGATTATTTATTCTAGAAGAATAAGGTTCATGATCACAAACCAGTAACTAATGTGCCTCATTATATCTGTCTGTCTGTGTGGGCAGCCCAGTGCCTGAATGTTGTCCCTAGTGACCCTCCAATTGACTTTATTTGTCCATTGTCTGTTTGTCAATTGTTGCCATTTTATGTATAGGTCCTACAATATTAACAAGCTGGTGACACAGGCAGTGGAGGATGTCCTGAGAATTGGTAAGCAAAGAATATGTTAACCCTTCTTAGTAAATACTGTCCCACCATGAGTTAGGTAAACAGTGTTGTTTTTTCTGTACTTAGGTAAAACACAGACTGGGCTGAATATTCCTTTAAATCGGGATTTAATTGGAAAAGGTAACTGTTAATCTCTTCTGAAGTCAATTTTAGCCGTTTTAACAGTTTTATATATATTTAAGTTCCTATCTTTTAAAAGTCTACATTTTTCCATTTTAGCCTCTTTTTTTCATTCATGAATAACTGTAAATGTAAATAAGTACATAGTATACTACATATATACTAAAAACAAGTTTCCATGTGCAACTTTGCATTTTAATCAAACTAACCAATCTGTACTAACTTCAGGTTAGATTTTTGTGTGTGTGTGTGTGTGTATATATATATATATATATATATATATATATATAATTATACAAAACAAGATTCAAGTAGTTTTTGCTTGATTATAATATAGCTTGTCAAAGAGGTGGTGTAATACAGATTGTATGCAGGTGCTGCAGTTGCAGTGTAAATTAATAAACTGTTTTAAACCCCAGTGACAGAGTCGTACAATGAGTCCCTGACCTTCAGCCCTGAGGAGGGCAGGATGTTCTTCAGTGTCCGGGAGCCCATTGTCAACAGAGTCTTCTCCAGCAGCAGTCAGCGTGGCTTCACTAACAAGTAAGTCTCTCTGTGACCTTGGGCTGCTATTGGGGTTATTCAAATGTCAGGACAATGTAATGTCAGAGGTGCAAAAATCCTTACATACATATTTATGATAATAGTTTTACACCCACACACACACAATCTTGAATCTATGGGAGTTCCATCCATCCATCCATTTTCTACAACGCTTGTCCTGGTGAGGGCCGCGGTGGCAGCATACTAAGCAGGGTGGACCAGACCTCCCTCTTTTGAAGAGTTTGCATTCTTTATATCACTCTTCCTAAAGTGTGATCCTGTTTCACCCCAATTCCCAGGCCATGATTTCAGAGACCGGTCTAATTTGCTGGATTGTGGCCCTTCTTTCTTTCTTTCTTTTTTGCTTGCAGAGTTTGCGTTCGTTCTCGCTGCTGGGACGCGTGCATGGTTGTGGATGGAGGGACTTCTTTCGAGTTCAATGATGGGGCGATAGCAACCATCAGTATGAACGAGGAAGACGCTCTTCGGACCGTGATTCTCCAGGACTGAAACTGCACCCCCCTGTGGTCAGATACAGGTCTAAATATCAGGAGTTGCCATAGCAGATGCCTGCTCACAAAGCATAGTTTGGTCACTGGAGCTGTGACTTGGCAGCAAACTTGAAGGGGGGGTGGGGGGTGGGGGGGGGGGGGTTAGGTTTTTTTTTTATTTTCTTTTCTTCCTCCTTTAAATTAATTGTTACATTTGATTCAGTGCTGTGGTGTATCTTAATGTTTATTTTAATAGGGAAGAGAAGGGTTTATAGTAGTAGTAGACATGAGTGTAGAGAATTTCTAACTAGTCCTTACCATACCCACCCTGCCTACAATAACTTTTCAGATGGTGTGAAAAAATATATATTTGTGATATTTTATACTGAATATGAATTTTGCAAGGAAAAAGTGGTTTATTTGTGTTTAGTATTTAGACAAATGTTTTGCACATTAAACATACTGCCAGCCACCTCCGTGTCAGTCAGACACCAGCAGTGAGGTGTGATGCAGCTGTTAATGAAACCAGAAAACTGCTGTAACATATTTTGAGTAAATACAGCAAGTTCTGTCCTAAACTATATAAAAGTACTGCAGCACTGCATGCTGGAAAAATAATATTATTTTTGTATAAATGCGCCAGTGCTGCTAGTGTTATGCATGACCTACAGTAAAATCAGAAACAAAACATATTAAGATAAATGTGCAGTACATCTGTGAGATATTTTTCTGTTTACAAAGATTGTTATATTTTCTGGGATTATCGCCATGACAGTGCTGATTGTTAATGTAAAACATTATCAAACTGCACATTATTCTTGTAATTTAGTAAAAGACTGATAATGGCAAGCAGCAGGTTAATAACCACAAAAAGACTTCTGTATAATTATGAAGATACAGTGTCTTTTACTGGAGTGACTATAGAATGAATGGGACCAGGTTACAGTAAATTAAATTTGGCAATGATTGTGTCATCTTAACTGATCAAAAAATGAGATTCGGACAACTCTGATCAAATGCCAATGCTGACAAAAACCAACAAACTGAGTGATAGTTTGGGTGATTTTTATTTTGGTGTGTTTGTTTGCAAAGATTATTTTGATAAATATTTGTTTAGAAAATGCACAAAGATCAAGGAAAGGAGAAGAAGTATTTTGCTTTGCCAAACAATTGTCTGAATCAAGGCTAAACTCAATACAAATACTTTATTTCCACAATTTAAACTCGATATAACAGATTGCAAGCACTGCCTGAATAATTGTTGTAGGCAGTGAGTGCATTTCTATCAGCCAAAACTAGATGTCGAAGTAGAATCTTAGTGTTATGTTATTTGATACTCTTTAGAGGCACACAGGTATTTTTCTACTTGTATTTTGAATTGCCAGAAAATGCAGGTAATTTATGGGCCTGGGTGCCATGTTTAATCCAGTGTTATTACCCCAAGAGCCATAACTCCAACATTTCTCTCCTGTTGATCTTTACCTAACCCTTACACTTTTGGTTTTGTGCAGCAGCACACATTCTTCAGCATTATATGGTATGATATAGCATTATAAGAAATCCAGCCAATGCAAAGTGTAAATATAACTATTAGCTTTGAATAGAAAAATATATATTTATTGTGAAGGAAAATGCCATGTCGACAGAAGGGCTCCCTTCACGCAGAAAGGGTAGAGAGACTGTGTGAAACTCTGCAATACGATGATACCAAAAGAAACTGCCACAGAAGCTGCAACCCACAGCGAAGAGGAGATGCAAGGATGTGCCGACTGTGATGGACTGTTCTTAGTGATTTCTTTTAATCCACACTAGCACTAGCCACAGGGGGACGGAGGCGTGTGTATGCAGTGAGTGAACTGTTCACTACATGTCATCTGTGCTGTTGGAGCTTCACAATTATTGTGTCTTTTCTGCTGAAATGTTCCATTACAAAGTGACAGTGGTTAAAATGATTCTCAACCTCCAAAACAAGATGACACTCAACTTTCACATGCATTTCAACTGCATTTCTTTGTGGTGATAAAGACAGGTTCCTATAGTTCTGTTCTTTTGTCAGAAAGTAAAAAGGTTCCTTTTAAACCCGACCATTTGAATATGGTTTTACATTTTCAGTGCATTTTCTATTTGAGAGAATAGACCATGAGAGCACAGGGGGAGTGGTCACAGTAGCTTTCTGTCACTGGAATCAAAAAAACATCCCTTTTCAGTATTAAAATCACTAATTAACAAACCATGATTGAATTATTTACTACCAACATGTTTTAATTCAATGGACTGATGTAGAGTCGTGTGGCTTTAATGGACACACTTTAGTAGTTTGGCTGAGATTCATAAGCTTCTAATTAAAATGTACATTTCAGAGACACTCAACTGTACAGAGAACATTATGTAGATCATTGAAAGAGATGTTGCGTTCTTATGGGAGTGTTTGAATGTGAATGTTTTTTTGCTAAATACAGACTATATTTATAAAAATATAAATGTCTCTTTATACTCCATCACTTTCAAATAAAAAGATAGAGGTCCCCTTGTCAATACAAGATTGTCAAATGTTTTTAATCCAGGAGATGGGTAATTGAACTGCAGATAACTAACTCTTGCCATATTGAGGTGCTGTGGAAACAGAAACTCATTGTATTCATATTTGCAGCTTTCTCTCAGCTGCACACCATTCTCGTGGTCCAGTCATGTGGGGTGTTTTTAAATGCTGAAGTGGATGTGATATCTGTATCACTCATAGCCTCATACAGCGTGGGCAGGATTACAGTAGGTTAAAAACACTTTTAGATATCAGTTGTGATTTATTCGTTTTGAGAGCAGAGTAATAAAATCAGCACCAGCATGAAGGTTACCTTGAACTTCCAAAAACATGTTGAGAAACTCATGAAAGTTATTGAAAGAATACCAATGCTATGCTCGTGTTGCATCCCCCCCAGATATAATCACACAAAATATTTAAATAAAGGTCTCATTTATTTACAATACAAGTTAAGCATGTTAGAAAATTAAAACATAAAACTGCAGAATAACTCAGGTTTGCAAATACAACAAGGACATTTTCTTTCCCCACTGGTTTTAAATAAAGGTCTCCTTAGAAAATATAACAATTTTGAGACTCCTTAAATAGAAAAACTATCAGTGTACCATAAAAACTGCCGATCTTTCTATGTATACAATTCAGCAATAGAAGAGTTTATAATTTCACAGAATCCACTAACAATACTTCATGTAAATACAGATCAGAAATAATCTACTAACAAGAACAAACAGTTGAAACATTTGTACAGAGTACCAATATACATGAGATCTCTGAACACCAGTCTTAACATCTTAACAAAAAAATATTGCTTAATAAGGGGGTGGGGGATTTTGCCTGGATCTGGTTAAAACAGTACTGCCGAGCCCACTCACACTTCACAATCTGCACACTAGCTGTGTCCAGTTTCAGTGGGATACCTCCCTGTCCCTAGGAGTGTAATTGCTCAATTGAAGGAAAACTTTGCTGACGTGCTGATTCTGAGACTGCTATAAACAGAACTGCACCCAGCAAATTGTTTTACACTGTCCACCAATTATATAATTATTTATATAGTCAGTCCTGTTAAAACCTCCCCATCACAAAAGCTTATATATGCCCTTTTCCAAAGCGAGACCAAATGGCAAAAGCTGAAGTTTTAAAACAAAATTACATATAGAACGCTTATGGATGCAATTCATACCCATTTTAAATTGTACTGGCATTTTGAAGAGTACAGGCAATTATGATGATCATCCTTGTATACTAACCTTTTACAAACTGTATACAATAGTGTCGTGCTACTGTTTTGGCTCTGACCTCTTAATTAAGCAGCTCTTGTGATTCAATTTCATTTCCAAAACCAGTATGAAGGCAGCATCAAAATCAATTTATACAAGCATACTGGAATGTTTTAGAAGACACAAATAGGGTTATCAATATTTGCAAACAATCTTTTTCAATGTAGAATGCTTCAATTGTACAATCCCAAAACAGGGACATAAGAACTCCATAGCTTATTATCTTCAAAAGCTACCGTGTAAAACATCCGAATTTGATCTATACCAAAATAAACTCTGGAAAACAAACTTACTTTGATGATCAATTGAACAAAAAAGACAGACATGTGACAGGATCAGCTGAAGAATCATTTCAACATGATCCAAATACTGAAATTGGCCTTAAACTGATTGATTAAAATGGCAGTAGTCTAATAGACATGAGTTTGCAGGACTTTAAATCACCCAGTTATTATGCTTTGGTGCATGTTTAAAATCCTGCTTCTAAACTTAATATGTATACTGCTGGTGCTGTTTTAAAGGTAGCCTACTCTCCTCAAACTAAAATTTATAATAGTTTGGATCTTAAGTTCACAATTGAAAATGTAATAAAAACCGAGTCACATCTTCACTAAAAGTGAATCAATCTTTTTTTAAACCAGGTTATTGTTGAAACATTATAAAAATAGTGCATGTCAAGAGACTTAATTCTTTGCTTTTAATCTTTTGAATCAAATCAGTTTTGAACTAAACCATGAGTTCTAGAACTCTTATAGAGTAAATGTAGCACATGACACAGAGTTGCACCATCAAAAAGGAAAAAAGTGATGTAATTCAGGTCTAACCTCATCATAGGAAGATACATTATTTTGTTCTTAGCCTTTTAAAAAATAATAATAAAAACTAAAAACAACAATTAACTAAAAACTTTTAAGTGTGTAAAAACTCACTACGATGAGCAGACAAAAAGGATGGTTTTCCAGAAGAGCACAACAAAGACCGTTTGCTCCTCTCCATGGATCAATGCAGCAGAACCTTTGGGATCAATAGCCACCTGGCTTTAAACAAAGATTAAAAAAAAACATTTGGTTGGTTTTTTTGAGGACAAAGAGGGAAACGGGAAAAAAAATAATCGTCAAAACTTCCATTTGCTCTGCTCATCTTAAGTTCTTTGGAGCTCAACAATGATTCAGAAGAACAGAGTATCCTTTTCAACATTGCTTGATACTTCCTAGGCCACTTGTCTACTGACGTCAAACTAGACGGTCACCAATGCCCCACTAGCTGTAGAGAGACGGCCTGTATTCCAGCCTGCACTGGATGGCCCACATGGTGCGATTCTTCTGGCCTGCCACAGATGGCCGGGCAATGGTGGTGAAGCAGCAGGTGTTGATCTTGATGTGGGGGAGGCCTTTCTTCAGGATGGGCAAGTAGGTGTCCTGAACAATACCAAACACCTCCAGGGTCTTCAGACTGGGGAACTTCTCAAACTCACTGCAAAACAGAGCAGCATGTGCATCAGAAACCACAAGGAAGGTCCCTCAAAAGCAAAACTTCTTCAGAAGAGTCTAGGCCTTGCTTTCCTTACTCTTAGGACACTCCTCTGAAATCAAAATCCCACCCCACCCCCTAAAGAAAAGGCATCAGCAAAAGACAGCCATCTCTCGCAAGTGTAAACTCATTAGTACAGACTAGCTGTGTGTGGTCGAGCGCTTTGGCAGGAGAAACTTACGCCAGGGCCGCAGGGTGGATCTGGTAACAACGGCTCAGGGCCAGGTGCTCCAAGACTGAGAGCTGCTGAAAGTACTGGAAGCTGTCTGGTGTTAGCAGGACACTGTCACTGCAAGAGAAACCGAAATGCAGAGTTACAACTGCACATCTTACACCTACGGTACATGCAGACTGGTGTCCCCTCAACTTAAAGGGTTGGCAAAGCTTTTGCTCTCACCTCAAATCCAGGTCTGTCAGGTTCGGACATCTGTTCACCAAATCCTTCACATCTAATGGACAAAGCAACAGGTTTGAAAGTCAGACGACGGGACAAGCTTTCATTGGAGCAGTTATTTTTCCTCTATATAAGAAAAGATCAGATCGTGGATGGCAATAGGAGGGTGTTTGTTCTGCACTCAGAACTTACCGTCCATTTGTAAGTTTTGCCGGTAGCCACTGAGGTTGAGTTGGGTGAGACTGGCAGGGAGGGTGCTGACCACGGCTTTAATGTGCTCACTGCTGAAGTCGCACCAGGACAAGTTCAGCTCTTCTAGCCTATGCACAGACAAACACACAGAAATCATCAGGGCCAAGTAACGATACACCTGGGTTTCCTTTCTTGGGAGCTCCATCCTCCCTTTGAATCCAATTAGGACCTTACAAGACAAGGCAACATCAAGCCTTACCAGTTTAGGACCATCTATTCTCAGTGTCTCTACATTAGGAAAGTCAACATCTGGTGGACACCATTCTGCCCATAACAAAATGGTGGCCCCTCCGTTTGAAAACATGCCTTACCGAGAACAGTTTTGAAGCATCTCGCTGAGGGACTGTGAGGAAAATCCCAAACAGCCCGAGAAATTCAAGCGCACCAGCTCTGGATTCTGAGATAGAGATCTAGGGAGTGAGGAGGAGACAATGACAAACAATTGAGCTCATGTAGTGAAATACTCCCTTACATTTCATGCTTTAGGCTTAAATACTATTAGTCCACACCCCTCCAAATAACTTGATGTGATTAGTAGCAGTCAGCTTTGTGTCTTAACAACAAACAGAAGCACATTCAAACATCTGGGCAAAAGTATGCTCCTTATAGTATGCTCTTTATTTTCATACATAGAACCATGTCTTGAGGTTTCAAACCGCAAAGGCACTCACTGGAGAATTCCATCCGAAAGTTCCAGCCCCTCCAAACTGAGATTCTGTAGCTCACGGCAACGCCCTATGATATCCTCCAGCACGGGGGTGGTCACGGTGCTGCTGGAAAAATCTATGTGCTTCACACGCAGAGGCCTACGAAGAATGCAAAACAACGGTCTGGTTAGCATGAACCATGAGCCTGGGACAGACTTAAAGAGACTGCAGGAGTCCCTGAAAAACCCTGATCCAATTTTATAGGTGACTCTAAAATCATACATTTCCCAACACTGGGAGACTCTAAAATTACTGATCTGATTTTTTTAGTTTTAATCCAAGGCAGTGTGAACTGAGGATTTTAAGGGGACCAATAAAACCTTATGGACTGGGGCTCTCTGGGACCAAGGTTTGGAGACCACCGATAGACTGCAAAGAGTAGGAGCTCTCTAACTTACTCTGTGGTTGTGAATGATGGCTCTCCGATACAGGAACGGGGGCAGCGCAGGGCTTTAATTCCCAACATCAACACCTGACTGAGAGCCACACCAAGCTGGGCCTTCCCCACCAGGTCCACACTGTGCCACAGAGACTCGTCCAGCCTGACAGGAAGACAGACAGCAAACACATCAGACACCACTGGCATAGAGGTATCTATTTTGGTTCACTGTGTGAAGTAAGAACAGCAGTGCCACAATCAGAAATCAAATGTAATTCTTATCAATTTGTATATATTACAGACAGATGTCTATTATTCTAAAAATATTAGATTTTTCTATTCTCATATTAAGAGGGAGGGAAAAGTTACATATTGGGCTTTGCATACACAAAGAAAACTACTCTGTACGCAGATATAAATATATAGACTTTGAAAATGTATTGTTTACAATCAAAGCTACCTTGCTCTCCCAGTATTAGCTCTATATGATAAACTATAAGATCATGCAATCTAAGTTCACAGCAAACAGTAGAGGACAATGTGTCCACAGCAGTCTATTAGTGCCTAATTCTGAGGATCAAACAAAGAGCAACTCACGTCAGACGATGCCATTTCTTACACACTCTGGACACTCGCAACAGGTCCACCAGAGAAAAATTACGAAATATTCCCAACAGCAGCTCATCAGGGAGGTTTTCCCAAGAAAACCCTGTCAAAAGCAAAATGGACTCAAAACAATTGTATTTCCCATAAAAGCAAGGAATATTTGCCCTCTTTTGTCCTCCTATTTGAGTTTTCTCCAGTGAGGCAACAACATCTGCACACAAATTGCTGCTGTAATTGTTCTGATGTAGGGGGCTTTATCGCCTCTGTAGAGAAGTGACTCCCACACCACAGCAAGATTTCAACAAACTGTACTGTGTTAGCAGAGCGAGGCTTACCTGTCAGTTCTCTCTTCCTCCGGGGCCTCCTGGCCAAAACAAAAGGGACATCTTCATTTTCTTTGCCCTTGCTGGTTTTCAGCTGCTTCCGAGGAGGAGACCACCTGTGGATGAGCTCCTGAGGAGTGTTCTCCTGGTCACAGCTGTCCCTGCATGGAGGCTTTTTTGTGTCTTGTATCAGTGACACTTCCCAGTTAGGCAGATTATTGCTTTCAGACAAAAGCTCTTGGAGGTGTCTTCTGCAGATGAAAACAAAATAAAAACAGTGAAATATGGTTTGTTATGGTTAGAAAATATGTGGTCAAATGCAAAGGGGACCTTGAAAGAGAGCTGCTAAGTAACACATACAATGTTAAACGAATAATGCAAGCTGTGAAATATAGAGAGAAGCTATGACTTTATCATTAATGCTGCGCTGAGCAGAACAGAATAGAGGTGCATCACTGTCACACACACACAATGAGGTGCAGTGTCAACTTGAATTATGTAAGACATGAAAATGCATCAGTGTATGAAATTAAACTGCACTGACAAAAGTATTCACAAACCTGCATGGGTTCTCTCTACAAATAACGACCAGCTTGACACAATGTTATCCAATTCCTGTACAAATTGCTACACCAACAGGATTCTTTAAATAACCAGATGCACTGGTCAAGAGACTAAACTGTATCACACTATAGAGAATGCCAAGTAATCAAAAGCTCAATACAAGCTAAATAGCTAGCAGAAATATATCACCAGTCAACTTCCATGATAGCTTTATTAAGTTACTTACGTATCTCACAAGGTGTTACTGCAGTATAGTTATAGCGCTCCGTGTTTAACTAACTATGCATACACGACAAGCTCGTTATTCTGCATACTTCATTATGCATGGAGGTACATTTGTATCTCGACTGCACATTTCTATAAACACATCACAAATATAACACATAGGCCCTGCCTTCTCTAAATAAGGTGTTTTCTTAATGTTCAAGATATAAGCTAAATGTATAGCTATAGAAACAGTCAGCTCTGACCAGCCCGCCTTACAGTCTTTAATCAAGCCAGAGCTTTCCCGGTAATAATACGTTGCAATCCAAGTTGCAGATGAATCAGCCTACATCATTGCATACGATGTGCAATTATTGCATGTGCATGTCCTTACCATTACCGACGCAACCGAGTCGTTATATTTGCAAATCACCCGCGAGACAGCGTCCCGAAATGTAGTGCGCGCGCAAACTCGGTCTTTACAGCAGCAGCTCAGACTCAGTCCAAACTGCACACATTTCAACAGAGATCCTAATCAATATATATTCTCCACCTGCATATGACGACAAATAACGTTGAAGTGTACACGAAACTGTAATGCAGATACGCTTAATGTATTTATCTCGTGGTATGCACAGCAACAGGCCTTAGTCTCAGTGCATGAACATGCTTACCCATCACCCTCCCCCAACTACCTAAAAACACACTGCAACTGCCCAGACGTGAGCAAATGTCATTGTAGACTGATGCATACTGTTACAACTTCGACTAGCAAAATGCAGGTTTTAATGCAATGATCTACATCCATCAGATCAGACTGGTTAATATACTGTAAGCGTTCCTTTGGTTCCACTGCCATCCGTTTACTGTAGTTAAACCTTACATACTTTGTCAAACCGTTGTGTTGTCTCTGGAATAAAATACACCCCAGACTATGACATACGTGTATTTTTACCTGTCCCTTGACATCTTCCCTGGTTCCAAGCTGGTCCTTGCGGAGATCTCGCTGAAATCGTGGATTTGATCCGAAAGCAAGCGGGATGATTTAAACCTCCCGCTAGATCGCCCGCCTTCAGTCTCGCTCCACGCCGGCGCAGACATTGGGATGACGTCACGGAAGCGGCGCAGGACAGGGGCGGAGAGAGGAGTGCGTCCATACGGGACAACCCGGGCTGGAGTTGGGCTAAAGGTGTTGAGTCTGGCGCCGAAACCTTTTAGTTACTGCGAGATGCAATAGTTTTTCCTGCTCTTGCTCTGCATCATGGCCTACGATCACGATGTTAATGAAACGTGAACGAGAGGTATACACGACATCCATAGCGTTTTACAAGGAATCGGTTGCTGTGACAAATAAAATGCACATGCAATATAAATGCTGTAATGCAATTTACAAACACCAACCTGTGTAGAATGACGCTATGGTACTATAGTAAGCAGACTTGCATAAACTCATTACATCGAGAGAACTGCGTGCCTCCATTTATGCAACAGGGCTTCACGAAATATCTAATATTTCGTGGTGGAAATGAAGGGCCCAGTCTGATGCTGATGCTATAGTTTGTAGATCTATTTACTTTAAAGAAATATGTTGCACTTGCTGTGTTGTTTTAAAATCATGGCAGCCATGATTTCAAAACAACAGAGCAGCGCTGACACAACAAGAGGGGATCATACTTTCAAATAAAATAAAAAGTCCTGTTAAACTGGCTACTGCCACCTATGCGAAGGGTGTGAACTTCAGGAAAGTTGACATGTCTGCATTTTATTTTAGAGATTTTCATACCTGTAACTTTAGCTATAGTAAATATCTTATTGTATAAAACAACATTTTCCAGCATCTATTCTATACTTGATTTAGCTAAAAAAAAAAAAAATCCGTGAAGTCTAAATCTTATTTATATATTGGCACCTCTATGTATACCAAAGGGTGTGACGTGGAACACAACCGATATCGAGTAACAAAGGCATCTGGGAGTCGTAGTTTTGTGTAGGAAATGGATGTATATTTTCATTTGGTTGTTATTGTCCACGATGACTACATTTCCCACAGGCCCCTGCGGTACGTGCTCTCGCAGGCAGGAAGCAATCGGCGATGACGCGGATTGTTCCATGGGACGCACATACAATTTAGATCTGCCTAAATTACAAGGGGGGACTGAGCTGGTGGTGGAAGATACACCTGCCGACATACAGCTCAGGGGAGGTAGGGAAACATCTGCTGTCATTCGTTGTAAAGTATTCAAATATTGACTGTTTCTGTGCGATGGAAATGCAGACTGCTGTAACACTGTAGCCCAGACAGCATCCACACACTGCGGACCCGGCAACGTAATGACAGAGCGCTGATAGACGGCGATCAGATGAGAGTTTCTGTCGGGATTATGGCGAGAAGCCTTGGGCTGGTCCCAACCGAAATATCGCACGTCTTTAGCCTTATAATACTGACAAGAAGGACCCGATCTGGACGCCGAAATTAGCCACGTTGTTATAGATAGACGACTTGTGGCAGTGGGTCAACATCAATTGTAATGGGAATATTGGATAAACCCATACTAGTATGTATAATATGCTTATCAGTACTGTGCTTGTTGTTGAGATTATGATGTCTTTCAGAGCTGGGTTGCTAATAATGTCTCCCCTATTGATCATCAATTTACCTATGTAAGCATGTTACCCCGTCGGTTTTGGAGTAATAATATTAATGATCTCTAAAGAACAGCTCTGTTCTTTGATATACTTTAATATGACACAACGGATCCGCGATTGATCCTCGAAACAACATAAAACAAGAGTCTTATATAGGTCTGTGGGATTGAATGATGCTGTCAGTATTTGCCTGGACCCCATTTGGATGGGACAATCAATTTGAAGACGCACTGGAAAGTCTATAGAGCTGTTCAAACTACGTACATGTGTATCCTCCAGTAATCACAGGATTTGAAACGTTGGGGGATGAATGAAATGCTCAATGCCGATTTGGTGGGTAGATGTTAGTCAAGCCCGGTGATCTCACAGGTTGGCAATGTCAAGGGCAGTGATACTGAGGTGTGATAGTGTGCGCTATTATACATGATCAAAGAAACCCGAGCTAAACAAGCCACGTACTCTGCCCAAATTGCAGTTTCTGCTATTACGTAAGTTATTTATTTATTTTTAAATACACTTTCGTTTCATACGATCTTAATATATCCAGGCGTTTTTCATACCCGTTTTTGATTGAGGTGGTGGAAACCCCTGCTTGCAATGATTCTGTGCAATATAAACGTTAACAGATCAGCTAGGAAGTTAGAAGTTGAGTTGCATTCCTCCATCCAGAGATATAGCTTATACTTTTAAAATATATATATTTTTGTTGTGTCAGACAGGTGTGTGTGTGTCTTGTGGGCTGCAGTATAAGTCAAGTGTTGGGCTCTATTATTTATCTGTCACTTAAAACCCATTTTGTTTGACAGAGGAAATACCCTGTATACATTTGTACATGGATATTCTTGCCCTGTTTCACTAGTTAACAAATTCCCTTTTGTTGTTGCTGGATATTCTTTGTATGACATTGCGCATCAGGGCAGCAATGGACAGCATTATTGATGGGAAAACTGTATACCGTTTTGCTTTGCTGGAATAAAGGAAAATAATGGAGGCCTTCAGAAAAGCAAAGATCACCATGTTCATAGTAATGCTTCTACATGCTCCTTCCTTTTCAGAAATTCTGAAAATGCCTTTTCCTCTGTGAAACCTGCACCAACTTTATTCTTTATGAATAATTGATGAAACCAACATGCATGAGTAAATACTCATCTAAGGTGATATGGTATATTTTTCTTCTTTCCATTTTTTCTACTCTGCTGTTATTCCCCCTCCTTTAATAATTCAAGGAAGAGATACTTCTGGAATGCCAGACTATGATGCATCTCGCAGGATTCCCTTTGCACAAACTGCAGTGCAGACAATGCAGTGCAATGCATTTTACATGAGAACATTATAATTGTACATCTCTTTCTTACTAGTGCAATGATTCCAGAAGTGCAGCCACAGCCTATCCGAACCCCCTCCCCCCTGTGACTCGGCATCCTTCACAGGAGTTCCTGAAGCAAAACAATTAACAAGCCTTTCCTTCCCCAGATAAATTATGATCCACTGCCTATAACTTGGACTTGCGGACTGGCTATTAAACCATGAGTGGGGCGGCACTGGCCATCGAGATTGTGGTGGTGTTTTTCTTGGCGCTTTTCCTGCTTCACCGATATGGCGACTTCAAGAAGCAGCAGAAGATGGTCCTGTTTGGCACATTGCTGGCCTGGTACCTCTGTTTCCTCATCGTCTTTATCCTCCCGCTGGACGTCAGCACGGTAGGACTACTTTCTCCTCACTGGTTGTGCTTTCAATGCTGTGTCACTAATACTAAAGCAAGCATTGTGTTGGCGTGCAAGTGCTTCCAGTTGACATGCATTCATGCGTATCTCTTCACATTTTTTGTTGCCTAGATTGAAAACGTTTTTTCCACGGCGATTAATATCATCAATGTTTTATCAATATGACTGCTCTCCCAGACAAGAAATTGCTTTAATAGTAGCAGCTGGCATTGACCCTCACAGCATCAAGTCTGCATATTGATTCAGTATTGCACTCAAGACAGGATCTCCTCTGCATGTACAATGACTAAATGGTACAGAAGATCCCATCTTGTTTTAATGAAAGCTTTGTTGGTTTTCACTGTTTTCAGACTATATACAAACAGTGCAAGATTGAAAATGAGAAGCAATCTACAACCCCCCCAATGACTACGGCATTTGCCAATCTGACATCGAGAAACGGCACGGTCACAACCAAAGAAAGGTGTGTTGTTTTGTTGGAAAAAGACTTCAAGTGGTGTGTGATTCATGATTTGTTAGAGAAGCATGTGCAAAAGAAGTATAACTTTTTCTTATATAGAGAAGTCTATATTTGTGTATGCATTGAGATTGATCCATTTCAAGTATAGAGAACCCCTAACTATGACAGGACTTTTAAGTATTAAAGACCGTTTACTATATCTGTAAGGCTTCTTTTTTCATTTTGAAAACAACAACAACAAAAGCCCTCTGAAGACCATGGCTTATGACTGATGTTTGTTGAATTTTAGCCAAAGACAGAAGTCAGCACATTTTCATTAGAGATGGAAATTGAAAGATCTGATTTCTCAATTTGCTGTGCCTTTGCTTTATTTGTTTATTTAAATGTCAATACGTTTTTTGTTTACCAAGCTCTTCTCTGTGATTGCAAGGTTATAGTCAGAACTGCTCAGGACACGCTTGGATTGATTGATTTATTTCAGAATAGGAAAAGCCCACATGTTCAAAGATTAATACTCTATCCAAGCTGTTGACTGTGTTATAGAAGTGTAGGATTTTAAGCCTGTAAGCTATAAAACCATTGTTTAATTTGTTTAAATGTTTTTGTTATGCTTCTGTTATGAAATAACAGTTAAGACATTAATCAAGTTGACAGTAGATGCTGCACTTTTGCACATTTGTGTCATTGATATTCTGTAATATTGAAGTTGTATACATTGTTTTTTGCTTTAAGGGAAATTAATGAGTAGAGAGAGAGTCAAGACTTTGAAGGTGGTATAGCTGGATTACAGTTTAAAAAATGTTTTGGTCAATACTACATCAAATTAATAATTCCTCTCTTTAGACTTCTGTGTCGTGTTGTGTTGATTTGTGTTTAATTACTATTCCAAAATAAACCCAAACTATTTGTTTTGTTTTGAGCCAGCACCTCTACTGTCATGACTTTTAATCAGCAGCACATTCACACAGCCATTTGTTTTGATCCCATATTTTAATGGATTCAGAGGGGGAGAACAAAACAAAACTGATGTCTGAGCTTAGAACGTCCTGATCTCCCTCCATGGTTGTTGTTGCATTTCCTGTACATGATAGTTGTTTAAAACATCTTGGCCCCTTTCTTTTCTATCTCTAAAGCCTAGAGAAAGAGTGCTACAAACCATGGAGCTACATACCAGATGGAATAATGCCAATTTTCTGGCGTGTGGTCTACTGGACATCCCAGTGCCTGACCTGGTAAGGACATAAAATAGTCCCCTTAGTCCGTCATGTTTTTTTGGGTCGTTCCAGTTTGTTTTGAGAGAAATTATAATGCCTAGCCACATTCAGGATACTGTTTTAAGGTAATGTATGTATTCCTAGAAGGATGCAATGCTTGTGTCTAGCTCAGATGTTTGATCTAGATGGGATCTGTTATGTGAGCATCTGTTAGTAAATCTTTTTGAACTGACACCTGAAGTTGTGAAAAGAACATCCTACTGTTGACGTTTCTTCACAACATAACATATTAGCACAAGCTTCTGTGTTTATATATGTCCTCAGTGATATCTGATATACCAAAGGAACAATGCTCTCTTGTAAGGCGTTCTAGATAAAGAGAGTGTAGAGCCAGTCTGAACCTGAGCTGCTTTGTCTTTCTTCCTTGCTGTGAGGCAGCCCAAAGTCAGGATGGTCTCCCTCAACGTGTCTCCTCTCCTCTGTGCCCTCCATCTGTTTGCAGGCTCCTGCTCCCGTTCATGCAGTCCTATGCCAGATCCGGCGGCTTCTCCATCACTGGCAAAATCAAAACGGCACTGATCGAGAACGCCATTTACTACGGCACCTATCTCCTGATTTTCGGGTCCCTCCTCATTTACGTGGCAGTGCATCCGAATTGGCATCTGAATTGGTGAGCCCTTGTCATCGGAAGTGTATGCCTGCCACCCTCTGCTGTTTGGATTTACCTGTCTCTGATCACGAGCTGCTTTTATAAATCGGGACGATTGTCTGCTTGCATGAGTCAGAAAATGTTTAACCAGCTGACGCCTTTTTAAATGCAGGGAGGCATTGTTCTAATAGGGAGATTTTTCACGGGAGTGGAAAAACCCAAGCTTTCACTTCTCCCTGCAGTGTATCTGTGACAACCTACTATACACCAAGAGCATGGTTTTGGAAAAGGAGCAGACTTTCTTCTGTTTTGTTTTGTTTATTTAAAACCCTCTTTTATCTCTTAACAATATTCACTATAATATAAACACCCATTCTTTAATTGTCAAGATCCCCAAATTATTTAATAGAGTTCAGTCATTTTCTGGACATTTGCATGATAGAAGGCAGTTTTAAACTCTTTATAATTGTAGGCCTGTTATTTCTGAAGGTATTGAATCTTCATAATGTTGGTTGTACATGCAATATGGAAAGCAGCTGAGATTGTTGTGGATGCAGGTACCAGCTGCAGACCATTGGCATTACTGCAGCCAATACCTGGGGTCTTTTCCTGCTGGTGCTGCTGCTGGGCTATGGGCTGGTGGAGATCCCCCGATCCTACTGGAACGCATCCCGGCGGGGGCACCTCCTCATGAAGACCTACTTTAAAGCTGCCAAGCTGATGACCGAGAAAGCAGACGCAGAGGAGAATCTCGAGGATGTGATGGAGGTAAACTGACTGATCGCAGTATCCAGACAAAATGGGATTTATTTTATTGTTTCTCCTGATCCACTTCCTCCAGGAATTTCTTCCATATCTCAGATAGTTTACCTTTATTTAAAAATACAATAATCTTTACAGAAATACCTCAGTCCTTGTCTTCTTGACATGATATACATTTTTTCTAACATGTCGATGTGTTCTAACTGTCTAACTAGGAGGTTCGAAAAGTAAGCGAATCAATCAAGTACAACCACCCTCTGAGGAAGTACATTGACACTATACTTAAAAAGGTAAGGACAATCATAAACCTAAAAATGTCTGACTGTTCAGTGATGGCAATGATGGAATGTAAACTGTGCTTTGACACTGAGAATGTGTGACCCATTCATTCATTTTGAGTTGATTTTGAGTTAACTGGTAGATGATGTATATAATTCTAACCTTTACCATTTCATGTTGTGAACAAGTGTTGCTACTACGCTGCAGATTATTTCTTATGTAGATGCTTTGAAGTTAGTTGTTGTTTTTGTGCTTTCATAAATAAGATGTTCACAATTATATCGTGTTATATTGTTTAATGGATTTTATTGAGGGGCGTGGTTTGTTCTTTTTTTCTGTCAGAGAGTATCGTCTGTTCTCAGTTGTTCTCAATTCTTATTTCAGTGCCCCACCGAGTACCAGGAGAAAATGGGGAGGAACATGGACGATTATGAAGATTTTGATGACAAACAAAACGCATATCCAAGTGAAAAAAGCTTGGTGAAGCTGCACAAGCAGGTATGTTTTGTGATACTATACTTAGGAAACTTTTTTATTATTATTTTTTTTAGTTTATTTTGCATTGGTCTAAACAAAAACATGTTACTAACAAAGGAGACATGAATCATATGCATTTTAAGGATTGTAAATAAAACCTTACCTGAAATACTTCCCCATATCTGTCCCTCTCAGGATGTGTTGGTAATAGAATTGATATGCAATCCTGGAGTGAGAATTGTTGTCTTAATTGTATGATTACTTGATTAGCAATGAAATAATAAGTATGCAGTAGTAAAACTTTAACAGAAAGAAAAATTAGCACTGTATTAATAATTGCCAGTGGATTTCAGTACAGTGACTTTATTTATTGGTGTATTATTGAACTGTTCCTCTTGTAGGTGATCTATGCTGTGCAGAGGCACAACCGTACCCAGGTCCAGTGGCAGATCCTGCTGGAACAAGCCTTCCATCTTGAGGACGTGGCCAAAAATGAAACCAGTGCCACACACCAGTTTATCAAGAGCTTCGTCCCACAGGAGCCCGAGGGCTTGGTCAGCCGATACCTGTACACTCCGACAGTCGGTGAGTGGGAATAAATGTACTCAAAGCGTAAATTGGCTCTACATGTTGCCTCTGTCTTTCATAGTTTGCTTCATAGGATCATAGGATCTTGTGGTAGACAGGGAAAGGTCCAGCTCTGATGCACTCACTGTTTTACCCTTGTTTTAAGATTTGTATGTCCTAGATTAGGAATATTAATGCTCAGTTGTTTTCTGAAAGTAGTAATTGTTTAGGATGGGGTCCTCTTCTGTCAAAACTCCTGGGAGTTTTGTAACCACTTTTTCAGTTTAAAGACCTTTGCTCAGGATCTGAGGGACAGCACTTTCTGGAGTCTTGTGACATTGATCTGTACCTGTTCGAACGCGCTTCAATACGTCATGCATGGCTATCAGCTGTGTAGACGTGCTGAAGTCTGAAACCATTCGCTCCCATTTCAAATTTTTGCTTAATACCTTTGCAGTAGGTATTGTACTTTCAGAAAGCCAGGTTAGAAACACTTACATTGGCACTCTCAATATTATTTTAATTGTTCAAATGGAGCCATGATCGTTCATTCAGGCGGATAAGCCCTATTCTTTTTGGATTATTAAAATACAATAGACAACAGCCCGGGCCTTGAGAGACTGCCAGAGTATTGGGAGTAGGCACAGTAAGCTTTTCTTTGTCACACAAAGGTTGTTGGGGGGGAAATGAACCAATTACTAAGCAGTGTTGCTAATATGCAGGTATACAGTGATTAGGTCTAAAAAAAAAAACACTTAATGAATAATTAAGACTGGATTGTAACGCTCACAGTGTCTTACTGTGGTTCACAAGTGGTCTTATCTCTCTCTCCCTCTCTCTCTCTCTGTGTCCTGCTCAGAGTGGTACTGGGAGTGCCTGCTGAAGCAGTGGTTTTACCGCCTGCTGGCCGTGCTGCTCACACTGTTCTCGGTGGTCGTGGTGTGGTCAGAGTGCACCTTCTTCAGCACCCACCCTGTCCTCTCGCTCTTCGCCGTGTTCATCCAGCTGGCAGAGAGAACCTACAACTACCTGTACATCGAGGTGAGTCAGCAGGCAGGGCCAGGGCATGGAGCCAGCACTCGCCTCACTGTGGGGGTGGATTTACACGGTTACATTTTTCCTGCTTGGTGTTGTATTACATTTTGTATTACTTTTAGTACTTTTACAGTTTGTTTGCTTTCTTCTTGAATTCAGAACTGTGTGAAAATTAGTTACTGAACATCTAGTGTTCAAGATATATATGGATATGCAAATAGTAGGTTCTGTATTTAAGAAATTAATTTTCTTTTTTAATTTAATTCCAGATGGCTTGTTTCCTCACCATCTTCTTCCTGTGCACCTGTGTGTACTCCACTGTCTTCCGCATCCGAGTCTTCAATTACTACTACCTGGCGTCACACCACCAGACCGATGCCTACAGCCTGCAGTTCAGCGGCATGTATGTAGTAATATGATCGTGTTTTAATCTCTGTGATCGAGATGCAGGCACAGCTAGGGACGGCTTTTTGATGAGTCCCATTGCATAAGTTGTTTGAGTTCTCCCATGCATTGTGTGGGGCCCTGCTCTTGAGAGAGCACTCTCATTCAACCAATCTTAGGCTGAACTTGAAAATAATCAGTTTACAATTAACTATATTTAAATTTAAAAAGTGGGTGAAAATTACTAATATACTAATATACTAATATATATTTGCACTGGATTTTGGGAACGCCATCCAAAAATAGGATCTGGGCCCTCAAAAACCTCACTAGTGAACTTGCATGGTCTGTTAAATACTCATAGTAATTAAAGGAACCAAAAACATGGAAAATTTACAGAGGTACCTGACACTTGGAGGTAGCCATCCAGGATTTAAAGTGTTTATTTTGGAACCATGATTTACACTGGGAAAATAAATATAGGTTATTAAATGAACATGACCCTGTTCAGTGCAGTAGCAGACTTACTAGTGTACAATATCCACAGGTTATTCTGCCGCCTGACGCCTCCACTGTGCCTGAATTTCCTGGGACTTATCCATATGGACTCTGCCATTTCTCACCAGGAGAAAGAGCAGACGGCATACACCTCGGTAAGTGGAGTTACAGACACAAATAAATACAGCTGTGAAGGCAAGTAAGGGGTCATATACAGATAAACAAAACTGGTTAGTAATTGTCTAGATGTTTTATTTGTGTGTGCGAAACAAATATGCCAGATACGGGTCAACGGGATGAGGTTTACTCAAACCGTTTGGCAGCTGGTTTTGTTTGGTTTTCACTGACACCGTAAAGTGAATAGGTTGAATGGTTAGTCAATGGCAGCGCCTGCAGGTAATTTCCATCACAGTTTACAGCAGGGGTAGGCGTTTGGTGTACTCTCTTACGTTTGACCAGCAGGTGTCCCCAGACCAACTGAAGAGACATGCAGTTAAATACAAGAGAGCTGTCCCGTTTAAAAATATTCTGTTCTTTTACAAATAGCCAAACACTATGATTGATTGGACTTCAAGCTGATTAGCAACTGCCAATTCCAATTTGAGAGGGTAAAAACCAAACGGGGGAATTGCAAGACTATTGTGTTGCATCGTACAATAAAAGACAGAGTAGAGACTGTTAATCTTGATGACTTAAAAATAAATGTTAGAATATTTAGATCTTCTCAAAGGTGTTGTGTCACCTAATGCTAGTAATACACCGAATTTATTGTACAGTGATTTGTGTGTTTGAATGATCCTAACCCTGCCACCTTTGACTTTCTGCTGACCGTGTTTGTTTGCAGATCATGGGCTCCATGCGTGTGCTGTCCTTCATCGCAGATGGCTTCTACATTTACTATCCTATGCTCATAGTCATTCTCTGTATTGCCACTTACTTCAGGTGAGGGCTTACATCTGTAGTTTCTCAATGTCAGTTGTGGTTTAGCTCACAATTATATTTTCAACTTTTGTTTCTTTGTTTGTGTCACACTCAGCCTGGGAACTCGTTGCTTGAACTTGCTGGGGTTCCAGCAGTTCATGGGGGAAAATGACATGACTTCAGACCTGATAGATGAGGGCAAGGAGCTCATCAGGAGAGGTAATCCGTGAAATTCAAAGCATAAGGAAGTAATGAACCATCTGCACAATTAGCCAACATTAATGATTTTGTTCCTGATTGAATACAAGCATATGGATGCATGTATTATGTAGACATTTGAACAGAAATTATATATCCAAACAAAAATACTTACAAAACTGCAGTTAACTAATATTGAAAGCCCTTTGGAGTCAGGTTTAGGATCGTGAATGAAGCGCTGATCTCTGGCTGGCTGCGCAGTGTTCTTTGAGGATGATAAAAATCCTTGTTTTATTGCAGAAAAAAGAAAACGCCAGAGAACAGAAGATGGAGAGAACAGAAGACGTGTGAGTCTCTAGATTTTGTTTTCCAATCGGTTACTCGAAGCTGCCTCATTTATTTATTTGTCTAAAATCTTCTTGTTTATGGTTTTGTTACGTTGCAGGAGTGGAAGGAGCGCTATGGTAACCACAGAGAGGACTACACCCGCAACAGGAACGTTCATTCAGAGCTGAAAGAGACCAACTACTCAGACTCGGCCAGTGCTGGTTCCAATAGGCGTGAGTGTTGTGTTCAGCCTTCGCCCGTACTTCACCCTTCCAAGTTCTCCCTTGTACTGAGAGGCAGTCGTTCGCTCAAATGATCATCGTGGTCTTTGAAAACTGGTTTCTTTGAGCATTAGTGCATGGATATTGATTTCCTTTCCACCCTTCACCTGAGCCAGTTACTATGCACTTCAGCCATCCTGTACAGCTTCATTTTAAGGGCTGGCCATCTATAGCTGCAGTCTATCATTCCTCAGTTCTGTGTCTCTCCTGCTTGTTTTAGAGGCAAAGTACACTAGGACTAACGGCAAGCCCGAGAGGGACCGCATTGAGCTGCTGCAGGACGCTGAGCCCATGGATTTCAACGCAGACACCTTCAAGGATGACCCTCTGGATGCCGAATCTGGGAGGTAAAATGAACCGTCTTGGATGTCCTTTTTCTTCTCTTTAGCCTAAACTAAAAAAATCAGTTGTAAAGAGGCCTAAATATTAAATATTGGGCTAAATCATTGGGTGACTATGACCAGGAGTCCCCCAAAGGGCAAAGCATACCTGGCCAAGTGCTACTGTTTGCTCATTTAGAGTCCTTTAGGGCCTCCCTTGTTTGACCTCTGGTCAGCATCCCTTTTTTGGTTCTGGGGGGTTGTCTTGATTTAGACCTTTAAGAAGGGCTCCCAGGTCTTATTAAGCCACTGTGTCTTTGTAGCAGGCACCCTCCCGGTGGAAGGTATTTGTCAATGTCTCGGAGCCGAATCTTTGATGATGTGTGAGACAAAGGAGAGAGAACCAGTGAGAGAGGGAGGGATGCTGAGCTGGGACTGCACACATTCTACCCTCCTGCATGAGTCTTCATCTCTGGACCTCTTCATCCTCCTCTCCTGCAGGGCCTCATCCAAGTGCCAGAGCCAGGGATAAAACTGACAACACGGTTTGCATTGATGTGAATGTAGCACATTACCTCTCACGTTTACTGTCAGTTTTTGTGTGAATGTTTGTGTGTGTGACGTTGTTTTACTTTTTTTACGTTACATATCATGGCATTATCTTCCTCAGCTGTGCAGAAAAGTTTCCTTGTGTTGATGGTGTTTGTTGATTAGTTGGGCATTGGAGGCCATGAGGTTTCTTCCACACCAATTCCATTAAGCAAGAATCATTTCTAGGATTTGTATGAAGATTAAAGGAACAAATTAGTCTGGCAATTTCTGTAATCTTGTCAAAGTAAAAGCTTAGAAATGTAATATTTGGGGAACCTTGTGAAAATAGGGGTCCCTTATATTTGATCTGTAGTTACACATATTCTGTGTACTATCCAACAAGGATCCATATCTCACTATATAGAGTGTGATGTATCCTAATGAACATACTTTAATTGTTTGGAACTATTATTTCTACTCATTTTATTTTCAATTGTGTCCCTATCACCTGCAGTAAAAAATAATATCCAATAGCAACAAATCTATATGTAATACAGGCCTACATCACATATTTTCTCTTACAGTGTAGTTCAGGTAGCAGAAACTCAAGTGAGAACATCAGTAACAGTGAACAAACTGCTATAGATTCTGCTGCCATTCTGACATGTCAGTCAACCACTCGATTAGAGAATATGAAGCTTTGGGTATTTTTTTCCATCTGTTTAGAGTTAAGGTTTTAAGACTAAGTGTCCTAACACAAAGTGCTACGATTTCTTACACTGTACGTTACTAAGATATGACTGGGAATTGTCTCCAGCCCACATTTCACAATCAATGTCTCTGAAAAGCCATGCTTAAATGTTTGTATTCCATATATAATAGAGCATGAATAATATAAATGCATTACATGTGGAGTGAATGTGGCATGATTCAGTAAGAGCAATCCTTGTGGATTGTATTGCCCATTGCTGGAACAGTTTGAAAAGCAACAAGACAGAATTCATTATCCAAAACAATCCAATTTACTAATAACTGAACATTATGAAGGAAATAATAGCTGTAAATAATAAGTCACTTTTTGTTGTCAAGGCAGGAAAACTAATATATTTATTACTGACATGTACATACTACCATCTTTGATATGTTCCTGCAGTGCGTGTAGGTTATTATATAATTAATCGCTACTGCAGTTAAAAAAAAAAAAAAAAAAAAAAAAAGATTTGTATATATAGGAAATCACATTTTATTTTCATGTATTACAGAGTTTGCCATATTTGGCACTTTTGGTGTGTATGAATGGCCTTGGGTAGCACTTGCTGGTGTTTAAAGCATGTTTTTGTTAGGTTCATTGAAGCCAGAAGAATTCTACTCTTTTGAGAAGTTTTTAGCTGAAAGAATGGAGGTGGACGCTTTGAGCATTTTTATACACGTGAGCAAAAACCTGTGCTGTAGAAAACCTGTGCTTTGCCAGTCTCTGAAATGAAAGGGTAGTAGCACCTTATCACAATTAAAAGCAAGCTGTGGATTCATGCAGGGACCCCAGGAAATGTCTGCTGAGGTAGAGAGAGCGAGCAAGATTTCCTTTTGAAATTATAAAAAACAGTTACTTTAAATTTTATTTTATTACATACAATTGACCTGTATGCTACACACAAAGTACATTGTGCATTTTTTCATTGGTTTATTCTGGGGCTTGACTTTATATTTTAAAGGTAGATCAGTTATGTTTTCTGTGTTTTTAAGTCAAACATAAAATGTCACTGCAAAGTGCCAAAGAGCTATTTTTGTTTGAGTGATTGTTTATATTTTTCTCATAATTCAAGAAGTGACCTTTTCATGTCTTTTCATGTTCACACAATTATAAAATAATACAACTGTTAAAGGAATTTGTTTAGTAGGTAATATTACTTTAAATCTCCTAAACTAATTTCAACTGGCAGCTCTTGTAAGTGTTATTGGAATTACAGTGATGCAGAACATTACTACATATTTAAGGTGTTGAATTTGCCTTTATCTTACTTAAATTGCTTTCTCAGAGGCCACCATTCAAGAAAAAATTTAAACAAAATTACGGTTTTGTTAAATATTCAGAGTGTGAAAAATGTGCTTCACTTTATGGACTAATAGACTTTTTTGTGAATTGTTATTGGAAATGTGTAAAATACTGCTAAAGAATATTTGACCCCCCTTGTTTTCACTTTAAATGTGTAACTCTAAAATATAAAAAACATTAAGGAAGAAAATAAGGTTCCTTAAAAGTTGTAAAAACAAACAAACAAAAAAAGCAGTAAAAACAGTTCCTGTCAAGTTTCAAATTGACAGCTATAGCAATTTGCCTAGTCCCACAATAAAGTAGCCCAAAGCAGTAAATATAATGTAAATGAAAATTTAAAACAAAGTGATTTAACTGCAACAAATATAAAAGGGTTGCAGTACATGCTGTTCAGTGTAATTGTGGTCTGCCCAGCGTGTCACCATTTCTAAGCTTTCAACAAAATAAACATGAAAGAAAATGTATCTTCCAGTGAGAGGAAAAAAAACAAGAACAGGAGGGAGACTCATTTATAGTAAAACAATCAGTACAAAGGAGTTATATTGTGGATATTACAACAACAACAATAACAGGAAAAAGGCAGTTTAAAGTTTAACTAATTACATTACCACCCCTTCTCCTTGCTAGAAAGCAAATCTCTGGTTTTATGGTTTTCCTTTGCTTAAACGAGCACACAAAATATATGTTCAAATCAATGTTTTTATTTTTGTTTGTGTTTTAAGACTTAACAAAAGACATGACATTATTGGTAGTGCATTTATAATTGCAAATGAGCCCAGGAGTAATGTGGACTTCTACAGATGTCATACACATAACCATGCACTCTTCCAGGAATGTAGTGGCATATAAGACCGAGGGCACCTCGTTTTTATCACCAACATATGAACCCCAGTCTGCACTTTTATTTTGTCATAGAAACACCTTTTCATGATGAACACCATGACCAATAGCACTTTACAAAGAGTCGTGTTAAATTAATGATGCAAAGCTAGCTATACATACTGAGCTAAACCAGGGGATCATGGGAAGGATTAAGGGAATCCTCCATACTGATATCTACAGCTGATAGAGGTTACCCAGTCAGTGCAGTGATCTTGACAATAATATAGTGTCTGTCTGCTTAGCTGATTGTTTTGTGTCTGTGTTTGTTTATCGTAGAGACAAGAACTTTTCTATAGTGATTTTAGAACCGTTGTGGGAAAAGCAAGTGCTGTGTGACATTCTCGGACTCTGCTGGGACAGTGGACAGATGTTTAGTCTGAGTGTTTTGAGTTCAATGTCTTGTTTGTCAGGGAACCATACCTCACTTTCTGTATGGTTTCTGAACACTGGCTGAACTTGATGAGGTGGGCTTTTAGGATGTAGTCCCGAATACTTGATGGATAGTCCTAGACTTTTGCACTTCATTGTAGGAACAACTGGATTCTCTCAAACGGACCTGAATCACATTTCCAGGCATATCCCAGTCCAACCTGGCTTATGCTTCATATATTTATATATGTAAATGTATTATGGGAAAACACAACAACAGAAAAAATCTGACAGATATGAAAATGTTTATGCACAATTTTCATAATTGTCAAGGTGAGTAAAAATTTTGTCAAATGTCTTTTTGTACAACACACAACTGTAAATAGCCCTCACTTTGTGTGTATGTGTGTGTGTGTTTTTTTTAATACCATGAGTTTTATCTTCAGCATCAGTGATTGAGAGAGAATGGTAGAATAGACATGCTATTACGTTTTTAAATTTATTTTTTAAGTGGTTCTGTAGTCTCAAAATGTTATCTTGAGTTTGAATTAACAAAATGTCTTAACATGCATCTATCACTACATGCTATAGGTATAGCTGAATGCCTCTGGTACCTTTATCTGAAGTGATGAGAACTGAAAACCTTTTGTTTTAAAGGTTGGATCCGAGGCTCACAGGGGTCAGTTACACTGGATTTGAAACCTTTTTTTATTTTATTTTGACACAAATGTATACAGTCCGTAAAGTTGATATTGAAGGCTTGTTGCAGTTTGCTGCATTTTTAAGGCCTGGTCATGTTGCATTAATTGATGGCAACAACTGGGGAAAAGCTATGGCTTGTGACCGCCCTAGACTACATGTAACCACACAGTTGACAAAAATCACAAAATGTCACACTCAAAACTAGTGATGGGGTATTTGTTAACTTCAGTAAATATAATATCTCAGATGTTCATGACCCATAGATTCTGTATATAAATTGCTTTTATGAAGGATCTTAGAGCGCTGTATTCTATAAGTCACCATGTTTTTTTTTTCTTTTTCTTGTTTTACTGTAGTGCTTGTCTGTGCTATTTTATTTAAGGAGCCACTTGTGGTCTGTTTGTGGAATACTATAATTTATTAAAATTCTGGTTTTGATTCTCTGTATATCTGAAATATGAAGAAATTTGGTGATGTGTACTAAATAAAGTGACTTCAATTTAAATTGCTGTCTCTGTTTTGTCATGAGGTCATGGATTGTGCTGCAGCGATCTGTCAGCATCAGCATCCTCTGTGTTCTTTAAAGTTTCAAGACAAGGACATTGTGTGGGTTCATCACAAAATGGTTTGTTTTGGAATAAAACAACAGAGCCAAACTCAGTAAATGTGGACAGCCTTGACTTCTAATGTTACACCACACAATCTGCCTATGTGTACACTTGTTCACAAAGTATGAACATGAACAAAAGAACAAGTGAATGGCTCAATTCCCAAACAGGGCCACTCTGTCATTAATGACGTGGGAAATTTCACAAACTAGGGTCACAAGAGATGGACATTTAAACTACACAAGCAAGTCTTGTGCAGACGTAGCACGGTACCTGTGTCTACCCAAGCTGTACAGAGTTGTGTGACAAGGAGACTAGCCTTTTCCTCTGGGGACCGCACGGACCACTGGGTATGAAAGGAGATGCAGGTGGCTGACACCTAATGAACCCCACCCCCAGCCCTGCTCAGTGGCGGGCTTTTCCGGCTGCTTCAGTAGTAATTATACACGTCAACATTGAGGGCCCATCTTCAATCAGCCTGGCCTGTGGAGGAGACTCTGCTACTGAGGCATGACGGGGGCCTCATTCATCAGCTGCCCAGGCCCGTTCCCTCCAGCCTGTGCTCCTCTCACAATAAGGAAGCTGTGAGAGTTTGGGGGACAATTCATTGAATGGAGAATGGAGTGCCAAAAGCAATAAGGGCTTTCCCTCTGAGAAACAGGATGCCACTGGGGAAATTCCTCTGCTGTATCCTGCTCTGTGGGACAGCCAGTTGCTTTGGGGGGTTACAAACAGCGTTGGGTCAACAGACCTACTTGTTCAGGAAATGCCGGCGGTTTCTTTCTCTCCTGTTGAAGTAACCTGCTTTGAGCGGGTTCCTGAGGTTACGAGGAGGACGTGCAGACCAGCCTTTGTGATCCTGAGCTCTGAGCATTCATGCCTTAATTCAGACCTTAAACCATTTCAGTCTGGTGGCAGATGTTTATAGGTTACAGCAAGTGTGTTTAGTGTTGCTGATTTTAGACGTGGTAGTGTTTGGACTGTGTAAGGCTCTCTAGTAGGTATAATAAATACCCGCCAACAAATAATGACATCTTGCCTCTTTGAAATAGGGGGAGACAACCAGAGCTGCCATTGGAACTCCTGAAGACATTTTAAATAACAAATTAATATACAGGCCAATAGCTCAGTTAAATCAGTTTTTCCTTAATTACAGGTTTTTCTGTTTTCATTATCTGCACTTCACTGTAATTATTCACATATCTGTAAGTCTTTTATCCCTTGTTAGACTGGGGCCCTCAGGGGCAAGAGGTGGGGAATTAAATACTGTTTATTGGGTTGAGTATTTTACATAACAAAATAAAAACATTCCAAATTTTAATTCTTATGATTATTACTTTTTACAATTAAGTTCTAAAATTGTCTAAAACATTAAAAATCTGGAATAAATCATAATCAGAACAATAAACAAAGCCAAAAAGAACCAAATACATATTGCATACATTTATATACTTAAATAAAAACATTCAAAACAAAACTGTCTGAGGCATTTAAAAAGAAAAATTAAAGAACGTAAAAACCATGTAAGGAACCAAACAAATCAAAACCATCTAGTGATTTTTTAAAAGGGGGAATGGGCCAATGCATCAGACAAATCAAACAAAACTACCAAACAATCAAAACAATAACAAATCATGAAGTGCATTTAAAAACAACTAGTTTCAATAAAGTCATCATATTATTTTAAAATACAATAATTTAAAAGAATAAAAGCACTTGGACTCGGGTGTAAGATGTTGACATACACAGCCGACCTCCACTGACTAGCAATGGAGATTTCTTTCCAATCCAGGAAGTTTGTTTTATATGATTTTAGGACCTCCTCATTGTGTACATAAAGTAAGCATTTATTGCATAATTTTCTTTTTGTTTTTCCCCTTCATATTGCACTGGGGAGTTGTTAGAGCATGGCTTCTATGGGATGCAGAAAGTTCAGTTGATTCTGGGCCCAGTGCAGCTTGGGTAAGATTTCAGTCTTGGATATAAAACCCATAAAAATACACATTTTCTAATCATGTTGACAGGAAACACTTTCATACAACAGAGTAGTCTTTATTTATTTTACTCAAAGAAAAAAAAGTAAGATGAAAGTTGTAATTAAACTGTTCATACTGAAACAAATTTAAATAATATGCACATTAAAACAATATGCAAATCTTAAAATATCCTGTCATCACGATTGCTTTCTTATTCCTCGTCACTATTGCAATCTTTTTCACATTGTGGAGTGGAATTTTTCGTTCTCATCTGTTGCACTACGCCAGTTACCAAACAGCTAATCCCCCTGATACAAAACCCCATCTCTCTAAATTCAGTAATAATGTAATAGTATGTGTGTAGGGCTAATGTTAACATTGCAAAGTTTGGGATATGTTTTTTGGTGGTGTCTGTTTTATTATAGCTTTGACTTCTGTTCAGCGTGATCAGGGATTCATTTTCTCCTTTTAGTTATAGGATGTTGCACAAGACCATGTGTTGAACCTGAAGGTGCACCATAATTTGAGTAAAGAGCCTATACTGCTACTAGATACAGAAGCCGTGCTACATTACAATTGCTGTTGTTCAGTGACTATAGCCACATCATAGACCCTCAGCACAGAGAGACGAAGTGGAGCTCTCCCTTTTACCTTCCGAGGCTACCGTGTGATCCTCCACTCACTTCCAAAATTCACAGCTTTATCTTTCCTGTGCCCTCCAGTAGGACACAGAGACTTTATATTTGTTTATTTAAAAAAAAAAAAAAGGAAAAAGGGTGTTTCCTGAGAACACTGAGCTCAGTTTGTTTTGAATTTGCCTTTGAACCGTGTGACCCTCGCCACAGCTCGCACTGTTGTGACAGCCAGGCCCAGCAGCAGCAGCAGACAGATGCCCAGGAACAGCCAGACATCCAGGAGCCAGCGCTGGTACCAGGGCTGCAGGAGACAGCGGGTATGCAGGTGGCGCCCTCCCCCAGACTGCAGAATGTGCTCCACCCAGCGAACCAGCCGCTGTCCGGGCGGCAAGGGATGAGACTGGTGGATCCTGCTCAGAGCCAGGGCCGAACTCAAAAAAGGTCAAAAAGGGACGCAGGACTCAGGTCAAGTCTGGAAGGCCTAATTGGAAAAAGGTTGTATTCTTGTACTCCCACCCTTTGCCTACAGCATTGAGGGCAAAGTAATTCCATATGATTTGCATTCAGCTGGGGTATGTCTGCGATCCAGTCTTGATGTGGTTCATGCTACGAATGATGGCAACAGTGAATAGCTTATTATATTATGACATCTTGTATGCCACACACTGCTAATGCCACTTGAATAATGCACTCAGAATGAGTCTGGTCTTTCTCATTTGACTCTTGATTGCAGAGTGATTGAATATAATAATGGGACCAATTAGGCCCATGTCACTGCTGTGAAAAACTGAAAGCCGACCCATTCCCTGTGATTGGGTCTCTGCGCAGTGGCCAGGGATGGTTGGCAAAGGTCAGCTCATTAATTACAATGAACCTCATAAACATGCTGTGACCATGAGGAGTTATTAAAGATGCTGCTAACTGTAATCTTCGCTTATTTGCTCACCTCTGTCCCAGGAAAGTGACTATCAGTTCAGTCTAAGAGTACTGGATGTTTTTCCACTCTGGAAGGTAAGGCAGCCTGTTCAATAGGAGTGTCCTTTGTGTTTTCACGAGTTTCAAGGCCAGTCTCTTGGTGCTTGTTTACATTTCTCTGCTGTTCATTTTCTTCTGTTTCTATTTTTATTTTTAATTATTTAATCAACCCTCAGCAGGATGCACCTCTACAACAATACTGATGTGAAACTTTCTCTTTTCACAGCCCCTCACCATGTCACTACCCCTAGTTGATTTTTTAAAATGCAAATCTCATGGGTGTATGGATCCCTATGGGTGTATTCGTTTGTATGTACCTCTTGTCTCCAATGAGTCTCTTTATGATGCTGGTAAAAACATCCCTGCGCAGGTCAGTAGGGCTCAGTGCCAGGCCCAGCCCCTTTGCCTCGGCCTTCACCATGTTGTCAAACTGGTCCCCAAACAAAGGGATGCCCAGAACGGGCACGGCATGGTACACTGCCTCGAAAAGACTGTTCAGCCCTCCATGTGTCACTAGGAGTCGAGCTTTGGGGTGCCCTATGGACACAGAGGTCAGGGACACATGTTCAGACAAATACAGTACTTCTAGAAGAAGATCCCTCCACACTTTCACCCAACTATAAAAGAGAAAGCCTTTTGAAAAGATGCAGGTTTTCCTCTGAGCATTTGTTTTCTCATATATTGTTGACACAAAAAATGGCAGCATCTCCTACTGTTTTTATTTATTTATTTGTATTGTTTTTTATCACATTGATTTATTTTTATTTGAGCTACTTCAAGACAGTTGAGACAAAGCAGGTGTATTCTCTGAAACTCACTTTTTTTAACCATTCCCACTTTGCACAGAAAACTAAAATAAACAGTGCAGGATCTGATGCAGCTGTTAGCACTGTTAGCAATCTGAATCTGTAGATGCCTGAGAGGCCACAGGAGATACTGAGCATTACCCAGAAGACAACACAGCCTACACAACAACATGCATAGTACCCATGATGTTGCACACCATCCCTTGTGAAATACCAATGTGATAGTGAGGGAGTATAGCACTTTCCTTCACCCAGTCACAATATTGTCTTTGGTCGACTTGAGGGAATTTAAAGTGACATTGGTCTTACCCAGCAGGTCATTCTGAGGCAACCACTCCACCAGCTTGATGTTGGCAGCAGGCTGGATGTGCTGAGGCCAGTGAGAGGGGACGAACCTCCATATCACCGCCTGTGGGATACCAGCAAAGCCCTCATTCATCTCTTGCAAGATATCCTCCTGGGGGACTGATGTCAGCATGGAGCCTAGAGTCACTACAATGAACCCTGCCTCCCCAAAGCCAGAGATGAAATCTTCTAACTCCTACGCTTAACAGGGTGAGCAAAAGAAAGAAGGTACATTACTCCACAGACCACAGAAACCTAAACAGGAACCTAACAAATCTCAAACCATGTCCTTTATATCATTTCAAGTGGGTTATGTTGAAGAGCAGGCTATGGGGTTCCAGATAAAAGGGCAGCATTAGCCGGTCCTTTGACCTTTTGCCAATTGAGGGTGATGTGAAAAGGACTCTGAATTCAGGTTAAAAAAACAATGCTCAGTGAGACCAAAAGAAGATTTTATTGATCTTTTCCATTTCAAGCTGTCTTTTCCCATGCATTGTTAGCACGGCATTCATTTCAGACCTTTCCTAATTACTTAATGAATGATAACTGCTGTGTAACCAGCGTAGGGTTTTGAACAATAATAAGGAGCCAAAGCACTTGTAGGTCACAGGTTACACCACAGGGGAATGTAAATCTCCCTGTACTAAAAACATAGTGCCGGAGAGGAGACACTATTTCTATTTAGCTCATATTTTATTACCACAATATCTGGTAACACAATATTTGTACAATTTACTTTTCGTTTTAATGTTCTAAACCCTTGAGTACTTACAGTGACATATATTTCATAAACAGTTAACAGGCTGAACATTAATATATTATTGCACTTTATCAGGCCTCTGTATGTGACATATGCAGTAAATCATGCTGGGCTCCTAAGGGTTACATTTCACTGGGTTATCAGAGAAACTGTGTCACTAGGGGGAAAAAACTCCACTATGTTTTTACATAATCCCGTCCCCAGACACAAACTAGGCTCCCTATTTGTTTTTTTATACTGACAAGTAATGAATCAATCATCATTGACTACCTAATGTGCTGATATTGGATACAGAAAGTTTTGAGTGGCTGCTGTGTAATATTAAAATTGTTTTCATAACCAGAAGCTATGAGACTTGCATTTTTATGGCACAATTTAAATCCCTTATTGGTAGTTTCCATATACATCCATATTCAAACACAGTCTTTAATGAAATAGAAAACTAAAAGAAACTTATTAGGGAGACTGACTTTGCATGTTTTTCTTTAAACTATATACATATTCCTAAGCCTTTTTGTAACATTTCACAGACTTGCATTTATATGCCACAAAGTCTTCCAACTTGCTTCACTGTTTCCACAGTTCTTTGACATTCCTCTGAGACTAACATAAATGCACCAGAAATGGCCTTGCTCTGAATTCTCCGCTATAAGTAAACAATGGCATATGTAGCATTGCTGAAAAGATCACCACTTAATACTGTTTCAGATAAATATTGCTTGAGGAGACTGGTGAGGAGGTGAGAAACAGCAGGGGTACAGAAAACATTCTCAGGGATGAACAGATGGCCAAATAGGAGGAAAGAAAGCAGGAAGAAGGAAACAGAAAGAAAAATGGGCTTTGTTAAAAAAAATGAAAAAGAAAAACAAGAAAACAAGAAAACATATAGGAAAAGGCTGTCAAGCTTCAAATGACAGTGTACCTGCGTAACTGGCTGTGGTGGCTTTGACAGCAGCCCTCCCACACACACAGTGTTGGGCAACAGGGGCTGGGCAATGTCCAGTGAAAAGTCGGTGTTGAAGGCCCAGAGCTCTGACTTCCTGTAGAGCTCTGTGAGGGAGGGCTGGGGTTGGAAGTGGTGCTCAATGACCATCTGGAACTGGGCCTGGATGAGTCTCTCTGCCACTGGGGTACCCAGGGACAGCAGGACGTTCTTCACCCGGCCCCAGAATCCCATCTGATCAGAGAGCTGGGAGCGGAAGACAGGAACATAGGACAGGGGACTGGGGAGGCCACTCTGAGGGCCGTTTAGGTTTCCAGGGAAAAAGGCAATGTATGGCACGCTGAGCCACTCAGCCAGCAGGAAGGAACAGGGGTTGAAAGCATCTAGCAGTGCCATCTCAAAGGCCTCCCTCTTCAAGAAGTCCATTAAATTAGAATCTCCTAAGATGTTATCGCACTGATAGGCAAAGTGGCCCATAAGCTTCACATAATTGCTGAAAGTGTCTCTGAGAAAATAAATAAATACATATTTAAAAGCATTATTACTTAATTCAGAATAATAAATAAAATTAGACTACCCTGTCTTTACTATTGTATTGCCTTCTACACAAAATTGCAAGTGTTAAATCAACTCTCACAGTGTTAAATTCAACACTGGGAACATGTCTATGTGTCCACTCTAAACAGAGTTTGCTTCTTATAATTAACTCAGTAAATAAATACCCAGACCCAGTCAGACAAGCAAACTGCTCATGCATATTATACAGGTAATGCTTACAAGCACCACCACAAGCAAAGAAATAGACAAGAAAGATTATGGTAGGTGTTGACTGACATGAGTTCTCAGTTAGGGTAGAAAAACACAAATATACATATACTGGCGGGTAAAGACACATTTTACCCTCAAACAATAATTCCTTAACAATAATTACAAACAATCAAAATAAATCAATAAAACAACAATTATTCAGGAAACCACCACAATGCATTGTGGGAATGGTAAGTTCTTTGGTTTTACACTAGTACAGTGTAAACTCAACACTCTTAATTTTGACACCCAGTATTAACACTGACTCTCAAGATGGTTTAACTCTCAAAGTGTCAATTTAACCCAATGAGTGTTGAAACAACACTGTTTTTAAACTATATTTTAATGCTGTAATTTTAACACTGTAGAATTTGCATTGTACGCTCTTGTTAGCTCAGGTTAAAAATGTAGGTGTATAACTGTAACTGATGCATCAAAAGTCTCTTCTTGATACAGTAAGTACATTCATATGTATGCAATAGGAATACTCTTAAAATACTCTCATCTTGTAGTCAAATCTGTAATATTTAAAGGGTTAAATATTACTTTAACCTTACATATTTCAATACACTGAACCAAAACTCTTACTGAATTAATATTAGCATACATAGGGTGTGTAGGTGTTTCTTAAATGTAACAACAATTAATACAAAACTGCACAGAAGCTTAAGCACAAGGACATGAACAAAATACAAGTCAAACCTTCCCTGGAGATACTCTTTCTGCTGTTCAAGGAACCAGTCATTTAATTCTTTAATGTAACTTTCACTAGCTGACCATGATGTGATCTGATAGCTGTTGGGGCGTCCCACATAATCCAGCCCTATATTTTAATTTGAGAAAAACAAACATAAAATAACAGACAAACTTAAAAAAATAGAACTTAATATGAAACTTTGTTTCTGGTTTTGCTCTAGGCATCGCTGTTTACAAGCTGTTTGTTCTCTCCTACGAAACAGAGGCACATTCTAGAGACTTGATACTGGACCTTGTGCCAAAGTGTTATTTTCACTTATTTGTCCTAAAAACAACATCAGATCACCCTGAGTTTACAGTACAGACCCAGAGCTCCCAGCTTTTTCCAAAACTTGTTAGTTCAAATGTGAATGAAATTTGGTATCTGAGCCAATTCAGAATTCAGTGCTAAATAGCCTTGTAGCAAATAGTGGGCAGTAATTGCTCTTCTCTATAATTTTACTGTCAACTTCATGCTGTTACAATATCATAAACATGTGCTTTTACCTTTCTAATTATTTTTCACTGAACTTTATGATTAATAGAGTTGTGTTATAACAGACCCTTTGCCTGCAGGCTTGTAGCAAGCATGGCTATATGCATGTCAAGATTACTACAGAACAACATAAAGAACTGGGCCCCTGCCAAGGGCTATCACATTGCTATAATTAAATACACATGTTGTTCCAGTCTGGTGTGGCAAGGAGATGAAGATAGTCAATGGGAAAGCTGCAGCACTGCTTATGTCACTGTTTCACCTCAGATCAGGATGCTTACCTTGAATAATGGGATTCCCAGTTTGCAGTAGCATGTGGACCTCATGGCCCCTCTCATGAAACGTGTGTGAGATCTCATCCAGCAGCAGGTAATGACTTCCCCCTGTAGGTCCCACCAAAACAAGCTGAGAAATTGGGCCCCAGTAATGGTCCCCCATTCACCTGTTTCTCAGAGACCCAGAGATGCCACTGGTTATCTCTGAGTCCTAGTGACCACACTAACACAGTGTCAGCACTAGGAGGTTTTCACGTGATACATACAAATAAAGCAAACATAGTACGTATCTGATATGCTCCAAACAAACATTGTTTGTCTTAAAACATAAAAAGACAAACAAATGACAAATGAGAGGCCATTCAGCCCAGCCATTCATCAATCAATTAGTGTCAATTAGTGTCTTCAGGATATTTCCTGATACACACAAAACTTTTCAACAAATCAATTTCTTCACTTAAAATGTATTTCTAATGCAATATGTAATATAACATTTTCTTCCTGTTTTCCAATATCTACAGACCCATCTACAAACTGCCACCTATTTTAATATGTACAATATATTTGACATTTTAAAACAAACTAATTTCACAGGTTTAAAATATATGATCAAGGACATTATTTCTGTGTATTTTAGTTTTCTTGAAGTGGTGTAATGTAATGTACTGTAAGATCATTTCTCTCATTCAGACGAATTCACCAAAGGAACTACTCTGTTCCTGAAAATGTCTGGTTATCATCAGTATAAAAGAATCACTGGGAAACATACAGATGACATTTTGTATGAAATTAATGAAAGAGGAAATTAAATAACAGGACACCATATGCTAGTATTCTTTTAAACAGCTGCAGACAAATGTTTTCACCTTCTGAAACTAACTTAGGCCTGGGCAAAATCAAAACTTTCGACCCACCCACCAATCACAAATGGAAAACAGTACTTTGTGGTAGATTTGGATTAGGTACAAGGGAGACTGGAGTGAAATACAAAGACACAAACAACAGGGACAAAAACTGCATACATAAACTGTAATTAAACAAAGAAAAGTCAGGACTCTCAAGGGAAGAAGCATCCCTGTGGCTTTGGTATCCTAGAAGAACTGGATATTTGTGTGTTGAAATACAATGCTGCAGATGTTTGGAATTACAATGCATACAAAATAATAAAACAAAAAAACATAGCTTGGTCAAATTATTATACTGATGAATCTCAGAAGTGTCAACACTGGGAGACCAAGAGTATATTTATTTTTAATTTAAATATTTGTTATTGTTAAATATAAGGATCCTGTTATGACCAAATCCATGTTTAAGGGCACATTAAATCGATATTCTGGATTAGCTGTAACAATCTCAGACCTCAATCTGATGGTGAGAACTGAAGAAAGCATTTCCCTGTAGTGTAATCCCTGCAACCTGGAGGAGCTATGGAGGCTGTGCTAGTAAGAGTGGTCGGAAACCTCTCCTGAAGGAGTGCTTATTACAATGCTTCACAAATGTATGTAATTATTTTTGACAGAATACATAATATTATTATTGGTATTGCATTTTTTTTCTAGCTAAATATTACACACATATTACAGAAAATTGCTCAATCAAGTTTAAATATTTTTTTGTATTAAAGGTTGCAGCATGTCTTTAGACTTCTCGAATACAATAATTCTCTGCACTTCACTAAATCCATCAATTTCCATCTTTTTGGGAATGATCTTAACAACAGCTTGATTATTACAACAAAAGTCTAGAAAGGAAAGGCGGCAAATATGAATGTTTTTCCCATTTTGACACGCAATCTACATTTCAATCTACAGTATCTGTACCATCTTCATCATAGATTTAACATTGTACTCGTGGTATTTGTTTGTTTTCTTCCTTTTTAATGACATGACATTGCTCCAGTTAGAAGCAGATGTTTAGCCTGATTGCAAATTGTTCCTGTATGTTTCAGTGTAAAATTGAAATCTTCTGAATGAATACGCATTTGCCCTGGGAGAACACTTTTGTTGATGAATGTGCTGACAGAATATTTTCCTGTGATCCTGCACTCTCTGTTGAAATATTTATTCAGCTTTTTGACTCCTTCCTTTCTGTAGTAGCCTATAACAACTCTTACAAAAGCTTGGACAAATGAGACTAAACATTCAGATATCATGCTTCTTACTTTTATTAGTTTCTTATTTTATTTTCACTACTGTGTTTACTTCAGTTATATAGTTATTCTTGCATTATACATAAGAGACTGTATTTACCTCTAGTTATTGTTTCAATATATATTTTGACCACAGTGATTTAAACACTATGTCTAATTTGAAATGTGATATCTTCTAACCTGTTAACCTTTTAGCAACTTACCGATCAAGCAGACAGTGAGAATCTTGGCAGACTCCGTCAAAATAGGGAACTCCAGCAAAAAAAGCAGGAGAAACGTTGGAACTCCAGCCATCTCAGAGCTTGTGAAGCATGCCAGAGAACTGTGTGTGTGTGTGTGTGTGTGAGTTTCAGCATGTGGGGGTCTCCAGCATTGGCAGGGCAAAGGAAATGGCAAGCGTGTGGGAATAATTGAGAATGAGCAGCAGAGCAGCAGACAGGAAAACACACTGAAAGAGGGGTGGGTGAGATGACTATTTGAACCCCACTCCCCTCCCTCCCCATTAAAGCCCTAGAAAATGAAACACAGGAAGGCAGAACCAAGATATCTCAACTTGTTGGCGTCAGGGTGTACTTGGAAATGTGAAATATTCCGGAGGAGAATGCACTGGGCCATTGCAGTGAACAAACATTTAAAAGCATTAGAACTTGGTAAGCAGTGGTAACAACTACAGAGATCACAAGTGCAGCAGCTAGTCATTTTCATGTTGAATTTCAAACAACATGTATAATTCTCTCTGTATCCTGGAGTGTTTTGACAGCACATTGACAAAAAGCATTTTCACACTAACACAGTGGCAGTGGAAAGTATTCACTCCGTTTACTCAAAACAATGTAATTTGGTAATTAATTTAGATTATTAAATGTTGCTAATCAAACTATACTTATTTATCACTGGTATCAAGGGTTGCAATAAAAGGCTTACCTAAATGAATCATCGAACACTTTTGTTTCAAATGAACTGTGCATACTTTAAACTGTAACAGTATGCACAATCCCCAAATAGCCTTGCTTAATGAATAGACCAAGACAACCAGATTATTAATTTAAAAAGCACCTTATAAACTCTCGAAGGGTCTAAAGCAGTACAACAATAATGCAGCTCCCCCAAGTGGAAAGCACCCATTTTACCATAGTGTTAGTGAAAAGAGACTATTTGTTGAGCATTCTGACACACAGGGGAAAACAGGGGACCCTCTTGGTAGGGTGCAAGAGTTCAGCGAGGAGTTGGCAGGGAATCACCATCACACACAGCTGTGAGGGTTCAAACCACTAGCAGATGCTGCCATCCCCAAATATAAGTGTTACAGACTTGAAAGCCTGATTGCAAAACTAGTGCATTGGGTACAGGGAGAAACAAACAGAGAATGAGTAGACTAGAGATCAATCAATAGAAAAGCTAACACATAATCAACATAAAATAATACAATAATCCACCTCTTTCAACCTGAGTTATATATAGTGTTAAAACGGGGGGGTGGTTGAGCAGTGTAAAGTTCAGGCTGATGACGTCACTTCGGCCGTTTCCTCCTAAAAGTGAGAATCTGCGTCCAGGGTCCCCGTTTCCCTGGCAACAGCGACGCGCACAGCCCGGAACACGAGCGGACTGACGGCCGCGGCGACCAATCACACGCAGGCACCGACCGCTGCCATGGAAACCACAGGGCTGGGGGCGGGACCAGGGAGCGCCAGTCTGACGGAGCGGCGTTACTGCAGTCAACACAGACAACACTGTTTGGGTAAGACATTAAAAATCGTTTTACCTGTACTCGGATACCTGCCTTATTCTGTTTAAATCTAATCTGACCCAGACGGGGCGATTCTCAGAGATACAGACGTGTTCATAGTCTCTCAAATATTTGTCATCCGCCCTGGTCAAACAGCGACAAACACCCGTTCAGACAGAGACGCACGCCTGCTCTAACTTAACTGTGTTTGGTAAAATAATACTTCTTACCATAAAGCGAGGTTGCCATAAAACGTTAATTTGTAATTTAAAATTACGAAAAAGTGACTTCAGGCAACTTCAGTTGAAAGGGTTTACTTAAGATTTAGGCACTTCTTCTGCACATGCGCTTTGAAGCACTTTTCATTTTACAGTTAATCACGTAAGGTTTGAAACTTGTAAGTAATATACAGTTTAAAACTCGAAAGTGCACACTGAATACTGTATAGCCTTATAAATAATCTGGCAAATTTAATATAGGTAGACATATTTATTCTCTGTCTAGATAGTATGTATGCCTTATGGTCCTTTTCTGATAACTGAAGTGTAAAGGTCAATGGTAGCACTGCTCAAATATAACTGTAAATATAACTTAAATATCAATATTCATGAGTGTACCCTGATACAAAAGTGTGTTTCCTTTGCCGATAATGACACTACATAAGTCTCTCAGCCTATATATGGATTGTGTGGCAAGGGCAAATGAGCAATCCTTTAATTGTGTACAATTTCTCCGTCATTTGAAATGATCTTTGAATGCAATGTTTTAAAATAGGTTTTAATATTTATGAGAGCTGACAGTGTCCATTTTCCCATTCAGCCCACTCCACTACAGTTGGTTTCTAGTTACTTATCTAAGTGCATGATTTCGCTTGGCATTCAGATCCTAGTAACTAGATTTAATTCTAAAACAAACTTAAATCTGGGCTACCTTACAAGTTCATTCCTCACATTTGATATTTGTAATCTACAGTTGTGTTAGCTGTGTATAATCACATACACTAACAATTTAATTCAGCATAGTATCCAATTTCTCAGTGCAGTGTGGATAATTGCGATAGTGGTAATGTAAGCTGCCCCACCTAGTTTTCTTGACCTGTACTATTGTCTAAAAGGACATGTAGTCTAGTTCTAGCAGTTTTCAGCAGTTTTGCTGGTGAGAGTGTTTTTAATGAACAAACTAATTGTCTTAGTCCACTTTTGAAACACAGGGAAATGTGCCTTCTGATTTTTAAAGAGTACTGATAGGTTCAATAGATAATACATGACTTGCAATTGATTGCTGTTTAAGAAAGCTGGACACAGACTGATTCACACACAGAAATGTCATAAAATCAGTTTAATGATTAACTGGTACAGGGAGAGAAGTCATAAAATGAGTCACTGCATGCTTTAGTTTTTCAGTTTAGGCACAAGGAAGCATGGTTGCGGTTCATTACAGTGGCTCAATCTAAGGAAGTAATTCCTCATATTTAAAATCGGTGAACTCCGTGGTTAATTTCACTGATCCACAATCCTGGTAATACTATTATAACACATTCCAAAGTGTATTCAACTACATTAAATAAAACTAACTAATTGTTTCAAAAGCCACATGAGTTTGCTTAAGTAAGTTATTGCAATTTAATAATTAATCATACCCCTGTTCAATATTAACAATTAACAAAAACATTCCAAAAACATTTAAGAGAGTGCGAAACCCATGCATTTCATGAGAAGGAAATTCTTAACACATTTAATCCAGATTAAACAGATTCAGAGTCTGAGCTTTCAGAGTAGGGTTACTAGGGTTATGAAATATTATATTGGGCAGGGTACCTACTATAGGACTGTGCAAAAGTTTTAGGCAGGTGTGAAAAAATGCTGTAAAGTAAGAATGCCTTCAAAAATAGACATGTTAATAAATTATATTTATCAATTAACTAAATGCAGTTTAGTGAGTGAACAGAAGAAAAATCTACATCAAATCAGTATTTGGTGTGACCACCCTTTGCCTTCAAAACAGCATCAATTCTTCTAGGTACTCTTGCACAAAGTCAGGGATTTTGTAGGCATATAATCAGTCTATTAACATGTCTATTTTTGAAAGCATTCTTACTTTACAGCATTTTTTCACACCTGCCTAAAACTTTTGCACAGTACTGTATGTCAGGTGCAAATGGCTCTGTTCATATGCACAGGCAAACATGATTAAATGCTTGCTCTTTTGTTTCAGGTGTAAAATGCCAGGTACTGCGAGGCATGATCGGGAGATGGCAATGACTGCCAAGAAGCAGCTTTCCACAGCCACGGATCCCATCGACAGGCTGCGGCTGCAGTGCCTGGCGAGAGGCTCCTCTGGCATCAAGGGCCTGGGGAGGTACCCAGCACAGTTTACAGATTCCCAACTGCACTGATGGGGAAATGATAAAATAAATTTGCCAAATCATTACTAAACTGCATTGCTGCTTTACAGTATATTCAAAGCATTAGCATCTTCTATAGAGAGTGGGAATGACTGAATCTGCACTGTAGACCTCCAGTATATTTCCAGTTGAATTTATTTAAGACGGCCTCTACTGGATGCTTTTGCGCTTAGTCCAATTATAGGAATACTCAGTTAGATCCACTAGATGTCACTCAAGGCATAGTTTTATTCCTGTAGGTGTTTGGTTATGCTTTTCTTGTTGTGTATTGTGGGTTTTAGGTCATATTATAAGACAGTACAAGTATCAGGTCATATTGGCTACTGTTTGCTTATAGCTGTATTGAGGATTTGCTCATGCTGCATTCTTCTGACTCAGTATCAGTTCATGGACCATCACTTGTTAAACTTCTTCTTCCATGGGTCAACATTTATTAAACTGGTTCTGGGTGTATCAAATTACAAATATAAAACACAACAATGCAGTCTTTCACTTTTATCAGCTGTCATGTAGTGTTAGGTATTCAACAGACGAGACATTGTGTGCTGAAAACTTTTTTTCTAGGAAATGTCTCAGATATTTTTCTCTATATTTCTAAGATGGAATAAAAACACTCCTCACCCAAAATTACACTTTGGTTTTGTATCTGAGTGGTTCTTTGTTCACTCCTGTTTTCTTGTATAGGCACTGAATATTGTTTTAATTTGTCACATTGATTTATTTTCAGGACTTTTAAGATCATGGACGATGACAACAACAGAAGTCTCGATATGAAAGAGTTTATTAAAGGTCTCAATGACTATGGAGTGATTTTAGAAAAGCAGGAAGCCATGCAGCTTTTCCAGCAATTCGACAAAGATGGAAATGGGACAATAGATTTCGATGAATTCCTTCTTTCTTTAAGGGTAAATTGAGACAGCTCTCCATTTCTTTCTTAAATCTGCCATTTCTGGTTTTGCGAGTTTGTATCTGCCCCCGATACACCACATCTTTCAAATGTTTTACCTCTCGTTTCCTGTTGAGTAAAATAGATAGGGATACACGCCCTTTTTGTTTGTGTCCTCATCCTCAAAAACAACTTAAAAGTGATCAGCAGTCACGTGATTCAGCACTACAGAAGGGCATTTCATGAATAGTTGATTTATATATGATATCCCTTAATGTTTTGCACAGTATATTTTTTTCTTTCTTTTTCAGGGAATGTCTATGATAACGGCTTTGTTGAAAGCTTCTGGTAACTTCTTGTTTGCATTTTGTTGTTGTTGTTGCTTTATCCTCTTATTTTTGTAGCCACCCATGTCCAATGCTAGGAAAGAAGTCATTATGCAAGCTTTTCGGAAACTTGACAGGACTGGGGATGGGGTGATAACCATTGAAGATTTAAAAGGAGTTTACAATGCAAAGCATCACCCCAAATATCAGAACGGAGAGTGGACCGAGGATCAGGTGTTCAGGTCATTCTTGGACAGCTTTGACTCGCCCTATGATAAAGATGGTCAGGTATGTGGCGCTGCTGCACATTTCTTTCTGTTGGTTCAAATCTCATAGTATGCCACAAGCCATGCCCAGTTGGTATAAAATAGAAAAGCCACAGCACTGTCATAAGAGCAGAGCATATTTTTGGCAGCACCACACTGCCCAGGGGTTTTAACACCAGAATGGTACGTGAGTCATCAAACCATTTCACCCTTTCAGTCATCAGTTTGGTCTCCCTTTGACTACTGAAAGTTACTATAAATATACTTCCCTGTCATACTGATACAATGCTGTCTGCCCCACAAGTACAATGAAAACTGGTGGGTGACACCAATTCAGCTCCATCACGTCTGCAAGACTACGCAGAAGCAAGAAATATTTAGATGTATTAAGAAGTAAGAATATTTCACAATACTGCTGGGAGCACTTTATCTTCTGCTGAGTATAGCCTGAAATGGTAGATTCACTATAAGATAGTAATTGGCACAACCAGAATGTATTTTCTTAATCTTAACAAACGCACTTATCTTTGCTAGCTATAATGCTGCCAAATTGCAAGAATACTGCCTTAACTAAAATGATCTATTTCTATATCTCTAGCAGCATCACAAAATCTCAGGAGTTAAGTGTGAGTGCGACAGCTTTGATTAATGGATGTTTGCAATATAAACTCTCTCTCAGCCTGGAGAGCCTGTCCCGAGCTGACCCTGTTTTTGTTTCTTTTTTTAATCTTTATTTTCACAGGAGTGGTGCAGACAATTTTTCTTCAATTAGCTCCTGTTTTTTCTTATATTTTTTATTTTATTTTTTCTTGTTCTTATGTTAGCAGCTGGTCGTTTGCTTTCTTTATCAGTCCAAATGCTTGATGTCTCTGCAAGACAAACTGGTACAGCCTGGCTATATAGCAATAAGGTTGATCTTATCTTCTTTAATCATGCTTTTCATGTCAGTGGAACTGTTTCTAAACATTCTGATTTATTTGCTTAAGATAATTTAAAACACATTCTATATCCTATGACACCTTATGTTTTTTGGAGAGCAACATAAGTGTGAAAAAACAAAAAAACAATTAAAAGCAGAAGTTCAGCAGAGGTTTACTGTGTTAATACTTTACAGGTTTTTTTTTTCTTGTGTCTTACGGATATAGGTCACCCAAGAAGAGTTCATGAATTACTATGCTGGAGTCAGCGCCTCCATAGACACTGATATTTACTTTATTTTAATGATGAAAAATGCCTGGAAACTATAAACTAGACGTTCACAGTGTACACCTTAGGGTAACAACTTCCCGTTTGGCTTTCTGAATGTAGGGACTCTGTAGTGCTCTGGGAAGTGGTATGCTTGTGCTGGGGGACTCAGATACTTTTTCCTCACCTCTTCACAACTTCCCCTTGGCCACAATCAAACACAGACACACTGGTTCAATTTTAGTGTGCTTTCTCTCATAGGAGCGATTACTAACATTTCTTCTAACCATAGAGAGAACTAACCTGGTCTTTGCAGATGCAGCTCACTTGCATGTTTCTTTAGTGCGGAGTAAGAATTCTTTCCTGACTCTTAATGACACCTGCTGTCTGACTGATGTGCTATTAGAAGGAGCCTGATGTCTTTACACTGTATTAAAGAACAGTGTTTCTGAGTGTGCTGCCGTTTTCCTCCAACTCCAATGTCATGCTTACTGAATACCCCGGAGTCCCATCATTGGTAATCATCCAAAATGACAATGTTATTTACCTTCTGATTTTATTTTGGCTCCTATCAATACACCTTTTCAAATTTGTTTTCAGTAGAAAACAGCCCCTGCAGATTTGTTTTGTGCAATGTTGTATTTACCTGCTGTTTGTTTCAGTAAGTATGCACCTTGAAGAGTTGAAAGGAACACATACATGAATTGTTCAGTTGATGCCTCTGGGTCAACTGTTCACACAGGGAGACTGACGTATGCAAACAGATGCATTTGTGATTCATTGTGGAGGCAGCCTGCAGGCGAGCAGAGTTAATCTGTGGTCAGATCAAAGCTGTAATGCCCTGATTCAGTTTTGTGTGGTGTGCAGTTTTGGTCACTGGATGCTCACAGCTAAATTAGCTGAATCTGAATGAGCTGCCACATCTTTTTAAAACCGCACGATTTTTCTGAAGTGACTATTGCCTGTTTTCTCTATAGAGGATGCCCCATCTCACCCACCAATGTAATAAAAAGAAAGCAAAGAAAATCCAGACAATACAACTCTTCAATGGTCTGGTCAATCACTTGGACAGCATCACCATTTAGAACGTGTGTGTGATCCTTGACTAATCACTAAGAAATCATCCCAAAAGAAATGCATATTAGGGCTACCAAATATAATTTCTTGGCCAAAGCCCTTGGTGCCTCAAAGTCTCAGTCTCACTCATATTTTAACAGTATGGTCTGTGCTGTCAGAATATTTTGGTATTCTTTCCAGACTTGGACATCTGTTTGCATATGTTCACATGCTTAATGCAAACCCTGAGACCATGTCAATTCTATAGAACTGATCTAGTGGGACAAGAAGTGAATTCTGTTATTTTGACATTTCGTTTTGCCAGTAATTTAATTGCTTCCTTCTTTTTCCCCTCTGTAGGTTACCAAGGATGAATTTTTAAATTATTATGCTGGAGTCAGTGCATCTATTGATAGCGATGTTTATTTCATTCTGATGATGAAGAATGCATGGAAATTATAATACTGTGTGTAAAGTACCTGACTTTCTTAGGCAATGAGAGAGTTTTTTTTTTTTTTTTTTTTTTTAATGTTTGATAGGTAATCACAGTGGCAAATTATAAATTGCCAAATGTTTTGTTTGTTTTTGACCTTGTGAAGAAGAGTGTGACTTCCCTGCAGTAATCGGATGATGCCGACGTGGTTGTTCTTGCTCAGAAATTCTCCGGTTGCAACAGCTCTTTGTTTCCCTTGAGTTGGATGAAAGTCGGAAATGAGTATCTTTCACTAAGAATACGGACAGAGAACATCACAGAGAAAGACAGACTCATATCTGATGAAGACGGGGACTTTAGGATTTTTTTTTAAACAAAACAAATATATATATATATATATATATATATATTCAAAGTCAGATGTAAATGTAGCACTTGAATAGCCCTCATCGACAATCTTGTGTAATCTGTGGTTAGTGAAGTATTTGGTGTAATTAATTGTTTTGGTTTCATTAACTTTATTCTTGTCAAAAAAGAAGCATAAGCCTGCAATGGGAGCCGCTCAGCCTGTCAGCATTTTCCATTGGCTGTGTGAATTGTGGGCATTATGATGTATATGTTCCAACCAGGCTACCGTGTTACATTTTGACTTTCTCACTTACAGCTTACCGTGGGGAAATTTTGTTTTACATATTTTTTCTAATCAAAGAATCTGTCTAAAACAACAACCTGAAGATCCCTCATTCATGTATTTTATTAGAAATATACTGTGATATATTGAGAAATACATAAAGACCAATGAGTGTAGGTTCTCCATTTCAACTATTGAGGCTAATCATATTCATGCTCAGGTCCTTACTATAAAACTCCATCGATGCTGGCAGTTTTTGTGTGGAATTTCATAAACTGCACTGGCAGTAACGGGCCCTCCACAGAAACCAGACTCTACATATCACAGGACTTCTGATTCAGTCCTGTTAAAAACAGTGTGTTAAAAGTTCAGTGCATGGGCAGTGAGACAGGAAAACAACATGTTTTGCAGCCTCTTGCCTGTACTTGTAAGAACCGCAGAGATTTCATAGGAATTTAATGCTTCCATAAACTGTTGGTAAAAACACTCTTGTCACACAGATTAATTCAGGCAAGTGGTGTCAGGTTAATGTCTTATTGCCTTGGTAATATGCTTGGCTTTTTGTGAAATTAAATATTTGCTACGGAGTAAAAGTGGAAAAGGCTAGTTAAAGTAATAATGCATGTATGGACATTAAACATTAAGTAATATTGTTTAATAATTGTCCATTCCCGACTCACAACAATGTTATTTATGTTGTTTTTGAAGCCAATATAGTTTAAAAAGCTGTATTATCTCCATGGCTGTTTAAATAACTACATATTTCATGGTTAATGGGAGCAACCATTTAATTTGATTATTTTTTCTTAGCTGACCCATAATAATAATAATAATAATAATAATAATAATAATAATAATTAAATATACACTCACCTAAAGGATTATTAGGAACACCTGTTCAATTTCTCATTAATGCAATTATCTAACCAACCAATCACATGGCAGTTGCTTCAATGCATTTAGGGGTGTGGTCCTGGTCAAGACAATCTCCTGAACTCCAAACTGAATGTCTGAATGGGAAAGAAAGGTGATTTAAGCAATTCTGAGCGTGGCATGGTTGTTGGTGCCAGACGGGCCGGTCTGAGTAGTTCACAATCTGCTCAGTTACTGGGATTTTCAAGCTCAACCATTTCTAGGGTTTACAAAGAATGGTGTGAAAAGGGAAAAACATCCAGTATGCGGCAGTCCTGTGGGCGAAAATGCCTTGTTGATGCTAGAGGTCAGAGGAGAATGGGCCGACTGATTCAAGCTGATAGAAGAGCAACTTTGACTGAAATAATCACTCGTTACAACCGAGGTATGCAGCAAAGCATCTGTGAAGCCACAACACGTACAACCTTGAGGCGGATGGGCTACAACAGCAGAAGACCCCACCGGGTACCACTCATCTCCACTACAAATATGAAAAAGAGGCTACAATTTGCACAAGCTCACCAAAATTGGACAGTTGAAGACTGGAAAAATGTTGCCTGGTCTGATGAGTCTCGATTTCTGTTGAGACATTCAGATGGTAGAGTCAGAATTTGGCGTAAACAGAATGAGAACATGGCTCCATCATGCCTTGTTACCACTGTGCAGGCTGGTGGTGGTGGTGTAATGGTGTGGGGGATGTTTTCTTGGCACACTTTAGGCCCCTTAGTGCCAATTGGGCATCATTTAAATGCCACGGCCTACCTGAGCATTGTTTCTGACCATGTCCATCCCTTTATGACCACCATGTACCCATCCTCTGATGGCTACTTCCAGCAGGATAATGCACCATGTCACAAAGGTCGAATCATTTCAAATTGGTTTCTTGAACATGACAATGAGTTCACTGTACTAAACTGGCCCCCACAGTCACCAGATCTCAACCCAATAGAGCATCTTTGGGATGTGGTGGAACGGGAGCTTCATGCCCTGGATGTGCATCCCACAAATCTCCATCAACTGCAAGATGCTATCCTATCAATATGGGCCAACATTTCTAAAGAATGCTTTCAGCACCTTGTTGAATCAATGCCACGTAGAATTAAGGCAGTTCTGAAGGCGAAAGGGGGTCAAACACAGTATTAGTATGGTGTTCCTAATAATCCTTTAGGTGAGTGTATATACAGTAATACATGAAAATGAAAACAAAGGTCAGATATTTTGGAAGGACTACAGATCTATTTAAATGCTACTTTAATTAATTTGTATTCTGTACATTCTGTTTGGTAACCTGAAAATTGTAAGTTGCCCTGAGTAAGAGTGTCTGCTAAGAAATTATTATTATTAATAATATGAATAATCAAAGTCAAAGTGCAAAGAAGTGCCCACTCACTCAGAGTTCCTCTCTGTCATCCCATATTTTGTGGGTAATGATTCATGACAGCACATTGTCCACAGTTTTTCATTTCCCCTTTTTAGAACAACAGCCAGCACTTTTTCTCGGGGCAGTATTGCACTCCTGTGAACGCGGCTCCTACTTAAGCTCATGAAGGAACATTTTGAACTGGGAATCCTGCCTTCCCCCTGTCCAATGCTCACTGTGCTGTTCTCCAACTCCTTACACTGTTATGCACATATTTCACGTAGAAGCCAATATGCTCAATCAGTGTGATGTTTATATTTGTGTGTACATTGGTTTGCATTTTGGGGAGAAAAGAACACAAATCATGATTAACATGAAGATAGATAGTCAAATAAATGTGTTTCAACAAGAAAAAAGTTATGTTCCCATTTACTGCATTTCAAATCAAAGCAAACAAAAAACCTACTAAGATTATATGATGAATGGGGTAGCCCTTGACTATTGCTGCCCTTGAAATACATGTCTCTTGTTTTCTTATGTGTATAAATAGGCAATTAATCAATAATAATTAATGCTTCCTGTGGTTATGTAACTTTGTGTCAAATTGGAAAATATGATTTATTTTATTATTTTTTATTCTTCCATGCCTTAATTTCTGTATTACTATTGCACAGGTACACAAAAGTAAATGTGTTAAAAAGTGCATTTTCACCATTGAGTTGATTCAAGGGTGCTACATCAGAACAAAGAATCTGCAGTAACATGTTGAATTTCTCAAGGTGGTTCCATGCAACCTCTCATGATCACAGAGCAACTCGAAGAAATGACAAGGATTTTCCACATTGTTTTAAAAAGAAATCAGAAACTTCTATTTATTGATTATATATAAAAATAGCGAGTTACACTTAAAAATAAAACAACATGGCAAAACAACGTTGCCTAACAAATATGGCACTAAGGCAGAGTTGTGGTAAGTAAAATTAAGACATTTATACAATTCCTTGTTAATGGTCCCTTAAAGATTAATAGCTACATATTCTGATTGCTACACAGACAATAGAATGCTGGACGAATCCACATTACACACGTTTAATATAATTGAGAGTTTTACATTCATGCTCGAGAGGCATTACACACAACTTCTCTGCTACAATCTGGATCAAGAGGCACAAAACCACAGGTCATACACAATCGTTTGTGCGATGATCATTCACAGTGTTGTTTTGTTCTGTTCTTGATTTAAACCCTCTCTGAGAATCCTGCCGTCAGTCATTATGCAGCTGTCCAGGAATGACCAAGAAAGGAAATCAAAAGGCACAGACCCCTGACATTTTAAAATGAGCAGCTGCACCTGCAACTGTTGCTGCTGTCAGTGCTTTGCAAACTACAATGTTGTGAATAATCGCAGGTGTCCAATACCAATGCAAGAAAGCTCAGGGCACTCCTTTGAGAAAGGCTTGCGATGCAGAACAGAGAAAATTATGAATTATCCTTCTCCAAGATGCACCTTGAGTAATACATTCTCAAGATCCTGAATATAGTAGTGTTAGGGACTGATATGGCAGGGATCATAAAAAATCTGTAATGCTTAATTGTATGTCTGTAAATGCTTGTGTATTGTTGTGTAAAACCTATTAACAAACAATACAGTTAGATACATTATGAAGCCCCTTCGGCACATTTCACAGATTGCAATTCGACAATTGTTTTGAAGAAGTATCCTTGAACATATTAACACCTGTATATTATTGGGTTTACCTGAGCTACAGACTGATCTGTTTTAAGTATATAATATTGATAGATATTTCAAGTGCATTCTTAATGAAATTAGTCAATTATCGATTAACCCAAAGATGTGGACCTTTACAATGCCAGGTAATAAATGTTTCTGAGGCTCTGGAAATGAGACTCAAGTAACGTGTAAAGACAGCTTGTGTAATAGCAGGGTCATAGTTCAGTGGTCGATCCATTGTTAGCTACATTGTATTGAAGTTGCGTTGAAGTCTGGACATAGCAGCATTATTTCAGTTAGTGTGCACAAGGAGATTTGACATTAACCATGAAATGCCTGGAAAAAAAGGCAAAGCGTTGTACCGGTTTATCCCTGATGTTAATTGAAAGGACCTTGTGCTGGGCAGCATTAGAATCGAGAATGGCTAGTTGAGTTCCGTTGAGTGAATGGTGGTCAGCGACCCGATTGGTTTTTATAGAAGCTGGACATGGTGACGTAGGCCTCATCTCTTTTATTTCCCAGGCCACTTTGGGAGCTTGACAGGAAGCCGTTGCCAAGGTTGGAGTTAGTGCCGGGATTTCCAGCAGCGCACTCTTCGGCGGGGGTGACAGTGGTTAGCATGGGTTGCGAACCCCTGCCCATGCTGGGAGAGCTCTGGCTGTTCCTCTGCGTGTGCTCAGCAGCAGAGGGAGGGAGGAGCATCTCATTCAGGATCTTCTCTTCAATTCTGTCGACCACGTGGATGTTGGGGTCTCCAAAAGTCTCGGGGTTGAAGCTCACTGGTTGACTCTACATGGCAAGAAACAATATCTGGGTTTAATGCTTCAAAGGCTAAGTGGAGCTCTGTGTGGCTTTTTAATCTTATGTTGCCTTTTCGTTGGACAATCCTATTGCCATTTTGTCCTTAAAATTGCCACTATTATTATTATAAACTCATTTGGCAGACACTTATATCTGTGGTGACTAACTAGGTTTACATTAATCCAATCCAGTCAATATACTGTGTTGTGTTTACATTAATAACTGGTGTGTGTATGTGTGTGTAACACTGGATTACAGTGAATGAAGTGCAACATCAAAATGCAGAATGACGACAGTGTTAGAGCAGCAGTCAGAGGAAGCACATGGGAAATCGTGTAGCGTTTAAATGTGTAGTACATTTGGTTTGACTCTGCAAGGCTCTAATAATCTTAAATTATCATTAATGCAGCATTACTGGCAGTGGCGAAACTAACTCTAAGCACAGAGGGGGCGGGGTGCTCTTGTGGGCCCCAACCACCCCCCCTCTATAAAGCTGCGGGTCCTCCAGGTAGTCCACTGCAGAGATATAACGATTCTTGTTTTGTTTTGTTTTTTTATATAAAACGGGTTGCCAATGTAATGGAGTTACACACTGTAAGCTCACTCCACAAAGGACAATACACATCACCCTGTTTTGCGTATCTAACTTAACGATAGCTAGTTGGCTAGTTACTAGCGTCTAAACCAGACAGAGCTTGTCCACTGATAGGATAGGTTACACATCAATCAAATATTAAAGCAGACCCGGTCATTATTTTATGGAAAAAACAAAGATGAACATTTAACTAAACAATCTGTTTTAAATTATGTCAGAATCATTTTTATACTGTTTTTGTACAGTATGATGTAAAAGACCAAAAGTATTTTAAACAAATTACTAAATAAATGAATAATGATTTTGAAGACCCTGGCCCTGCACCACCAGCAGCACAGGTGCAAGTTCCAGGCAATGGGGACCCTCAAGGAGGTATAACGACAGACTCTGTACATTGCTATATACAATACTTTATCAAATAAACAGCTCAGATCAGTGCCAGGATTTAATGACATCATACAGTATAATGTATGATATTATATATATTGAATTATTTTACTGTTGAATACAATTTGTTCTTTGGTATATAATTGTAATATATATATATATATATATATATATATATATATATATATATATATATATATATATATATATATACAGTGAGGGAAAAAAGTATTTGATCCCCTGCTGACTTTGTACATTTGCCCACTGACAAAGAAATGATCAGTCTATAATTTTAATGGTAGGTGTATTTTAACAGTGAGAGACAGAATAACAACAAAAACATCCAGAAAAACGCATTTCAAAAAAGTTATACATTGATTTGCATGTTAATGAGGGAAATAAGTATTTGACCCCTTCGACTTAGTACTTGGTGGCAAAACCCTTGTTGGCAATCACAGAGGTCAGACGTTTCTTGTAGTTGGCCACCAGGTTTGCACACATCTCAGGAGGGATTTTGTCCCACTCCTCTTTGCAGATCCTCTCCAAGTCATTAAGGTTTCAAGGCTGACGTTTGGCAACTCGAACCTTCAGCTCCCTCCACAGATTTCCTATGGGATTAATGTCTGGAGACTGGCTGGCCACTCCAGGACCTTAATGTGCTTCTTCTTGAGCCACTCCTTTGTTGCCTTGGCTGTGTGTTTTGGGTCATTGTCATGCTGGAATACCCATCCACGACCCATTTTCAATGCCCTGGCTGAGGGAAGGAGGTTCTCACCCAAGATTTGATGGTACATGGCCCCGTCCATCATCCCTTTGATGCGGTGCAGTTGTCCTGTCCCCTTAGCAGAAAAACACCCCCAAAGCATAATGTTTCCACCTCCATGTTTGACGGTGGGGATGGTGTTCTTGGGGTCATTCCTCCTCCTCCTCCAAACATGGCGAGTTGAGTTGATGCCAAAGAGCTCGATTTTGGTCTCATCTGACCACAACACTTTCACCCAATTCTCCTCTGAATCATTCAGATGTTCATTGGCAAACTTCAGACGGCCTGTACATGTGCTTTCTTGAGCAGGGGGACCTTGCGGGCGCTGCAGGATTGCAGTCCTTCACGGCGTAGTGTGTTACCAATTGTTTTCTTGGTGACTATGGTCCCAGCTGCCTTGAGATCATTAACAAGATCCTCCCGTGTAGTTCTGGGCTGATTCCTCACCGTTCTCATGATCATTGAAACTCCACGAGGTGAGATCTTGCATGGAGCCCCAGACCGAGGGAGACTGACAGTTATTTTGTGTTTCTTCCATTTGCACCAACTGTTGTCACCTTCTCACCAAGCTGCTTGGCGATGGTCTTGTAGCCCATTCCAGCCTTGTGTAGGTCTACAATCTTGTCCCTGACATCCTTGGACAGCTCTTTGGTCTTGGCCATGGTGGAGAGTTTGGAATCTGATTGATTGATTGCTTCTGTGGACAGGTGTCTTTTATACAGGTAACGAGCTGAGATTAGGAACACTCCCTTTAAGAGAGTGCTCCTAATCTCAGCTCGTTATCTGTATAAAAGACACCTGGGAGCCAGAAATCTTGCTGATTGATAGGGGATCAAATACTTATTTCCCTCATTAACATGCAAATCAATGTATAACTTTTTTGAAATGCGTTTTTCTGGATTTTTTTGTTGTTATTCTGTCTCTCACTGTTAAAACACAGCTACCATTAAAATTATAGACTGATCATTTCTTTGTCAGTGGGCAAACATACAAAATCAGCAGGGGATCAAATACTTTTTTCCCTCACTGTATATATATCTGTAATAATAATAATCTGGTGGAATGTGGATCCCCTTGCGGGGCCCCTAGATGCAGTGGGCCCTGCTGCCTATGCCCCATCGCCCCCGTGATATTTCCGCTTCTGCTTACTGGGTATTAGTGGTTAAGTCATAATGGTAGTAGGCAGTGAGAGCATTTAAGAAAGTCTTCACTGGATGTGTCTGATTCTGAAACAATGCTGTACTCACCTTTCCAGACTTGTACATTTGTCCCAGAGTATTTTTAGGGTTGGGAATACTTGGCCAGATGATGGATTTGATTCTAAAATGTGAAAAGAAAGCATAGAAGGAGGTCCAAACAAAAGTTATACAAATTGTTTTGCTTTAAAGATTAATTTTCCTGTAGGCAAGTGGGAGGGGAATGGTCACATGGGGTGGGGCAGGGGTTAACACAAGTTGAATTTGTGATTTTTAGACAGTTTGGTCAGGTCACGCCCGCAGCATGATATAAAAATAGTGAAATAGTGAACATCATATGAATCATGAGGGACTTACTCTGTACTCCAGCGGGCCAGGACAATACAGATAATCAGCAGCAAAATCACCATGGCAGCGATGAGTGTGTATAGCAATATACTGTCATTTATTCCTGGGGGAAAGAAAAAGATATTCTCAAGCAGCTAGTAATTTCACTGTATATGTGTGTTTTTTGTTAAAGCTTTTAAAGAGGAGAAAATAATAATAGGATACGAACATCCACTGTAAAAAAGCCAACTTGCAAAATGTGTAATTTACTATATACCAATCAGCCATAACATTATGACCACTGACAGGTGAAGTGAATAACACTGAAAATCTCGTTATCATGGCACCTGTCAGTGGGTGGGATATATTAGGCAGCAATACAATGCAATGTTTAATGAAGTGCATGTAACAAAGATATGCAAGTGCCCATGGAAATAAAAGTTGAATTTCCTGAGACAAATAAAATGTGTTGAGACAACCCAGGAATTCCTAAGTCCTACTAATATAAACTTTTAAGTCCTTGCAATGTTTAATTTTAATTCAACTTAGAAATGTAATTCCTTATAGCAATAGAAATCCCATTTGCTGGGCAAGAAATCTTGAGTTGAAATAATTCAGGATTTATAGTTTGTTGAACATTATGCCCAAAAGTGCTGGTTGTATTAAAAACAACAAAACACCCACACAATTCTATAAATTGTTAACAAATAGTAAATCATAATAGTTTACTACTTACTTGGATTTGAAACTTGGACTAACTAGTTATATTTCAAAGTTTAATTTAAAAAAAAACAATAATTCAAACAAGAAATACATTTACATTTTTGTGTGTTGATAATTTGTGGCAGTTTATTAGTGTGCCAATTTTAGTTGGCACTCTCTCTCTCTCAGAGGGACCCTGCTTGCTTGCTCACCTGAAATATGTGTAGGGGGAAAAAAACAAAACATATACCTTACTTTACTCTTTCCATACATTTCAATGTATCAGTGTTAGTTGTAGTAGCGTTAATATGCTTTTTTTTTTTAACCTTAAAAAGCTCGGTAACATTTACATTTTACATTGGTCACACAATCATAAAGAATGATCAATATTTATGTTGTTACAAATGCTCTGATTTAAATGTGATTGATTCGTTGTTACCGTGTCAGCATACCTGCGTAAGTATGATCAGTCTAAGGAAAGACCGTCTTATGCAATTGTTTTAACTTAATGTCTTTCGTTATTATGACTTATAATAATACGAAGACAAAGACTTAGTCTATGCTCATGCAACCAGCCTCTGGGCTATCTGCCTTTGGTAACCTTGACTTCCAACTTATACTAGATTTACTACTATATCAGTCAGAAGTGCATATGTGGGTCAAGTCCTTTCATCGCTCAAAAGTAAATTGTGGGCCTTATTGTCCAACGTTGATAAGGCGTTTACTTATGGTGGCTTAGCAGGTCAGGCAGGGTCACTGGTTAGTACAGCTGACATTGCACTTGGATATGCCATTAGATCACACAAAGCTAAAGACATTTCCATCCAAAGCCCTCACTACACGATGGCGTACTCTCTTGAATGAACATGTCAGCTTAAGGCAGTAATGAAAATCTTGAGGCAATGTCCCTGTGAAATTGATCCTTAATTGACTGTAATCATGCTGTAATCCTATTCACGGGATCTCACTGGAACATTTGTAATCAAATCTTTTTAAAGAAATGAGCTTTGTTTCTCTATTGAATCTGGCTTGGCAATGGTATAAATCCAAGTTCCCTTTCCATGCTACTGCCACTATTACTCCTTTGTTTGTTGTATTTAGAATTGATTTATTTCAGTGTAAAAGGTATTTTACTCACCAGCTGTAGCAGACTTAGGAGTCTTAAATATTTCTGAATTGCTCCAATCACTTGAAATGCCTTTGAAATACTTTCCATTAGGACTCGCCCGGACCCTCACATGATATTCAGAATTAGAATCCAAATATTTTCCTTCAATCCTCAGATACTTGGTATCGATTTCCCTGGTCTATAAATCAAATTGAAAACAGAAGTTATGGAAATGTGTCATTGTAATGTAACCTTTTGTGATGAGAGTATCTTGTTATAATTTTATTGTGCTGTATTGTCATATAATTTGACCTTGAGCTATATGTTTGTCGTATGTGAATTATGTTCCAACTTGTCAAACCCTTTCATTAAATTCTGCAATTTTCTACATGGTACTAAATTACATCTCCTTCATGATATATAAAAAACAGGCAGAAATGACAAATTGTACCTGGAGATTTTGGTTGCCCTTAATTTCCACATGGTAGATAAGATCGTTACTCAAATAATCATTCTCGACATATGGAGATTCGATCTCTATAACTGCTGCATTTAGGTCTTCCAAAAACACTGCACTTGCAATCTTAGGTGGTAAGGGCTTGACTTGAAAATAAAGATAGAAACAAATATTTTAGTTTTAAACAAAACATATAACATTGTTTCCAGTTCATTTAAATCTTGCATGTAGTTTTACTTTCCTTTTTGTATTGACATCTGCAGTTCAGTGGGGGTGTGAGCATAGGTGTGGGCATGGGTGTGCTCGTAGGCATGGGCATTTGACAGTTTCGTTTTTTCAAATAAACGTTTGCCATCACAATAACAGCATCTGAGCTTGGATTATTTAATGGAGTTGGACTTCAACTACAATATTAGCTTGGATAGCTTTGGATTCTGTTGCAGCAATAAGTTATTTGAAGGTCAGACAGACACATCAATCATAAGAACATAAGAACATAAGAAAGTTTATAAACAAGAGGAGGCCATTCGACCCATCATGCTCGTTTGGTGTCCATTAATCACTAAGTGATCCAAGGATCCTATCCAGTCTATTTTTAAATGTTCCCAAACTTCCAGCTTCTACCACATCGCTGGGGAGTTTGTTCAGATTGTGACTCTGTGTGAAGAAGTGTCTCCTGTTTTCCGTTTTGAATGTCTTGAAGCCCAATTTCCATTTGTGTCCCCGGGTGCGTGTCCCTGCTGATCTGGAAAAGCTCCTCTGGTTTGATGTGGTCGATGCCTTTCATGATTTTGAAGACTTGGATCAAGTCCCCACGTAGTCTCCTCTGTTCCAGGGTGAAAAGGTTTAGTTCCCTCAGTCTCTCAGTAGGACATTCCCTTCAGACCTGGAATAAGTCTGGTTGCTCTCCTCTGAACTGCCTCAAGAGCAGCGATATCTTTCTTGAAGTGTGGAGCCCAGAACTGTCCACAGTATCCAGATGAGCTCTAACTAGTTCATTGTACAGTCTGAACATCACTGCCCTTGTTCTCAATTCTACACTTTTGACTATATACCCTAACATCCTGTTTGCCTTTTTTATTGCTTCCCCACATTGTTTGGATGGAGAAAGTGAGGAGTCCACATAGACTCCTAGGTCTTTCTCATGCGATGCTTCATCTAGTTCTATTCCTCCCGTAGTGTAATTATAGTGGACATTTTTGTTACCTTGCATGTAATACCTTGCACTTGTCCACATTGAATTTAATCTGCCAGGTGTCGCCCTCAACTGAATATTATCTAAGTCCCTTTGAATAGCCTGTGCTGCCAAGATTGTATCTACTGAGCCACCTATTTTAGTATCATCTGCAAATTTGACAAATTTGCTAACTATCCCAGAGTCCAGATCATTAATATAGATTAGAAAAAGCAAAGGCCCTAGTACTGATCCCTGTGGAACTCCACTAACAACCTCACTCCAGTTAGAAGCGACTCCTCTAATCGACACCCTCTGTTTCCTTACATCAACCAGTTCATAATCCATCTACTTACATTACCCTGAATGCCTACAGCTTCCAAGTTTTTGGTGTGGAACCTTATCAAAAGCTTCTTGATAATCTAAGTATATCATATCATATGCTTTCACCTGATCTACAGCTGCAGTTGCATGTTCAAAAAATTCTAATAAATTAGTAAGACATGATCTGCCTCATCTAAACCCATGTTGACTATCTCCAAGTATATGGTTTTCATTAAGATGCTCCTCTATTTTCTGTCTAATCATTTTTCTCCAACATTTTACAGGTGATGCAGGTGAGACTGATTGGTCTGTAATTTCCTGGCTCAGTTTTGTCCCCTTTCTTGGATTGGTGGATTGGTGTGACATTTGCTGTCTTCCAGTCAGTTGGCACATTTCTAAGTGTTCTAAGTGTCTTTTGGAATAATTGAGTTAGCAGCCTAAAAATAATTTCCCTCATTTCTTTAAGTACTGTTGGAAATATACCATCTGGCCCAGGTGATTTGTTGGTTTTTAATTCTGCTAGTCCCTTTAGTACCTCCTCCTCATTTATCCTGATCTCTCTTAGGATTTGACTCGGCTGATTGTTAACCTGTGGCATGTTATCTGTCTTTTCATTTGTAAAAACCTCTGTGAAATACTCATTAAGAACATTTGCTACATCTTGTTCATTTTCCAAGATACTTACATTTTTGCCCTTTATCTGTTTCACTTCCTGAATATCTGAGTTGAGTGGTCTGTAACACACTCCTACCACTAATCCTCCACATCTCTTGTCCGAAAGTTTCACCCACAAAGATTATGTTCCATTACAGGATCTAATTTTAGTTCTTCTGCCTCAATGTCATTTTTCACATATAATGCTACCCCACCTCCTCTTCGATTTTGCCTGTCCCTCCTAAACTGTGTGTATCCTTTCAACTTGTATTCATCCCCATCATTTTTTGAAAGCCATGTTTCCGTCACTCCTACAACACCATAGTCACCCGCCAGCACTGTGGCTTCTAAGTCCAACATCTTGTTCCTTATACTCCTGGCATTGAGGTACAAACATTTCAGGACTTTCATACTAGCAGTTTCCCTTTGTTTTCTTTCCTTAGAGGAACATCTCACATTGTCAGAGCTCCCTGCCCCCCTTGTCCCTAGTATAAAAGATTCTCAATTTCTCTGCACATGCGCTCTCCCAACCATCTCACGCACAAAACCCTCCAAGAAATGCCAGTAAGACACATGTTCCAAAGCCAAAATGGTCTTGAGGCACACTGGTATTATTTGGCCAAGTGTAGAAATCCTTAACTTGACGTAAGTTTGCACAGAGAGCCTTTGGATAATGAACATTAGTAGGCTTCATAACCTGCACGATGTTGAAGAGAAGTAAAGACATTTCTTCCGTGATCAGGAAGATAATAAATTATTTTCCACCTTGTCAGTTTTTCAGGTTAAAATGACACAGCACTGCTTTGATGATCAATTCAGAAAAACCCAGGCTGAAGGAATATATCACACTGTCTTAAACACATCACATTCCTTCTCCATTTAAGGTTCCAGCAACACACAAGCAGGAATTGCCGTGGTTTATGCAGAAAGCTCAGAGTAATTTGAATTGCCTCCAAACCATGTCACAATCCATGGCAAACTAAATCTCAAGGCACTGAGATACAGTAGAGTTCTCCCTGGAACTATACAGTTTTTAAACATTATAAAAACTGCAACATGCACAATGCAAACAATGAAACAAAAGAAAAGGTACCATGACAACAAAGGTACTTACTGATCTCTTTCAAGACAATTTTTTTAGTATATACCAATCCTGATTTAAATCGGATGCAAAGGAGATAAGACTTTATTGGATTCAGTTTCTGAAACGTGAAGTTCTTCTTGAAACGGGTGAGGTTAGTGCAGCTCTTTGTACACGTGTCAGAGAAGTAACTAAAATGAAAAGATAGAAGACATTAGATAGGAATGTTTTTGCAATTAACATTAAGGCAAATAAAATACTTATTGAGCTCTAAAGCCAGGTATTCAATGCTTATATAAAACAGCTTGAAGATCAGAGGATAACAGTAAATATTAATATGCTATTGACCTTACCATAGCTGGATTAGTTCTCTGTCTTTGACTACAATTGTGTCTTCTTCTATGTGGCAGGTCAGTTTATTCATCTGCAAGCTCATGTGGGACGTACAATTCATAAAGTCTTCCAGAGATTCTTTGAAATGACAAAAACACAACTCAAGTCAGAAAAAGATTAGGCTCAAATCTAGACTGCTGATGAATTGATGGATCACTGTCAATTTCCCCAAGGCCTTTCCACTACAGATATTTTAAACCACAATAAAGAAATTAAGAAATAAAGAGCATTTCTGTTTTGATGACAAAGAAAGTTTGTACCGCACTATGATTTCTTCCTTTTTGGCCATTGATCTGCCAACCGTTTGATTATTTCATCTTTTGAAATGAGAGTACACTATGCCAGACCAAAACTAAAAATCAAAAGGGGACATCAGTTCGACTTTGCTAAAGATAAGTGAGAGACACAGCTATCACACTCTTGTCAAGATTTGGAGCAGTAGTACAGAAATACTTTGTTTCCTGTACAGTTCATTCCAGTCCCTTGACTGTAATATAAATCCAGTCTTAGTCCAAATTACTAATTTATGGACAAATATTCAGCTGTTTAGATTATGACTGGAAAAATGTATTTCTTCTCAATTTATTTAAATATCTAGGCTGTATAATAAGTATTTGCTTAACTTGAGTAAACAGCATTATCTTTTGAACATGGTTCATATTGTGCTGATAGGTCTCAGAGACTAAAGCAGTTGTGTAAATATAATTGAACCCAGAGCTTTGTTTTTCAGATATTCCATTGGAAGCAAACTTTTGTCCTGCTATAAATGATACAGTCATACAAAGTAATTGTGCTAGGTAGAAGATATGGGTGTGAACATTTAAACTATATATGCTTAACAAGAAAAAAAAAAGAAGCATCAAAAAACTAATCCAAAAAATGTTTTTTATTATTATTATGTATTATTTTCTGTTTCTACTTAAGTGTCGTTTCCGTTGTTTGTTACACATTGGAACATCATTTAATAGAGTTGTTAAACTGTCTCAATTCTATCAAAAGGCTATGCATCCTTTTAGCCTAAGCTTAAAAAAAAGTCGGTCGGTCTGTCTGTCTATACAATATGTATATGTATCACACGCTGAATCTAAGGCAGTGCTACCTGATGACTGCACTCATTTATATTGAGGTCAAGGTCCTCACTTGAGTAAATACGTCTAAGGCATTATCAATTCCATGGAATGTATTCATAAGGACAGAGGACATGACTTCAAAGGAAGGCAATCATGTTGTACAAATAGGTTTATCATCACACAGATCATTTAAAACAACAACTTAAAACTGCATCATAAAAGAAACCTAAAATGACTAATTAAAAGTCCGTTTTCATTGTTTTGCCTGTTGTGGTGCCCTGTCCTGCTCGGACCTCGGTGGACACACAGAGACTGTATAGCTATACTGTACAGCTATGTATATTGGCTGAACCTGCTGGGCTGCAGCCAAGTGTCAAAGGTACTCAAATTCATGTTTTATTTACTGGCAATTGTCAATTGGGTGGAGTAGCATAAAATAATACAATATAATAATTAAAGTTAATAATAATGAAGCATGTGTAATTGACAAAAAAAATAAGAGCATTCAAAAATCAATATTCAAATATGTTCTAAAAGCAAAACATTCTTTTGGTCTTAGTTATTATTAATCAATTACAGATATTTGATGAATCAAAACGTGCCTTACCATCATATTCAGATCCACTTTGGCCTAGGACAGTAGGCTGAAATAAGATGAAGATAGTTAGCAATAAGACTGCCATTCCGCTCAGACTGTCAGCAAGGTACCTCCTTTTACTGCTGCAGGTTTTACTGCTTCTGAAACCTCATCTCACCACTCTCATATATAGGAAGGGAGGGCGGGAGAGAGAGAGAGAGAGGATTAGAGCATTTGGCTTTGAGGCTTTTGAAAGAACAGGAAATTCTTGTTATGTGTTAGAAAAAGCAAAACAAACAAAAAAATGCCTAACATTAAAAGTTCGAATGCGTGAGATAAGAGGAGTCAGCAGATTAACGTCATGGACAAATAAAAAACACAAATGAACTACTGGTTTCAATCATGAAATAAATGCTGGTCTGATAGCAAAACATGATATACAGAATAGACCAGCGTAAGAACTCTGTGATGCTGCATATTTTTTATCTCTAATTGTTGTGCCTGAAATCACTCACTTACTGTCCTTCATTAATACAAGCATCAGGGACAAATATTCAATATTTATTTTAGCCCATGATTTGTCAGTGTATGACTTGCAGCACAATCCCATAGTTTTAAGTTAACTAGCAGTGTTCATTGCAGCACACTTTTTGAACACAATTATTTCCATACTTTTATTTATTCATTTATTTATCTATGTGTGTCTGTGTTATTATTATTTATTAGCATATGAGTGTATATACATACTTAAATATGTAAGTATGTATGTATGTATGTATTGTTCAAGTTTAAGCTTGAGTTACTGAAATGTGTACCATGTCCATTTAGGAGGTCAACTTCTGTCTTTTTTTGATTAGCTTTACTACATATAAGACATTGGACTCCACATGGGACAGGGCAGGTACAGACACATTTAAACACATTATGTAAGCTCTTTTGGTGTCGCTGTGTTAGAAACACAAATGTCAGAAATATAGGTCATGGAAAAAAGGGCTGGGTAGATATGTCAGTAGCACTAATGTCTGTCCAACAGATAGAGTCCAAAAGAAAATGAGCTTTGAACTGGCAGCCTCCAGTAATACAATTAGAATTGATATCTGCCTGATATACATTATTTAGGAAATAATAAGCAAAATTATATGCAACCGCCAACCTCTTGACAGCCCCGACACTGATATCTTCACATATAAAGCCCCAGAGTAAAGATCCTTGTGAATTTCCCCATTTTCAGTGTGTCTAATGAAAGAATGAGTATAAGGAGATGTTATCACAGGAAGGATTTTCATCTTCTATTTTAAATTCTGAATCACTGAAGATTTGAGTTTCAAAAGAGTTTCCCTTCTTTATGGGAAACCTTTTGATTAAATGTGGGTTGTGAATTCAATTTTTATGTTTGAGCAAACGTAATAATAGAACAAACAACAGGAAAAGCCTGCATTGCCTTCAAAATCAGGCATGGCATAGCACATCTGAACATCCATCCAAGGGTATGCACTGAACGAATTATGTAGAAATAACTATTGAAAGGAATTCAGTTCATGTTCCAGATTAAAAAATAATAATAATTACACCTTTAGTGAAAGGAAATTGATTGATCTATCTGAACAGAAGTGAGGTGCTGCCCCACTGATATGTCTCAACAGACAATTTCCATGTAATACTGTGATAAATACAGACACAGATGATGCCAAAAAATGTGAAATTAGTTTAGTTATGAGAATGACAATTATAGCTTGTGCTGCACTGACCAAAAACAATACCAATCCTGATCAGTTGGTTATCCACACTTCTGTTGCTAAAACAGCTCGAAACCATACATATTGATTAGAATCCCACAAGGTATGCTACTAATTAGTCAATTTAGTTCAAAGACTTTCAAAGTATTATTATAATCTTTGCCAAAAGTAGGTTTCTAGAATATATGGACAACAAAGTCACTAAACTGAAGTTAAAGACAATTTTAAATGTTATGTATTTGATGCCCATTTGGGCTTTCTGACCAAGTTCTTGGTCCTTACGGCTTGATATAAATGAAACATTGAGTTCAGTCTTGTGAAAATGTGACCAAAATGTCACGCTTGGAGTCATCTCGAAGGGTTGCTGTGGAGCACATTTTCTTTGACATGAACTACCAGAAATTGTTTTCAAATGTATTCAGATATTTCTTACAGGGGCCCGTGATTTAGTACACACACCGTCAGAAACAGTTCTTGTTGTCTGGAAATGTGTTTATCTTAATAAAGCATTCTGAGTCGAATGGTGATGCGTGCTCAGCAGGCATTAGTTTGAAGGGTCTGGAAAATAAATATAAAATGAATATAGGAAATTTCTCTCTGAATCACTAATATTGCTGCATGTATAGAATTCTCACAGAAGTGGAATCCAGGATCGATATGGGACGCTCACCTCTCCTGACAACGTGGACTTTGCAAACCGCAAACAGACCATGGACATTCACCTCTACTGACAATAAGAAGTATTCATGCACAACAGATGCACATGTCCTTGTGGAAGATGTGGACAGTGCGGACTCGGGGTGGACTGAGGGAGGACAGTGGTTGGGGAACACCATTGGTGGAAAACCATCAACATACAATTTGATACATGAAGCGTGTAAAGTATATTAGATGTAGCTTTAACCTGTGGAGTGATTCAGGTAACCACCACAGGAGTTAAATGACGATTAAACTAGCCATCACTTCAGAATTATGACTATACCTTCTTCCTCCATGACAGTAAAACTCACAAACCACTGACAGTTCTTTGAAGATATCATGCCATTAATTTCTCATTTTATTCTTTGTCTTTCACCATTCAAAAGTACTCTTATAATCTTACCCTTAATGCCCAATCTATTAAACAGAGAGCTTCATAGGTTGGCAACACTACTGTTGGACTTGATTATGGTTATTACTACCATTGTTGACTGGCACCTTCTCAAGCTGCAGCAGACATCATTATGATTCAGGAGCTCTCAGTGTCTCAGATTGGATGTCTTTCCTATAAAAGCATACCAGTTCAAACCAAAGCAACAGCACTGGGCTAAAAAAAATAAAACCGTATTATGAAATATTTTGCAAACATGACTAAATAGATATAAAAAGAATAATCCAGAATTAACATTAAAAAATGAATGTACCATAAATGTTTCCATATTTTCATTTTTCACACCAGTCACGATGTTGCCAAAATGCTTCTCATGGACTCTAATACTCCCAGTAAAGTATGGCTCACATTCTTCTAGTTCCTACACACTCCTGCCCTAGTGTGTGAGTGTTTAGGAGCTAGAAATATGTGAGCAGAACTGTCGGATGTCACAAACAACCTCTTGTGCTCCTGCCACGACTGCCGCTCAGGGACCGAACACATGGCCCAGTTGGTTTACCTCTGACCTGGGTCCTATGGTGACCTAGTTGCTCAACTCGATGAAAGACAGGAACTTTTGTGAAGAGAAGGAAAATCAAGTGCCAAGCGGTGTCGATTAATGGTTACCATGGGGCTCCGTGGGCCTCCCACATCCTCTCAATGTGCTTTAAGGCATTGCAGTGACAGGAATTGGTACGCTTGCCAGTGCAGGCTATGCTATGATGATTATCAGGATTTGAAAAGATTATTTATTCATATTGGAAAATGTATAGATTTTTGTCAAGATAACTTACTTGGGTACACTTAACAAATTATGAGCATTCACTAGCAAACAAATACATCATGAAAGATATTATATATATCTGTATATATATATATATATATATATATATATATATATATATATATATATATATATATATATATATATTTGTATTTTTGATTGTTTTTAACATAAATACACAGTCCATCTCAGTTACCAGTGATGGTATGTACAAAGCCCTTTGTTTGAAGTGACTGGGGTTTTCACACAGTACACACCTTACACTAGTCTTCCAAGAAAGAAAGTAAGAAAGAAAAAATACTATTATTTCAGCTTCACAATAACACTATTGGGGGAAAATATTTAAAAAAATATATGATTAGATGCAATGATTCTGCTTTGTTTTAGAAAAAAACATTGTTACTTTTTCAGTATCATAAAAGTAAAGTACACCGTTTTGTTCTGTCTTAGTGTTTCGGATCAGATGTCTTTACTATAAAAACATACCAGCACTGGGCTATAAAAATTAACAGTATTATGCAAACATCACTAAATACATATAAAAAGAATAATCCAGAATAACCCAGAATTATATTTCTAGCACACTGTGTTGAACAACAGTAGGAGGCCAACCATGTGTTGCCTGCCAGGTGAGACAGTAGCTGACTAATTGTTTTGAAGATCCCACACAACAATGTCCTTTGTATAACTGTTAAATAATAAATACATAGAACAAATGCTTTATGGTTTAATGTTTTATTAATCTTGCGCACATCCCTAAACTGGTACAAGTGCAGTTAATTTGTATATACAGAAAGATAATGAAGGTCCCACTTTCCTGTAAAAACAAGGCAGTGAGTGATTATCTTTACACTTCTTTTTTTTCTGTTAAAGAAGTGAATTAGGATGTAAACTATGTAAAGAACAGTCAGAGATATGTTAGTGATATAGATGTAAGTGAGGAAGTCTGAAGTAATGTTTTCAAAGCCCACCATTTGCTCTTACCGAGCTATAATGAGTTTTACACTCTGATTGGCCTCCCCTGAGACTTGGTCTGATGCTGTCATTTGAAACCTGAACCACAACCCATTGCCGAGTGCTCATGATTTATGTGCAGCAGCATCCAGCGACCAGAGTTAGCCATGTGACATTGGTTGAGCTTGTTGTGCCTGTACTTAATCTTTGTCCCAATATGTACTTCTGCACATCCATGATGAATTGCATTCACCAGTTCTTTTTGGTTTTTTACAAAACACAGTATAGATACAGATTCAAATGTCATTTTACTTTCCTTGGTATCTACACAGTTAGCGGAGGAAAGAACAGGGACAACAAAACGTCTCCACCTGAGAATGCTTTTAGATTTGTTGATTTTCTTCAGGTGTTTGGCCCCCCTTGTTCTTCCAAGGTTCACACATACGTAATCACCAGCACAGCGCTGTGTCAAATCTTTGCAGGAATTATCAGAGCTCCAACATAACAGAGCTAAACAGCAGCACCAAAAAGAAAAAAAGAAAAGAATGCAAACGTCAAACAGGAAAACACATTTTTAGTGTCAAAGCATATTTGGTTTTGGTGTTGTGCAACAGCACGCAGTTCAGTCTCAGCTGGCATATAAGAGCATGCAATAGGCAAAAATCTCTTCTCAGCAGAAAATTTTAAAAAACTGCCCACATCCCTATAAATCTCTTGAATTGTTATTGGTTCCAATGAGGTCAAGTGTATCTGCAGTGTGTCAAGATAAAGGTGCTATGCATGTGGTCACAACCAGTGTTGAGTGGCAAAGGCAGAGATGTGTCGTGTGACTGTCATTTCTTCAACCCACCGCCAGTGGTCAGAAGCATTTCTGTTGTTATTATAATGAAAACCACAGATGCTAACAGGTTAAACACAGTAGAAGAACCTGCTGCTGTCTGGAAGAGAAGAGGTAGAGTTACTATGACTCGCAGTCATACGACTCTTTTGGAACTGCTGTTCAACACCTAGTGTACCTTTTTTAATATATGCTTAGCTACTTGATTTGAGGTAATATGCAGGTTTTGGAATATTTGAAGAGGCCGCATTAAAGCATTTCATTTGTGAACCTGCAAGGAGGCGTATGTTCATTGTGGATGGAAAACTGTTAGACTGTGTCATGAATCCAGCAACAAACAAAATGTATTCATTATGATTGGCTTCCTGTGAAGCACACTAGTCTCCTCAGTAATCACTGTGACACTCTTGTCACCCTGTTCCTGTTGTCTGATAAAGCTTATATTCTGTTAATTAAGAAGATTCAATCTTAACAAAGACAATTCCAATACTGTTTCCCCAGACACACAGTCATATCTGCATTGCAGTTATATAGTAATAAAAATAGTGAAAAGAGGCAAAGTTCAGCTCCCAGTAGATATACAAGGTTTTAGTAAATCATTGCAATTTTAAAATATGGACAAAAAAACATATTGAATTGCATTTCATAATATATCCAGGTATATATGAACATTTATTTTGGAAAAGGTTGACATATATATATATATATATATATATATATATATATATATATATATATATATATATATATATAATAAATAAATACATACATATATGTTAAAATCTATTTCATTCTATTCCATGCATCCGTTTTCAATAACTTCATCCAGTACAGGGTCACAGTGAGCCCACCCCCGTGGACAGCCTAGACAGGACGCTAGCTCAATACAACAGCACTAACACACACCACACTCACATGATTACTGGGAAATTTAGAGAAGCCAGCCAACCTAAGCAGCCTGTCTTTGGGATGTGGGAGGAAACCCAGAAAAAAAGCCACACTGACATGGGGAGAACATGCTGCAGGCAGACACTGACGTCCAGAACCAAAACCTGCGTCCCAGAAGCTGTGAGGCAGCAGCGCTAACCATTGCGCCACCACATTACATTACAGACATTAAAAAAAGAAAAAAGTGATATATACAAAATACTTTTTTTCCTGGAGGGAACATACTGCTACAATTGGCCAAGTCCACAGAAAGGACATTGCATTAGATACAGTACGTTTCAGCATAGGTTCTCCTTCCTTTTCTAAATAATGAACTTGCAGTTGTCATATCAGGACTTCCTGTGAGACATGTGTGTGTGTTACCCTCTTTATTAATATATTTGACATCAAACTGCTTCATCATACTGAAATGAGATGCCAGACAAGGGCAGACTTTATGGTTTGGCACACAGGTTCCAAAAAAAACCCCAGCCTAACCAGACCATCTCGTGTTTGCATGGATGCAAAAATAATAGTTGGCACGGACACTACAAGAAAGCACAATGTGCATCCTGTCAGAGATCTAAGAGCGATACAGACCAAGTTGAAAACTGGGCTAATGTTCATCGAACTGTGGTTAATGTTGCACCACAACACTTCAGCAGTGCATTTAAGAATGCATTTGTAACAAGTTGCACATATTCATTTCCTGGTCTTTATCAAACTAAAATGTTGTTTTAAATTGTTTGCATCTCCAACATAGGACACTACTCAGTTAAATCATATCTTTTTTCCCAAAACTGTAAAAACTACTAGAGAAAAGATTATGGGTCACAGAGGCTACGAGAAGTGAATTATCAATATTGAACAAACTAAAACATTCACCGATTGAAGGGTGAATCACATGAAACTCATAAAGATACAGTAGTATAAAGTATCCACAGAGCATCTATGTATCCAACGCGCATGTGGGCTGACACTGCATACTCTCCCTGTGTTTTTTAAACATGCTCACCGTCTTTGATCTGCAATGCATTTCTGCGGGTCAATGTACCGATACAAGGCTGGTCTTGGCCACATTGTTTTAATGACAATGGAAAGACCGAGTCCAGGCATCCCTCTGCATCCAGGAGCTGAGCAGAGGAGGGCAGAGGGCAGCCCCGTCAGGAGTACAGCTGAGCCAGGTCTGTGCAGGGCTGTCTGGGCAGCGCCTCCCCGCAGAGCGACTCCTCACTTGGGCTCTGGGGTCAGGGCACCGTTGGGCTCTGCGGCCGTGTCTCCTGGAGAGTGGACTGGGGGGCCGCTGTCCTGCACAATAATATAAAATAATATAGACATGGATCTTCAACTTAAAACCTTATTTCAAGCATTTAATAGTATTAAACTGTGGCACAAGCTACTTGAAGTATTATGGAGATACAATAGTCAAATGTTGACAGTCTTTTTATTGTTATGACTTGTCTCCTTAAAGTAGCAGGTCAAGACATCTTGATTTTTTATGATTACCTAATTTTGGAAATCAGCAGTAAACAATTATCTGTGCTCAATTGGGTTGGATGTACTGTAATGAATAATAAATACCTAAATTAAACAAATATCTTCTCACTTTTTCTCAAGTTACAACTCCCTATAATTGTTTCAGATATCAAATGTAAGGACATTTGGTGGGATTTAATTGCATATGGTCTCAGCTTTTTGTCTCCAAGAGAAAAATAAAAAAAACAGGGTTTTAATGTACATGTACAGTACATGTAATTAACATAGAATGCATGTTTTCTCTCTAACTTCTACCCCATTATTAACTTTTCTTATGTACAAGATTGTCAGTATGTGTTCATGTTACTGTGCGTGTGTATCACAATGTGTGTGTCTGTTAATGTGTGTGCAGTTCTGTGCAGATGACCATTTAGCCAAATAATTCACAATAGCCTATCTGTGCAGATTCTGTGCAAAATTAGGTAAATCTGTGTAACATAACATCACCATATCTTGAATCCGACTGCTGCTCATGATCATAGAGCTGTGCTATAGGCTAGAAAAGCATTTCCTTAGCAACGGTTTTGACAAGCACTACAGAAGCCTGTTCACACAGAAGATGACTGTGTGTCAATAAGGGGCTGCACACTGCACACCTTTTTGTTTTCCTGTTTTATCATAAAGATAGTGACTTGAGTCAGATGGAAACTTTTGTGCGAGACTCGAGTCAAGTCATTACTCTGCAAACGTATGAAACATTGAAACTATGACAAGTATTGTAAGCATGATTACTAGGTTACATCTATTAAATGACATCAGGGTACATCTATAAACATCTAGTCGGATTCATCTGCTGCACAAGAAAGAGTTGGAAAAAACATACAATGGTAGTTTATGGTTGGTGGCAAACCTGCATAAGGGAGTATAATTGACTGATTGGAAACAAGAGGCCACATTCCTCATACTGTCAGCCAGAGTTCAAGGAGAGTTCAAAATGTGGGAAGTGTCGGAATGTACGATTTTCTGGCAGGAGACACTTTTTCCAAAAACCAGCGTGTCCTTTTTTATGCATCTATGTGTACAGTCCATGATGGTCCTAATTCCACACAGTGCAAGAGACTAACAAGGCCAAACAGAATTACTTCACCTGAGTAGAGCTTGTGCTGGAGGTCTCTTATTCCATGGAAGAAGCTTTCTGAAGGCCTGCCCAAGGGGTAGATGGGAGTGGGAGTGCCGCTCAGAAGACGGGCAGGGTTCCCTCTAGGAGCTGTAGTCTGGGGGTCCTGGGCTTTATGGTTGGGCCAGGAGGAGCTGCAGATCTCTCCACTACAGAGGTCTCCCTCAAGCTGCCTGCGTGTGGACTGGGGAACCTGGGATGCCAGGAATGCTGAGGTATAGATCACAGTGGCCAACGTCTCCCCCTGGGCTGGGGAGGGGCTGTGGTCTAGACCTGGAGAGGTTGGGGACAGAGGATGTGGCACCTTTGGAAGACACTCAGAAGGACAATACTCAGAAAAGCAAGCGTTTCTTTGGGCCTGGGATGTGTTGGCTGTCATACTGGGTATGCTGTCTCTGCTGTTGCATCACACCGTGTCTGTAGTCTGGGATCCCTCTGTTGGACGCGGCATCCCTGAAGATGACCAGAAGCTTGAGAAGAGGATTCAAATAAGTGTGGGGGGGATCCCTTTCATTCCAGAGCAACATTTGCACCTGCGTTATTGTTAAAAGTAATTGTAATAGTTGGACAGGTGAACATTTAGAAATTACAGTACTCGTTTTTTAATATATTAATAATAATAATATGCATATATATATATACACATATATATATACATATATATATACACATTTGTACTCATTCTCACTATATTGAGAATATCATATTTAAATATGTGGTTGTTTATTTGGAGTTAGAGAAATTAAAGAATTTTTAATTAAATGCAAGTCATCACATACATTTACAGAGGATTCTGGGGATTCTGGAAAGAAAAATAATGAAACAATATGTATATATTAATACCTTATTGATGCATTCAATAATATTGAGGTTAATATTTTCAAGGCAATTGGAAAATGGCTGTTAATTTATGTTACCTAATGTTTATATTATTAACAGTCATTAAATGCCCTATTCAATTTGAGATTTTTTATATGCTCATAATGTTTAACAGCTACAAATGATTCTAAAACACAGCCCTGTTGAAGATGTGAAGCTAGGTTGAGGAACACTTTCTCAAAGTCTACTGACACGATAAAACTGTTACATATGGGTTGTGTTACCAACGTTATTTCCCCAATAAAACATTTGCAGAATTAAGTTTCAGTTCTCATCATCACTTCCACACTATGAATATAAGTCTGTGTTTAACACATTCAATTCATGTTCTTTTCCAGTGTTTAAGACTACAGGTTAGTTTGTAAAATGAAGTAGTATACTGATAGTACTTACTTCACCAAGTCATTCTTCGTATGATGTCATTCATCACAGTTCTGTTCAGCCTTACATTGCCTTTCCGTATATATCAAAATGCTCTCCAGATTTAGGCTTAACCTAGCAACCACAAACAACTTGCACAAACTATGCATTGCCAGGCAACAAAGTGTAGCTGTGTTCTCAAATGTTAGAAGTAATCATAATTATAACTGTTTTGAAAACACATTTGACAGCACTCCCTCAGTATTTAGAGTGCATATCAATGTATATATGCATGTATAAATCTAGGACAGGAGTGGTCGTGTCAGATTGTTTGTGCTATGTCATTAAAATAAGACATGAAGCATTTCATGTGGGATATATACTGGCTTCCTGTTCCTGAGCTTATTGAACTGGAAAATTGTGAGATGCACAATAACATTTGAAATGGCTAATCATTTTGAAAATGCATCTGTGGTTACTTACCTGCAGAATGGGTTTCAGTTGGGGTTTACTTTTTATTTTCTGCTAAAGCCAAGTCCTGTTGCAAAATAAACAGTTGTTTTTTGGTTTGTGTGCTTAAAATAATATGCCTAATTATATATGACTGGACATGGTTCATACACACACACACACACACACACACACACACACACACACACACACACATATATATATATATATATATATATATATATATATATATATATATATATATATATATCGATCAGCCATAACATTATGACCACTGACAGGTGAAGTGAATAACACTGATAATCTCGTTATCATGGCACCTGTCAGTGGGTGGGATATATTAGGCAGCAAGTGAACATTTTGTCCTCAAAGTTGATGTGTTAGAAGCAGGAAAAATGGTCAAGCGTAAGGATCTGAGCGACTTTGACAAGGGCCAAATTGTGATGGCTAGACGACTGGGTCAGAGCATCTCCAAAACGACAGCTCTTCCCGGTCTGCAGTGGTCAGTACCTATCAAAAGTGGTCCAAGGAAGGAAAAGCGGTGAACCGGCAACAGGGTCACGGGCGGCCAAGGCTCACTGATGCACGTGGGGAGTGAAGGCTGGCCCGTGTGGTCTGATCCAACAGACGAGCTACTGTAGCTCAAATTGATTAAAAGTTAATGCTGGTTCTGATAGAAAGGTGTCAGAACACACAGTGCATCGCAGTTTGTTGCGTATGGGGCTGCGTAGCCGCAGACCAGTCAGGGTGCCCATGCTGACCCCTGTCCACTGCCAAAAGCACCTACAATGGGCACGTGAGCATCAGGACTGGACCACGGAGCAATGGAAGAAGGTGGCCTGGTCTGATGAATCATGAGTTCAAGGTGTTGACTTGGCCTCCAAATTCCTCAGATCTCAATCCAATCGAGCATCTGTGGGATGTGCTGGCCAAACAAGTCCGATCCGTGGAGGCCCCACCTCGCAACTTACAGGACTTAAAGGATCTGCTGCTAACGTCTTGGTGCCAGATATCACAGCACACCTTCAGAGGTCTAGTGGAGTCCATGCCTTGACGGGTCAGGGCTGTTTTGGGACCTCAACAATATTAGGCAGGTGGTCATAATGTTATGGCTGATCGGTGTATAATATATATACATATACATATACACTCACCTAAAGGATTATTAGGAACACCATACTAATACTGTGTTTGACCCCCTTTCGCCTTCAGAACTGCCTTAATTCTACGTGGCATTGATTCAACAAGGTGCTGAAAGCATTCTTTAGACATGTTGGCCCATATTGATAGGATAGCATCTTGCAGTTGATGGAGATTTGTGGGATGCACATCCAGGGCACGAAACTCCCGTTCCACCACATCCCAAAGATGCTCTATTGGGTTGAGATCTGGTGACTGTGGGGGCCAGTTTAGTACAGTGAACTCATTGTCATGTTCAAGAAACCAATTTGAAATGATTCGACCTTTGTGACATGGTGCATTATCCTGCTGGAAGTAGCCATCAGAGGATGGGTACATGGTGGTCATAAAGGGATGGACATGGTCAGAAACAATGCTCAGGTAGGCCGTGGCATTTAAACGATGCCCAATTGGCACTAAGGGGCCTAAAGTGTGCCAAGAAAACATCCCCCACACCATTACACCACCACCACCAGCCTGCACAGTGGTAACAAGGCATGATGGATCCATGTTCTCGTTCTGTTTACGCCAAATTCTGACTCTACCATCTGAATGTCTCAACAGAAATCGAGACTCATCAGACCAGTCTTCAACTGTCCAATTTTGGTGAGCTTGTGCAAATTGTAGCCTCTTTTTCCTATTTGTAGTGGAGATGAGTGGTACCCGGTGGGGTCTTCTGCTGTTGTAGCCCATCCGCCTCAAGGTTGTATGTGTTGTGGCTTCACAAATGCTTTGCTGCATACCTCGGTTGTAACGAGTGGTTATTTCAGTCAAAGTTGCTCTTCTATCAGCTTGAATCAGTCGGCCCATTCTCCTCTGACCTCTAGCATCAACAAGGCATTTTCGCCCACAGGACTGCCGCATACTGGATGTTTTTCCCTTTTCACACCATTCTTTGTAAACCCTAGAAATGGTTGTGCGTGAAAATCCCAGTAACTGAGCAGATTGTGAAATACTCAGACCAGCCCGTCTTGCACCAACAACCATGCCACGCTCAAAATTGCTTAAATCACCTTTCTTTCCCATTCAGACATTCAGTTTGGAGTTCAGGAGATTGTCTTGACCAGGACCACACCCCTAAATGCATTGAAGCAACTGCCATGTGATTGGTTGGTTAGATAATTGCAGTAATGAGAAATTGAACAGGTGTTCCTAATAATCCTTTAGGTGAGTGTATATACATATATACATATATATATACATATATACATATATATATATACATATACATACATATATACATATATATACATATACACATATACACATATATATATATATATATATATATATATATATATATATATATATATATATATATATATATATATATATATATACATATATATATATATATATACATATATATATATACATATATATATATATATATATATATATATATACATATATATATATATATATATATATATATACATATATATATATATATATATATATATATACATATATATATATATATATATATATATACACACATACACAGACATATATGCAGCTCTGGAAAAACCACTTAACATTAATTTCTGAACTTGTAGTGGTCTCTTATTTTTTCCAGAGCTGTACATACATACACACACATATATATATAAATATGATGTATAAGATATACAAGATATATACCAACTTGATCTTAAGTAGACTTCATGATGTTTTCATTACAGGATCCCACTTCCAGCTCAATTTAAACTATGCTCCTGTCCTAGAAACATTTAATGCTTTGGATCCTCAAAGAATTATCAACATTGTCTATAGCCACTGTAGTACTGTATTTACCTTTTTGATATTTTATTCAGGAAAAGCCTTGCTTTTCTGGCCTTTATCTATTGATGCCTTTTCGATCTTTTTTATTTTCCTTTTAATCAAGTAGGATGCTGGTTACAACCTGTTTATTTGTACATCAGAATTGTTCCACACCCCTCTGCCATTTTTTGCAGGATGGTTCAAATAGACTTAGACAACCTTACCCTCAAATCTTGCCTCTTGATAATACAAAATGTATGGATCTAATTTCCCCAAAGGAATTTCCTACAACACCTAAGCAAGCGGAATACATGTTTAAATGTCAGGCTTAGAAATCAACGATACAATTTTGTTTTCTGTTTAATGGGGTTAAATCAGGGACTTTCCAAAAGATTTGTGATGGAATTTTTAAACCGTTATGACAAGAAACGTTGCACGGTGTTGCAGTCTGGAAATGTCTAAACGAAAGTCTAATAACAGTCTAATATATGTAAGTGTCCGTCTGTGCAGGAGTTCAGCATGTGAAAATCATAACAAATAAATAACATATTGAAGTGTTTCAAATATTGATACGTTTTTTATTTTTTCCTTTGCTAATTAAAAACAAGAACCATGGTACACACTAGTAGTAAACAACAGGGTTTCCCGGTCTGTATCATTAGTAAAGAATGTGCATTTAAAACACAGGATTAAACACAATGTGGGTTGTAAGACATTTCCATTCCCCTTGCTAATTACAAACGCACACAAAACATGGTACCTACTCATACAACTTTATATAAATGTGCTCATATCTAGGTCAAACAGTGGGACAATAACAAACACACAAAAGTGGTGTTTTATGATGGAAAGACATATTTAGGTTTAGATTAAAGGATTAAAGATAAATAATTGACTGAATGATGCCAGTGTATTTGACACAACATGAGCAGAACATATTTCTGTTTTTTTTTTTTGGTCAGGATACTTTATTTCAGCAGTGGGCTCGGTCTACTTCCAGAGCTCAGGAGTTCATGACTTCAGCCTGATTCATGCTTAATCTTGTTCCACTAGAACCCCCGAGATTTCACACTAAATACAACCGTCACACCAATAACCTGTGCGGCTGCTTCATAAAACACCTTTGAAACGAAAATGAGAAAGTTTTTTGTCATTTGAATAGTTTGGATGTAAGTGGACTTTTTAAGTGCAGTAAGCCACATCAAGCATTTTCCACATTAAGAACAATTTACACTTGACTATGCATGTCAAGTTGCAAGCCAATATGGTATACACACAATCCGATGTATATTATGGCCTGTTTGGCTAAACTACCATCAAAGCTGTTCTCTTCCAAAAGAGGTAATTCTAGTGGGACATACTGCCAGACAATAATTCAAATAGATTTTTAAAGAAATGAAAGGTTGGCCCTGGCTAAACCTCACACTATATGCATCTGAGTATAGAGTGTCAGTCGCGTGTGTAGAGACGCAAATGCAGAAGCATAAATCAATCCTAAATCATGAATTCCTGAGCTCTGGAAGTGGACTGAGCCTACTTCTGAAGTAAAGTGACTGGACCAATTATTATGATTATTTTTTTTATTAAGAAATCTCCAGCTTGATCATGACATGAAGTATTATGACATGCTCCTAGCACATCATATCTCTACTAACACATTCAGAAAGCGAATGCATCCATTGATCTAAACCAAGTGGAATCAGAGCTCATTAAGTTGAGGTTAGATACTGAGCCTGGTCTTGACTTTGCAGCCTCTGGAGAACTTTGTGAATATCCTGTTAAAATAAATACATAATAAATAGATTAATACATACATACACACATGTCTTTAAAGATCTATAATGCTTAAATATTTCATTTCATATAATCACAGGAATAAAAAAGCCTTAATACCAAGAAGAGATGTAATTATATGTAAAATAAGTACATAACTAAACAATATACTAATAATTCAAAGCAATAATTAGTAGGTAAAGCTGGCCAACTTCATTATTTGAATGAAAAATCTGTTCAACATATTGATATAATAGCTTTGCCCAACTGTTTACAATCATGCTACTGTAATATATACAGCAAAATCATCTATTACATGTATAACCTGAAGAAGTTATGGATAAAATAAAAAGAAACATTGAATCTGATGTGAGAATAAAATGTTAACAGTATTAGACGAGGTAGGGATGTTTCAATCATCCTGTTATGATTCCATACATATTAAAGCTTCAGTATGACCAGAAAGTGGGTTACAATATTTTGTGTAGTGTATGACTGAGGAATCACAAACCTTTATTACTTGTTAATGGTTTCAAACAATTTATCATTAATTAAACAAACTTCAGTAAAAGACAGTGGGTGGAGAAATGAGGAGCCTATCTATGAGAAAATAAACAGCTTTTCTTGTTCTAGTTGCTCATAGGCTATACAGGTCTACAATATAAGGTGAGGGGGTGTTAGCTCTAGACTAGTTGTGGGTGGTAGCTGTGGTTGAGGCACTTGAGTTTCAGAAAAGAACAAGAAACGGAGTGAGAAAAAAACTTGGGAAAAATGTATCACATGTGACTTTTTGTGTGTGCATGGTTTGCAGTCTTCATGCTACATGCAGAGCAAAAAGTTCAAATCTAATATGGTCATGATATTAGTATGCCTCTTATCACACTGCAGGAGAAGACTGCATTTGTACAGGGAAGAGTACATTGCTTAACACTGAAGTAAAAAATCCCTCATAAAAGGTTATTGTGTTGTCACATGCGCCTGAAGTGCTACTTGCACTTTGACTCAAATGAGGCATCTGTGCAGATTGTGAACCCTGAAACCGCACACATGATCAGTTGATTTCCCTATCTTGCTTGAGATCTCAAAAAACATCAGTGTGGTTTCACATTATTTTCTTGGTTTCACTGCTCAGTTAAACAAACTGGGAATTTTTTTTTCTTTCTTTTTTTGTTGTTGATGTTGATGAAACCTGGACCATTTTGCTCTAGTCTTGGCTTTCTTTACTGATAAATTGTCCCTCACTGGAGTTTCAAGTTGTTGCTGCTGTACAATACCTGCTGACCACTACCCACTTGTGGTATCTTTAGTTTCACACCAGACGTGCCTTCCTAATCCTCTTAGAAAATGTGTATTTTTAGCCAGATAAAGCAAAGGGGGGGGTGTCAACCTGTCCTACTGGGGTTGAAGTCTGTCTGTCTCTCTATGACTTACAACACGATTTTAGTGGAAGTGTTTGACTAATTAAGAAAAAAAAATAGACAAACCTTGGATTTCACTAATGGATTGGAATTAATGCCTGTAGTTTCGGTGGCCACTGTAACATTTATCCGGATTTTGCCATATTACAGGCAATAACGAATATATAAATCCAAACAAAAACAGCATCAGTCCACATTTATAAAATGTTTTCATGACAACCTAAAATACATATTGAGACACGGCTAGAAGTACATGAAGATGAAAAAAATCAAAGAAAGAAGAATAATAGTAAGAAGAATATTAATAACAACAACAGGAAACCATGAGCATGCATATAAACAGAACCATAAACAGAAAGACTGTACAAAACTATGCGAGATGAAGTATAATATCCAGATAGACACTGGAAGTCCCCTTCAAAGCAACACACTGAAGAATAAAATATTTTATATAACAAAATTTAAAAAGCTACTTTAAAATGTATGGTTTTAAAAGAATAAAGCACTTGCACTGGTTTATAGCCAGGTTACACTCACAGTGAATTTGTACTGCAGGCTGCTATCTATCAGATCCAGCATGAATGAGTGTTGTGAAAGGATTCTGTAAGGGATTTTGTCCAGTTCCCCAAATCCCAGCTCCCTGTAGATCCTACAAAAGTCCTGTTGAGAAGAGGAGAGGAGCGGGTTACCCAATTCTCCTGTTATATTATGGAGCATTATACTGTGAATAGCAGAGTATTTGCTGCTTTCTGTTTTCCACTTTGGACACAGAGTCCCTGGGGGTGATGTCCCATACTATTTCTATATCCTGCCAGTCTGGGGATATGATTTTTAACTGATAATGGTTAATCCCATTCCTTACTGAAAGATATAGTTTGAGGGTTAGGATATGTGAAAGATACTTTAAGGTCAAATCTAAATGTAAAGCAAACTCAAGTTAAAAATGTAAAACGATAGGTTGTAAATGCAATCCCGGTTATCTGAAGAAGAAAGCACTGCCAAGGGGGAGGGGTTTCTGTGCACTTGCGTAGGAGCCCGATCGATAACTTCACTCTATCAAAGCTGCCATTGGCCCCAGTGCTCGTCACTCAGAACAGGTCCCTTCCCACTTCCTATTTTATAAAACGTGATGTCAGCGCAGGTTTGTCCTCTTTTGCCAGGAGCTAGGACTCCTGCGCGACCTTGAAACCCTTGGACAGTGCTTTCTTTTTCAGATAACTGGGGTTGCATTCACAACCTATCGTTATCTTTCAAGTCGGAAGCACTGCCCGAGAGAGAGGGTTTACTGTATAACAAAACCGTTGCAAGGGAGGAGGCAGTGAGCTAATAAGAGAGTCTGGCCCGAGGCGACACAACTCCAGGCCAACCTGGGCTGTCCAGGAGCGAGGACCGCAGTCACGCTCTACTGGGAACTGTCTACATTCAGCATATAAAAAGCGGGGCTACAGAGGTCAACTCTTACGCTCTCCGCTCACAATAGCAAAGCTGGCTGCTCTACTAGTGCATCTAGGAGCGAGGCCGTATATCAACTTGCACAATATATGGCACGGGCAATCAAGCAACTTGTGCCCTCCATGCATTAACGTGGCAGTGAACCCCTGATCCAGCAGGAGTGGGGCCACAGACCCACTGAATAACACACAGCTGGCCATAACAGTATATACAGTGTTGCAGCAGGAACATGCACCTCCGCACCAATGCCTCCGCGCAGCACAGGAGAAATCACGTTCACTGAACGGTGCAGAGCGGCCAGCTCCACTGTGCTGTCACAGCAACTATACACATCGCGGGGTGCAGGAAGCAGATCACGCACCACCACATAACACGGGAGCAGTTGTCACCTATTAGTGCAGCTAATGCAGGACAACAGCAGGCTCTACCATGACAATCAAACCATAAACATTGCGGTGTGCAGGAAAACTGTTCATGCATTCTCCGCATAACATGAGAGCATTGTCCGCTTGCTCCACTAGTTCCAGCTAGGAGCGAGGCCACACCAGCTCTACAATATCGTACAATGAACTATATACACCAGGGGGCGAAGGAACAAACCCATGGAACACTGGAGCAGTTGACGCCTGCTGGTTAGACCGGCTAACGCAGGGCAACATTAGCTCTACTGTGAGGACAGCAGCAGCAGTGGTGTCTTGCTCTATGGTATACAGCCAGAGTGGGCCATATACCTGCTGACCAAGGAACTATGTATACAGTGAGGCAGCGAAACTCAAGTGCCATCAGCTGGGAACAGCAGCAGTGAGCTCCAGTCTACACATTCCAGAACGGAGCCACAGTCCTGCTGTTTAACACATTATATATAGAGAGCAGGGTACAGGCCAGACGCATGCACCACTGCAACACAATGCATAATGAACGAACTACATACAGGGCAGCCTCATAAAGCAATGAACCTGAAGGCCGCATGACAGACCCTGGGACACATCGACAGTGACACTAGCTTCAGCTCAGCTGAGTTCAGTGGCTCGAATGGGTCTTGGGAAAGTGCGTCCAACACTACATCAAGGCGCCATTCGGGCAGTGAAGGGGTGCAAGGAGGCCGCAGCCATCAAGCTCCCTTCAGAAACTGCGCAGCCAAGAAATGAGACCCAGGGGGCTCGCCATCAATCTGGACTTGACATGTGGAGATGGCGGCCAGATACACTTTGAGCGTGGACGGGGAGTTGCCCGTAGGAATACTGCGACTTCGTAGAGGTCTGATGGAGTGGATCCATAGCTGCGCCCACTGAAGCAGACGGCGTGCTAGACTGTAGTCTGTGCGACCGGAGACCTCCTTGCCTGTAGATATAAGCAAGTTGTCCGTTCAAACCTGCACGTCTGTCTCGTAGGACTGGCAGGCAATGACACAGTCCGAAGAGCAGAGTTTGTAACTCCAGGACATTGATATGGAGGGCCCGTGCGGGCTCGATCCACCTGCCTCAGACACCATGTCTGCTGCAGACTGCTCCCCAACCTTGTTTGGAGGCATCCGTCATCATCATCATTCAGTGGCAGACTGGTTTCAGTGGCACACCGAGAGTCAAATTGTGAGGGCTCCGCCATCAACGGAGCACCTTCCAGCATGCCAGAGTGACTGTGACTCTGCATGCTTGATCGTGGCGAGGATGCATCTGGAAACCGCCATTTTCCTTGGTTACTAGGAAGTGTGGGGATTAGAATCCCCTGTGCTGCTCTAGTGGGGGCGCTTCGCAAATTGCTAGCTTCTCCAGGAGTGGCGATTTCAACATGAAGTGCCACACACTGCAACGGGTCCCTCACTGATGTCCACACCACGCCTCAGAAGGAGGGTGGATGGGCCTGAAACAACAGGGAGTAGCCAACTGTTACAGTTGCTGGGAGGTGTATGGGTGCGCCAAAGACTGCTGGAATGTCACAAGGGGTAGGGGGGAGGTCTGTCAGCCGTTCTCCTGACTCATGCCATGCCGGACCGCCGTGGGGCTGGAGGTGCAGCCGTCTCCGAAGCTGCGTGGAGGAGGAGGCGGAGGGGCTCGGGGAGAGGGGCAGGTCCAGAGCCACCGAACCCCTAATGTCACTTGCCTGAGTGGGAGATTGCCGGGGAACAGGAAGTGGGAAGGGACCTGTTCTGAGTGACGTGAGCAGCGACCAATGGCAGCTTTGATAGAGTGATGTTTTCGATCGTGTTTCTACAGAAGTGCGCAGAAACCCCTCTCCCTTGGGCAGTGCTTCCAACTTGAAAGATAACAGATATTAAAAAAGGCAATATGGAAAAAATACAGCAGGGTGACATAAGACACAAAATGAGTACAGATAGATTTGCAGGGATTTTACCATTTCATCAGTACAGCAGTATAGTGATTTCAGTCGGCATAGATATTGTTGTCTTTGTTAGTGAAAAACTGGCAGGTGTTGGTTATTTGCCTGGGTCGGTGCTGCATGTCATTAGTGACCAGTAGAAGGGCCAGTGATTTAACTGGGCTTTTGTTTGGTGAAAGAAATCCATAGTTTTGTTCACTAGAAGTCAAGCCTAGAGGTGCAGCAGTCCTATTGGGATATGTTTGTAAGAAGCATACCTCACTGTATTCCTTCTTTGTCTTCCTGTGGGAACAAAATCGGTGGTGGTTTTCTGTCTTGGTGCCTCCATGGCAGACCACTGTTAGCAGTGCAGTGATTGACACTCCCTCTTCCTTGCCTGTCTGGGGCTCCTCTGTCTCTAGTGCCATCTCTTCAGTAATTCGAGGCACTGACTGTGAACACAACAAAGTGTGGGTGGCACTGAATTGCTCTGCTGGTCTTTTGACATGACAATATTTGGCTCTGAACCTACTGACCTCGGCTGTGAGGACCACAGGATATCATCAATGTCAAAATTAAGCAGATTTTATTTTTTAAACAATTAAACCAAATTAATTAGATAAAAATCAGATCCATACATTATACTGCATTGTTTCCAGCAAGCCATTTACTGCATTTTCTCTTTGTTAAGAAAACAAGAAGGGATTAATGCTATGTGGTGGCGAAAAGTCATGAAAATGTCCCGCTGTTAGCTATTCGGTGAGGTATGGCTAGAATCCTCGAGGTATAAATGTGTTGATTTTCAAGTGTCGAGTTCTGTGACCCTGTGCTGTTACCTGCAACAGCTGGGAGCTGGGCTTCTTCGGAGAGATGTGTGTGCCTGTGGCAATGCTTAGTGCCCGGTGAAACCCTTGGACAGGGTCTGGGTGTGACGCAAAGTACAGCAGCATGTTCACATAGTCCAGCCTGGCAACTGGGGCATGATGTTCTGCAAACAGCATGAAGAGAAACTGCGGACAAATACAACAGGCATGAAAAGACACAGAAGTGTTTCCTTTAATGGTGAGTGCAGATGTGAAGAAAGTGCAGGCTAAAATAAATATACTGAACTAAAATCTGTGCCTGAGTAATACACTTAAACACCACACACAGAAGAAGAGACATTAACTCCATAAAATGATATTTGCTTTTATACTTTCATACCCTAGGATTGCACTTAATCTCAATTGTATCAGAACAAAGGAAGCAGTAACTGGAGTACTGCAAAATGTTATTAAATAATAATAATAATAATAATAATAATAATAATAATAATAATCTAAAAAATTGGGTTAACCTTTTTCAAATTGGCCAGTCTGTCAAATGGCACGGGTTCAGTGGGGTCTTCCGGCTCCAGATGTTCATGTTGATCTGGAAACCACAGCTCAGTCTGTAACGAAAGAATGCGAGATACTGGCACTGCTCTAGAAGCTGCTGAACCAGTGAGCTCCATGCAGTCAGAGGAGCATGCTGGGAAGAATGGCCTCCTTGCACAAGTACCGTTTTTCGATGTCATGCATCTAACATGATAGGGTCCTAAACCAGCTCATAAGATAAATCCAGGGCATAATACACAGTCACAACAGAGCAAGGATTAAGTCACAGAAGACCTGCCTGTTCAAACTGTTCCTTGGTTATGAACCCAGAGGAGCCTGGATCCAGAGCACGGAATCTGCCCAGGGTGTGAAGCAGTTCCGTACGGGTCGGGTAAGGCCAAGGATAGGCCGCCAACAGCAGGAACTTGTGCCAGTCAATGAGCTCCGAGTCCAGTGTTAGCAAAGAGACAAGCTCCTGTATCTGTAAAAGAGAGAAGAGAGAGGGTCATACTAAAGTAAAGACAGCTTCTGGGTAGCGTCTCAAGGTGTTCAAACAGTGTCTTTGGGACGCTCCAAGGTCTCATAACAGTCACAGATGGAGGAAACAAAAATCCTCGATGATGTCATGTGGTACGTGATTTGTACTGTTTTCCACCACAAACACACCTGGTCAACTGAGAGATGCATCCAAGAGTCAGGAAGTAAGTCATTTCCCAGGCTCAAGGATGTCAGCTCTTGCAGAATGTCAGAGAAAACCTTACTTGACAAAAAGCCTGTTTTAAAAAAAGAAAAACAGAACACAAAACAACGTCAAAATGGTTTCTCTCATGAAGACTTGCTCCACTTGTCTTTCAGGTTATATTTAACACGGGGAGGAAAAATGCAGACGGCATTTTAAAATTGTATTGAAACATATTATTGTATTGGAATGATATTACACACAGAGGAGCACAAAAGCACATAAGTACATAATTAAAATAAGTTCCTATTCCCTTAAAGGCTTACAAACATTATCTATATCGACATTTTTTTTATTTGCCAGCACCGTATCAATAATTAGTTCCTCCTAATCGTGAGTTATATTATTAAAAGTGATAAACTGATAAACTGACAGTTTGGCATCTCGTTTAAATGCACAGAGGTCTGCATACAAAATGAAAGTGGAAACTCAATCATAAACCATAGCTTGAAGAACGTCTGTGCTCATTTTGTTACTTGTTTAGCTGCCGAGCAGGGGCGTGCCAGAAAACTGCTAATGAGCAACAACAGTTTGGGCAGGTTTAGTAAATGCGAGGATGAAAATGTGACTATTCAATAAACTATATATGTAGTTCTAAGATTCGGTCTATATTTTTCCTTTTGGCTTTTGTGTTAACCACATGATAGAGCCTTGCTGTACTTTAACCCTTACCCCTGTTAACCACAAAAATGGCAGCAATATAAAAATACATTCACATAGCTTGCCAATCGAATTATTATACTTGACTACCACTTGCTGGATATTACAATAAATCTCAATTGAGCACAAGCGTTTACATGAAGACCCTTTATGTGCTAACCAGCAACCTAAGACTTAACTCTTGTCTGCCTGTGGTCTGGGGTGCAGGAATGTTATCAGTATTTCTGAGAAAATTCCCCACCACTTTAGTTTTGACAATGCATGTGACCTGTGTACAAGTTACTGTACCAGGTTATGACACCATCCAATCAAGACTAGCTGTGGTCTTGGTGGCTTTTGTCATGGGACCAAAAAACACAACACTCAGTGTAAATAGGTTGCAATGAAAAATAAATAAATACCACAAGTAGAAGCTAAACATCCTACGCAGCTCTGTTCAGCATCAGTGTAGTTACTAAACATGACAGGTTATTCATTGTACTAATGGCAGCAGGATCAGTTGTGATTTGCATTCACACAAATAAAGGAGTGTCACTCGACCTTATTCCACTCAAGCAAGGAGTGACACTCTCTGATATAACATAATGCATTGCTGGGGTAACCATGGTGTCGTGTGTGAGGCGTCGTCACTTTACTGATGGCTCATGCGAATGGAAACAGACCTGTGGGGGCGATTTTGCTGAGCTGTTTGCAGAAGGTTTCGAGCTGCAGGATGGTCAGAGAGCTGGGCAGGGGGGTCTCAATGGGAGGTGGGCACGGGGGAGGAGGTGGGCTGGCCAGTAGGGTGATGTCTCCATCGATGAAGAAGCCCGAAGCGGAGAGAACGAGTTCATTGTAGATCTTGGTTGCTGACTCAATGTGATGGCGAGCCACTCCAGACAGGTGATCAATACTATTGACAAAAATAAATATGAACAAATGACATTTCATTTCAGATTCGTACAGGCTTAATAAATGTTGTACACATCTCAGACAATATGAAAAAATCAAACAATTTTCATTTGAGAAAAGAAAAATACAATTTGTTTTAAAGTAAAATGTCAAGCTTTCATGTGGAAGGAAATTAAGTATTTTAAAATGTGCTAATGACACGATTAGTTTGCTCAGGAAATACGTGGTGTCTGTTAAAGGACCAACTGCTTATTGTAATAAAGAGGTATGACGTTTAAACACATTTTGACCGAGTGCTGTGTCAATAGCTAACAATAGGAAGCTCCTGAAAGTTACAAATCGTATGTTTAAGCTCTGCTCTACACCCGTGACATCAGACAGCGGAGGCGTATGCTGTTGATGTGTTAATACTTTCAGTCACTTGACACGAGTTGACAACATCGACTTGAGATCACAAAATGTAGGTAGTTTTCATGCTTCACTCTGATGTTTTTCATTTGTTTTTGTTTTTCCCCCTCATGCCTAAGATGCTTACTAAGGGGGTAGACAGCAAATGGAAAGAGAATAAGTTACGAGCCTCTCTCTCTCCCTATCGGAGACGCTGTGCTCCACTGCAGTGCCACATAAATCACTTGGTTGTGGTGATGAGTTTACCTTGTCATTTCTGCCAAGAACCTCGCTCCAAGCCACTCCTCCATTTCCTTGTAAGCATCTTCTGCCTTTTGTAGCAGGTCCCGAACAACAGCTGAAGCCTTTGATTTTATCAGCTCAAGACGCACCTTTACCGCAAGCTCTGCCGAGAGAAAGGCATCAATTGTTTGTGCTGGAAAGCATGTTCCCCACCTGCTGCAGTCTTCAACTCCAGCTATTCATTTCAGTCTCTTTAATTGTTCATTTCTCTCTCTCGCTCTCTGTCTCTCAGTAAGTTAAATGCAGCGCTCTATGTTTGAATGTCATTAAACTTTTTCTAATGTAAACACTTGAATACAGAGAGAATACTTGATATTTGAGGAAAATGGCCAAGAAGAAAAGTAAGGAAGAAAATGAAGGTGGAAAAACAATAGAAAACAAAAAATAAATCCTAACTATAGTATTGGCATTTTAAATAACTGAATATGGTAACACAGTGAGTGGTCTGGACTGGGATACCTTCATGCTCCAGCGCCCCAAAATATTCCTGTCTGATCTTGTCTTTTACAGCTTTCTTCCTCAGCTCCTCTGGATTCTCTTCAGCAGTGGGGGCTGGGCTGGGCTCTGGCACTGGAGAAGCACCTCATCAAGGAACAACACTTTTTTAGTACAAGGCATTGCTCTGAAGTGGCAGTCATAGGCCCACACACTTCTCGTCTTAACTGGAATCTTGACAGTTTTCTGTAGGCTTTATTCTAGCCAACTCTAAGATATCATTGATGAATACACATATCAGGAGTGAGCAAAGCATATATTTTAATTTGTACAGCACTCAAGTTGACATGTTGTGGTGGAGATGAGTGGAATTAAAGGCTGGTAATGCTTCTATCAAGTTCTTGCAAGTAATGTCAAAGTGTGCAGTCTTGTGCATCAGCAGGGGAAGTCTTTGAAAATGAAATGTTAAAGCAAAAGCCATTTGAAATGTTAATATTGTCAGCGAATGTGCGTACTGGAATATAAATATACAAATGACATGATTAGACGGCATTTGTACCTAAATAACGCGTGCATACATGGAAAATGAAAATGCAACTGTGGGATTACATTTGCATTTGAATGAAGTCCACAATATGCTTCCATACTGTTGTTGTACTTTATTCTTATTACAACGAATTTCAAGAGAGACTTCAAACTTAAAAAAAATGAATTATAGTAATATGTGACCATGAAGTTTACAATAGCTGTTTGTGACTTGAATTCAAATAAATTTCAAATTAAGTAAATCAATGTTTATGTTTCACATCCATCCACTAATTGATGTAAACATCTGGCATCAGACATAATGCATAATGGTGATAATTAAGTAAAAATAAAATGCATGACCTAAAATGTGACTATAATTACATTGACTAAAACTAGACTAAAATAACAGGAGTTTGTCGACTAATATTAACTAAAACTAATGAAAGATGAAATGAGTAAAATGTGACTAAAACCGATAAGCATTATAGTCAAAAGAGTAAGACTAAAACTAAATCTAAAATAGCTGCCCAAATTAACACTACTCTCCACAAATTGTATTTCTTCCTATTCCTTTTTTTGCAGTTTTAACAGAAATGTAGTGTTAAATTAAAAGATAATGAAATGCTGACAGAAGTAAAAATGAGCAGTTATCTGCTATGCTATGTTACGTGCACATTCTTTTCCATTACAGATCTTGCACAATCTAATCTCAGTTACCGAAACGCAATCAGTCATATTTGAATGATGTTCGATCGAATGGTGAATGTTTTTCGAGAGGAGTCTTTTGAAGGAAAATGTTTATAAAAAAACGGTTGTGGTGATAGTACAGTCCTCACACTGTACACACCACCTTTTAAGATTAGAAACCTTGATCTTCTCTTGGGCAATTTATGGGTCGTTAATCTTATACCTTTCTTTTTTGAGCTTTTTTTCTTCTCTTTCCCAGGGTTGATTCCTGCAGAGGCCTGGGAAGCCTTGTGCCATTTTCCCTCAGCACTCTGCAGTCGCTCGACCTCTTCCTGTGCCTCTCTCCGCTGGAGCTCAGCAGACATCTTTTGAAAAGACACATGCAGGACAGTTTGCACCAAGTCATGCTAGAAATGTTACTATGCCAACAGAACACCTACTTGTCTGCTTTGTTGGGATCACTTGTTCACTTACATAAATATGTAAATAGAGATCAATTATACACACGCATATATACAGTGAGGGAAAAAAGTATTTGATCCCCTGCTGATTTTGTACGTTTGCCCACTGACAAAGAAATGATCAGTCTATAATTTTAATGGTAGGTGTATTTTAACAGTGAGAGACAGAATAACAACAAAAAAATCCAGAAAAACGCATTTCAAAAAAGTTATACATTGATTTGCATGTTAATGAGGGAAATAAGTATTTGACCCCTTTGACTTAGTACTTGGTGGCAAAAACCTTGTTGGCAATCTCAGAGGTCAGACGTTTCTTGTATTTGGCCACCAGGTTTGCACACATCTCAGGAGGGATTTTGTCCCACTCCTCTTTGCAGATCCTCTCCAAGTCATTAAGGTTTCGAGGCTGACGTTTGGCAACTCGAACCTTCAGCTCCCTCCACAGATTTCCTATGGGATTAAGGTCTGGAGACTGGCTAGGCCACTCCAGGACCTTAATGTGCTTCTTCTTGAGCCACTCCTTTGTTGCCTTGGCTGTGTGTTTTCGGTCATTGTCATGCTGGAATACCCATCCACGACCCATTTTCAATGCCCTGGCTGAGGGAAGGAGGCCCCGTCCATCGTCCCTTTGATGCGGTGCAGTTGTCCTGTCCCCTTAGCAGAAAAACACCCTCAAAGCATAATGTTTCCACCTCCATGTTTGACGGTGGGGATGGTGGTCTTGGGGTCATAGACAGCATTCCACGGCGAGTTGAGTTGATGCCAAAGAGCTCGATTTTGGTCTCATCTGACCACAACACTTTCACCCAGTTCTCCTCTGAATCATTCAGATGTTCATTGGCAAACTTCAGACGGGCCTGTACATGTGCTTTCTTGAGCAGGGGACCTTGCGGGCGCTGCAGGATTTCAGTCCTTCACGGCGTAGTGTGTTACCAATTGTTTTCTTGGTGACTATGGTCCCAGCTGCCTTGAGATCATTAACAAGATCCTCCCGCGTAGTTCTGGGCTGATTCCTCACCGTTCTCATGATCATTGAAACTCCACGAGGTGAGATCTTGCATGGAGCCCCAGACCGAGGGAGACTGACAGTTATTTTGTGTTTCTTCCATTTGCGAATAATCGCACCAACTGTTGTCACCTTGTCACCAAGCTGCTTGGCGATGGTCTTGTAGCCCATTCCAGCCTTGTGTAGGTCTACAATCTTGTCCCTGACATCCTTGGACAGCTCTTTGGTCTTGGCCATGGTGGAGAGTTTGGAATCTGATTGATTGATTGCTTCTGTGGACAGGTGTCTTTTATACAGGTAACGAGCTGAGATTAGGAGCACTCCCTTTAAGAGAGTGCTCCTAATCTCAGCTCGTTACCTGTATAAAAGACACCTGGGAGCCAGAAATCTTGCTGATTGATAGGGGATCAAATACTTATTTCCCTCATTAACATGCAAATCAATTTATAACTTTTTTGAAATGTGTTTTTCTGGAATTTTTTGTCTCTCACTGTTAAAATACACCTACCATTAAAATTATAGACTGATCATTTCTTTGTCAGTGAGCAAACGTACAAAATCAGCAGGGGATCAAATACTTTTTTCCCCTCACTGTATATATATATATATATATATATATATATATATACACAGATCAGACATAACATTATGACCACTGACAGGTGAAGTGAATAACACTGATAATCTCGTTATCATGGCACCTGTCAGTGGGTGGGATATATTAGGCAGCAAGTGAACATTTTGTCCTCAAAGTTGATGTGTTAAAAGCAGGAAAAATGGGCAAGCGTAAGGACTTAAAGGATCTGCTGCTAACGTCTTGGTTCCAGATACCACAGCACACCTTCAGAGATCTAGTGGAGTCCATGCCTCGACGGGTCAGGGCTGTTTTGGTGGCAAAAGAGGGACCTACACAATATTAGGCAGGTGGTCATAATGTTATGGCTGATGGGCGTATATATATATATTATATATATATATATATATATATATATATATATATATATATATAAAAACTGTTATTTAGCTTTTACTTCCTGGTGTACTCTTAATTGATTTGTCTGACACCTCTACACTATGTCACTTACATTTCATAATACTCTGACCTAACTAAGTTACATCAGGGGTCCATCAACATTTTCAGATCTTGTTAAATCACCAACAGCCGAGGAAGTGAAAAACTAGTAGATAATTATCTTAATGCATTAATTAAAAGGAGGATTGTTTGCAGGATGAGCTCAAATCCAGGTACTATAAAATACTGGTATGATTTTTATATTATCTGAACTTGATCAAAATAATGATTCCAAACTCCCACTGATTGATTTAATCCTATGGCTCACCATATTGGAAATGGCTGTTGAAGCAGTCTGCCATATATCCATGATCAGCTTTTTTTCCTTAGCTTCGAAGTCTGTTGAGGCGCTTTTTATTTTTCCTGCACTGAGGTCAGAAGACAGCGGCCTTCTGGGTATTAGAGGGATTCTGCAAACATGAGGCATTATGTGTCTTTTTCAAAATATGACCATTTATAGAACATGTTCGAATTTCACATAAAAGAACAGACTTTACATAATCAGACAGCTGTCAATCAAAGCAAAAACAAAGTCTGTATGCCTTGCAAAAAGGATGATACAAAATCAAGTATACAGTTAGTTCCATAAATATTTGGACAGTGACACAATTGTCATCATTTTGGCTCTGTACGCCACCACAATGGATTTGAAAGGAAACAATCAAGATGTACTTTAATTTGAGGGTAGTTACATCCAAATTGGGTGAACGGTGTAGGAATTACACCCATTTTTATATGTGGTCCCCCCAATTTTAGGGGCTCAATAATATTTGGAAAAATTAACAATTTGGTTGCAAATCCTTTGCAGTCAATGACTGCCTGAAGTCTGGAACCCATAGACATCACCAGATGCTGGGTTTCTTCCCTGGTGATGCTCTGCCAGGTCTGTACTGCAGCTGTCTTTAGTTCCTGCTTGTTCTTAGGGTGCTTTGCCTTCAATTTTGCCTTCAGCAAGTGAAATGCTGCTCAATTGGATTCAGGTCAGGTGATTGATTTGGCATAACATGCTTCACAGATGAGGTGGTTTGCTTTGGATCATGAGCAGTTCCATCCCTTCTCCATACTCTTCTCTTCCCATCATTCTGGTGGATCTTTGTCTCATCTGTCCATAGGATGTTGTTCTAGAACTGTAAAGGGTTCTTAATATGTTTTTTTGGCAAACTCTAATCTGGTCTTCCTGTTTCCTGTTTACATCTTGTGGTAAACCCTCTGTATTTATTAGTCTTCTCTTGCTTGTTGACTTTGACACAGATATGTCTACCTCCTGAAGATACCTTCTTGATCTGGCCAACCGTTGTGAAGGGGTTTTTCTTCACCAGGGAAAGAATTCTTCTGTCATCCACCACAGTTGTTTTCCATGGTCTTCTAGGCCTTTTGGTGTTCCTGAGCTCACCAGTGCATTCTTTCTTTTAAGAATGTAGCAAATAGTTGATTTCGCCACACCTAAATGTTTTTGCTATATCTCTGATTGGTTTGTTTTGATTTCTAATGCAAAACTGAAGGCAAAACACCCCAAGAACAAGCAGGAACTAAAGACAGCTGCAGTACAGGGCTAGCAGAGCATCACCAGGGAAGAAACCCAGCATCTGGTGATGTCTATGGGTTCCAGACTTCAGGCAGTCATTGACTGCAAAGGATTTGCCACCAAGAATTGAAACTCACAATTTAATTCATGATTATGTTAGTTTGTCCAATTACTTTTGAGCCCCTAAAATTGGGGGGACCACATATAAAAATGGGTTTAATTCCTACACTGTTCACCCAATTTTGATGTAACGACCCTCAAATTAAAGATAAAAGTCTACACTTAAAGCACATCTTGATTGTTTCCTTTCAAATCCATTGTGGCGGCATACAGAGCATACAGTGATTGTGTCACTGTCCAAATATTTTTGGACCTAACTATATATTCCTTTTGGAGACACCAGGATCTAAATATACCTCTTTGCTGGCTCTGGGCTGCCCTGCTGTTCATCATCCTGAATGTCTACCAGGGGGATGCGTGCAAACTCCAGGCTGACTTCCTGGATGCTCCCCTCCATGCCTTCATAGTAGTCGCGCAGGAGGCGCAATGTGTCCTGGAATCGGTCTACTTCCGCCTGGAAAATTCAAGAGAGCACTGCAAGGACAACTCTGAACACACTCTGAATAATGCAAGTCATTTGTAATTGGGTTTGCTCTGCCAGGTGACTATGGTCAAGATACTTCCTTACGTCAAACTATTTTGTTTCACCAAAACATAGATTGAGGTTACATTTCTCAGAACATAGTCTTGTGTGTCACTGGAGCACACTAATGTGGAAATCAACAGTGACAAAATTAAAGTGTAATCAAGCTGGCTATTATTTAAAGTTTTCGTTAACAAAGTGTTTTTTGCTTCTTAGTGTTATTATCAAAGGATCTATCTGTACAGATTACAACATGTTTGGGGAATTCAAAGGTAAAATAAGTCCAGTTGTCAGCTAAAATTTATGAACTCCCTGATGTAGAAGCCACCCATCCATCTAACCGACAAAACGGTGTTACTATTCGCATCTGCTGTGAGAAAACACAGATAACCAGGTTCACAAAGACAGTCTTGAAACTCATCAGCAACTCCCAAAACCACAAAGCACTCAAGGAAGAAGATAAGAATAATTGTTGTGTGGATTGCAACAAGTAGAGAAGGGGGGGTGGCTTTTGGTTAACCTGATTTAGTGTATGAAACATTTTTTTTGTCTGATTTTCAAGGTCCAGATGTTAGCAATTTCATGATATACTGTACTGTGTTTGTCTTCCTATATTACGTTTCTCAAACTGTGACAGAATTGAGCAAACAAGCTGTACAATCAGATCACAGGGTCAAGCAAATACAATTATCTATGATTAACACAACATTAGGAATATTTGTTTGCTGAAACATACGCAATGGTATGTCTACACTTTCACCAAATGAAGACGTGAATTGCTTCAGAGAAATCTGTTTGAGATCTGTCAAGGTAGCAGTCTTCTTCACAACCCATTCCAAGTAATAGTATAGCCAAAAATCCCACCACATCGGGTTTGGTGATTGTGGTTGCCTAAACAACACACACAAGGGATATAACATTTGTGGACCAAATGTCTTTACTTTTTTCACCACATATGTTTCATTTAGTAGGATGTGTGAATCTGAGCATATCTCCTGTGTCCCTTACAGGTGGATTTAGGTCTCTCTGTGTCATACAGATGTTATAGTAATGCCCACAAATATAATTACTGGGACCACTTCTGCTCCCGATTGTAGAGATTGTACTATTATAAGCAAACGTGTCATATTTGCAAACTCAACACAAAAAGAGCAAAATAAATTATGAAACTACAATGATAACTGCTTCCCCAGTGAGTACCCAGAGTTCAGGTCTGTGGATTTCATGGCCATTACCTGTATCAGTGTGGAGAAGTGGTTAATGAGGATTGTAGTGTGATCTTCCAACCAGCCATTGCTCATTGTACGGCTTCTTTCTTCCATCGCTTCTTCCTTTCGATTATCACAGATATCCCACAGACGTTCCCTCAGATCCTGAAAGAAAATTACAAGAAAAAGAATAACCTTTTAACTCTTTCAAAATATCACAAAACCCCTGGTTTACAGGGTCTCTGAGGTATGTAGTCATGGAGATTACATGTTTTTATTATCTTTCTCTGTGGAACACCTGATTGCACCCCGCTACACATACTCTTTTCAAAATGTCATATGGGTTTTCTTAGAGATCATTGCAAGGAAACGCTCTGACATTTTCTTAAAGGTTCAAACTTAAAAAAGGTCTCTCATAAGCTTTTTTTTTATTATTTCCCCTTGAACATCAGTGACTTAAACCATATTAGCTAGTAAAACAACAAGAAAAAAACAGAAATAGTAAATAAAAAAGGAACTTCTTGAGGGTCATTTGTAAAACAGGGATCTACATGAACTCAGAATAGAAACACAGACAAAGTGGAAGTATAGTACTGTGAAAAAATGCTGTAACGTAAGAATGCTTTCAAACATAGATTATATTTATCAATTAACTAAATGCAACGTGAGTGAACAGAAGAAAAATCTACATCAATCCATATTTGGTGTGATCACCCTTTGCCTTCAAAACAGCATCAATTCTTCTAGGTACACTTGCACACAGTTTTTGAAGGAACTCGGCAGGTAGGTCGGCCCAAACATCTTGCATAAAACTATATTAGACTGGTCTGAACCATTAGACTGGTCTTAATTTGACAGCTAGACTAGTCTATGCAAGTTAGTCAGTTGCATAAAAATTAAGACTGACTAAGACTTAGCCTGAAAAGTTAGCCTCCTCTCTCCCAGGCTAACTTGGAACTGAAGTCTATCTTTCCATTGAAAGTGCTGCCCGAGTCACTGCGACACTGACGCTGACAGACGGAGCCTCCCACCGGCTCTCACACCCTGTCCGCCCCCTGCAGTCACCACAAACAGAGACCCCTCCCGACACACTGCGATAACCAACTGTATATTTTACCTGCACTTCTGTATTTTCGAAACTTTAATATGTATTATGACCGATTAGTAATTGTGTGCTGTATTTAGCACTTTAGTTCTGCTATTTGCTATCCTAATTCACCCTGGATAAGGGCACATGGCAAAGGAATGCATAATAATAATAATAATAATAATAATAATAATAATAAACTGCGCTGCTTTGCGTTTAGTACGTGGATGTTTCCTCTTAAATTAGCATATTATTTAATAGTTTCTCCTGTCTTTACAGACCTCACAGCACACACACAACGGTTTGACAATGTTAACTTTTTCTTCATTTTATCCCATGCCTTGTGTTTGAATGTGTTAGTGAACGTTTCCGAAAATAGCGCCCAATTGATACATTTCTCTACATTTCAATAACTAGCATCAATTATCAGTTAACTGGGATCATCGTTGCTTTAGAGAAACGTACGCCATGTTTTTATTTTCTTCAGGTGTCTTAAAATTCCCAGACTGCAGTGCGTTATTCACTAAGTAAGACCAGCCTAAGACCAGTCTAAGGAAAGACTGTTTTATGTAACGGTCTTAACGGAGTGTCTATCGTTAGTAGGACTTATTATCATACTAAGACAAAGACTTTGTCTATGTTTATGTAACCGGTTACAATGGGTGCACCAGGGTCCCACCGTTTTCTGTCAATTCTGAGCTGATGGCACTGCTGGACATCTTCCGATTGTGAAGGGAAGTAAGCATGATGTGTCTTTCATCTGCTGCAGTGAGTTTCCTTGGCCGACCACTGCGTCTACGGTCCTCAACGTTGCCCGTTTCTTTGTGCTTCTTCAAAAGAGCTTGGACAGCACATCTGGAAACCCCTGTCTGCCTTGAAATTTCTGCCTTGCTGATGCAGTATAACTACCTTGTGTCTTGTTGCTGTGCTCAGTCTTGCCATGGTGTTTGACTTTTGACAGTAAACGGTCTTCAGCAACCTCACCTTGTTAGCTGAATTTGGCTGTTCCTCACCCAGTTTTATTGCTCCTACACAGCTGTTTCTGTTTCAGTTAATGATTGTGTTTCAACCTACATGTTGAATTGATGATCATTAGCACATGTTTGGTATAATTGTTTAATTATACAGCTGACTATATGCCTACAAAATCCATGACTTTGTGCAAGTATACATAGAAGAATTTATGCTGTTTTGAAGGCAAAGGGTGGTCACATTTGATGTAGATTGTTCACGTCTATTTTTGAAAGCATTCTTACTTTACAGCATTTTTTCACACCTGCCTAAAACTTTTGCACAGTACTGTACACATCATATGGAGAACTCACACAGCTGCCGGTTCTTCCTGCCCCATGCCATGAACAGGGAATCGGTGTTGGCTTAGAGGCTCATTAAAGGTATCTCAAAGAGAGCAGCTCAGCCAGGGCAGAATTGAATACAGGGTATCTATTCAAATCATCCTTCAATCCAGCTTAAAAAGTATAGCCTATGCATTGCGGTGACTGAATCATATCAAGGCAAGACCTCGGACTAGTGTTGGAGTTGGGTTGGAGTTGCTTCGTAGTTAAATATGATATACTGTTTAATCAAGATAATTATTATTATGACCTTACATCCAAACGGAAAGTCTGTCTTTTCTTGTGAGTTTCCTGTTTTTTTTTAAAGTAATACCTGAAGGGGGAAGCCCTAGCTCTGTGTGAGTAATTTATATGCAAATGAGGCTAATTAACATTGTTTTTCAGACTGGACATGTTTTTCACGTGAAAAGCTTTGAGGCCGCAGTACTGTGTCCATGTTGCTGCTACTTTAAAATTGAATTGTGCACTTTGAAAATATATACAGTTAAGTCCATAAATATTTGGACAGTGACACAAATGTCATCATTTTGGCTCTGTACACCACCACAATGGATTTGAAAGGAAACAATCAAGATGTGCTTTAAGTGCAGACTTTCATCTTTAATTTGATGGTAGTTACATCCAAATTGGGTGAACGGTGTAGGAATTACACACATTTTTATATGTGGTCCCCCAATTTTAGGGGCTCAAAAGTAATTGGACAAATGAATATAAACATGAATTAAATTGTGAGTTTCAAGACTTGGTTGCAAATCCTTTGCAGTCCATGACTGCCTGAAGTCTGGAAGCCATAGACATCACCAGATGCTGGATTTCTTCCCTGGTGATGCTCTGCCAGGCCTGCACTGCAGCTGTCTTTAGTTACTGCTTGTTCTTGGGGCGTTTTGCCTTCAGTTTTGCCTTCAGCAAGTGAAATGCTGCTCAATTGGATTCAGGTCAGGTGATTGACTTGGCCGCTTCAGAACATTCCACTTCTTCACCTTATAAAAGTCTTGGGTTGCTTTCGCAGTATGCTTCGGCTCATTGTCCATCTGCACTGTGAAGCGGCGTCCAATGAGTTTTGATGCATTTGGCTGAATCTGAGCAGATAATATAGCCCTAAACACTTCAGAATTCATCCTGCTGCTTTAGTCAGCAGTCACATCATCAATAAACACAAGGGAACCAGTTCCCTTGGCAGCCATACATGCCCATGCCATAACATGCTTCACAGATGAGGTGGTTTGCTTTGGATCATGAGCAGTTCCATCCCTTCTCCATACTCTTCTCTTCCCATCATTCTGGTGGATCTTTGTCTCATCTGTCCCTAGGATGTTGTTCTAGAACTGTACAGGGTTTTTTAGATGTTTTTTTGGCAAACTCTAATCTGGTCTTCCTGTTTCCTGTTTACATCTTGTGGTAAACCCTCTGTATTTATTAGTCTTCTCTTGCTTGTTGACTTTGACACAGATATGTCTACCTCCTGAAGATACCTTCTTGATCTGGCCAACCGTTGTGAAGGGGTTTTTCTTCACCAGGGAAAGAATTCTTCTGTCATCCACCACAGTTGTTTTCCATGGTCTTCTAGGCCTTTTGATGTTCCTGAGCTCACCAGTGTGTTCTTTCTTTTAAGAATGTAGCAAATAGTACATTTGATTTGGCCACACCTAATGTTTTGCTATCTCTCTGAATGGTTTGTTTTGATTTCTAAGGCAAAACTGAAGGTAAAACTCCTCCAAGAACAAGCAGGAACTAAAGACAGCTGCAGTGCAGGCCTAGCAGAGCATCACCAGGGATGAAACCCAGCATCTGGTGATGTCTATGGGTTCCAGACTTCAGGAAGTCATTGACTGCAAAGGATTTGCCACCAAGAATTGAAACTCACAATTTAATTCATGATTATGTTAGTTTGTCCAATTACTTTTGAGCCCCTAAAATTGGGGGGACCACATATAAAAATGGGTGTAATTACTACACCATTCACCCAATTTGGATGTAACTACCCTCAAATTAAAGATGAAAGTCTACGCTTAAAGCACATCTTGATTGTTTCCTTTCAAATCCATTGTGGCGGCATACAGAGCATACAGTGATTGTGTCACTGTCCAAATATTTTTGTATTAATGTATACATGCGAAGTAGCTTAAAAATCGCAGGTTATTTACAGATTTATTAATAGAAGACCAACTGCCCCGACACAGCCAGAAGGCCAGATTTACAGGAAGGTCGTGACGAAATCATTATCTCATATCCCAAGCCTCTGTAAATCGTATTTTATAATTCAATAAATTAGGTCAAATGCTTTTATTGACTTTAGTTTTAAACTCAAAGTTGCTCACCTCCTTCCACTTGATGCATAATTGTAATTACAATACTACTAGTAATTTGTAGTTCATACTGAAATTCAAGGAGCCCTTAAAAGGGAAGGGAAATACTGTACTGTGAATCCTGCTTACATCGAGACGTTGGTGTAATTCTGCCTTTGTCTCCAGATCCTCTCTCATGTCATCAAGCATGGAGTTATAATCTTGCTGCCAGTGGGACACAAACTCCTGTTTGTGATCTGGGCGTTTCAGGTACTGCTTGAACTCTTCCCTGTCCCAGAGAGAGGACAAAGTGAATTGCAGTTCAGGCAGACTGCTCTCTCCTCTGCCATACGTTCTTTTTCACTCACCATTACATGACTAGGCTTTAACTTGTCTGTTAATAAAAGATAACATGCATCCACAGAAAGACACAGAGCTTTACATGAACTCAACTGCAGAACCTATGACGACACTGTAGAAAAGCAATGTTCAGAAATCTACCCATACAAATATTTCAATAGGGAAAATCCACAACAGGGTGCAGTAAACCACAATAACAAGCTCAGGCATATGGAGTAAATAAAGGAAATGGCCTGTATAATCATAGGAAAACAAGTGTAAATCTACACACCTACAACCAATGAATATGATTATGCTGAGCAGTTGTTATATCACGACTTCTCACCTGATGTCATATAACTGGTGGATGATTAGGTCGCGTTCACTGCGCAAATTGCGCATTACCACCTTGACATTGGTGACATAAGTTGCATTCACATCCTCCCAGTATGGAGCAAGGTATTCAGTTATCTCCTGTGTCAATAATAAATATATTATGAGGGGAAATAGGGAAATAATAAAACATATATAACCAGGTTCTATGGTGATAAATCCTTGATGGTTACCAGGTGGTCATGAGTATCCAGTAAAGAAGCATCCAGTAAATAAGTGACTGAACATATCAACAATACAAATTAATAATTAGAAATAACAGAACTCAGTGTGAGCTTTTAGTACACATACATTTATCACCGCATCTTGTGGCTGATACGCAGCCAGAAATAACCTTGAGTCATTGGAAAAGCAGTAACATCAGCAGCTATAAAGCTTGCAGGAACATGAGAAGAATGCAGCATTAAACTTCCACGGTGGTTTCTGATATAAAACCCTGTTTTAAATGGACTGAATTAAATAACACATAATATATTATATTTAATTGAATCACTAACCAGATTAATCTATTATTACAGCTAGATGTCAGAATATTACTCTAATATTACTTAAAAAGCTTTAAAACAGCATATGCTGTTAAGTAGGAATGGTAGGATTGTAACGTAAGCGGAGTGTTACTCTTATGTTTTCTAGAAATCTTAGAAATCAAAGCAAGAGCAGAGGAAGAAGAACGTGTGCAAAGGTGGTGTGAAACAGTTGTTTGCAGCTACATATAATTGGGCCACTTCAAAGTCATAGCATGTTACTTTCTGACGATTCACTGAATGAAAAGAATGAATAAACAAACAAAAAAACAAAATGTCAAGCATTGAAAGTGGCATCCATTTCAGATCAGCACATTAGAGCTTATTTTATTCTCAGCATTTACCCTTCAAGGTAACAGCAATCTTGGATTCATTTCTGATGACCTTCAAAAATTATGTTTGAAATGGCTTTGGCTCAGAGGGTACAGTGCCACAAACTGGTCCACAGGCATCTTCTATTGGTGGTATGATGTACAATAATTTGTGGCAAACAGCAGAGAAACATATAATAATTGAGCTGCTGAATGATCTCAATTTATCTCTCATGATTACAAAAGGATATAATGCTGACTGAGATTAAAAAAAAAAAAAAAAACCTTTCTTGAATAAGGAAATAGTCAGTGGGATAACATTTAGACTTCCAAACTCCGAACACAAAACTGTAAATGAAAACAGTAGCCCTTTCAACAAGTTTCAAAGACGGTCAGATATCCTTTACAGATTGAAAGTGTTATAGGCTTTTCAAACTGTGCCAGTAGGTAGTGACAGAAAATACAGCCAACATGAGTACTGAAAACAATTGCTGTTTCCATGCGGTGCAGAAAATAACATACATGCAATAGTGTGTTGCAAGATAAACAGCTAGCGAGTGGTTAAGAAAAGTCTCAATAATAACAGAAAAACAAAGGTACTTTACACATGCAGGGTGCATATCCTTGCACTTGCACCACATTCACCTCTTCAGTGAAACTTAAATGTATTTTATTCAGACTTGGCAAGAAAATCATCTGAAACAGCCATAGCACTGCAAATGTTTTTTGTTTTTTTTGTATGGTGCATTATTATAATTGATTTTGGCAGCCTTAGATTCTCTGGTCATAGTTCAGCATGAAAACAGATAAAAACAGACTAGTATATAATGTAAAGGACATCAAGTATCAAGTTAAAACCGACTTCCTCTCAGCTGATCTGTGGCTAACATTATACCACAAGTGATCTTTAAATGGGTCGACGTGATACCTGTCAAAAACAAGGTGATATCTGTTCATCTAATGATTTTTTTTATTACACAATGCAGCATAAGAGATTGATTGATAAGCAGAAACTATGCAATGATCATTCAAAATTATAGATTTCAGTTGCATTCTACGTGTCAAGCAGCCAAACCGATGTGTAAGTGGTTCTGGACTGTAATGAAATGGATACACGTTATTTAAATTCACACCTTAGGAAGTGGCTCATCCACGTAGACCCATTCACTGGAGCCCGGTTTGGGAAGACAGGGCTCTGTAGGAGTGGGCCGAGAAAGCGCTTCGGGAGTTGAGCACTCGGATACTCTTGCAGATCTTCCTCGGTCAGAACCTGTTGACAAAGACACGATGGAGAAACCTGACTCTGGGAAGTATTGCTGGGCAGGTCTAGAGATCCGTAATTGTTCTGAAACAGGAGCCCTGTTCACACAGAGAGTTGTCACAATCTGGAACAAACTCCCCAGCGATGTGGCTGAAGCAGAAAATATGGGAACATTTAAAAATAGACTGGATAGGATCCTTGGATCACTTAGTTATTAATGGACACCAAATGAGCACGATTGTAAACTTTCTTATGTTCTTGACTACCTCCCCTTTTTTTGTTTTTTGTTTTGAGTCTTCATGCCTCCTCAATCCATTTATTTACCTGTGCTCAGTAACTGAAGTTTGTCACATATCGGTACATGTAAGTTTGTTTACATTGACAACTGCAGGGATTGTTTTTAGGAGCGATGTTTTCTGCAGTTCTACTTCTAGCAGAACTCTCTACGCATTACCTACGCATGATCTATGACCTTCATGTGTACATGTCGTTTTATTAAAAGCAAATCACTGCTGTTTTTTGGTGCTAGATTACTTTACCTGATTGTCAGGTTGCAAATATTTAAATGGTTCTGTCTGCACAGTGGTTATCAAATAGGAACATTTACTGACAGGTTTAACCCTTTGTAACCTTTGACTAAAAACAAAAACAATAATGCAATGTTTTTCCACATACTATCAACTACCTATTTACTTGTTAAAGTTGTTTTCTGCCAATGTATTAGACTAGTTCTGTTTTTACCTGACCGCCCAGATCCCTTGGAGCCCTTCCGGGTCACTTCCTTTCCTCCTGGCTTGTCTGTCTTTCTCCCCTTTCTGTCCTTGGCGGAATTTCGAGTACTGTTGGATCCTGAAACACAAGGTTCAAATAAGGTCACATTCTTCCTCGCATATCTATAATTATAAGATAAATAATACACATTTAATCAACACAAATATCTTCACGCATGTAACTTGGGTATTATACACAGATTTGTATTTTGCACCCAATGTAGCACCACCTTCAACATATGGTTCAGTGTGTTTTGAGGTTTAGATTACAGATGGTGTCCATTAATGATTCTGAGACTGTGCCACTGACCTTTAGGAGACTTGGAGCCAGACTTAGACCGAGATGGTTTGACTGCAGGAAGCCTCTCTGTTGAGACTGCAGTAGCCGGAGGAGTGGTCTCTGACTCTGGGGCAGGAGCTGGTGCATCTGACACTGGGATCTCTTTGGTCATAGGTTCCTCAGCTGAAGTTATTAAAGGCAGGGGTTATTTTAACACAGAGACATACTACAGTTAAGAAAGAAAATAAAACCTACAGAGTTTGAAATGGTATTTCATAAAAAAAGTAACACTCTAAATTAAGTGTGCAATGTCCTTGCAGTAGTTTGAAGTATATACATTATATATAATGAATTAACATTATATTAATCCAAAGCCTAGTGATCATTTTACCTTTAACAATCTTTAATGCAGAATTCTATGTAGCTTATTTTCCATAGGTAATATCTGAAATGAGTAGGTTGCATTGCCTCAATGGAAAATCGAACCCTGCAGACCTCAACTTTTCCACAAAGGGAAAAGAAAAAATGACCTTTTTCTCCGATATCATGTTTTTGTTTTTCTTTATTTTGCAGTTCATGTTCAATATGCTTTTTCCACTGTTCTTTCAGTTATGATTGACACTCACCATGCCGGCTAACTATTCCCACAAAAACTACTTCTGGAACAATGAATTGAAAATATTTGTGAAGAAAATTAACTGTGTATGTGACACAGATCAGTAGTGAAGATGTTGTTGATGACTGCGGTGAAGTCTAGCATATTTAACACCATCCATAAACTTCCCAGCGAGTTTTAATTCAATCAGCTCTGACAAACTTTGGTTTAAACAAGCTGTTCTTTTGCAGGAATCATTAGTTTGTAAGGCAAAAAGCACAATTAGGCAAAAGCAGATGACAAAGACTTGAGACATATCAATTTCTGTTTCCAAACAAGGCAATACTGGGTCTTTTAATTCAATGTTTGTACCTTTTCCTGTCTTATTCATGATGGTTTCAAACAGGACTGATTCCACTTTTTTAAACAGCGTGTCTTCATCGTCCTCAGCGTTCACCTTCACTAAGATGTGCTGCTGAGTATCAAACCACTTTTCCAATTTGGGCCAGGTGTCATGGAAGGCAGTGATCCTGTGAAGGGGGACAAGTCAGCTCCACAAAGCATGGGACACAGTAAAAGGATATGGCACCTGGTCACTACATCACACATATTTACTGCATTAACACCTCAACTATCAATTATAGGAATGCTGTTTTAACTTCATGTGTCTGCAGGGTGCAAATTATCTCAAAAGCATGAAATATCCAATTTCCTGTTTTCTCATTGCTCAGATAACCTGGGATGTTCCCAACTGGTATGCAATGGAAAATGTATTTCCATTCCTGTATTAATTTATTTACAGACTACCAAAAGTCAGGTAACTTCCACTGACTTACTCTGTGTCATTTAACATAAGATGACACCCAGACACATTCATTCCAGTGTTCACGGCTGCTCTAACCTGTGCTGTATTTGGTTCTTTTGAAGAGACCGATCTCTTCTTTGGATGGTCTGGTCTTTAACTCCCAAACATTCTACTGCTGCTGCTGCTGGCTGTGACATGTCTTCATCTGCCAACAGAAATAATTTAATAAACATTTAGTACGACTTGCATAAGAGCTGGCAACTCAGTCAAACTCCAATGGATCAAACTGTTACGTGTGGTGATTGTGATTTGACTGGTTGAACATTGAGCATTGATTACATACATGTCTGTCTGGCTGCACGGTCCAATGCCATGTCGTCAGACATGTCAAACAGCAGTGCCAAGTCCAAAACTGGCAACGGAGGGGGAGGCTCTTTGGGAGTGTTGGGGTCAGTTGCAATCACATCGGTTTTGCTTTTCTTCTTTTTGGAGGCTGTTTTGTCTGGATCAGTCCCAGACAAGGCTTTCTCTAGCAGCTTTGCTTGACTGATATCCACTGGGAAACCATCCAGGATCCAGCCAGATTCTGCAGGAACTTGTCTGGAAAGACCCAAGTCTGAATTAGGCTTATTCAAATGGAGGTGATGCATGAAACTAAGGTTTACATTTAAAGAGATTTTAATGCACCATACATTCACACTATACAGACTTAAGAAAGATGTAATATGGCTATGCTGCATTAAGCATGATCAGTTTACATTTCCAATATCATTGAATCCATAACATAGAAAAAGACCATATCAGACTATAAAGCAACAATCTAACATCCCAACTTTCAACATATCTTCCATCATCTATTGGTTTTGATTATTTTATGGCTCAATTATAAAAGAAGTCATAATAATTATGTGTACAAATGGCCATGGCTTCAACTAAAGTCACACCTGATCGCTTCCACAACAATGTTGATGAGAAGCTCATCTGGAACGCTCTTTCCTCTCTTAAGTGTCTTCTCCACCATTGCACCTAGCTGGGCTCGAACAGAGAGCTGCAATACAATAGAGGGCAACACACAATTGGCTTGTGTTAAACTATCAGCATTAAAAGAAAAAAACTTTTCTGAAAATCAGGCTCATATATGATCTAAATAATTTGTAGAATATAAGTGGGTGTTGGAAAAGTCCTCTCTGTCAGAATGGCTCACAGCAAACAAATCAGAAAGCACTGGCTAAGAATCCCTAAGAAAAGAGTATGGGATAAGATACTCATGACAAATCAGATGACTGCCTATCAACACCATCCCTTTGACTACAAGGCTGCGATAATGCTTAGCAATTAAATATGAGTTGGTAAAAATAAATACAAATAAATGTGGACAGTGAAGACACATATCAGCTGCTGTTGAAGGGATGGTAGATTCCTCAAGATGTCTCCTGGATTACCTTTGAGTCTTTCTTGCTCAGCAGTGCTTGCTGTTCTGAGGAGTGCACATCTGGCAGGGATGAACAACAAGGCATGAACAATAATCAACAATCTCATTTACAATCAACAGATAATCTGATGCCATGATGTTCAAGTGACAGATCTGTGTATATTGTAACATAGGGTACACAAATTGCATGTATACATTTTTTTTTTTTACACACACTTACATTTTAGCAGAGTATTCACAAATTCTGAACACCCTGATAGTATCTAGCCTCTACTAATGATTATGAATTTATTAACAAAAGGTTGATTGTCCTCATATAAAACATGTTAATAATTCAGTGTACAGAGCCTGGTTATTATACATTAAAAAATAACCATTTCTGAACTTAAATCACAAGTGGTGTAATTCTCTAACCTAATGACTCATATGTTATTCATTTTGATACAAGATGCTCATCTTTAACAAGGTGTATGTTGTAAGTGATTAGCAAACAAATTACTAAAGAAAATGATCCTGGATATCAAGGGAACACAGATGAGCTGACCTAATGGTACATGAAACTCTGACGTATGCGCTGCAAGAGCCGAATTTGCAATCATGCAAGATGAGCACCTGAACAAACTGCGGGAAATCAGATAAAACAATGTTTGGACACACCAGACTTGCGTAGCTTCACCTCAACAGGATGTGTATACCTTGACTTTGAACACGTACTGAAAAGTGAAAATTAAAACCGAATGACCGATTCAGATGAAGCTTGAAGTCATGACCTCAAGAAAGTATCGCTGTCCTTTATATACAGACAGGTGACAAATTAAAGAAAAATCATACATAAAGTGTCTCAGTAAGGTGTTGAGCACCACGAGCTGCCAGAACAGCTTCTATGCTCTTGGCACAGATTGTATGAGTCTCTGGACTCTACTGGAGGGATGAACACCATTCTGCCAAAAGATATTCCCTCATTTGGGGTTTTGATGATGCTGGTGGAGAGTGCTGTCTAACACGTCGGTCCAAAATCTCCCATAGGTGTTCAATTGGGTTGAGATCTGGTGACTGCGAAGGCCATAGCATATGATTCACATCATTTTCATACACATCAAACCATTCAGTGACCCTTCATGCCCTGTGGACCCCCTCACTGTAGGGGTCGAGCAGTCAGGCCTGTACTGTTCTCTTGGTGTCGCCACACATGCACTCGCCCACTTGTTGAGAATATGGTGAAGGATGACTCATCTGACCAGTGTCTGTAGACCAGTGCCTATGGTTTTTGCACCACTGAACTCTTAAATGTGCATTTGTCTTTGAAATGAGGGGTTTATGCACTGCCATCTTGATCCAAAATCGAGGTCAACTGGGCCTGCTCAGCATTTGTATACATGCCACAGAGCATGACAGGATGTTAATTACTTAATTGTATCATGCAGTTCACCTGTTTGGAGGCATCTGCCTTTGTTATGTTCCTCCACTCATTTATTCAGGTTTTTCCTTTAATTTGTCACCTGTCTGTATGTGTCACAATTCTAGTGATCTCTGGACAGTTGGGTCCATCCTGCACTGGGACTGAAGACCTCTGCCCAGAAGAAATTGTTTTTAATAGCATATCTGGTACCTGAGTCTGAGGAGTTTGAGGTCTCTTCTGGTTTCTCAGCCTCATCATGAGGGACACGGTCAGTCTCTTTATCCATTGAACACAGACTCTCCTGGGCCTTAAAAAAGTAAAATTTAAAACCTTCATGTTCCTTGTGATTTACAAGAAGAACGACTGTTAGGCAGCACACCACTGGTTTTAAACATTTTTGGTCAAAGAGGAGGCAAGAGTAAATAGTTATTTCAAAATCCAATAAAAAGGGTGACAGGTTAAATAAAACCATTCATAACTGTTGACCATTTAAAAGGTAACTCTTCCACAATGAGGCAGACAAGCCTGTCAGTGCAGTTTAAATCCTCTCACCCCCTGCAGCAGGTCTGCCGCTGGGTCCTACAACTCCAATAACATTTTGAGGATGCATGGACTTTCATGTAAGAGGACATTAATGAATCAGTCAATTGGATACTAAAACAAAAGCATATTGGTGGCTCTATAGAGAAAGAAAAGAAAAAACAAATTACCTTGTTTCCTATTGTCTCTTACCTCAGTCACTTCATTGTTCTGAAAAGCTTGTACAGCCTCTTGGATCAGGATGTTGGGCGAGAGAATCAGGATGTGATGTGCTGAGGGAGCGAAACACATAATCCTGTAACAGCCATGTTGTTTTAATTGACGGTTTGGGGTTTCATATCTTTTCTTTCATTCATTTAATTTGATTCTGGGAAAGCAACTGCCCTTACAATGTAACAGCAATCTAGTGCATTAACAATGAACCTTATATTTAGGAGTTCAGAACATACCAAAACACAAAATAACAAATACAATAAAATATTGCAAAGACATTTCACCTAAAACAATATCTGTGCATACCTGTGGCAATTCTTGATAAGCAGGTGCTTTTGCCAGAGAACAGTTTTCCCAGGACACAAGCCTTCAGGGTGGAGGCAGGGAAGTGGGGTGGCGGGGTGGCGGGTTGGGGTGGATTAACAATGTCCTGCAGTCTGTGCACCACATGGCCCAGGATGTTGTTGTTGGTCGGAGGCTCTTTCACTACACTGCTTCCCAGAGCTGCCCACTCCCCACTCATGTGCTAAAAATACAAGCACAATAAGTCATATGTAGTTAAAAAAAAATGAAAATGACTTTTCATACACATATGTATGCACTCCAACCTAAATAATGAGCATACTAAATACTGATACAAAATCGTCTGCATGAAGGCAGCTTCTCTGTGCACTGTGCCCCCTAAAGATATACAAACCAATCTGAATAAACACTTTATTCCTCGTATACTTGGTATTAATAAATGGTAATAGATGGGTATTCAGGCAAATATAAGCTCATCAAGATCACTGTGGTGATCAGGTGAAGCAACATTCACACTGTTTTTAGTTAGCCACATCCATAACTATTAAGTTACGTCAAGCTTGTGTTTCTGTTTTTGCATATTTAAGGTACAAAGGTTGTATTTCGCTGCAGTGCATGGTATGAATAAATCTTTGTAATTTGCCACACTATTTCAATCCTCAATACACAGAATGCTTCTTAAATAAACTCTTGAAACAATTAATTGATTCCTCTGTAAATCTCCAAGGAATCAGCGTCGAGAAGTCTGTTCAGTAGCAGAAACACCACCAAAGAAACACCCAAACAATCAAATAACAGCAAAGTCCACATAAAACAAGAAAAAGAATAGGACTTTCAGCCCATGAAATCTGCCCATTGAAATCCTAACACAATCAAGCAACTTGTACAGAGCTCCAGACCTACTGGCACCCTGGGTCTTCAGATATTTCACTCTCATCAACATAACAACTTAGAAGGATGAATGAGTGTTCAGTAAACACAGAAGAGAAATCATAATCAAACTGACAGTTAAGAAGGGTTTAATAAACAATATGCATTGCACAACATAAGTTAGCGTACAGTTTATTGAGATACATGACACCAGTGCTGAAGTGGTTTCTCACTAAAGGACTGTTTGTGATTAGTAATAATCTCAGCTGAAGAAGTGTTTATTAAAAGTTGTCAAAAACACATCATGGTGAAACCTGTGTTAAAAACAATAAAAAAAAAACATGACAAATGTACAGCTGACTTAAACATCATTCATTTAGTATTATAACACCAAGGTGCATCTTGATTATTGTTTCATCTGCACGTCGATGGTTTACTGAATCCAGTCTCGCTCTTATAAAAGGAGGAATGTGTGATGTTTGCAATGTTACTGAAGCTCTTGGTGCATTTTCCAGGCAGTTGTGAACTTTGACAGAACACGTTAGAAACAAGTATGTGTGGGGGTATACATCTTCCTGTCACAGTACAGATAGCTGCCTTTCCAGGATGTGGGTGTTAGGCTATGAAACAATGTCTGCGCTGTGGTAAAGGTATCATAAGAAGCCATTTCTTTGACACACATTACCACACACCTAGAACACAAGGGTTGTCTGGAGGCCCCCTAAAAATGCAGGTTCTTTGAGATCAAATGTTTCAGAGGGTCGAGCAAAATGGCATGCTTTCACTTCATATGTCTAGGTCTCGTCACCGGGCAGTTTTAGTCGTGGGTTTCTGCTGCAATGTTTTAATTGTCAAAAACAATACACAAAATTATTGTTTGTGTAAGAAATGTTTCTGAATATTTATTGAAATACTTATTTTTTTTCTTGACATTAGTACTAGGAATTGGAGAAAAAAAAAAAACCCTACTAAGTGAGCATAAACTTCAAAATCACTGAATTGTGTTATGCGAGCTATACCTGGTATTCCTCATAATCTTGGTCATCCAGTATGTCCATTTTCTCCATCTCTATGATCTGTTCAGCGGTAGGCTCAGATGGCTGCGGTTTGACAGCAGCTTGTTCATAGAGAGGCTTCCCATGAAAGAAGAGCTCCTTCCACTCACGCATGAGCTTTGCAGGGATCAGACTGTGGGGAGCAAATGACAGCAATGAGATCCTCATGCCTTCGATACACCTTCACACAATCTATACCATTGATCCTTAACCGAGTGAGTCTTAAGAAAGAAGCATAATACGATCCATGGCCGGTATGTGGACATTAAAGGGGACGTGTTTATGAATGAAAAGTGAGATTCCGCTACAGTTTTACTAGGGACGGACACACCAGTGATCAAAACAGCTCATATAAATGACCACGTACTTTCCAGTCAGCTCCCGATACTCTCCCGCTCTGGTGGCAAGGTCCACCACCTGACTGAGAACCTCCAGGCAGAAACCGTGATGTTTCCTGTAGCGCGCCTCAGCTCGCTCGGCCGCTAACTTATCGTGCCGCTCGATTTCTTTGCGAATCTCTTCCATGTGGTCGATCTCAGCCTGCTTTGCCAGCAACTGAGAAGTGCAGAAAGCTCCCATTAACACTGCATGTCATTCGTCTGCAGTAATACACTTTGACTGCCTTTTTACATATGAAAAATGCATTTAGTTTATAATCAGAAACGCAACAAAATGTAGATGTTTACACTACAACACAAGGCAAGAAAACAGTCCCCATATCAGACAGAGAAAAATGCAAGAAAACTAAACGCACCGCTTCTTTGTCAAGCACCTCCTGGAACTCCCTCAGCCTCTGCTCCTTGTACTGCTTCTCTCGGAAGATACGGTTCTGCCGGATGGTCTCCTTCTCGTGGCGGACCTGCATCAGCTGCACGGCCAGCCTGCGCTCCTGCTGACACTGCCTGGTCAAGCGGTTCACCAGCTGCTCCTCCCGATAGGCCTCCTGCGAAAAGGAAACACCGATAGGTCATGGGCAGTGTTGCGAGGGTATAAAGATGACCATTGAGAAACTTCTTCAAAATAGGAGCATAAGAGAGGAAAGTGAAGTCACCTCCTGGGCCTCATGGGCACTGAGCTGCTCCACCAAGACTCTACGCCGGCGCTTCTCCCACTGCTCTCTGGCCGCCGCATCCTCATCCAGGCGGTGACGGATCTTTTGGATGTACTGGTTGTTGGCCTGAGCTTTCTCCTCTGGGCCGGGAGAACGGAGCTTGCTGCTCAGTCCATTGCTCAGGAAGGATGTCTGCACGACACTACGTACAACAATTTTTTGTTCATTTCAATCCGTCTATTATCAAGAAAGCTTTATAGGTCCATATTTATATATTTCAAATAAAAATGATCAGATCGGTTAAGGGATTAAAAGTAGCTAAGATATAAGTTGGGACAAAAGTCAAAACACATAACCCAGTTGAAGACTTTAAAGTTTGGCTTTAAACTTGACTAATAAATACATGAATGGAGGTGTATAGTAAAGTAATCCTTCACAAACCTCAGTGAGGAAGTGGCGGCAGCAGAGGGAGACAGCTTCTCTGTCAACTTCTCAAACTGCATGATCTCATTGTACACCTCCTTAAACACACCAGATCAAAACATTGACAAGACATCAACATTCAAAGAAGACATTTGTTCACTCATTACTGAGCCAATCGGCCAATGGATCTGAAAAATTTAAAAGCATTTTAATACAAAACCATAATGAAATCCAAGGTTTACAGGGGACTCTAACATAACCCTAGCTTGGACCAACTGTAACCTTAATTTAATCACTTCATTTCAAGAGAATATTTAGCTACATTTCTCAAAATCATGATCTCTAAACACCGTAAATGTAACGAGAAGACAAAAGTGTCCTTCATCTGTACATATAATTCAATCTTGTCTAGGTTACATTTACAAAAGCATGCCCAACCTGAATGGAAGTCGTTGTTTACTGGGGACTCCATCGCTGACCCGAGCACAGACCCAGATCAGTAGTTCTGTCACACCAGTCACACTCACCTGCGCTTCTCGTTTTTTCTTCTGGTGTTTGCGAAGCTCGATAGCTTTCAGTGTTCGGTTGGGTGGGGGTTTAGGAATCTGAACTACGGCAGCTTGTATCCTTGCCATGATCTCGTCTTGTCTTTTCCGAGCCAGCCGATGCTGAAACAGAACGCCACGGCAGGTCAGTGGTAGCCATACTACCGCAGACAGCAGTGCTTCAATACATACAGAGCTCTACCACGTCCTACTCAACTGTCCCACAGCACTTCTTCTGCTATGGCATAAATATAGTTCTATCAAAAAAAGAAGAAGTGATCACAGCAGATTGCTTACAAGTTCAAGATACTTCATTATTTAAAAACATATTTCTGAAATTCGTGGCATAAAGGAAATTCAAACTCATGAATTTCAAATGGCACATGATGTGTCCAAAGAGTGCAGCTACAGGGACAGGGCCTGGGCTACCCTACCTTCTCAATACTCTGAAGTCGTAGATCTTCCTGCATTTTCTGTGCTTTCTGCATCTCTTCATATTGCTGAAGTGACACCTTCTCTTGGATCTCTCTCCCTTTGACCTCATACCTCTGCGAAACCTTCTGCAGTTGCCGGTCTGCCTCACGACGGACAGCTGCTTTCAGACGCTGCAATATAAAACAAAAGTATTTAGGCAAACACAGCTTACTCTATACTATACTCTCAGATAGTTTGTGAATTTCACATTTGTCAGTTGGAATTAATTTTCATGATCTAACTTGCCCCCCCTGCTGCACCTGCACTGCACCTGTAACGTTTTCATTTCAGAAAATGGGGAGCAGAATTCTCTTGTGCAGCAAAATAGTCTTATTGCAGACTTATTTGAAGACTTTTCTGACAATTTAAGAGCTTCGTGAGGAATGTCTTTTTGGGGGTACTGGGGTCATTAAGCTTTCACTTGACAATCTGGCCACACTCACCTCATTGTATATTTCACTCTCAATGCTGTGAAGCTTTGCTAGGGCTGCTGGTTGTAAAGTCTCCAAAGCAACACCCGTCAGGCCCGTTTTCTTCTTTTTCTGCAGGACGATGTACAGCTGGTAGAGGAGCCGAGTCACCACCCCACGCTGCTCCATCATGATGGCCTGGGCGACGTTCAAGTCAAAGGGCACCCCCAGCAGCTGCAGCGTGGGCTCCATCCGGGAGAAATTGTTCAGCTTGGAATTGGCTGTCCTGTAAGTGGTCAGTATTTTGCGACACTTTCAAGAACTTATTGTTGATGGTGTTGTTTTGGATTATATATTGTTTGAATGTTTTTTGTGACCTTTTCACGGTGGACACACTAGAATACATGTACTGTATGAAGGACTAGCCATGACAAAATTAAAAATCAATACAGAGAATAAATAAATGTTGAAATCAAGCAATCAATCAAAAAATGTTGAAACAAATTGACATGTTCTGTATTTATTTAAACATTTATTTTATTTGTGTATTTAATGCAACATGTATGTATGTATTCTTTTCTCTGTGCGTTTAATTTTTATTGTTGGCATGGATAGTGCTCCATAGTACTGCTACTACAACAATAAAACTAATATGAATCTCACGTCAGAAAAAAGGCGTGCGTACAGAGATTACGCAAAGGGCGTAAGGTAGTGGTAGCCTACATGCCAGCTACTATTGTACTATATTAAAAATAACTAACCTGCTTTTTGAAAACCGATCGAAATCATCCTGAAGCTGGTATTTGTGCAGCAGTTCACCGATCAGATATCCGCTAGAGAAGTCCTTTGCTAACGAGCTCGGCTCTGGAAACAGGACGAGAGGAAATCAAAACACCGAAACCTGTGTTTTACGACAGGATTTGCGAAGCTTTTATTTTAAGACACACTCACCCACATGTTTGGAGATTTTGAGCTCTGAGTTCAGCCACTGACACAAAATATCCGACATGTTTTTTCCAAGTATTTATTCATAAAAGACAGCAGAAAACATCAGTCAGCGCAGCGCCGGTCAGCGGCCGCCATCTTTGAAGGGGTTACCAGGGCAACGAGACGCCGTCAACTTAGTAACAGTTTCTAACGCGTTAACATACGGGTACTTTCCTGCTTCTTCACCCTGAATATATTATTATTATTATTATTATTATTATTATTATTATTATTATTATTATTATTAAATCGAGATACCCACTGTCATAACTGGCTATCTAGCAAACCCCCAAATATTATATTAACCTGCATGCCACACAATAATACATATTCAATATCTTGTGCAAAAAGCAGTCACATGCAGAAAAATCTTCGCATAATTTAAATTCTAGTTTATATTCTATAGTCTATAGTCTTATTATATTTTTAATATATATATAAAGACTAGCCCTAATTTTATTAAGAGGGTGTGTGTTTTTAGCCACGTATAACTTGATTTTGCGATGACTTTTTTATTGTGTATCACTATAACCCCCCTCAAATGTAGTCCGAGTGCAGAAAGTAAGTCTGAGGAGAGCGAGTACTAAAGGTTTATATTTTCATTTATTTTAATTGCACCTTTTATGGATGTGATCAATTTGTGTCCACTAGGGGTCGTCAGATGCTAGTTCATGTGTAGCAAAATGAAATCAGTCTATAAATGAAAACACTGGAGGGCCGTGTATGTTTAGCACATATGCACATTTTTATGCCGATTTTTAAGACAACCTTTATCGCGCTTGTTTTGGTATGACTGTGAACTAGAGATGATCCTGGATTGTGCTTGGGTGACACTATGATAGCTTTACCAGTTTATAATCTTACCTTTCACCAAACCCTGCTTTGAAGAAATGCATATGTTTAGATAGATAGATAGATACATACATACATACATACATAGAAATAGATATAAAAACAATGTACAAAGAAAATAAATGTACAGTCTTCGGCAAGGCAGCATGAGAAACACCAATTATTCAAAATTCTTCTTTATTGAATATATCCAGTTTGTTTTTAAAAGACAATTTCAATAAAGACATTATTTCATAGTTCACGTTTGTTCAAAAGGTAAATCTATTTTAAATCAGCATAGCATAAATCTGTTAGACTATACTTTTTATTTTTTGATATCCCAGGCATGACAGTATGTTCCCCTACCTTTGTAAACAGTATATACAGCATATCCAATTACTATTCACAAAAATGTTTTTATATGTGATGTTTTTATTATTATTTATTTATGTATTTATTTATTTATTGATGTGGATAACATAAGTAATACTCAAAAGAAGTTCATGGACAGTGAGACTGGTTTGAGCTATGCCATTTTCAACTGTAACTTCCCAGTGGCTGGGAAATAAACAAAAATATAGTTTTTAGCTTTGTAGATGCAATTGTATCCAATGTGCGCCCCAACAATTTACCAGCAGTGCCTCAAAAACGGCCTGCATCTTGACAAACTCACTGTACTTATGATTATCTGTGAACCCAGACTGTTACCATCTACTAGAAATTACCCACCGGCAATCTTACAAATGATGAGAATGCCCGGGTACACAAAGAGTACAAAAACAATTATTACTAACTGGGACCAATAGTGATAGCTTGTAAGCCTTCAAAAACAACATTTTAATTGCTACAAATCATGGTAGGTAGGTTACATATCCTGTGCTAGCTAACCATGCACAGAGGACCACTGGCCTGCCACTTACAATGATCATTTCAGCTAGCTGCATACATATACGTATAGACTCCTATAGATACTTATATAAGTTATTTGAATTTGGTATAAACATTATTTTACATCAGTGTAGGTCTTAGTATTTCGGTATACAACTCAAAGTAGAACAAAAAAAGGATTTCACATCCGATGAGCTGTTAAATTCGTAAAAAAAAAAAAACTACAAATATTAGAATAATAAAATAAAAAGGAATTATGTCCAACGGCCAAACAAGCAAACAATGTTGATGAGAGGTGCGTGCCCAGCTACAATACATTGGCATGATTGGTGTAAAGACCTGGTTTGTCAACATGCAGCAAAATCGCAGAACTTGGGTGCTCTTACATGGACCCACTCAGGAGATACACAACAGACAAGCAGCATTGTGAAGTCATTAAAAATCAAGATATTTAGGCCAATAAAGGAGACGGCTCACCGAATAAAGACTGCATTCTTTTCTTCACATCAAGTGCTGTACATGTTTAAAATATCAACAACATGCATGAAACTGGTATTTGATCATCATAAATGAGACTGAAGCAACTGAAAAACAATCTTAAAGGTGATCACCACTATATGGCATACATTTAGTCCCTCCCAAATACATGGGTAAATTCAACAGACAAGCTATCCTGAAATTCTGTCAGAAACCTCAAAACATCCATCATGGAACTCTTACAAAGCTGATCTGAAGAATAATAAAATAATCCACAAAATCAGCTATTGTTTGTCTCATTGTAAATGTCCCATAATAAAAAACAGCAGCTATGCCAAGCTGATGGGGAAACAAATGAAACACAAATGGAAATACATAAATGGAAAATACATCAAGTAAATTAATCTCAAAAGCATTCAAACACACATTAAATGAATCATTTGTCATGTAGTCTCTGTGGGTTAAAGTTTTTTGATTTTGTTGTTGTCCCCCCCCCACCCTGAATACATAAGTACAGACAGATGCATTTGTCAGCTCAGAAGATACTTATTCCCTTGCGTTTCCTTAACAAATCATGTATTTATAAGAGACTAGTCTACATCACGATTATTCCCATGTTGTCGTCACAATAAACCTAACTAGTAGTCTAGTGCATTATAAACTTTAATGCATGTATTGTATTATCCCTGAAGATTGTAAAGAGATGTTTTATAATAAGCCTTCTGAGGATATGCTAAAAACATCCAATATTCCATTGTTGGAGTGACTGAGGTCTTGAGGGTTCTGACTGAATGGCAAGTGATATTTGTATTTACTTTAATTACACCCCGATGACAATGAGAGATATCTTGAGTTGCATGTATGCTGCAAAAATTAGGGTAACAAACTTATTTTTTATATCTCAGAACTGTACTGATTTAAGCAATGGTTCTCTTTACATATTGGCCAAGGTGCAGTTTTGCAGTCTCAACAGGGGCACTTACAGGAAGGGATTCAAAGATTTATGTGGCTATTACATTGACATGTGGCTTCCATTGTTTTGAAGTTTACAGTGTATATCTATAAAGAGAAAACACAGGCTCAATCTTTTTAGTGCGGCAATTTGTACACTTGAGCAAAAAGCTTTGAAAGTCAGCTTATTAGTAGGTTACCTATTGGCAATGTAGGAATGTACACTTCACTGTAGTGGGACTTTATTATAAAGCAAACTGGATGTATATTGAGGCCTTTAGATTGAAAAATGAAAAACAGGCACAAAAACAAGAGTATGGTATGGAGACCCATTTAAGTTTGGCTGGCTGGGTGATGAGAACCTCACAGTAAGCACTTCAACTGAGGAAACAATAAGCACACATCAAAAAACACCATTTGGAAACAGGTGGTGAAAACCCTTCTTCCAAAAACAATCAAACAAAACTACCCCCTCACCCCCCAAAAAAACCCCACCCAAAACATAGACAAATAAAGAAACAAATGCTAATAAAAGTGTAATTTACAATTCAAATCATCAATATCCCACAAAAAGGATTTTAAAAAAAGAGAAGCAACGACAGCGAAAAAACAAGAACAACCTGAACTGTAACCTGTAGGCAAAAATAAGACACTGGTAATTCCTGTTCTTTTTGAAGCCTACTGCCTACAAGGTGGAACAAAGATAATCTCACTTCGTCAACACGTCTCAATTTTAGATGAAGTGAGACAGCCGTGAACATAACCTTCCCTGATGATAAGCCTTAGGGGAAATGGATTTAATCATTAGAGAAAAACATAAACAGCCACTCCCCCCCCACCCCCCATCAGATGCCTTCAGCTTGTCTTGCCCTTAATCTCTGAGAACTTCCCCAGTCAGTCGGCCCTCTGGAAATCATGTTAAGCACACAGTCAAATTAAGTATGTGCTGATTACTAGCAGAAACAAATCACATTTTTAAGTCCCACATGATGTTTTCAGTACCTAAAGTAAAAAGTTCACTGCCTGGATCTCTGATAGGTGTTCATACTTCACAAGTGGTAATGGACTGCACTTAACTCCCGCCTTCTCCCCTTCACTTCAATGCCCTGTCCCTTTCAAATAGCATATTTTCTACTGTAAAGGAGGAGGACTCTTTTACTTCAGCAGGCTCATTGTGTGCCTGTAGACATTGAGGAATAAGCATTAGTTCTCTTAAGCCACACTGAGATGGTTCAATAATGGAGGATGCTGCAGGCTATCATTCTGCATCTTTTATCTCCTTTCTTAATTTAGCCAAACTCAGCAAAACTACCCTGCTGAGTATCTCTTTGTGTACCATCAGTGTACTAAAAGTGACTTCAGAAAATCCTCTCGTCCTGACGCCAATATTCAAAGCTTTGCATTTGACAAAGCACAATTTTCCAAGACCTGCTTCACTAAAGAGGAAAGAGCTGCCCACACAATGGACAGTGCTAGCACAGCGATCTACGACAGTTAAACCTACTCAACAACAACCCAGAGGATGTATGCTTTCAGCATCACACACCACAGCTCTTTAACTTTGTGAACGTCTTTATTTTCTCCCTCATAGCTTTTCAGTGCTCGGCTTGGCTACAATGGATAGTGTCACTTGACTATTTTTATAAGGATTAATTATGTTATTGTGTCCTGTTATTTCAAGACATCATGGCTTTAAAATAAGACACTGAGTTATATCTTTACCTACACCTTGTGTTTGGCAGAAGATAAGTTACCTTTACCTTTATTGATACCTCCTGGATTTTCAGATAAAGGTACAAAACATTTATTTCATTCATCAAAGCATGTTACCAAGTTATTAGGACAATATAAGTAGGTTTAAACCAACTCCATTTCTTTTTAATAATAATAAAATAAAAAAATGGATTAGACTTTGCCTCTGAGGAAATCTCTCCCGCAGAGTATTGCAGATTCAAAATGTACCTCTTGTAAATTCTTACTAAAGGCAAGTGAAATATAAAATATAGAATTCAATCCTACCTAAGAGAACTGCAGTAAATCAGAGTTTATGTGCTAGATCATCTGGCATTTACAGTCTATGGTACATGATATGAGTTTGGGATACTGCACTTTTTAAAAGTTTAATCAATATTGTTATTGCAAAACACAGACATCACTTATCCATAATCCTTCAAGTTTACTAGTGTGACACACACAAGTTCAAGCCACAGTGATGAAAAAAGATTGATTTGGCACAAAGATCAAATATCAACATAAATTATTTAACTGGGCAGTCTTAAATGTACTAACATACTGCCTGCCATACTTTGTACTATGTCAGTTTCCCCATAACCCTTTCAGAAGCTCTCTTACAATGTGGATATAAAGGCCCATCTTTGAGCTGTCAATGTATTATGAAGTAAAAAAAATAAAAAATAAAAAATAACCAATAGAATTAAGCCATGCTTTGATCCCCTAAAACCACTTTGAAAACCATATTCAGATGGAGACTGAGGAATGTTTATTTCTGTAGGCATGTGTAACACCTGAGGAAAGGGATAGAAAATCCTTAAAATGTAACCAAATCTCTGAAACAAAATGCAAGTTGGTTAAAGTGTTATTATAAATCTAGATATAAAGATAGGGAAGCCCACATATTGCACAAACTGTTCTCTGATATAGCTAACAGTTTAATCAGTAGAGCTCCTGTTAGTGGCAGATACTTTGTTCCGAGATTATTAACTGAACTGAAAGAGCTAAAGTACACCAGCTCATTACTCACAACTATATCCTATACTTAAAGGTTAAGGTATTTCTGCCATTATGTGTAATGTGCGATATTTTTTGTAGGTCATTTTCTTTCGATGCGCAGTTTCGAAATGGCAAAACTATTTTTAAATGATTTTTCTAGCTCTCACGGCTTTAGAGGGCTATATCACTGTAAACATGTTACTGTGGACCATTTCATCTCTTCTTCTGATAATATTACTATAGCCATGCAGCTTGACATATAAAAGCAGTGAGGGGAGGTTGCAGAGTTGTCAGTGCTGTTCTGTCAACAGCGACGAATCTGAAGGAAGACCGTTCTTCAGTCGTGTCAGAGCTGGAAGTGAGTTTTGTTTTGTTTGCGTCTTTTTTTCTTCTTCTCTTTTTCGGATAAGCTTGATACTGTAACCGTCAGAAATGGCACCTGGGAACGCAGCCTAAGCCGAGTCCCACAATGGGGCCTCCAGTGCGAACTCTCAGCCTACTGGGTCTCCCGAGCCCTCAGACCCGAGTGAGGAAGTCCAGACTGAGGCTGGCAGGAATGTGCAGAGTCTCTAGGCTGAGATTAGAGGGAGTGTAGGGGAAGAGCACTGGGAAGGTGTGCTTGGCGTCCACTAGAAGCTGCTGAGAATCAGTATTGTCTTGAAGTAGACCCTTTAAAAGAAAAGCAAGCAGTGAAAAAAAACTGAAAAGAAACCCTTTTTGTCAGCCTGACCAAAAAAGATGACTGATTTTCTCTGCAAAGATTCTTTCGGCAGGTGGCAAAAGACCTGCCACTGAAATGAAGAACAAGTTGCCCTGTGCTATACAAATATTTTGCCCAACACAACAGTTCAAAGCCATTAATCTCATCTAACTTTATGTTTCACTAAACAAAACATTTTCTTATTTTATTGTACATCATTTTACATGAGTATCATAAATAGGCTTAGATTTATCAACTACCTTACATGGATTTATAATATGTATGCATTAAATCATCTGTGCTCGTCAAAACAATATTCTTGGTATTATTTAAAAAGCAAGGTAATTAAATTACAAGTTTGTCAATAAAATACTGTTTTCATGCGCCCTGTTCGCTTGGTACAGGTAACTGAAGGTATACTTTACATAATAGATTGATACTGTATAATACTCTTCCTCACACTGGGCTTAAAGGATGTGTATCAATATAGGCCTAAAAATGCATCTCTTCTAACCAATAATATCAATAAACTAAGCAGCAGTAGGAGACTCCCAAAGAAACTAAGACGCATACTGTTGCCCTGCTGTATAAAGGCAATTTAAAATTTAAGTTAGAGGGTTATTTAATTAAACATCACGTCTGCTGCAATGCTGAGGAAACCTTTGTAAGTAAGAAAACTTCCTGAACCCTGAAAGCAAACTTAAAATAAGGCTGGGTTAATAAAGGCAGTTTTAGTCTAAAGAAATAAAGAAATCCTCACCTGAATACTCCTAATGAAGGACACCGTCACTCTTTCTTCAAACTCATTTAACGGGGTGTACAGATTGAGTATCTTCACAATCTGCAAGGAGAGGTGGAAAGCACCGATTAGATTCACACTGGTGGTGTTTTTAATGTCACATGACACACCAGCCCCACTGCCCAAACAACCACGTAATCAACATGGGTGGACACCAGCATACTCCTTGGGAAAGCTGTAGTGAGAGGGGTCTTGTTTTACCTGCTGTGTGGAGAGTGCGGTACACATGGTGCAGATGGCCTTGGCATCCTCATTGGTCTTTTTCTTCACCTGCAGGAGCTGGGCGGCCTGGATGAGGGGTTCCATGGTTGATATTGCGCCACTCTGTTGAAGGTTCTTACTCCTCAGCCACTCCTCCATCTGGCTGATGTTGAACCTGCAGACACAACCATGATAACCAGTGGGAGACGGCCTTTGTCAGGCTCCCAAGATGCCAAGGGCCACCCAGCCTAAGATGTCCCTTCTAAAAATAAAGTATATGAAGGAACTTCTTGTGTTTGTCATCACTCAAAAGAAAGTAGGGCACTCATACATTCGTTCATCTTACCTGAGCTGCATGCCGGTGCTCCAGGAGCACACGTCCTTCCTGAGCAGCAGGTTGTTGAGCGTCACGGCGTTGATCATGTAGAACAGCTGCTTGAAGACCTGCTGGATGATCTCCGGGTCCAGGCCGTGCTCACACATGGTGCTGTGGAAGTTGCCGAGCTGGATGATCAGGGCATCCAGGGAGTACGTGTCCCCGTCCATGCTGGAGGAGCGGTTGCGGTAGCCCATGGGCTTCACTCCTGCCAGGCTGGGGATGCTCTCGCTCTCCAGCATCGCAGACACTGTGAACCACAAGGGCCCAGTTAGCACCAGAGGCAGGGAGGCTGACTGAGAACTCCTAGTTCAATTCCGAATAGTGTATTGAACTCTCATTTACCCGTTCATGTTTAACAAATCCATCATCTTGGGATTTATACTGCAGCCCATGTACACAAACCTATCAAGACAGTTTAAACAGTGAACTAAAACCTAGTACCAGGCTTTGTAGTTGCAAACAGGATGTTAGGGTATATTGTCAAAAGTGTAGAATTGAGAACAAGGGCAGTGATGTTCAGACTGTACAATGCACTAGTTAGAGCTCATCTGGATACTGTGGACAGTTCTGGGCTCCACACTTCAAGAAAGATATCGCGGCTCTAGAGGCAGTTCAGAGGAGAGCAACCAGACTTATTCCAGGTCTCAAGGGAAAGTCCTACTGAGAGACTGAGGAACTGAACCTTTTCACCCTGGAACAGAGGAGACTACGTGGGGACTTGATTCAAGTCTTCAAAATCATGAATGGCATAGAATGGACACCAAACGAGCACGATGGGTCGAATGGCCTCCTCCCGTTTGTAAACTTTCTAATGTTCTTATGACATACTTAAATGATGTCCCAAGTGTGAGGAAAAAAATATGGAAGGAATATTCCTCAATTTCATTTTCAACATTTTCTCTGTTCTCTTGAGCTTCTGACAGAACACTATTTGCATTATTCTGATATCCACAGATTTACTTCTCTGAATTATTGGTAACCCATTTCAGAATATGTCAGCACTTATGGCTGTGTTATTTTTCAATTAAAAAATTGAAATGAGTATAATGCTCTTCAGGAGCTTAAAGCAGCAATAACCATAAAATCATGCATCAACTGACACCCATGAGAGCAGAGGAGGCAGAGATATTGAGCAGATGGAGAGAAAAAACTAACAAATGGAAACCTATGCTGTATCAATCTCAATCTTCAAATAGTTGACAGACAACACTGTTTAAAAGTGAAAATTGATTAAGAGAGAACACAAATAAGCAAAATAAATATATACATTTTTCTCTATAAAATGTAGCTTGAGAGTTTTAGCTGGATGTTATCTGGAAGTGTATGAACATTAACATTTTTTTAACTGAAGCAAAAAGCTTCACCCTATAAACACCACCTTGGCTAAATTGCTGGAGGTTTTTGGATCATTTTGAATTATGCAAATGTCACAGAGTTCCCTGCATGTGACACAGACTGTTCCATATTCATTTCTCTATAGCAGTTCCCACTGACCAGCTGTCTGCTGGATCTGTGGGAAGACTGCCAACATCAAGCATGTCCTCCTCTGATTCAATTGGTAGCCCTCACTAATCAGATTCACTGAGTAGACTATCACAGAGGGCCCACTGACTAACATCTGTGCCTTTACATGCGTGTGAGTCAGAGTGGTTATGTGATTTTGGGCTTCCATAAACTGTAATTAAATCTAGGTGACACCCCCTTGCCCCAAGAGCTATGATTTATTAATTAGGGCCAAATATTTCCTTGCTATTCCTTACCCATTCATGTACGTCAGTTAAACTTTGACGCCATTAACCACACAACTTGGCAACAGTAATGCTTTCCTCTTCCTATAGTCATAGCTCTTCATTGGTTGATCTCTTATGAGGTCCTACAATTAATTCTATTTTAAAATCAGTACTTGCTGATTATAGATCCACTCATTCTTACCACACACACTTTGCTATCACTTATGGGGCAACTAGAAAGGACAGGCACCTGGAGGATTTGTCATTTCATTTCTGTGACCTGCTCGAAGTCTAAACCGATATTTTGAAAGGACATTAAACATATTAAGTCTAGGAAATGAGTGTAAACATCTCAGACTCTGTTGTGCACTTATTTTATTTCTAATATATTTTTGTACTGCTTTCTGAGCAGTTTTGAGACAATGCATTTTCTTAATTAAAATATAAGAGAAAGCTATCCATTTTAGTCAAGTTCAGACGTTTGTTTGTATTTGCTTGTGTATTTTAAACAAGCCTTTTTTGCAATGCTGCTTGCTGCATAGACAATGAGGTGAACAAGACCATTGTTCTCGTTTAAAACAACCGATTCGTGCAAATGCCTATGTCTTACCACATCCCCAACTTTTTATATTATTTTATTCATACATTTGTATCAGTTTAACACATGGGAATGTCCAGCCGATTTTTACATTTCATCAAACAGCCTCTAGACAGAGTAAAACAGATTCTGTTTAAGCTGTTGCACAAATGCTTAATCTTTTCTCCCTATAAATAGATATCACTATTGTGTGGAGAAAAATGAATTAGCTTTTCTTCATAATAATTTCAAATAAATGCTGAAAAAAAAGAGCCCTACATATACTGATGGACTGGGGATAATCATCTGGTTAGTCTCTATGCTACTATAATGAAATTACTGTAAGGAGGATGTAGTCACAGTGCACTTTTGTTTAAGTTTGAATGAACATCAGATTCAGCTATTTCTCAATTATTCTGTTCATATCTTGAGTCCTAATGTTAGTGTTGTTGTATCACTCATTAAATAGTATGTCAGCTGTAGGGACAAGGTGGATGGAAGAGGATGGGTTGAGGGAAAGAATGTGTGACTCACCAATCATTGGATGCATGATGCCTTCAGCCACCTTGATGAGTTGCTGGTAGATCTGTATGGAGAGGTCGCTGAGGACCTGCCTGTACTCGGCCAGGTCAAAGTTCTTCAGACAGTGTTCATTCTGCTTGGCTGAGTTTTGTGTCATAAATGCCTGAGGAAGAGGAGGAGGAGAATGAGAAGTGATTGAAGAGTTAATAACAGACCTCTTTCTTTTGCTTGTGGTTTAGGTCTTTCAAACAGTCCAAAGCAGGAGCCAGTAATCTGGCAGATCGTTTTAACCAACCACGTGATAGAAAAAAAATGTGTGAAGTTCCAGGCTCACCTCATCTCCACTGTACTGCTTCAGACAGTGCAAAAGGCGGCTTGTGTTTGCCAGCCAGAATGAAGTCGTCTCAAAGTCATCATTTTGTTTCTGAGTGGAAAAAGAAGAGATGAAGATGAATGTTGAGCACTCTATTGAGGAGGGCCTTGGTGGGACATTTCTTATGGCAGTGATCCATTAAGTGAGATTGAAACTATGTCTCACTCCCTGCAGAAACAGATGCTGTATTCGCCCAAATTGGTCCCGCCTCCATCTGACAAACGCAACAGTTCCACCACCTTAGTGCTTTCAGACATTCCTGGGTAGACTTAATTAGCAGTTATGTATTCATCTTCATCAACTCTGTCACGGAGCATTGAGAGCATAAAATAAGATGGCCCCTGTGTGTGGGGGAAAATAGGGGGTTTCCATTCCTGGTTTAGGACAGCCCCAATTCAGTAGGTTTAATATATGTCGCTCTTTTTTGTTGGTTTTGTTGATTTTTCGCTGTGGTTGACAACTTAATTTCCCTGTGGGGATTAATGAAATTCTATCTATCTGTCATCAATTTGAAAAGACATGGAAACATTTCCTTCTAAACCACTAAACCAGTGCTTTGACAAATTCAGTCATTCAGAGGTTATTTGGAACAAATGTCTGAATGGCCTTGAGTCAGTATAAATTTTTATTAATAACGTGATCCTTTACAAAACATGTGATTTCAGGGAGAAGAAAAACTGATTTATGCTCTCCAGGACCAGGGTTTAGAGACCATGTTCTGAGACAATGGACCTGCTCATAACATCCAAATAGCTAATGAACCAGTGAAGTCCTGCAATATTTGATTTATTGCCATATAACTGAGCTCTAATGGGGCATTTATCTATACAAAAAACACATCTACTTTAAACAATCGTTACCTTTAATACTTTTTTGATGGCGTTGATAGTGGAGGTGAGCAGGGAGTGTACTTTCTGGTCATCATTAATGTAGTCAGCATGTCTAATGCACATGAAAAGTATGTAGGCTGGAAGGCAGGGCACTGTAGCAGACACGGTTTGTGGCTTCATATCTGTAAACACACACACACACACACAGAGAGAGCGAGAGAGAGAGAGAGAGCAAGAGAGAGCAAGAGTTAAAGTATCTAGCTGTTTATTTGGTTCCTCCATTCCCAGACATGTTCATAAAACATAAAAATCACTCTTATTGTTACATAATCAACAACTGGGACAAGTTTATGCTTGGCCCAAGAGTATTTTAAGGGAAAACAATGATTTATACAGGAAACAGGTTTAACAAGAAAAAATAGACTGGAGGTTTATCATCGGACTTGTTTAACTATGCTATTGGGGGAGTGCTTTTGGACAACGGTAAAATTAGGATATGGTGATGGTAGTACTTGGAGCAAGTAAGGAATTCAGCTCAGCCAGATCTATTAAAAGACTAGAAAACTGCATTTTGTGAGATGTTATGTGAAATGGGTCTTTTGGTTTCTATGCTGGCTTGTACAAATATTTCCAAACCAATAACTGGAACAGAGTTTCTTTCTGGACTGTATTCCTCACTCCGGTTTACCTGAGACGAGGGATTTCACCAGCAGAGACTCATCCTCTTTGCAATACTCCAACATCCCCTCGAAATCCTTCTCTTTCCTCTGCACCGTCACCTGCCGGGTCAACTCATGTCGTCGCTTCTGGGATTTCTCAGAGGGCTGGGACACTGAGGAGAACACATGGGTTCCCAGTCAACACACACACCAAACCACCAACAGTTCAGAACAGCAGCACAGAAGTGTACAATGCTGGCAAACTCAAAAGAGCAGGACAGTAAAGCATTAGGACACGCACCACAAATAATCTAATTACCAAAAGTGCCAAAACAATAAACTGTTCTAAACTCACGGTAGGAGTAAAATGCTTCAGCACAGGATATTTACATAGCAGAGTTTCCAGCCTTTTACCACAGCAGGTCTCTCTGGCATTTTAGCTCAGTTCACAAGTAAAATATATTTGTAACTTCAAATTACTATCTAAAGAGATTATGTTAGTCTGAATCACACAAGTCAATTCACATTGCAGTCACATCTTCCCTAGACTCCCTCAAAATCAGGTTACTCATGGTGCTGGAATGTGTGCAGTAGTGTTATCATGCACCTATCACTGACTTAATTCAGGGGTGCTACACTAAATATATACTGAACTACAACAAAGTATACAGGAAATGAGGAACAGAGACCTCAAACATAAGAGCTAATACGTCAAACTCTTCCTGTCCCCAGAGTGATACGAGGGTATGGAACACATGAGCTGTGTTCTAGAAGGAGAACATGGAGCAGCACAACGATGTCCTTGGATTAATAAATGACTGAACAAACCAAATGACTAAAACTGTCCGAATGAAGAATTAAGTAAATTGGAACTTAACAATAAGCAACAAGAATTCTACCTAGACGGACATATAACTATTTACCACACCCTGATTCAAGCTCTGACTCTATGGGTCTCTCACCTTCCAACTCTTGAACCTTCTTCATGTAAATCTTCAACTGTTTCTTCAGCTTCCTCTCATTCTTTTCCAGTTTCTCCACCAGCTCTTTCAGGTCCTGAAATGCAGAAGATAAAAACACTGCATGTACTGCGAGAACAACACAGCAGGATGTTTACATAGCATGCCCTTCAGGGATAAACTACAATCAATCAAATGGTAGAACCGGTTCTCGTTAGATCTCAGAAGGTACAAGACAAGGCGTGGTCTGTACTGAGAAAGTCAACATCTAAGGACATTCAGACGTTCCACACCAAAGAATAGGTGGGTGACAGGAGGTTCTCTCTCCATCTGGAATCCTTAGAGGTGTTTTACAACAAAGCAACAAAGATACTTTTGATAATTACAGGGAAAAACTGAGAAATGTAATGAAAAGGATTGTGTCAGCAAAGGCAAAGCAAAACATCTATAAAGCGTCAGCATATCTATTTTCAGCGAGTCCAGAACAAAGGTATTATTAAACAAATACTTTTTTTGCATCACTTTGCAATATTGTCCTCAGACCTCTTATAAGACTTCTTGCACTGATCCATAGAGACTGCTTCACTGACCCAGGCATATGGGACTTTAATTTGGAACATGAAAGGCAGAAGATCAGAGGGGTCACCGGCCCTGGAGGACAGGGAGCTACCGGGGTTCTCACCAGGTTCTCGTTGGTAAGCCGTGTGATCTCCTGCTGGATGCTGAACTCCACTTGTGCTTCGGGGGAGAGCGAGAGGGTCTGATTGAGCATCTCCTGCTTCCTCTCAATGTCCTCCTTCAGGACCTCATTCTGAGTGCGCAGGGCCTCCAGCTCGTCCTCATGCTGCCTGCTCTGAGTCTGGAGCTGGGCCTCCAGGAGCCTGGGGGGACACCAACAGTTATTAGCAACACCCAACTCACACTGGCCGACTGTGATTGTATAACAGCACTAGAGTCTCTTGCAAACAGAACTCTCCTATTGAGGAGATCCCCTGCTGTGATAGCATGGGCTGTTGTCTCTCCTCTGCAGTAAAAAAGGTCCTAACAATGAGTTGAGCTTCTTGATTAATTTTTTCTATTCCACTGCATACCAAAAGCACCACAAAAATTCTGCTTGTTATTAAAAGACTTTGGTCCGAGTTGATTTTGAAGGGAAAATTTGATTTCAATATTCTAGAAATCCACCGTTTTCTGCTAAAATATTTAATAAAATGCTTATTAAAATGTGAAGCTTTTGATCTCTACCAAGATAACATGACTGCCAGGGCACGATTATCTGCCTTGACTAAAGTAAAAATCCACTTTTGTCTTCCCTTATAAATACTGACTTTATTGACAAATAAAACTGATATTTCACAGTAGAGGTTAGTGGTTAGTGAATGGTTAGTGAAAACCAATCCAGATCTTAGTGACATCGATAATAAACCACAGTGATAATTAATTGGGGGTTAAAAAAAATTGAACCATAGTGCCAATGTGTTGAAAGTCATGAAAATGTAATGCACAAAGCCATTTTTAATTGTGTTTACTTCATATTTTAACTTTGAAATAAATACTAAGATTACCTTATTTTTATGCATTTTGTAGAAAATAAATCTTCACTGGAGAAATGGAATGTGAATCATCTCTCAAGCATTTAGCTATTCTCCAGAATAGAGCACAACTTACAGCCCTTTCCATTGAACTAACATATTCATTGAATTGCAAATGAAATCAAGACTTCAGATAAAGAAAAGCCCATCCTCCCTACATATACACAAAGATTAAATTTATATGCGATTTACCTAGCATACAACCAAAGCCAAATGTGTGTAAGATTGTATTGACAAAATTAACTAATGCAAATAAACTAGTGTAAATCATAGAATGCTTGCTGACAGGGACCCTGCCGTCTCTTAATAATATTAATGGTAAAAATCCCCCCTTACCCTTTGTAATACTTGTAAACAGTATGACAGATTAATTCAATTAGAATTAGTACTTGTTTAGAAAAACATTTATGCATATTGTCTTCACATCCCCCTGCTTTTATTAGTAATTGTGCAACAAATAACATGAGGGATGAGTGAGAAAAGTAAGGAAGCTCTGTGGTGATACATGCATGATGGATGGGGCATTAGGATCACAACGTGGTCAACGTTTTACCAGACAAGCAGAAGGCACAGGGAGGGTAGCACACTGGGAATGACCCGAGACTCGACGGCTCAGAGACAAACAACATGAAGGACAGCGGTTTGTAAGTGAGGGATGACAATAAGGTCCCCTGCAGCAGCTCAGATAACTCTCTCTGATCTTATTAACTTATTAACAGCTTATTAACAAAAAGTCTGCCAAGAACTCAAGTATAGGACCTACTTTGGCTACAGGCTGAATAGAAAGACTGGGAATGTATTTTTCTCCTTTGTCTAAATTCAGTTTCTCTGCTGTTAATGTTTCAGTGCCATGAAAGAAGGAACACGAGTCTTCAAATGTTAAAGAACACACAAGCCATTTCCATCAGTCTCCGTGATCTTCTGGAAGTGGTTAACTATGTATGAATAGGTTCATTATGAGCATTTAATAGGAAAGTGCATTTAAGCTGCAGGTTGTGCATAAAGAATGCGAGTCACTTTAATTTAAAATGCATGATTTCCAACTCGCCTTTTTAAAACACGAATGTCTTGAAAAGACTGAAAATTCATTTCATTTGTTTCATTTTTTATTTCCTTTCATCTCTTACTCTTTAAAAAGTTAAAATAAAAATATTTTCTAATAACACATTTGTAAGGCAATCACATTGGACTGTACCATACTTTACAAAAGCAATTTTTAAAATTAACATTTAGATTTTATTTACCGAGATGTTATATTATACCAAATGTGAAATCCAGTTAAAACTGCAACAAATCCATAGCTTTTTGTTTTTGTAGGTTTGTTGTGCAAGGGAACATAAAACAGTGGGGACGTAGTAAATACATCAGTTTAAGTGCAAACCTGATGTTAAAACTGCTGGCATGGGTAATCTATAACTTGCTAAGTTTTAATCTGGCCTTCTCATTCTCAGAAAGTCAAAAATGTGAAGGAAACCAGAACTGAAGATAAGGGTTTTGATAACGCAATTACTGATAGCCATATCCTTTAGTTTATTATCTATTTCAGATTTAACGCTGAACTGAAGTATCTGCTTTAGTGTATTTTTCTCTTCTTGTTCTTTTACCTGAATAAACCAAGTCAGTCCCTCAAAATGTTGCTTCAAATGAAGAATGACATGGGATTCCCATGAATGGACCAGGCATGTTCCCCAAGACTGAGGACAACACAACCAAAGCCCTCCCGCCCTTCAGAGACAGGTGAAAGCAGAGAAGAAGAGAGATGGTAATGACCTGGCGACTTGCTTTAAACCTTGGTAGGCCAGACCAAGCTCCCCATCTTCATTCAAATACCCCCAGTCCTGGGCCTTGCTGGAAACCACAGAAGCAGGAGGAAGCGAGAGAGAAGCAGGATAAGGTGACAGAGAAGAGAAGACAAAGCAAGACAGGTTAATTGCACCAGAAAGGAGGAGTTGAAATAAATATATGTATCTATATATATCAATTTAGAAAAGGAAGTCCTAGGTTGAGTCAGAGAGGAAAAAAAAAAACTCTCAACACACTGTTTCTGCCACATTAAGTCAAAAGTAGATTCTATGGGTATGACAGATGACTACACTTCATAGCAGGGTTTATTAAACTTTTCAATTGAATCCAGGTCAGGGCCATGTTCCAAAAGCATTTTCATCCGGCATCATTCTTTAGAAACTGCAAATGTTATGCAGTCTAAAAGGTTTAAGGTTTCTGCACGGACTCTACAATTTCAATCCTGACATTCTATCTGATGCAAGTTCATTGTGTTTTGTGATGAAAAAAAGGTGTCAGGTTGGTATACTGGTGAATGTTTATGAATCTAGGTCAGAGGAAGTTAAACCACACCAAACTTGAGGACAATTTCTTTATTTTACTTAATCTAGAAATGTCATAGGTGTATGTGAAATCAGAATAATGTGAGGTTCTCTGGTGTTTAATTTAAGGCATTCAATAGTGTTAGGGCTGACTGAGAGCCTGTCTGTCGAGTGGTTTCTATACTGCAGGAATTTGCACACACCTGTGCAGGGCATCACTGATATCTGCCTTTTCACAAAGATGCACAGTATTACTCACAGTATTAGCCCACAACCCGTATGTATCACTCAATACTGTTCCAGCACCTTTTGTCTGTGCCATAATACTCCTTCCAATAAAAAAAGTTAAAAAAAAGTCAAAGATCCCAGGAGAGCCAATTTTATGTTAATGTGACTGTACGTTCAGTTTTTTCTTTTCTTTCACTGGAGTGGGAAACCTTGTATTATGTAGAATATAATATGACAAAACAGGATTGTTCTGATGAGGACCTGAGACTTAAACAACCTCTATCCTGGCATTTTCTCAGTGTTTCTCTCACAGCATTCTGTTTGTGCTGTTGCCCCTATTTAGCACTGCTTGCTACTCTCGGATTAAAAGAGTAGAGAAATACTCAAGCATCTTCCAACTGATGTGGCTGGCGTCTGTGTTGCCAGAGCACTGTCTCTGTCCCTCTCTTGCTCTGTGCAGCTCCAACAGCTGCAGCTAGGAAAGCACAGCAGACTGGCAGCATCATTAAGTCTGAGGTTCTCAAATATCACTTTGGGACTGTTGAAAGATTAAAATGCACATCCCCTTCTGCACTTTCCTGATTTCAGATCAAATCTGTCAGTTTCCCCAGATGTACTTTTCATTTTTAATTCATTATTTTTTTATTAACATTGATCAACAGCTGAAAAGCATCCCCTTTATGTTTGTGACTCCTCTCTGTGGCTCCCTTTTGGAAATCGTACAACTATTTTTAAAATATCTTGATCACATTTAATAAGATTTGCCAGATGTTCTGTGATGCCAATATGATCTTGCACTCTGTGAGAAGAGAAACTGATAAGTTTCATGCTTTTCTCAGAATGGAAAATACTTCCTTACACAACTGAATCATTTTTGTTTGTAAATGCCATCAGAAGTACATGCATATATCTGTTGCTTGCCAACTACATTAGTCTGTGGTCTTGCATACTGTATTTTGCTTACTGTAATTCAGGGGAAAAAGCCTTTTAAATTTTGATTATATAATACTTTTGGTGCAATCTTTAATTTTAAAGAATTATGACACTTTTCAGGCAGCTTTATTTGGATTCCATAGAGCATTTCTACAGGACCATTTTCAATAGACAGGAACTATTTGGCTACAGTAGATCTGGTCAATTTCCTAATTGTGCAAGTGTTCTCTGTGGGAATTTCTGACCTAGCACTGAGATTGTGAGCACTGCAAAACACTTCTCATCAGCACTGTGATTATTGATTGGTGTTCATGAGTGCAAGGCTAAGAGGTAAACTTTAGGTTTCCATTATGAAAGGCTGTGATTTAATGTCTTACTGCCCACAGACCTGCATCTTCGTGGTGGATGAAAACAACACAATTATTAATTCATTCACAGAACAGAGTCACTGATTGAAATTATGCTGCTGAACATGCTGCTAATTGGCCGTTTTAAAGCTCAGATTACGTGGGCTCGGCAGCCCAGGGTTCATTCCTGATATTTTGACATCAGCTTAAGGGCTACATAAAACAATTGTTGGGTTAGAGAACAACACTAACTGACTCATAACACTGAATAACAGTTGATTGAGTTTGTGATGACTAATTTGCACTAAGGGAAGAAACGAGGAAACCTGAATTAAAAACAGTTTCGACAAACATGAAGAAATCCCACCCTCTCCAACCAGGGACATTTATGGTACATTGAATCATGGAGTTTATTTCTATTCTCTTTCCCATTATTAAACTGACATTTAGCAAAATAGCTCCTGATACACACAGTCAATGTCTCTCGCCCAGTATTGCTACATCGAGTGTGACTGAATCCAATCCACTTTGAACAGGCTTCAGTTCATCAGTTCTTCGGGGTAAAGCTGTTTTGCAGCATGCTAAATTATATTATTCTTCAACACAGCAAACTTCGCACTCTTCCTAGGATCTGTGAGGCAGGACAACTCGGTATAATATAAATGTACATTTGAATTAAAAATAAAATCTCTTTATTGGGGACAGGCAGCTCTTCTGAAGGGCTTCGCCAAACATTAACTTTTTCCCTCTATTAATTCAATAGTTGAAAATTAGTTTGACTTGGAGTGTTTTTCTCACAATGAACCAGAAAGTCATCACACTGCCATCTCTTACTTGTTTCAACAAAAGCCACTGACATTCGTGAATCAAGATCTCTATAAATATATATTTTCCAATTATTTTTTCAAAAAATAATGTTTTTTGTTGATGTTCACAGCATTTTTGTGCACATTGTCAATATGTGCACAAAACTAATTTTTATTATAAATCATATAATAAATTATTCTATATATGTTTTAAAGTAGTTATGCATGAGTGTTAAAGCTGACAATTTATTTTATATCAGGGATAATCAAAAATATATTGTGGATATGCATAGACGTAGGTTTAGGGGGGGCCGGGGGGCCGGGGGGCCGGGGGACACCCCCCCCACAAATGTTGAGAGAATGTTACATTGTCCCCCCCAATAATGCATGCCTGGCTCCACAGGTGTAGGGAACATGTCCCTCCCAATTCTGAAACCAAACCTACACCACTGTGGATATGTATTTCTGTGAACATCTAGAGTGATACCTGTGTTGGCCTCCACAGTCTTTTCCACTTACTTTTTGGACTCACACATCCCATGGTAGGCTTTAATAGCATCGTCTCTGCTCATTTCATTCTTGCTGTTAGTCCATTCAGGCATGGTATTGGTTTCCTGCACAAACAGTGGCAATGTCAGTGTAAGAAAATAAACCACGTAACACTCATTTATGTTCCTATAGAAAGGCAAGATGTCAAGCAATGCATAGAAGAAAACAAAAAGAACAGAATGAGATGTTTATATATAGTCACAGAACCTACATACTTCACACATATTGTGTTCAATGGGTGATATATGGAAGTGCATTTACTGAGGGTACTTCATATAAAATCCATTGGGGTTTCTCTGCTAAGGTTTTGATTGTCAACCTGCATATAAAGCTGCAATCAACTATCTTTAGGTGATTTATTTTCGTTCTCGATTTCATTGGCATCTGGATCTAGGGATTTAATGATTTAACCTGTTAAATTCACCTGTCGTTATACATGGTTTGCAGATATTGATTATGGCATGAGTCACTGAGGATTCTGCACACATTTGTTTTGTGAACCGCATGTTCTAAGAGTGTCAAATGAGAATTAGGGTTAAGATGAACTGCAGTCATGATTTGCTGTCATCGTAGTTTATTGTTTTTTTCAATGATCACATACGGTCTTCAATTTATCATACAAGCAAGAATATTATACCCTCATCTTGTAAGATTAGATGCTTTCAAGTCTGACTAGGAGGAACGTGCCACCAACACAAAAGCACACAGACAGCTTAAACAGCATGAAATGTTAAAGTAAATACTGAATGAATACTGAAGTGAGATAATACTAACAGAAAAAAGTGTCACCAAGACGGTACATATTTATAGTTAATGTTTTCAATGATATTGTTTCTCTAGGGGTTTGCAGTTCTGTCCCCAACCCAAGGTGTCCAATTCCCTTGTGTTGCTTCTTTATTTAACTTGAGAGCCCAAAAAACAACAACATGAATACAGCTTCCAGACGAACCAGGGTTAATTTAGGTTGAAGTTACTTCCGCTGCTTTAAAAAAAAAGTCAGATTTGTGGGGCTTTTTAATAATGGTGTATAATTAAATGCTGATAATTAAACAGAGCAATGCAGAAAGCTCCAGAGTCATGGATCATTCAGCAGTCAATAGTCTTGACTCCCTGTGCCAAAAGAACCAGAAAAACCCATTATATCTAATTGGTTCACAGCAGTGCTTTTGAAAATGAAAACTGTGCTCACGTCTTATTTTTTGCCATTTTCTTTGGGCTCACTTCATTCAAGTTGCAATGTTATAAACAACAGCAAAGGGGGAAATGATTTAATTCACCAGAATTCAAAAGCTGTGCAGATAACACTAGAACGGACATGATCAAATTAACCCGTGTTTGTGCTCTGTGTTGTGTGAAACCAAAACGTCTGCTGACTGGATGTGCAATTGAAATCATTCCATTATATAAATAAAAAATGAACACCACACCACAAAATGTGTGTCGTGCATGTTATTTGCCCCTACTGAAATTAAAAACATGATGGGATCTTGTTTGTTACATGTCTGCCTCAAATCTAGATGGTTCTTAGTAGTTGTGATAATTCACCTGCAAATTAAAGTCTAAATTTCACAAAAGCACTGAGAGAAATATTGGCTTCATATGCAGGCAGTCCTACAGACCCAGTATATATTTTTGGAGGGATACGTAGGAAGTTTATGTAAGCTCAGCATTGTAGAAGATGACTTACAATCTGTTTGGCTGGTTCCTTCTGCTGGGCGGAGCTCACAATCTGCGCCCTCAGGATAAGCACCTCCTCTTTGCGCACCTCCAGCTCCTCATTGGCTCCCTTCAGCTGGTTGAGCAGTAGGTTGTAGCTCTCCTGCAGCTCATTGGATGAGTTGTTGTTGGTGGCCCGTTCCGCGATGGCTTTCCTCAGTTCGTTCAGGTCATTCTTCAGCTTCTTGTTCTCGGACTCCAGCTCCTGCCTCTGTTGGGAGGATACAAAAAAAAGAGTTGGGAACACAGTGGGAGGCAGTTACAGCTTGGTTAGGCTTGACAAGTTTCCACTGAAATGGATTTAGCTTTTTTGCCAACACAGCAAAGCAAAAACCTTGGATGTCTAAAATTGACTGTATACAAATGAATGAAACACTAATATTTATTTTCTTTCAAGGTGGTACAAATAATGCTGAATTATTCTAACATTTCCATAATTTGCTTTACAGGAAGCAAACAAAAACAATTCCAGATTCTAAATGATGTGGGTTATTGTGGATCACCAAATTATGATTTTTATTATTGTATAATGTGGTTTTATTATTTAAGTTGTAATATTATATTAAGTAAATGGTTTTGTGAAATGTCCCCTATTGATTACTTAGTTTGCCTGAAACCAAGTACCAGTGTTCACAGGCTGTTTCTAAACAACACTAACTCTTAATACACAAAACACTGGTTTGTGGTTTAAGTCAGTTTGGCAGTTTAACATAGGTAAAGCAAGTATGAAGGTGGAAAGTTAAATCCACGTTTCACATAAAAAAAAAATCAAATTTCAATATAAATGTATAATTAACATTTTCACACAACTAAAAATTTGTGTATTGTGACTTCTTAATGATCGTTATGAAATGAGGGAATTATATGTTAAACAGGTAATCGACAAATATGCATATTTGGTGAACATTATTGCTACAGTCCCGTGTTTTGATATGTTCACATTTATCATTAAATTGATGTTGACTGCACTTCTTGATTACATAATAGGAACTTGTCACCAAGTTGAGTTGTTTGTACCTGCTTTTAAAATCTAATTTTAAAACAAAATTACAGCTCTGTTTTGAGTCTCTGGCTTTTTAACCTTTTTCATTCATCGCCACTATGTCCTCCTCATGTGCGTGTGGGAGTTGAAAAGCAGAGAGCTACAATTACAGAGCACAGGGTGAATGCCAGGAACCAGATAAACAAGATAAATACAAAAGCTTCCAATGTCTAATTTCTCCAAAACATGTTTTCACGTCTTCTTAACTGTAAAAGTATGGGTAGCTGTTTTTTGCCAGGGGTTTCTTCACTCTATGCAACAGAAACCAATTATCTAGTACCTGGTTGATACTTTAGAGTTTGTAGGTGGGTCCATGTTGTACTGGACTCTTGGCCTAGGTTGTTCAACAGGGAGCATTAGATGTTGAGTACAATTGCTCTTAATGGAACTCATCACTGACAGACCTGTTCAATGACATTTTTAAATGAAATGAACCTCTTTTTAACAGGCCAAGCAGTGCGGTAGGTATCTTGAACTGAATTACAGTAATATACAATACACAAGTAAACCAGTTTCTCTATTCTGCTCCATCCATCAACATTCTGCAGTGCTAGGGAAAAACAAACAGTTGCCATCCAGTCAGTTGAATTAAACTCTTTGATTAGATGAGAAATAGATATTCCCCCTGCTTACTTCTATCCTTTACATCTCCCTGACCTTGCACAAGCTAAATTAACTAACCATGACTAATTAAAAAAACAATTGACTTTAGATGTGCGTGATTTGGATTTTTCAATGCTATAATTTATGCCTCCCAACGCAGCCCCTTGACTTAATATCCAATCTAGTTTTCAGAGCATGATCCTAGCTCTACCCACCGATGAACAGCTCCAGGCTTGTTTCACAACCAAAAGATATTCCAGACACAGAGATCAGAGAATATTCTCAGTTACTGATGAAAGGCCATGGGAGAGCCACCAAACAAACTTTTCAAGGTTTAATTCATGAAACGAGTAGAAAACCCTTCGGATTAGTTTTGAAACCTCTGACGGTATATTTTTTTTCTCCAGCTGGGTTCGTCAATTCCTAGATTTCTACCTTAAATGATACTGACCTATTACAAAAAAAAAAAAAACTTTCAACCAAGAATATGGCCATAGCTGCTTTACTTGTCTGTCTGTCTATAAACTGTAAGTGTAGCCGGTTCTGGATGTGTGGGTCCAGGAGGAATTGGTAAAAAGGATCTAACTAATCATTTTGTCTGTGTTGAGATAAGTAATCTACAGAAATAATGTATGAAGTATGAAGATACCAAGAATCTTACAGCACACTTCCAATGCCCTGATCACTTCAGTTCTACAAAGAGTTCCCATTGTAACGTAGACATTTTGTGTTAGAGTGCTTAATCTTCATGCATTTCAGGTTCCTTTTTTGTGAGTTTCAAGGATGAATTGTCATTCGTCAATTACAGAGCGGTGCTGTGGTGAAGCATGGTTTCTAATCCAGGGCCTCACTGTCACAGATTCCCACCTGACATCCACACACTCTGCCAGGCTGCATTTGACAAAGTTATTTTGAATATACTTATACATAGTTTTTACAATATGGAAGTTGTAATATGAACAAAATCACACAGGGAGTGGCAGAAGGCATACATCACTCCTCTAAACTGCCTTCTTCCTTGTTTTCCAGGTTTGATTGCTGGGCTTAATTTAATTAAAGGGCTTACTGTTATGAAAACTGAAGGCAATAATAAAACGAAATAAAATAATATTCTAGGTTTTGCGTCAGCTATTGCAGTAAAATGCACCATTAGGACAATAAACCACAATCATCTCTGCAGGTAGAGCTTATAAAAGAATGTCAGGAATTTTCTATTTTTGCACTTTTCACATTGGAAATGACACACTAATACTTAAGTACATAAATAGACACATACATTGATAAACAGCTGAATGCATAAAGAAAACACTGAGGTACAGCCTTTCAGACACAAAACTAATTAAGGCAAAACCAAAAGAAGAATGAAATCAGCTATGGTGTTATGGGTTTGTCTATGGTTGTAAACAATATGGCTAATCTGCCTAGAGAAACCATGGCTTTTCTTGACGTTTTGATAAGCAGTTGACAGCAGATAAACATGCTATATAGTCCGTTACTCACTCACCCATAATCCAAAGAGCAAGAAGGAGAATGGCAACAGGCAGGTACGTACATAGACAAATATAAGAAAAAGAAAAACAGACATGTCGAGCAGTGCATGTGGTGGCGTTCGGGGCAGTGTTTAAGCAGACAGAGATATGGATCTGTACCTTGAGACTATTGTAGGCTGAGTCGCCGTTGGAGTCTTGATCAGCCGAGTTCTTGTTCTCATTCCCCTGCGAGATAAAACAACAAAGAAATTGACTTGAGATAACGATGCAATCGTCTCCCTAAAACATGGCAATCTGTTGATAATCAGATGCCAATGCCGAGAAGGGCTTTAAAGGCACAGCACGATAAACATGTCATTTTAATTAATGTTGCATGGCTCACGGGTGTACAATCAGTTCTACCTGAGCTCTAAACTATCCAATTAGAATACTTATTGGCTTCATTGGAGCCATTTAAATGATCAGGATCTTGGCAGCTTCAGAGACCTACAAAACCTACTGCACTGTAGTCATCCAGAGCCAGGATTGTACTACCATTAGTATCCTTCAACAGAGTCTCAGGACTGCAGCAGATCGCCGTGAAGAGCATATTACCTTCCCCTGGTTCAACAAACCAAAGCTGAATCTTAGGGGGAGATCTAATAGTGCCATTGAAGATATGAGAGTAGCAAACAAGGGGTCAAACAAACAAATAAACACTGTACTGTGTAATGCATGCCCCTGACTGCCAAACATTAGAAACGGAGAGGGAGCAAGACCTTGCGGTTCACCAGCTCCTCCATCTTCTCCAAGTCAGTCTGCAGCCGACGTCTCTCCTGCTCCAGCTCCCGCACCCTCTTCTGCAGCTTCATAAACAGGCTGATATCCATGGCTGCCTTCTCCAGGCCCATCTCCTATAACACCAATAAGAGAAAGGGCTTTGGTTAGAATACTGTGGTACCAAAGATGTACATATCTGTGGAGCGATAACTCATAGCTAAATAAAGTGAGAGAATGGTGCACGCTGACTACAAAACCAAGATAGAAAATAAAAGTACACATACATTCAATAATGGGCACTATTATGCTGTTTTAGCACTCCAGTGTTAATCTTTTAATAGACCTTGTGTAGCAAAGTAATGTTTCACGATCATTGTGACATAACTTTTTTTATAACCTATAACTTTTAAGTCACCTTGGATAAAGGAGTTGGCCAAACAAATACGAAATAATAATAATACAAATGACACTAATCTGAATATATCAGACTTGCACACCCCTCTTCCCAGCCGCTATGGAGACAGTGATCCTGTTACCTCCACTTGCTGTATGGTGTCCTCTGTGTCGCCCACCTCGGAGGTAGAGATAGAGGGGTAGTTGGAATCAGATTCCAGGCTGCTCTGGTTGGATGGGTTCCTCCTGTGTCCAGGCTGGAACTGAGAGAGAGAGTGAGAGAAGAATTAGACTAACATCAAATAACTTTTCACATTTTTGTGGCCAACTTCAAAGGTTGCACTGGTACCCTTCACTTGCTGTATTAAAAAGGACACTAAAGCTGGGGGGGACAAATCACTTCTATGTGTGGCAGTGCAGTGGGATACCAAAAGCTCAACTATGGTAGCCCACCGCAGATCTTGGTATCCCACATTTCCATTTAACACTCCAATAAATACATTGTAGACAGATCTAATTTCCAAGGTGGTAAATGGTTCAGAACAGAAAAACACAATTTTAGCAACTTAATTACTAGTAGTCCCACAGGCTTTGGGACATTTGATAGTCCAGTCCCAATTTTTGGCAGTCCCGGGGGTCCGGAATACTGATTTGTCCACCCCTGCTAAAGAGATCTCCAGCCCCCAGGTCATCGAATCATCTTGTCACACTGTTAGGCTCATCAGAGCCCTGGGTTGGTAGCATGCTGTGAGTACAGGGTGTTGTGTAGGGAAGGTAGGGGAGTGGAGAGGAGGGTCTGTTGCTTTTGCAGTGTTTTTCCATATTTTGTCACAGCGAAATGTACATTTTACTGAGGGTAGGTAATCCTTTAATACTTCTGCTATTTCCAAGCAAGATATTAAAATAGGCACAACACCCACAACCGGGTTTTAAGGATATGTCTGGAAACCCATCTTCATCTGATGGTCACCTGGACAAACTGCCCCACACCATGCTCTCCTTCTTGCTCTCCTGTTACCTTGGCCAGTGAGATCTCCTCCTGCAGATTCTCGTATCTCTGTTCCAGCCGGGAGTATTCCTTCACCAGGTTTTGATAGCGCAGTCGCTCCTCGTTCAGCTCCGCCTGTACCTGGCCCTCTTTCACAGACACTCTGCTGACCTGGTCTGAGAGGAAAAGGACACTCAGAAAATCATATGTTCTCTCACTCCCCACCACGGAAGAATGTGTGAGCAGGCACAGAAACTAGTGGACTTTCTGACTCCAGCACAGTACTGAGTGTATGTCTGCTCATACATAATGTTTACAGTGCACAATCAGATATAATGAAGAAGTAGAAAAAACACAAAAAACACTGAGTGAGATTAACTGTTATTTTGTGTTGACCTGTTTTTATCTCTTTGCTAAATGAAGTGAAAAACAGAAGTAACAGTTAACAACAGCAGCCAAAGCTTGAGACTCCATCATCGTTAGAAAGTGGTCTAATCTGTTGTGATGTAGTAGCCGTGTACCGTATCAAGTGCATCCCTGTAACGCAAACCGCAGTACAACTTAAACCCTGCAAGTTATTCAACTACTGTAATTCTATTGACAAAAACACTCTCCCCTACTTACTAAACATACAGATGCATAAGACCCTAATTAAAAACAAAATGAAGGTACTGATTAAACCGAACAAAACCGATCGAACCACCAAACCAGAGAAGGCAGTTTAGACAATCAATTAGTGTGGCTAATTGAACACAAAATATAATCTGCTAAGGTTTAAAGGGAGTCCAATCAAGTGCACTGGGAAACTGATTCCATGTTCCATGCTTTAGGTATGCTATCAGCCTTCTCCTTTTTTAAATGCATCCCAACAGTGGAAGTGTTTAGTTCTCCTAAATAGTCCTGTTTAGTTTGTGTCAAAAACATTATCTGTTCATCAATGTTAATGTGTCAGATTTTGCAATGCTTGAGTTCCTGGTGGGATGTAGCATTAGCAGGTCCCAATATGCAACATTTAGAATAAATAAATGCATTGAACACTGCGATAGCTCAGCTTTCATTAAAAACAAAACCTGCCGGGTTATAGCTTAACACCAACAATAAAAACCTTACGTAAAAAGTAACTTTGCTGGGTGCCATAGAATAATTATTGCAGCACCTTCCATCTCCGATACGGCTTCTTGATGAATGACATCTTCACAATGCCTTGGGGCTCTCCTGCAGTACACCGCACGGTTTTATTAACAAATATAAAGAACAAAAGCTGTAAAAATTAAATCAATGCACTTCTACAGCCGCTTATGGCTTCTCAATTACTCTTCTCAGCAAACTCCATTCAGGCAGCTCTGGACTGAAGGAGCATTGAGAAAAGCAGGGGCGATGCTGGCGGCCGTCCAGGTCCTGGAGGACAGCTGACACAATTTCTCAATTTCTCACTGCTCACTGCGTATTCCCTTGGACAGTGCTGTCACTGAGAGAGGGTGCACATTGAATCCTCCATACATTGGGATGCGTCAGTGTAATTGCTGAAGTGCTTCATTAGAACAGCATCTTTTAGCAACAGCATCCGGCATTTAGGAGTGGATAAATGCTCCAATTTGCACCTAAATACACTGATTTGACTCCAGCATTGAATCCTTTTGTGTATATTTTCAAAGGCGGCATTTGGCAAGTGGTTAAGTTCAACTTGTGGCTTATTTTTTTGGCATGGAAAAGTTAGGAGAGTGGACCAACATCTAAAACCCCTGCATATCACATATTTATACAGCTGCAGGAAAGTGGAGTGCTTTTGCTTTAAAGTTGACAGCAGCCTTAGACCTGGTCCTGGTCCTTGAAGTCACCTCAAATCAGGAAACAATGGACATTACACAAGCAAGCAACACCAACGTGCTTCATTGCCAATACCGAACCAAGCAAATTTCCTATATTTAGCAGATTTATAAATGCTACCCAAGGGAATTAAATACTGTATTTAAGAGCCAAAATCAAAACAAAGCAAGGAATAAGGACCCTGAAAAGATGGTGGCAATTTAGCTTTTGTGTGAGAAAGTGAGTAGTCTGATCTCAAGTCTCACCTTCCTTGTTCTTGGACTGGTTCTGAATCCTCTGGTTCATTTCCTCCTTCTCATCTTTCAGCAGGGAATTTTCTTTCTCCAGATCCTCCACTCTCTGCACGAAATTAATGCCATTCACACAGGTCAGCTACAAACACTCACTGGCACAGTCTGGCAGTCTCACACATTCAGAAGATTTTCTCTTCTTTACCCCTTTCGCATACTTAAAAAAACGCAAACAGCCCAGACTGTTCTAAAAAACAAAAAATCTTATTTAGCCATTTGCTTTGGTAAACAAGTTCATTGATTGTGACACGAAGGTGAACCAAACCTTGTGTACACCTGAAACAGTGAAGTTGAAGAACATGTTCGAATCCTTCGGGGAAAGTAACCGAGCACTCCCACCTGCTGTGACTGAATTTTCAAAGCACAAAAATAAACCTCCTTTCTGCAATTCACAGCACCGCATTACCATGAACAAGCTGCAGAAATTAGTCTGTATATCAGGAGTCTAAAACATTCAAAACTGACTTTGGAACTCGCAAGTGCATTTTAATTCAATCAAAATCACTAAATAAAAACATAAAAAGTTGTATAAGGTTTAAAAAGTACTCGCCTATCCCATTTTCACTTAAAGGGAGGATACTAACTACCACAAAATGCCAGGTAGAGAGAAAAAACAAAACATCCATAGTTCCCATGAGATATAAAAGAAAGGAATATGTGCTTCTGAATGTGTATACCTGCCAAATTCTACCTGGAGCTCAGTCTGGTCAGCAGTTTATGTAAATCCTGCTCAGTTTGTTTCAGTGATGTCTATAATGTGTGTCCAATCTATAACCAGGTAGAGAGTTTTTCCACCTTTTATCATAATCAGTATTATAAAGGTTAATGTGTGTTTGTGTGCAAATGAACAGTACCTTCTTAATGGTCTCTGCAGACCTGACAGTCTAAACGATTTCAAATTCGGAAACAAAGGGAGCATTTGGATCTCTACAAAAAAGAAGCTATCGGTTTCCGTGGCTGTTTAACACAGAGTAAAAAGACACAGATATCCTTGAGAACAGATTAGCTTTTTTCAGAAGGAGTACGAACAACACACGATGCTCAGGAATGTGTGTGAATTTGAGATATTTGGTAACCAGAGATGACCCCCGGTGCGTGCACACATAAAACACTTCATTCGGCTAAATTCTGAGACTTAATTCAGTTCAGGTATGAGCGGTTATAGAAAAAAGAAAAATCAATACTGTGAAAAAGACAGCAGATTGAGGGAGGAACTCTCTACCAACCAATATTTTTTTGGATATTGTACTTGACATGTACAAATTTAGGGCATGATTAATGTCACCTTAAAAAATATAGTAGAATGTTAATTACAAAAAAAAAAAGAGAAATACATTAAACATAATATTAAATATACCAGTACATTACTGTTAGTATATAAGTAACATAGACATGAGCATCTTAAAAATAACCAAAAGCCCTTACATTTTAGAGTCTCCATTTAAAAACCAATTCAATGGACTAAAGAGTTTAAGCACTCTTGTGGAGCAGTAACTCCACTAGGACTCAATATTTCATGTTCCTTATGAGGGCATATGACGCAAGAAAACTCTGAGGGAGTGAGAGATTTCATGGATAAAGTACATTTTAGTCTTCTTTTATTATCTTATAAAAGGATTATCTTATGTAAAACAATAAATAAATACATAAGCAGCATGACCAAAATAGCCTCCTCTCATTTGTCACCTTTCTGAAGTTCGTTGACAAGCTGGCAGTGCATTAGTGGTTTCAGCTCATTAATAATCAAAGATTGCAGGCTTCGCTATGCCGTTCAGGGGGATAATGTGCAGAGCTGGATGGGAACCCACCTTGCGCAGGCTGGCTTTCTCGGTGGAGTACTCCTCCTCCAGCTGCTTCCTCTGGGAGTGCGCGCTCTCCAGCTCGGCCCGCAGCCGCTCCAGCTCTTCCTGCAGGGTGCCCAACTGGTTGCCGTCGTCTTTGTGGTCGCGGAAGTATTGCACCTCCTTCTGCAGCTTCTGCACCTCGGTGGCGTAGTTGTTGTTGGCGATGGTCAGCAGCTCGTTCTGGGCCTTGTACTCCTTGTTCTGGAGGAGGACAGAAGCAGGTAAGCAGAGGCTCGAGCCCATTTCCAAGGCTCAGGATGGTATGCAAAGCCATGAGGCGTTTCCAGCAGATAAGGACCCAAAAATCAAGATAAATAGCCAAATTGTGAGAACTTCACAGAACAGCCAACCTCCACCATTGGATACTGAGGGCGAAAGAGAGCATGACACATAGAGCGCAGCTGTTTTGGGAAACCGCTGATTTCTAATGATGCATCTTAACCTTCAGGGATCAGAGAGGTACCTACATGGACAACAACATTTCCACTCTGTGGTCTGCATTTCTTTCTCAAAATAAAAGACAATCAGAATTTACAAGTAGGACCACACCCATGAAATGCAGTACCCATTTTATCTGCAGCACCTCACTGTCCTATTGACAAGAGGGAGACATAAGAAAGAACTCGGGCACAATGGGGAGCCAATTTAGGTAGGAAAAGCCTGGATTTAACCAGGACACGGCTGATGTATCAATATCACAACAAGTCACCTGTTATGATATCAGCAAGCATGAATTTGGAGTTTAAACCAGTTTTTTTTTTTTTGCCTTGTGTAATATCACGAGACCCTGTTACCTGATCGTCCACTTTGCGTTGCAGCTGCACAATCTTATTCTCCATGCCGATGTTGAGCTTCTTGAAGTGCTCTGCAGAGCGTGCCTCGATCTTCAGCTGCTTCAGCTCCTTCTTGGCCTGCAGGCGGCGGAAGCCACACTGGATGATAACGGCAGCGTTGCGAGCGCGACGGAACTTCCTCCTCTCCATCCAGCCCCTCACCGACTTCTGAATGATCGTAGCCTTGTGGTGTAACAGGAACTGAGAAGGGAGGTTGAAGAAAAATGAAATAAAATAAAAGAGGCATAGCATCCTTACCACCACGGTAACACATACAGGAACGGCACAGGTATTGCATGGGCTTGAGAGCATCAGACTCTAGTGCTCCCTCACACCATCACTCTCCAACACTCAGCATCAAGTCATGGCTTTAGAAGACAATTTTACTGAGATGGTCAGTGAGCACAAGAAGAATGTCTTCTGCAAAGTATGCAAAACATATCACATGCAAAGTTGATAAACTCCAGATTAGTGCAATGTACTCTTGTAGTAAAAAGGTGTGTTTAGGACTGAAATCAGGAGTCACTGCTTTACATACAGAGTTATGACTCTCTAGTATGAAACAGCAATTTATTTAGCTGAAAATGAGGATTACTAGCATTGCTTGATGGTGTGCATTTTAAGCATGTATGCATATCTTGCTGTATATCAAACAGAGCTACAAATGTGGACACTGGACACGCCCCCAGACCTGGACAGGATTGTGCAGTGAAATTGTCACATGGTCAACATGGATAGTTCTTTTGGGAAATGCTTGGTGTTATGTGGCAGTCTTCCCCTGTGTGTCCTATCAGGCTGGCCCGGTGCACAATGATGATCTTTATAACCGCAGCTATACGGGTTCTCTATCGCAGGAGAGATGCACATTTTAATGTGTCAGAAGGCTGTTGCAGAGGATGCATAAACACAGCTGTAGTAGGGACATAGTCTGAGATGAACAGAAGTACCTCTTTGTATATCCGCCTGGTGAACATGCCTCGTGAGAAGGCCTGGATGGTGGTGACAGCGTGTCGCACGTTCAAATACGCCCTGCGTTCCCGCAGCATCCTGTATTGTTTCTGGAATATCACAGCAGCACGAGTCCTTCTCAGATCCTCTGCCAGTCTAGAGAGAAACAAACAGGTCACTCAGCATCTGCAAAATAGATGGTTATTTTACACCCGCCACCGACTTGTCAAAACCCTATCAGAAAAATAAACTTCCAGTTGATAATACAGAGAGACAACCCAAAATAGACTGCTTTGCCCTTTTTAGGTTTAGACGTTTGCAGATAGATGATAATGGTGCCTGATAACAAAACGAATAATGTTTCAGTTGTTTCGGGCTAGAGAATAGGGAACAGGAGCATAGAGTGTCAAAATATTAATGACAACATGATGTGTCTTTTTTTCAGACTACCTCAGAACATTTTGAACGACCATTTCACAAACAAGAAAAACTTACCAATGAAAAAAACACGTTATTCTATCCCAGTCAATCCCATGTTTACTCAGGAGTAAATAGATGAAGAAAAAAACACACAAAAATACAATACTAACACATTTATTAAATTTCCCTAAATAACTGCTACAGTTGTCAGGCAACTAAAGACAAATAAAAACAAAAGTGAAGAAAGAAACTCCCAGCATATTTAGATCAGAAAACACAAAATCATGAAAAAATAATAACAAACAAACACAGAGGAGCAAAGGAAAAGGGAAAATTACAAAACTGTAGGAAGACAAGAGGACTGCAGCTGGGATGTCTGGGACTGACCTGCGAGCCAGGTAACCCCGGCCATATCTCTGCAGGGTGATGGCAGACTTCCTGATCTTCCTATACTTGACCCTCTGCAGCCACCCACGCACGCTCTTCTGGATCTTAATGCAGGCTGAGCGGAACTTGTCCGCTCGTAGTTTCTCCAGGTATGCCACCTGGCCGGCCCGGAAGAAGATCTTGTTTTTTCCAAACTGGAACTTGTCAGGGTCCTGTCCAAGGAAAAGCAGAAACTAGCAAATACGCAAACACACACATACACACACAGGACAGATGACCACAAGGGTTAATGTAACACTGCACTGAACAGAACTTTGAAAGTATAGATTTTCAAGGGCAAACAAAAATTTACAAAGGGGGCGCTGTTTTGGTTGTTTAACCCAGATGAAAAGACAGCAGGAAAGAAAAAGCTAACTGGATTGTCTGGTATTGAATAGACATGCATTCAAGTGCAGGAGTTGAGCTAGGGTTTTTTTAGTCACTATAAATATATCTCCAAACTCTCAGGAGAGCCAAGTATTAAAGCCCGGGGTGAAGATGTAAGCAGCTATGACAGTGGAAAAGACATGCTACCATGCCTCTCCTGAGAAGGCAGATCACTGTCTTCTCTGCTCAGCTCAAAAACGGCACTTAAAAGTATGGTTTTGTGTAGCCAATATCGAAACTGCTCACTTTTTTCAACTACGGCCTTCAAGGATTAACTTTCATTGGATGATACAGGAATATTGATACAAATCAAGATAAAACCATGAACGCCCTCGAATCAGAGTTATTTTTATATAATTGTGGTTACTTGAGAACATGTTGGTAAAATATGCTATTATGGAATTTATCTAAGATATCCTTTACATTTTATTGCACTGCTATCAATGTTATAGTTAATCCTTTATCTGTGATTGTTTATGTTTGTCTAGTTATTTTATTTATCCGAAACCTGAAAACTTCTATATATGGGGATATTTGCAGCTCATTGAATAAACATTTTAGTAGAACAAATTATTTAAAAAGCACACTACAGTACAGTCAACATTTTTTTTTTCATTATTAGCCTCAGAACATAATTAAAATGCAATGCCAGTTTATTAAACGGTGTGCACATTCCCGTTTTTAAAATGGTATTTATTTATTTTTCTTTATCTTCAGACCTGTAAGGCACAGGAAATCAATGTAACCCATAGAAATTAAGAATGATGTTAATTTGATTTTTACTGGATACACTTCCTCAGTGTTAAAAATTATATTAATTATTTGTCCCCATATTGGCCGGACACACTCAAAATATACTTTTACTGTAGTTGTATATTAACCATTGCATGAAAAAGCATCCTCTTATGTCCAAAAGCCTTAGGTGATTCATTGCTCTTCAAGGGAAATTCAAATGCAGATTTTATTCATATTCATATATATGTTTTAAATCAGCTGGAACCAGAGACTTCAATTTACCTCAGGAATTCTGAATTCTCAGTCAAAACAAGCACCATTTCTTTTTGAATATATACATGAGTGCCTATTTTCCTTTTTGTCAGTGGCAATACAGCAGTTTTGGATAGTCTAACATGAAGGAAAGTGCATTAAAATAATTTGTTATTCATAAACATAAAACTTTTAATAACTTTTTCTTAATGATGAATGACATTAAAAAATAGATGTATTAAAGGCTTACTTGATTGAGTTGTAAACCTGTCACAAACTAGTCAGAAATGTGGGATTACATGCAGAAATAATTTGTCTTTGCAGTTAAGCCAATGATGAATATTTAATTCTGGGCATTTCTGCAAGAAGCTGCATAAAACGGGGTGCAGATTGTGCAAATGAGGTGCACCATTTATTATAATGAGATGTAATAAAGCTGCCAGCGACACCTACAATTGTGCCAGTTAGTTAAGAGCTGTAGGGAAAACACTATAACCTTACCAAAATCAAAATAACAAATCAGGGACATACTTGCTAGCCAGACAATTATTGAGTCACTGCCTGACACCAGGAGAAGCAATGCTGTCCATGCGGGGCTGTAAATATCATCCACCCTGTGTTTCCTAGCCTCCGGGTCTTTATAGGGGACCGTGCAGCTGCTGGCATCTCCCAGTCCGCATTCCACGGCACATTACCAGGTGTGCTTAATGCGGTCATGTGACAAATGCATAAATCTGTTTTTCCCCTAAAAGCATGATTGAACTACAAGCCTTAAAACATTTTCTTCTTTTGAATTGCAGAGTTCCCTGACATGTTGGGCACAATAGAGTGCATTGTGAACAAGAAGATTTTCAGTTTTCAAAATATCCAATGTGGATTTTAGGAAGTCTCTAAAATATGAATAAAAGTTCATCATGAAGTAGGTCACTTACAATTACATAAATAAAATGATAGGCCAAAAATCAAGAGCTAGAAAAAGAACAAAGGAACTCACCAAGAATTAAGAAACTCTTCTATTTATTCAGCTGGGAAGGGAAAGACTCTTAAAAATGTAACATTATTATATGTGGTCAGTTATTAAGGTGTCATTGTTACTTTAAGATCTGATAAAAGCAATGAAATTCACCAAATAATTTCTGTAGGGGGGAGAAAACATAACCTAAAATCTATGTAATTTCCCTAATAATGTCCCTTTGCAATCTCTCCAGAAATTAAAAATGTGCATTCATAATTTATCATGAAGACTATGTATCCTAAGGGCTTTTCTTTCTTTGTTTGCTTCCATTTCAGGCTGCTACACACATTTAACCAGGTAACCACTCTGTGTATAGACATGACAAACATTCAACAGCATTCACAAATTAAGAGCGAGAACTAATTAATCTACAAGAGCTTTATTTTAGATCATGTGGGCTTCAAAGAATAAGGGGTAAAGAGGTCAAGCTTTCTAATAAAAACATCACCAAAGCAATAGCAGCAAGGATGTAATAAATGTGGTCTTATAGAGACAAGGAATGTGTTTTATGAAAGTCAAGCTGAAAGGTAATTTAGCAGATTTCCCATTGGTTTTACCACATATGTACCTTGTGATGCCAGAGCATCATGGCTAACTATATCTCTGAATGGTTTCTGATGTAAAGGAACCCTTCAGGAGATACAGGCTCTGATAATGCCACCAGGCACACTACAGTATATATTCACAACCCACACCTTAATCAGGGTCTCCAGCAGGTTCCTGCAGATAAGCTTTTTGTCAGAATTCGAGATGTCCTTCTTCTTCATCAGCACTCGGTATCTGTTAAAGAAGTCTGGATATGTCCACCTGAAACCCAAGATCACTCAGTCAGAGGATGAGAGCTCCACTGGCAGGCAGAGAAATCATCACACATCACCACTGCACTCGAATTCACCTCACATTTATACGGATACAGATAATGTACTGAGCTGCTTTGCTGCTTTATTTCCCCATATCTGGAGGGTACACATGGGGAAAAGGAGTGTCATGTATTTTAAGTGCCTTTTGAGCCCACTCTGCGTCAGTTAAACACACAGATAAAATCAAAACAAGTCCATAAACAGAAAGACAATCTTTTTTCTCCTTGATTGATCAGATTTATCCCAGTACTTATCTGTCAGTTTTGTTCATTGTATTTTAAATACATTTCCCCAGTGAATCTTTAAATTTATTTCAATCCTACGGTGGTCTCTTCTTTTTATGTTTTTGTAAGTTTATCAAGTGTGTCTTTTGACAGAATGTCTTTGTTTTAAGCAGCAGCCAGAGTTGGCATTTAATTCATTTGAATTGAGACAAATGCTGCTGTTCATCAAAATATTTTGCCATCCAAATATTTGGCTTTAACAATCTTCCCTGGGCCCTAGGCAAAAAAACAACAACATGTGGATTAATTGTTAGTTGCAGACAGTGAAGGCAGTTTGAAGGAGTTAAGTATATATCATAAAAAAACATCATATGAAAATGCCATCTTCGCAGATCATGACTGAGTGTTTCTGTGACGAGTGTAAATGAGCGCTCGACGCAACTTGAAACACAGACTAAATTTAGATCTTCAGACCCAATACAAAGGTGGGTATGTTACTTCCCTTTGGCTAATGAGCCTGTAATCCTGAGTATTTATGGAAATGCAGACATAATGCTGTTTTATAATATAATGCTATTTTGCAGCATAAATAGGCTAAGCCAGCTTTCAATCACTGTTAGCCTGGGAGGAGGCTCCAAATTTAGTTTTGAAATGTAGGGCATGAAAAAAACAAAAAAAAACAATGCAAGTTTGTTTTGAATTACAGAACATCTACTACATCTTTCATCACGTCATGCTCTTCTTCTTTTTAAACTAATACTCAGCGGTGAGTTGTCAGGAATTCAACTCAATATCTGCCTGAGGGAACATGTTTCAAGTACAATTCAATTCAGACTTCAGTTCATTTCTTTTGGCTTTGGCCAACAATGCTGAAAAATTCACGGATTCCAGTGATTTTTACACAGGAGTGTGTTTCACATTTGAAGAGGTTTGGAGTGCCCTCACATGCCTTTTATTCCACTAACTCAACTTTCTGCCTTTGTTACTGTACATCTCTCCTTCTAGGACTTTTTTCCCTCCGGTCTCCTGCAGCACACTTGCGGTTTCATGCACAACTGTGCCTGTATGGTTGTACCTGGATGTTGCTTTAATCTGTGAGTCAGACCAGCACATACAGGCCCATTCTACATAAGTAAGCACAGACAGTAAATGAGTGGGAAGTTTAGATGGAATATGAAGCTTAACCGGAGACTGAGACTGAGCTTGTATAAGAAACTGTTAGGGTCACTGCTGTAAATCGGAACGGCAGTGAGGGCCTCTAAAATGATCAGACTTGGAGAGTGGGAGACATTGAGCAGCCGAAGGGAATTAGGTGGAGAGGGAACATGTTATGCTTAGTTTTTCTTCAATACTGTCAGAAATGTATTTTAGTAATGTATAGAAGATGTTCTGAAGCATGTGTAGCTCTGTGTAAACGCTCCGGCAAGACGCACCTGGAGGGGTACCCGGCTGCACTGATGCGGATGGTCTCCAGTACTCCACAGGCCCGCAGCTGCTGGACTGCTCTGCTGGAGTCAAACCTGGATACACACACAGGGCAACACTGACATTAGGAACACTCCCTTCCTTTCCAGTCACTCTCGTCACAACCGGCTTCAGAGTGGTCAGATTTGATCAGATTTAATTCACAAAATCTTCCAGCAATAAACAGGTTTTAACCAAAATGAGCAAAATAGCCTCCTCTTATTTGTAACTTCGAAGTCTTTTTCATTCGCCATTCCAATTTGCTTTGTTTATTTTCTGCATGTTATGTTGGTTCTGACAATGAGTTTCCTCAAAGATCATCCTGCCAAATCTTTGTTTAATAATGCTCACCTCTGCTTCCCAAACTTGCCCAGTGCAATATAAATCTCCCCCTGTGACTCCTAGTGGCTCCAGCTTCATAGAACAATTTGTCAAGTGCAGAACTCGCAGCACTTCATGTTTTGCAAACACTTTCAATAACAGCGTAGGTAACATTCATGGTTCTCAAACATGCAACATCATAATCAATCATAGAAACAACATAAAGGAAAACACTGTGGCATTCAGACAGCTAATATCAACAGCAATAGCACATGCATAGTTTTAAAATTGAAATATCCTATAAACATCCCTGACCATAAGAAAAAACACGATGCATCACTTGCAAGATAACGTTCGACACCCAACTGTGAAAATACAACAGATCTGTCCATCAAAAACTAAACAAACTTGTTCATTTCCATTCGATTGACTGTGGGAGGAGAAGTTTGCATATGTTCATCCTGATCTCATACCGTGTCCCTCAACTATCGATTTAATGGCTGGCTCGACTGTTCGATTTCTAATCCTATTAAAAACAACCTACCAGAAATCCATTGTGACCTGGAAGGGGACTGCTACGACCCACAAGGAGAGAGAGAAACAGAACAGCGACTCTGAAAGGACTTCTATCTGTCTCACTATTCACTGCCCAGACCGGAGCTTGAGAGCTGCACTTTCCCTGGTCAGTGTTAGCATGTGATTTAGGAACTGAGGTCTATTATCCAATTTTATATGGCTGAAGAAGTCCTTGTATGCAAAGAATTTGTAATGGGAAAAACAAAGTAACACACAACAAACCCAAACTAGATCCTTCTAAATTTGAATGCATACATTTCTTCTGATTAACTTTACTCCGCCGTGCACACAGCTGGGCTACAGTATCAGGGGGGACTAATGCAGCTCTTACTTATGAGGCACTGAGAGCAGGCTCACATAAACTACAGGAGTCACTGTTTTGCAAAGTGCCAAATACTGTAGATCCTGGCAGCCATTTGTATGCTACACCATGAGGATTCCTGGTAACAGTCTGTTTATCACATGCTCCACATTCAGGACCATGCTGGGTCTGATCTATAGTGTCCAAACAGTGCTATATATTCTGTAGCTGATATTTGTATATTATGGTACTCTGGTATTCTCAGGAGAACACATTAATTTGCATACAAAATAAAACCCTTTATTGCATGATAATACCATTTCAAATATACGTCAACAATAAACACAAAATAAACTGGAATATGCTACCATGTGAGGCTTCTATAATCTAGGCTGCTCAGCTGCAATAATGGAAGCTATTAAGATGATCAATGCTGCTGTTAGCCTGCTTGACAAGTACTTAAATTACCCTGTTTACAACAACCAGGCCTGTGCAGGTTTTCCCGTCCACATCACATATAAAGTAATTCATAAAGTCAGATTTCAAAGTTGAAACTATCCAAAAAAGATAAACATTGGACACGAAGCACTCATAAAGGGGTGGGTTACGTGTGCATAATGTGTTTAAATAATAAGGGGGCCTTCTGTTTTCATTGCCTTCAAACAGCAGCCACATACATCAAGCAAATAGTGTGGAATTAGTCATTTGACAGTTAAGACAGACCACGATTGAAGACTATCAGAGGATTCAACAGAAATTGATTTGTATCGGTTTCCTTAGTAGGTTTAACTGCATATTTTGGTTGTTAAAAAAACTAAAAAGTATAACGTCCTTGCTGCCAAAAAACATGACAGTGCCAATGTACTTTGCAATGGTCAACATGCATTGTGTTTTATCAAAATTTTACATTTTAAATATATATTAAAAGGGGCAAAAACACATTTTTCGCCCACAGGAAACTGCGATCAACTGCAGGTTGTTCTGCAGATTAGGAACATCCATATTGTGTTCAGAACTGCAGAGGAACAGGGATTTAGTTACTGTGCTGGAAAAAAAGAGATAAATAAATAGAGCAGGAGAACAAGTAAGCCATGAGTGTCGTCTGGAGTTGGGCAGGAATGGAGAAAATTATAAAATAAAAGGTCCCACAGTTTGGTCCTTATTTGTCTTCCACTGTGAGAGACAAAGGCTACTTAACAAAGCAATGCTCTGAAAACTCAAGAGCTGATTGCACAGAAGCATAACAGCTTTGCAATGCCAGGGTAATGTCTCTGTTCTCAAATACCTCTTCTAATGCTGTGTAGTTTATGTGTATATTGTTTAATCAATCATGTATTTACCTTGAGATTGCTGCTATGCAGCTGAAAGAGCAGGGTTCAAAGCTTATTTTATCTGACTGGATTAGAACGGCAAACTCACTGAAAGACTCAGTGATAGCTCCCAGGGCTCTTCGGTCCTCCAATGAGATTTTCAAGGTCCTTATACCTTCCAAAGGACATCCCTGTAAATCCATTGTTCATTTGGAAGTTTTATGTTTACCCAGTGACCTTCTGTCAGACATGAAATAAGACTGACGCATGACCAAATCTTAACATAAACACTGTGCAAACTCCTGAATTATAAAGCAATCTGATCACCGTACACAACCCCCCTCCCCAGGTACTCACGAAAAGGCCAGTTTCTCGTCATTGGGCTTGATGCAGCGCACATAGTGGGGGGTGGTAGCATTGAGGGTCTCCGTCAGCAGCTGAAGAGAATTGCGAAACTAGACAGAAAAAGTAAAAATGCCAATGATGCCACTGTTTTGTGTTGGTTTTCCAAGTGAAAGGAATTCAACAACAGCACTGGGAATTACCAAGGTATAAAGATCATTTATCTCAGATTCTAAGTGTTTCCAGAAAGCAACAGAGTGATGATTGTGATGTCAGAGTCAGAAATTCTTATTTTATTTAGGAAAATGCACTGTTATGATTCATCTGGGTCAAGAGTTACATAACTGTGGTTAGCTTAAGAGTGCCTACCAATTAATGAAGGTGACTGTAGCTTGTGTTAGCTTGACTAAAATAAACTATCTTGGAACCCTCTTAAAATAAAGCACCCTGTCAATTTGAACAACAACAAGGACCCCCTCCCTTTACAGTGAACATTTTTTTTTATATATATATATATATATATATATATATATATATATATATATATATATATAAACAATATATAACAGTGGAACATGTTTCTGTTTCGAAGGACTGTTTAGCAATAATTGATCATGATATTCCACTTTTTTACCGATTTAATTTATATTTTCCAAATCCATTTTTTTCTTGCTAGATATATAACTTATAATAAAAAATAAAAATAAAAAAATAAACACAATACAAAAAACTCGGGCAGAAAATCGGCCTCGCTCATCCTGGAAATTACAGATTTGTCATTATAGTCTAATCTAATTTGTACACTTCAGTTCCATTTTATTGTAGAATGAGGGTCAGTCTATTGCATTCTTTCTGTGCATACCCAGGGTAATATACAGAACATAAGGGCAAATCCCAGAAGTGCATAGTATCATATTTCTGTCCATATTTAATTGCAGGCTCCACCAACAGTTTTGCTTTCATCACAGACAGTGCTGTTTCAATGGGAGAATATAGAGCAGCTGCTCACCTGGTGTCCCACAGTCTTCCTGTGCTCCCGGTTGGGGGTTTTCGGAGCTGGCTTGGCAGCTCGCACATTGATCCTGGACCCTTTGCCTACTGGAGCAGGAACAGGGACCTCCTTCCCATCATGGAAGAGATCAGCCACTAGCTGGAACTGCGGGGACAAGAAACCCAAATCTCACTCCCTCTGCCACAGCAAGCTTGTGTAACTAACTATCCAAGCAGGACCCCGAACACTCACATTGCACAAGCACTGTCTTTCAGGACACACACAATGGGGTGTAATCATCATCACATTTCCCTTTTATTCCCCAACAAGATTACTTTCCTCTCAGTCCAGGTACCAGCCTTTATTTTAAATTGAGCATGTCAATGTTTTTCCATCTCCCTATTGTAAACATTCTGGAATCACAAATTCACATTTCATTAGGAATGCAATCTTCTCATACACTGTGCATTGCAAATGCAATATGACTTGTACAATGCATTCCGTAGAAGATGTACCATTTAAATTTGCTATGTGTGTAGAGCCTACATTCACAGTAGTGTAATAGTAATAACTTTGTTCTTGCTTCCATGTTACCCTCTATACTACCTTAGTTATGAATTCCAATTGTGAACTGGAAAGTAGGTTCTCCAACATGCAGCAAGACATCCAAAATGTCACAGTGACAGCTCATTTAAAAGTCAAATTCTTTGAACGCTAAAATAAAATTTTGGGTTTGAGATCTCGGCAAAAATGCTAGAGTGCAACTCACAAAGATACAATCCCAAAACATTGAGCACAGCCAGTCACTGTCCAACACTCAATAAAGCAGGAAACTAACACAATCTTGTGCACCTCCTTGGATAACCCCATTACACAGTTATCTAGTAACAGGATTAAAAGGAGAAAAGGTTAATACACAATACTGACTGAGTTGGATGGTGATAACCACAGGTATTATTTTAACTCTCTAAAGCATCACACGGGGGTCCTGTCCAACTCCCTAAGGCTGCTCAGAAGTGACCCTTCCAGACCTTCTGCAAACATGTATATTTCATTTACCATGTCAGAGTTCCTTCTAGCACTTATCTGTGCTAATCTGTCAAACCTCAACCAACCCAAAGCACTGCTGTATCTATCTGCTGTATACATGAAGCTATATTCCCCCTGAAGCAGGTCAGTGCCTGTTATTAAAAGCTGGATATGAGTGGTCATAATGTGATATTCAACTCAAAGGTTAAATGCCTTTGAGGTGGAGATTGCCAAAGAACATTCATTAACTTTTATTTTTTATTTTTAATAATAGGTAGCCTATAGTTTGCTACATATAGTACCATAAAGCTGTCAAATATAAGATTGCTATGTATTTGTCACCAAGTCATGCCTGAATCTACCACAGATACTTGTGTGCATCACACTAAGCAATGAGATTTTTACATGTTCATCGACCGCTTATGGCTGAAGCAATCTGATGTTTGCTGTGGAACAATCATAAGGTGCAACCATGCGTATGCTCCTCTTCCTCAAAGTTAACTTCTCTGATGAAAGGCCTTGGGAAAAAAGGGAATAAAAAATCCATCTCATTTCATTTCTCTCAGCCTAGCATTCACACTATTTTATGATTGCTGAGCTCGGGTTGCATAATTTCTAGTGACAAGTACTCTTTAAGATGGTCAGGACACAGAGCTGGGAGGCCATCAAAAGCCACCCAGTTGCTCTCTAAATGTCAATCTCAGCTCCAAAGACATTCCTGACAACGGTATTTGGTGTACTGCGGTTATATAGTATCGGTTACTGAAATCTCTCCAGGATTCTACACAGTTTTGGGAGTGAAAGAGCGGACAAATTCTCCACCTCTTATTCTGCATGCACTTGGGAGAGGAGTTTGTTGAGTAAAAGCTGATTCTAATACAGCTCGGACAGTATATGCTTGTGGTGTCCTAGAATCAGAGTAATATGACTTGGAAGCTTGAGCAAGGATTGTGTTGATGTAGGATCCTTTAATCTCTTGTCACTGCTTTTGCCTAGTTGCCTCAGAACTGCTTGCGTTTACAAAACAAATATAACGGCATGAGCATTAAGTCTAAGTCTGTAGTGAGGCTTAAATGTTCAATATTGCTAAAAGCACTTAGCATAATTGACCCATTATTACCAAATTAGTAACACAAAAATTAGGTATGTGCATATAATTGTGCAGCCCTTTGCTTGCTCGTTGCATTAATATCCCAGCTAAGCCAGAGGATTAGCACTGCACTCTCGTCACATGGGTGGGACAATGTAACATTTTATACAATTACAGCAGAAGGACGTCTTGGTAGCCTAGAACAACCAATTAAGAGGGGCTAATTCTGTGATTTCCATGCAAGGTTAATCTAGTCTATATCTGAATAATCAACCAATTTTAAACAACTCTGTCTACAATCTTACGAGATATATTTGTGACTTGTCCTGCAACCTGAGAAAAAGTGCTCCACCGGCTGTTGTAATCCACTGCTGAAATATAAAAGGTCAAAGGACTCGTGGTGCAGTGCCGAAGCAAAGTGCTACAATCATCAATACGGACACCTTCAGATTACCTGGTCAGCACATAAGAAGCAGCGCAGTTTATTATGTTAATTTAGACTCTGTGGGATTATTACTCCTTTTAAAAATACTAAAGTCAACAAGAATTGATAGGATGCAAAGTTATTCCGTTTCTGACAGAAAAGCAATAGCAGAAGAACTCTTTTGAAATGTGGAAAGGGACCAAACACTCCACTCCTGTCAGATGATGCAGTTCAACGTGACGTGACTTTGTGTCTGTTCTACCTCACTGTGCGCCACAAGTTAAAGTGTTAATTTCTTGTAAACATTAAATAAGGAAAGATATATGATAATACACAGCAGGACTTACTTTGCTGGCCTTCAGTATGTTGATCTGCTCCTCATACACAGTGTCTCGGTTCTTCTCCAGGAATCCGTCGCTTTGGTATTCCACCTGCGCAACAGAGACAAGGCAGCTGACCTCCACACACCAGACTGAACAGCACCCACCACCTCAGCCTTCCAAATGTCAACTGGAGCATCACAAGCTACATTGCGGAGTATAAAATGAGGCCTGCACCTTCTTCCAAAGATTAACTTTAATAACATAAGTGGGGAAGATCTTCTTTCATACTGAACTTAATCTATTTTTAAAAGACCGTATGAAATCAGACTTTCAGACAGTCAGACTTTCTATAAAGACAATCGGTTCAATTAATCATGCAGAGAGGAGATGAGGCTGTAGAAATGGAGTGTCTGTGATTATCATTGCAGCTTAATGAACTGGCAATCCGGTATAGCACTTGGCAGTCTGATGCAGAAACACAGATAGGTAAATCTTCTGAGTAGAACAGCTCAGTCACTTAAGATTCAATGAACCTTGATGTGACGTATTGGCTGCCATTTAAAGCACTACACATCAGACCCATTGAGGTGCTAGGACAGTTAAGATGTGTGGCAGAGCTCATGACAGTGAGGGGCCCATAAAGCAGTCTCTGGACCTTCCTGTTGATGAGAACACAGTGCTGGCTTGTTTTCAACAAGTAGAGGGTGAACAAGTGTGCACAGCAGTCATGACTTAATATGAAGCATTTATGTCAGGTCCTGCATCATTATTTACAACCTGATAATTCTGCATGTTCATCTCCTGTATTTCGTGCTTCAAACAGTCTCTATATCCAGGGTATGTCTGTACTTTTATACCCATCTATATTACAAATCATTAATATTTTCCTTTGCTATTCTCGTTCTGCAAAAGCAACTTCAAAGTATAAGCCCCCAGCTGTTAAACAACAGGAAAATCAAGACTACTAGGCACTCAGAAATGCAACACAGGTGCACCACAGACCTATTTATTGGCTAATACTGGAAATGCTGCATAGTTCTGTGTAGCACAGATTCAATAGTTTGATAAGGGACAGGGATGATAAGGAAATCATCTATGGTGGTAATTCATAATGTCCAGGATTAGTACAAGTACAGTCCTGACAGTCTGCACAGCTGGGACATTACACATTTCCTTGCTTTTCACACTTCATCACAAAGGTCGTGTTCTTGTAGTGCAGATTTCCGCAGTTCTGCACAGATCCGCCCCCTTGAATCAATTATATTACAAGCAAAGTGCATTTTTTTCTAAAAAAGACCTGCATTTATTTATTTACAATGCCAGGAAAGATTTAAAGCACAGAATCCCTATTCAGATATGAAGCTGAGGATACATATATTGCTGAAAGTGATAACTATTTAATATGTATTCAATAGTGATTAGGCCCACCATTGCACTTAGTGACAGCTGAAACTTTTGATAGATGATTGAGGAATATTGTGCCAGTCCGGCCACAGCTCAATCTCTGAAGCTGTGACAGAAGCTGGTCTCTTGCACCTTCATCACATAAGTGTTTTAAGGGATTGACAAATGACACCATCTATGAAGCACATAACCACCAAAGCAATCTATTACAGGAGGAGGGAGATTTGACCCAATACCTTTGGTAACAAAGTACAGACATATTTCTTGGACAGTTGTGAAGAATTATTAGATAAATGTTGATTATTTGCACGTACCTTATCTGCAAAATGCACTACAATGAAGGAAGTGTTTGACATCCTGGGCTTTTGAAAGTGCTCGGAGCTGGAGTGCCTGTCGTACAGCTTCTGGGCCCAGTTCTGATCAGTTCCTTTTGGCACCTGATGTTATGAGAGAAGACATTTTGTATCAGCAAATACTAATTTCAAGTAAAGGTGTATTCAGGCTATTTGTTCTTGTTTTCGCAAATGCATCTTTAACAAAAGGATTAACTGACAATCTTCATGAGAGAATCAACTGAAGAGAGAACTAAAACTTGACAGCAGACTGTAGTGGTCTGAAAACACAAAAAGAATGCTGAAAAAACAAGAGACTGAGTACTGGCTCCCCAGGACTAAAATACACTGAAGCAGCAGTATACACACGGTAATCAAATGGGTTTAATCCCTTTGTACGGATGATATTTAAAGATGACAATGTCAACAGTGGAGATTAATTCAGAGCTTAAACCAATTACATCTTGATTCCTCGATCTTGTTTCTATAATCTCTGTCTAGATAATAAAATACCTTCCAGATTATTTGATGTACTTGTTATATTAGCACTAAGTAAACGTATTGATCTGACCTTTACATTTTCTAAAAAGATATATATATATATATATATAACGTGTAGTATTCTCAAACTATTGCGGCATTGCTCATAGCTTTCAGCAGATACAAAACAAACTAAGTTTCCAAGGAGAGAAATGGGTTGCATATTAAGACTAATTTTACTTCACTTTATATTAAAAGGCTGGTGTTTTGTTACAGTCAAACCTCTACATTTAAAAAATAAAATCTGGGTCAATTTCTCCACAGCTCTACTGTGCAGCAATATCTACAGTGCATGTATATCTTTCCATCGCAGGTCTGACTTCCTATTCTGGATCCCTCTTCCCCAACCTCCAGCGTACCTTGCACTCCTCGTCCAGCAGGTCCAGAATGCCCAGTTTGGCTTCAATGAGGTCAATGCATGGCTGATTGTCATAGAAGTCAATCAGTGTCCAGGGGATCTGCTCTTTCATGTACTCGTCCTGCTCTAACTTGAAGACATGCTGCAATACAATAGGCCAGGAGGTTAAAAACACAGTTCTCCCCATCTCGTTCCAAATGCTAACTGAAATATCTGGTAAGCCAAGAAATGGAAGGATTAAATGGAAGAAGCACAGCACAAAATAATTCAGAACTATCGAACTATCTTGATTTGAATCTCCCCCGGAGGTAACGTAAATAGCGTTCCTTCAGAAACATGGAACTTGTCCCCCCCGGTTCAGAGAGCAATGCTTTGAAAGGACTGTTCACTTTTTAGGTTTGGTTCCCCATTGATACATCTGCTTTTCAGAAGTTAAACAATAAAAGTATTTGTTGCAAACAGGAACCGTTGTCTGCAAAGTCATATTTCTGTCTGTCATTTCCTTCATTTGGAGTGAAACTCTCTTTTAGCAGTGCTCAGACAGAAGAGTGTTGACAATGTTGTCACAGAGCACTTCCTTTGTGCTTTATGGGTCAGTAATTAATTACAGTGATGATGTCAACAGCCCCTGGTGATAAAAACCTGGAAACCTCTCAGTGTGAACTCAAAAAAAGAGCAACAAGACAATACATTTATATTTCATATACCCCAAAACACAATTACACGCTCATGTTCGAGGGACACATTTTGCAAATGTAGACTGAAGAACATATATTTTACACACTATTTACTACTTAAAAAAGCAAAGCAATAATTAATTTGGGTAAGTAAAATTATGGGAGTATGATTTATGTTTCTCAGGAAATGATTGAGCACATTAGTTTTGTACTGTGTAAATGGACTGGCACGTTAGTATGAGCCAACACTGGTGTATTAAACTTGACACACCACACTTAATAATCACTGCTATGTTTTCAAGTGACATTTTTCACTTATACAAAATTAGATATTTTAAAATTAGATACAAAATGTCTGGTAATAACCGCTGCTCATCGGTATTCTGGGATTACTGGGGTTGACAGTGAAGAGCCCCAGGACAACGGCAAAGATAATCTTGTCTGCGTCATTCCTTTCCTTATGTCATTCGATAAACAAACCCCAGCACTTCTGTGAATGTAACATCTACAGAATGTCTCCTGCAGCGATGCTTACACAGGAAATTAAAACTTCACTGCATACTTTGTTCAAATAATGCTGATAAAGTTATTTTCTTAGTTATTCTTTTTTAGTTCTTTCTTTCATTTTCTCTCTCTCTCTCTCATCTGGTTTTAAACCAAGATCGCTGCAGCACAGAAAGTTTAAGTGCTGTCTTACTCCTACTTACAAGAGATACAAATGCAATTGGCCTGAAAGTTCTCCTTTTCAGGCTACAAGAAAAGAGGGCCACTCACTTTCATTACAGAGGGTCAAAACCTTATAATGCTACCTTTCACTGTCAAATATGGGCTGTATTAAGAAAGTCTTTACTACCATTTTGTATAGGGCACCACTTTACAAGAGAAAAGTCCAGGTATTAAAAATGTGATTGTGTTCTGTCATTACAAGACACAAAAACATCCGAACCAAGTCTTTCAGGCATGTACTTGGTAAGTGACCTGCCTCACATACCATACCCAGATAAAATATTTCCACCTAGCATCTCAAAGACAATTTATATGTATAAGTTCTTAACAGGCATAGCCAGGTCATGGTAAAGCTGTTATCACCAATGCACAACTTCTCATTTACAGCCAAGCACTGCATAAAACAAACAGGGAAAGATGGGGCTATATACAATCATTATAGATAAAATACACTCCCATTAAAGGTAATAGTAAAATAAAAGGTTATAATGTATCCTCAATTGTACCTCTCTGCCAGAACAGCAAATGGAAGAGCACCCTTTAAACTCACCGAATTGAATTGCTGCTGCAGTTTCTCGTTGGCATAGTTGATGCAGAACTGTTCAAAACTGTTGAACTCGAACGTCTCAAACCTGTTGACAGGAACAGGAATATCAGAAATAAGTATTTAGATATTAACAAACGATCTCTCACTTGTCTGAATCAGGTGGAAAGATGCATGCGTTTTATAAATTAACTTGATTTTGATTAGATCTGCACTGGTTTCATTAAACCAATGCACTACAATTTGATTTTTAGTTGTATTAAGCACCCTGATCTGGTTTTATTTTTAATGTACTATTTTACTGAAAAATTAAAACCATATAAAAATATATAATAAGACTGAACAAGCAGGTTGATAGTTAATGATCCTAGAATCTTATAATGTCGATATAATACAACATTAAAATCAAGTACCGGCTATACGGATTTTTAAACACAATTAAGAAAAAAGCTTTACTTTGTAATTAAATCACAATTTTTCCTCCAAGTCTGCTCATTCTTTGTATAAGTGATTAAAAAAATAAATAATGAAGTCTATGATTTATGAATTTAGCCCAACATGTAGTAGTCTTCAGAATATAGTGTGTGTGTGTGTGTGTGTGTGTGTGTGTATATATATATTTATTTATTTATTTTGATTAACACAGAATAAAACATTTCTAGGTCTACTCCACAAAGAAAACAACTCCAGGGAACCAATTAAGTTACAGTGGTTGGATCCTGGCCATACTGAGAAGAACATCGCTGGAGAAAGGTTACAGAGGTCAGATTTCAACTTTACTGCAAAGGGGGCTTCCAGAGCATTATAAACGAACAGGATAGGAAGAAGATTGAATTATTGAAACGATCAAACAACACCTGAAACTAATGTATGGAGAGTTTGCATTCTCTATTCTATAGCCAAGAAATCAGTTCCTCAACTCAGAAAGTAATAAAACTATCGAGTTTAGCTGACTGGGAAGTGCCTGTGTAGCAAAAGGCTAACTGCAATTAAGTGATATTCATGAGGAAATGTTGCCACTTACACACTGTTTAATCATTCAATATCTGGGCACATTACCTGAAATCTGGGGAGGAAATGTAATGGATAATTATGGGAATTAAGCTTTTGGAGCAGGGAACTATTCAAAGTATGCATATTTCAATATGAGCTCTATACAGAAATGAGGCAAGAGAATTTCCTTTTGTCTGTTTATCAGGTATGCATAATTAACCAGCACTTGGAAGGCAGACTTTAATGGGCCTGTGACTAAGAAAGGCAGAAGTGAACAACAGAAAGTGTGACGGGGGAAAGCCATACCCGTATATGTCTAGAACGCCAATGAAGGAGTGCTGCTTGGTGGTGGTGTACAGGGCTTTATTGATATGGTCCACAATCCAGTTGAAGAGCTCGGCGTATATGTGCTTGGCCAGGGCATTGCGGGCATTAATGGCCTGCTGTTTGGACATGGTCTTGACGTAAGTCTCAGCCGTGGTCACCAGCTTGCGATGGCATAACCAGTGCTCCATCTGGTCGTGCTCCACCCCCAGCAGATCACAGAAGTGGTTCAGATGCTCGTCGTTTTTCTGTGCGGAAAAGAGAGCGATTCACTAAGCAAGGGGAGCATTTGAGCTGCCATGAAGGCGGCACCAGCAGTGTACCTCCCCAGACTAGTGAAACCTAATTGCTTTACCATTCAGCGTGAAATTTAGGACTCATTTTATTTCCAGTTCTTGTACATATGCAGGGAAAATGCTCTACCCGTCTAAGTTCATTTCTGAAATACAGTCCTCGTCTATGTAAAATAATAGGAAAAGTCAAGAATTAGACAATGTCAAAAGCACAAAATATAAATGGAGATACAATTTTTTGCCTCACTGACTCTCATCTAAAGAGACTTAATTTGGGTATTAATTTGCACAGTTGGTTACTACTGGAGCAAAAGCACTTTGCTCAAGGGTACAACAAAAAATGGCTGTCTGGACCAGAGCCCTAAAAAGTAGTTTGCATTGGTGCCTGAATGTTATTTGAAACTGAAATTACAATCAGCTAGAAAACAGCATGAACATGATATTGAAATAAAGTTGTCTGGTAATGGAATTTGAGGTATGCAAGTAAGTTACTGATTCTCAATTATCAAATGAAAAGAAACAACAACAAAAATTCAGCATTACAGAAAATCAGTGGAGCAATCCTTTTAAATCGCTTTTAATGGAAGGCAATGGGCTAGGCTCCAGGTATTTTATGTGAACCGTACGTCAACGAATTAATTGATCATGTACGGAGCTATATATCCTGAAATCTCCATTAAACTTGGACACTGGCCTCTCTTATACTGGAGCTTCCAAGACTTAAAAGTGAAATCTAATCAAATCACAGCCACCATGAAGCTAGGCCCTCCATCACGATGTGCTTTAAAGCCTGGATTTACTAACAGCAATGAAATAAGTGAAATCGGAGATGTTATTGTATACTGTGTACTGATATTAACGTTCTGTCCATCGGTACACCATCTTGTGGAACAGGACAAATATTTAAACAGAGGTCCCAATAACACAGCATACCACTGAATAATTGATAGCTTTCTTAGCAGTATACTCTCCACATTGCATTTCTGTTGTCAGATATAATGCAAAGCTAGACAAAGACCTCCTTAAACCCTAACAACAGTCTGCACCTCAACCCAGGCAAACACCACAATTTCAAGCTAAGACTACCCTAAAAATGTAAACCTAATCTGATTTCAGTGCAGATCTAAATCTAAATTACTCTCCTTATAACCTAAATATAACCATAAGGTCAGTCCTACCATTACTTGGATGCCTAATAAAAAACAAAAAAAAGTCTCTTAAATGATAACTTTTCAAAGCAGAGTTTATAATACAGTATTGTTTTTTAAATTATGAAATGCATCTTGCATAAAAATAGATTAATTATATAAAAGTACCAAATGAATCTCATTCCCAAGTGATGAAGCGTACACTGGTATTTGAATTTGTTAACATTTGCTAATTTCCTTCATTTTAATCTGGGTGGAAATTATTCTTTGGGGAGACTTTCATTTGGCTGAGAAACAGTCAGAAATGCAGAAAATGACTAATGAAACGACTGCAGCATTTCTTCTGTGAAGGTGTATGATGTGTCCTGCAGTTTGCAATGTGGGCCTGCACCGATGGGGACTGGGATGCCCAGATTCCAAGCTCTCAAAAAGGAAAAATCACGATTTTGCAATTGCAAGGCCGAGTGAGATACTCACAGGGATGTTGCAGGAATCTCCGTCTCGCTCTGATCTAATGTCCACGTTGCCCAGGTGGAGGATGGAGGCAATGATCTTGAAGATGCTCATCTGATGATTCTCCTTTACACCTGGAATATTGAACAAATGCAGACACATCCTATGCTTATCAATTCAAAGAGGATCACAGGCAGCACAACTTTCACACACAAAGCCAAACCAGAAACAGGCAACCTGGCAAATGTTAAAGTAATTTTTTGGAATGCATGACTAATCTGGTTCTCCCTTGATTTTTAACAGTATGATGGGGGGCGATTTCTGCTGTGGACCACTTTGTTTGTATTACAGTTAGCAGATTTCAAGTTTGAATTAAATAATATATAAATGATCAAGAAAAATAACTGGGATGGCATCATCTTTCACATGATATACCCAAAGAATCATTAGATCTACAGAAAGCATAGAGTGTGTTGAAAGTAAATACATTTAGCAAGGTTAAAAAAAAAATGATATAGCTAACATTAATTATGGAACGCTGTGAAGAGACCTTAATTTTCTGACTTTTGGAAATGGACATCTGCATATATGTTGTGTAAAGAAAAAATAAGCTTTTCTTCAGTTATGGAGCTTTGGCTGACTGGTGTAGGAAGAGTGCGTAGGTGCAGGCAGTGTTGTCATACTGGTGTGGGAGTTTGAAGGAGGAGGGATGCTTGGATTGTTTTAAGCAGCTGGTCAGTGAGGAGTGCAATTATCCGAGATGTTGTTTTTGTTAGTGGTGGATATAAGGGAGGTCTTTCCTATGGCTCAGCCTCACCCAACCCCAACCATCAAAGGGGATTATAGTGAATGTGTATTGGGTTGCAGTACATGGGAAAAGCATTCTGTGCAAAATCACTTTAAAACAGGCTGCACTGCAGGAGAACTGCTGGTAATGAAATAAAACAAAGAAACAAAAAGACATGAAATTCACTGAATACTTGCAACTTTGCCAGTTATTTACTGTCACGCTATATCATGAGTACACAACACCTGATGAACAAGAAATAATTGTCCTTTTTTATTGGTATTTGTGACTACCTGTGCTAGACACCAACTGATATCTTGTGAAGTAGCAGACTGTACTTTCTAGAGTTTTAGTAATTTATAAATTATATGCACAGCTATTTAGGATGTCAATTCCATTGATTATGGAATTATGTACTCTGATCTAGTATCTAAGGATCACTGCCTACACACAGTGGGGTCAGAGTAGCAAAGGCAATTCCTTAATCAATATGTCTAACTAGTGCCACACTCTGCTCTGCCAATAATCTGATGAAGTTGTAAATATACAATTGTTTAAATTTCTGTAATTACATTTGTCTTATTATGAAAAGAATGTGATTTTGTATAAATTAAGCAGGAAGGAGGTACACTTTCAGGAGAATGGGCAGGCCAAAGAGTAGGGAAATAAGGGCTCTTGTATTTTTTGTAAAGGTAATTAGATGGTAAAATGTGCAGCTGTTACCATAAGCTAAGTGATTTTGGAAGGAAAACAACAACCTTCCACAAGATTTAAACACTGGCAATTTAAAATTCAAAATAGTGGATATCTCAAAATCTGAATCAGCTCCATTAACAAGCAAATATATTACAGGACAGTCACTAATATAAAATAATAAAAAACACAAAAATTAGGCATGAATTTCTATTTAGACTGCTTACAAAAACAATATGCAAGTCAAAATTATTATTTTGTGGGACACATTTCACAAGTTACCAATGCCACAACCATAATTACAAACCACAGACAGGACATCTCCTCAGAAAAATAGATTTATGGGAATCATAATCTCCCTAATTGAGCAAACGGTGGCTTGTCATCTTCCCTCTGGAGTTTAGTTTGTTTTATATATGAAAACAAACACCTCTCTTGTGTTTGTAGGACTGACAAAGCCTGCGCCATTAATACGGGAAAACACCATGTTGAGCAACACAAAAATATTCCTTAGTGATATTATCCTTGACCAAGTTACATTAAAATTAGAGCCGTGATATAAATTCCATGTATTAATTCCAGTGTGATGCTGCACAGCAATACTAGGAGGTCTGTGAACATTTACAAGGCTAAAGCTCTGTGTGACACTGTTGGCTTCATATAGGCTCATGGAGAAGCAGCAAAACCACACAAACACAAGGAGCGGCAGGGGCTTGGTGAGATGGTGCTCGGCAACAGTGGTGATAAGGCAGGGAGTGTTACATTATTGATAGGGCAGGGTCAACTATGCATCCAGCACTTACCAAGCAACATGAAGGCATGTCTGGTCTTCTCCAAATCCTCTGCATCATTCACTCCCTCAATGAAGATATTCTCCCCCTGAGATGTATAGAAGAAGTCTTCTGCTGATGCTGATAAGGGATGCACGGGGTGAATGGTTAGCATTTCCAAAACGGGAAAACAAACAGCCAGCAGCTAATTCAGACACCTAGACTTCTAATTTGACACAAGCCTATGTAACGACAAGGAGAATAAAAGTGCGATAAAGCATTACAAAAATAACTACAGTGGAGCACACAGCCTCCTGTCCAGTACTCCACTCATCTCCCCTCACAAAATGTATGTTTACAAAGTACCGCCCAATCTCTGCATGTCCTCGGTGAACTTCAAAACTGTGCACAAGTCTGACAGAGAAAATCAAGTCCCCCCACTGGCAGTACAGGACTGCACGAGACCCCCTGAGACAGAGAGAGGCAGATTCTGAGAGGGGAATTCTTGGTCTGTTGCACAGCCGTTACCGCAGGCATCGACTGGCCACCTGAGGGGCTGCATTATCAGAAGATGCTGTTTTAACTCTACTGGTGAGCCTTAAAAGCTTTGGCTTTTCCATTATGTAACGCCAGGGGGAAATTATTTGATGGGATTGACAGGAAATGCCTCTCCAGGCACAGGTGAGTGTCCACAGACATCCTAGCTCTATCCTCTATGTGTGTAAAAGTGAACACATTACTGCTACAGCATTTACACTATACATTTGCTAAAGGATTCAAACCCTGTGTCAGGGATAGAGTATTCTATTCAAGACTATTAATTGATTTATAAATGGTGACATCTAAAAAGAGAGCTCTGATCTTAAGAATTGCCCACTTTATGATCTTAAGCGTTTTATCCCACCAAGACCACTGTAGATTTTTCAGTCATCAGTGCATTCTCAGAATCAAAAATATATTGTGTGTTTTCAGGTTTGTGTTAAGGTCTAAATGCATGTCAACAATTGTATTGCTGGGGAAACATGTTCACGATGTGTTGGTTATACAGCTATATTCAAAAGTTGGTAATAATTTGGAACAATAATTATATAAGGAGGGACTGGAGGAAAAAAACACTTCATATGCAAGTACCCTGATATTCTCTATAGTGAACACAGTTGTACAGTGTACCTGGTAGGAAAATTGGACAGTAATGGCATTTCTGAGGCAAATTTCTTCAATGTCTGTTGTGTTTTAAAATCCACCAATGAGAGTAACTAAGACTGAACAATATTGTGTTCCCTCCAATGGTATATATTTTTTTTCTTGGCTTTATCACCAAACATTAATACTTATATTTTATATTGGTGCTTTTAGCATTTGCAGATCATGTAATTACCACGCAATATACAGTGAGGGAAAAAAGTATTTGATCCCCTGCTGATTTTGTACGTTTGCCCACTGACAAAGAAATGATCAGTCTATAATTTTAATGGTAGGTGTATTTTAACAGTGAGAGACAGAATAACAACAAACAAATCCAGAAAAACACATTTAAAAAAAGTTATACATTGATTTGCATGTTAATGAGGGAAATAAGTATTTGACCCCTTCGACTTAGTACTTGGTGGCAAAACCCTTGTTGGCAATCACAGAGGTCAGACGTTTCTTGTAGTTGGCCACCAGGTTTGCACACATCTCAGGAGGGATTTTGTCCCACTCCTCTTTGCAGATCCTCTCCAAGTCATTAAGGTTTCGAGGCGGACGTTTGGCAACTCGAACCTTCAGCTCCCTCCACAGATTTTCTATGGGATTAAGGTCTGGAGACTGGCTAGGCCACTCCAGGACCTTAATGTGCTTCTTCTTGAGCCACTCCTTTGTTGCCTTGGCTGTGTGTTTTGGGTCATTGTCATGCTGGAATACCCATCCATGACCCATTTTCAATGCCCTGGCTGAGGGAAGGAGGTTCTCACCCAAGATTTGATGGTACATGGCCCTGTCCATCGTCCCTTTGATGCGGTGCAGTTGTCCTGTCCCCTTAGCAGAAAAACACCCCCAAAGCATAATGTTTCCACCTCCATGTTTGACGGTGGGGATGGTGTTCTTGGGGTCATTCCTCCTCCTCCAAACACAGCGAGTTGAGTTGATGCCAAAGAGCTCGATTTTGGTCTCATCTGACCACAGCACTTTCACCCAGTTCTCCTCTGAATCATTCAGATGTTGGCAAACTTCAGACGAGCCTGTACATGTGCTTTCTTGAGCAGGGGAACCTTGTGGGCGCTGCAGGATTTCAGTCCTTCACGGCGTAGTGTGTTACCAATTGTTTTCTTGGTGACTATGGTCCCAGCTGCCTTGAGATCATTAACAAGATCCTCCCGTGTAGTTCTGGGCTGATTCCTCACCGTTCTCATGATCATTGAAACTCCACGACGTGAGATCTTGCATGGAGCCCCAGACCGAGGAAGACTGACAGTTATTTTGTGTTTCTTCCATTTGCGAATAATTGCACCAACTGTTGTCACCTTGTCACCAAGCTGCTTGGCGATGGTCTTGTAGCCCATTCCAGCCTTGTGTAGGTCTACAATCTTGTCCCTGACATCCTTGGACAGCTCTTTGGTCTTGGCCATGGTGGAGAGTTTGGAATCTGATTGATTGATTGCTTCTGTGGACAGGTGTCTTTTATACAGGTAACGAGCTGAGATTAGGAGCACTCCCTTTAAGAGAGTGCTCCTAATCTCAGCTCATTACCTGTATAAAAGACACCTGGGAGCCAGAAATCTTGCTGATTGATAGGGGATCAAATACTTATTTCCCTCATTAACATGCAAATCAATTTATAACTTTTTTGAAATGTGTTTTTCTGGATTTTGTTGTTTTTATTCTGTCTCTCACTGTTAAAATACACCTACCATTAAAATTATAGACTGATCATTTCTTTGTCAGTGGGCAAACGTACAAAATCAGCAGGGGATCAAATACTTTTTTCCCTCACTGTATCATGCTATTTCTAAATTCTAATTGCCTGTGTTCTGATAATAATCTACAGTAATAAAAAAGGCAGAATAGTGTCGAAGGATTTCATTATTTTGTTCATCATTTACACAGATAGAATTTGATTTTTTTTATGTATAAAAATATGCTGCTAATGAAACATGCTTTTCTGTTCTTTAGCCAAACATGAGCACTCTGATATGTGTAGGAAATACTGAACTGCTTTCAAAAAAGGCACATCAAAACACTCATGTCAATAATGCTGAGCAGCTTAAATTTTGCTAATACTGTAATTTAAAGCAGCAACATTAGTATCGTAAAATATTTTTGGTTTGTTTGTTTCAGTGTCAGAATGACTTGCAACATGTATTTAACAAGATTTTGTTTATGCCAAGGGACCACTTACTTAATTCGAGGTCTTTAAACTCTGGAAGGCTGGCAGATGCACACAGCTGGTAAAAGATATGGTAGTTTCGCTCGTCTTCTGCCTGAAACACAATAAGAACGTATTTCACTGCAGGCAAAGTTTGAGCAAAATATTAGCATAAATTATACAAAGACGAATGTTTCTTTATTCATCACGGACCGGACACGCATCTGAGTCACATTTTGACTTTCTTCAGTGCAGTGTGGTAGATGCTGAATGACATTTTCACATTATCCATAGATTGGATTTGGCACATTCTATAAAACTAGAGAATCATTCTGAACACCCAGATAAAAATTGAGAGACAGTGTTGAAACTGATTTTCAATCTCAATTTCCTTATTTTCAATATGTAAAACAGGACCAAAGTATATTTCTGGAAACTGGCAGGTGGGTAAAAAAATCTAATGAAATAAAATTAAGCTGGGACACCAAAATCATTATCCAGCTGGACAAATATAATTTCAAATCGCTTCAGGACAACCCTAAAATTAATAGAAAAAAAAAAAAAAAAACACCAAATTCCAAATTACAAGCAACATTTACCTGAGGCCTCACAATGTTTCTAACAACAAGGTGTGCACCATCCACTGATAATGTGAAAATCTTCATTTCAAAAGGGCTACAGCAGGTTAGTTTGCCCTAGAGGTGTTAATGATCAGATAAGGGAGGTGAGTGATGGCTCGGTACGAATCTGCTGACTGTGTAAAACCCCCCTGCTGGAGGAGAGCAGACACTCGTGTGACACAGAGTTTGATAACAAACAAAGGAAAATTGAAGAAAAAAAAAAAAATGTCTCACCTCAGGATTTTCAGCTGACAACAGTAAACAAAAAGCTTATACCATCATCGTCTACTAACCACAAGTGCTATGAAGTATTTGATTTAACAGTGGACCCCAGCACCAGACTCAATTGTAAGAATACATAAAACCAAGTTGTGATCAGCAGAAAACAAAATAAGTGTATACCTCTGCAAGAATCGTCCCACTCTCAATAGTAAAAAATATTAAAATAAATCGATAAAACTTTACATTCCTTAAGAAAAGTACTACACAGCAAGAATGGTTTCATGTGAGTTTCCCAAAGATACTTATCAGCAGCTCACACAAGTCAACCCTTCACCTGCCACAGACCAAAAACGTTTACATTTCCAATGGAGCTTGACAGAAATATTTCTTGTAGATGCACAGAAGAACTTCCTCCAACACCTTTAAATGTATAATTATAGAATGTCACACTAATCTGTATTTTCTGCAAATCATTTCCTCAAACACTACTACACACACATTACTCTGAAGCAGAGAACCACTTTAAAAAATGTATAACAACAATACCGATGTATAAAGGCAGGTGAAAAGTGAATTCATGAAATGTACGTCCCACGCATACCATAGTGACATTCCATTATTCTGAGCTCATTCACAGTTAACCGAGCATCACTTTAAATCCACTAGATCTCTGATCGATTTTTTAAAGCGTTAACTTCAGGTCACGTGATCGAAACTGTGCTTTGGGTTTTCCTACATGAAAACAATGCTCACAGACCTGGAAGACCACCCTTGACTTTTCCAGGAGATAAGTCCTCATGTTGGCTCCAATGATGTGATATCGTCGGTCAAATCCAATCTGGATATACTTTCCAAAGCGGCTGCTGTTGTCGTTTCTGGTGGTTTTGGCATTTCCAATTGCCTTGTGTAAAGGAAAACAAAAAGAACAAAAAGGTGAAGATCATCTTTGTATTGTATTTCACACCATGCGTCAGCCACATAGTGTACCAATAGTAGCAGAAATAATTGCATTTAGACACTGGAAAGACTAAGCCGAATTAATCCCGACTGCATGTCCTATCTGCCAATTTGGCCATTTCTGCCAAACTCTAGAAAATGCACCAACACAAAAATGTGAATGAGATATTGGGATCCGAGAGTTCTCTTATTACTCTTAATAGGTCCTCTTATTTTGTATGTGTTTGCAGATATCAACCATCACTCCAGAAAGTTTCCGTGCAGACCTAATCTTTGCTGTGAGTGTGTTAATCATGGGCATCATGCATGTATCCCATCATGCCTCTTATCACAAAAGGTTAGATCTCTTCTGCATTTAGAAGAGACAGTTTCACAAAGTAATTTCAACGAAACAATTTTGCTAATTAAATTAGAGATGCTGCCATCCTCCTTGGAGGAGAGATTAACATTTCGAAGGGCAAAGGGATTAACATTCTGATACGCCCACTCATATCACCTCAGATCCATTGCACTCTTATTCACATTAGTTTCCCTTCATACTAGTCTTCTTAGATCAGTTTTAATACTCAGTAACTGTGGGGGTTGGTGAGTGAGCTAGCTTCCTGCCTGTTAGGAACTGGTTAACTCGTGGGTCTTGAAACAGTAAGCAGACACACAGAAAATGGGGTATATGCACAGGTGCCCATGAATTCAATTAAGAAGGTAAGTAAAAAAGTAGTAAAAAGCATTGTAAAATATTAAGAAAGTATTAAACTGATCATTGTGTTGTATGTTCAGGACTTCCTTACCTCCATGATTGGGCTGGAGGCAAGCACCTTCTCTTCTACGTTGGTGTCGCTGGCAGACCCTCCCACAGTGGCAAAGTATCTCATGGCGTACTTGGCAGATACTGTCTTCCCAGCCCCCGACTCCCCGCTCACAATAATGGACTGGTTCTTCTCATCTCTGCAATGACAAGGGCAGAGGTTGCAGCGATCAGGGTCGGGCTCTCACTGCTGACAAGCACATTGCTCTCCTGTGAAGTATGAAGCCTTTTAACAGAGTGAGATCAATCCCCATCAGCCTAGTGGTTGAGGAGATGGAATGTGATGTGTGTCCACGCGGTATGCTCCCTTCACTCGAGGGCACTTGGCCGTGAGTCACCAGTCTGCTTTCTGCCATATGTCTCCTTTCTGTAATAACAATCTAAATTGTGTTTGACAATCAAAACAGGGTGCTTGAAATTGTTCCGATCTCTAAGATGGGTGATACGGTTTGTTTGTGTAATGTGCACAAAAGTTTTGGGCAATTTCAAATTTATTTCTAATCTCTTTGCTGATATTTTGAGTGACTTACAATGTATTTTTTGTTTTTCTTTCTTTTTGAACTAAATAATTCCACATCACTTGTAAAGCATGTGCAACCTCTTCTTTGTGACTATGATTCATTAAGTGTGCACTAATGTTCTTTCACCTTCAAAAGCTGAACAAACATGCTGTATCTGATAGCAATTATCTACACAATAATGAACAGAGTGTTTATTGTAAAGATGAAGTAGAACCAAAATAAATGCACAGTATTTGGATTTACAAAGATTTAATCCACTTGTGGGGACTTTTGTGCCAGAAGGAACAGGAAAATTAGGGAAGGTGGTAGCAATTAAGTAGTGAACTGAGAAAATACCAGACTGAGAAAGTTTTAACTGACATTAAGTGAAGCACCAACATAAACAAGTGAGGTGACAAACAGACTAATGTTTTCTGTTAAAGTCAGCAACCACTGGTCCTATAGTGCTAAACCATTTTCAGAAGTCTAAGGGCTATTAATTACATTCCAGATATTAACATACGATCCTGAACATCCTGAGGACAAAAATAGTAGTGCTGTAGTTCCTTGTTTTTCCTTTTGCTTTTAGAGCGGCAAACATCTACACTTTTATTACATCAAATCCTTATGAAAGCCCAGAAAATTAGAATTATTTTTCACTCTCCCACAGACTACCCCAGGGAGAATTCACTTAAACCTCTTTCAATATCACTGGAAGTAGAAACCAAACCATGAAAAGCAAATGATTCTGTCGATCACACAACTCCTTCCTGACAGCCTGGCTAAATAACTCCAAAATACCACCTCCGATTCCTTTGTCATTGGAATTGGAAGTGTTTTATGGGCTAATGTGCACATTAACATCTTGTATAAGAATGTGGATAGTTGTGTATCGCTTCTAGTAAAAGCCACTTCCTGGTTCATGAGTTCCACTGGAGAAAGACGATTACATATCCAAGTGTCATTCACAGATCTCTGTGGATTCACTAGCTGAGGTTAGGCACAATCAGCAGGGGGATCTTTATCATGCTGTTAGACCCCCCCCCACACACACACACAACTGAGTTTCAGTGCTGGGCCTGCAGAGTGTTTGACAGCGCTATCATTTCCATGCTGGTTCTCAGCATGGGGGCAGCTGGTTTGAGTCTCAATGCATGTTCAGCCAGATGTCAGTTGTCCCTATCCTTGGTTTGTATGTTGGTTAAAGGGATAAGGTGAGTGAAACACAAGACTACCAACTACACCTAAGGTCTACACACACTTCTCAGACACAAATAACATGATGGTGTAGAAATAGATGCTAACCTGTCACCCAGAGAGGTACAATTCTCTCCTTACATGGGTGTTGGAAATGTACATGCTCTTTTCTCCTCTTCACACCAAGGTGGCTGCCAAATGACATTGGAAACTTACAAGATTGCATTTTTCAAATACAATCTGAAATCAAGATTATTGTAATAGCAACAACCTTCTTTTAGAGGTGTGTAACCCTGGACTCTGCATGTAGTGCAAAATGTACACGACGAAATGCACAAAACAGCTTGCCAATGAGTTTTTAACCTTTGATGAGCTAATCAAGAAAATAACTACAGCCAAGAGGAAATTCTTCCACGAGTCTGAGATAACTTAATCTTTGTCATTCAGTCAAAGAGCCAGCAGATGTCACTTAGCCATACAAATGTGCTATTTATGCAACCATTTTATACAATTTATACAAACAACCTCCTCTTTATTATGGAAATTTGCAGTTCAACATATGACACATTATAAATGCATAAACATTCAAAAGTGCTAATAGGGACTATAATAGGGACTAAGTTACAACACTTGTGCAGAATTATATTATGGGCTAGAGTCTCATCATGTATTTATCATTTAAAATAAAATACAGATTTTCAAACAAATTACATTAGATATTTTATTAGACAAAAAATGGTTAAATGAAGTGAGAGAATGAAGATTAATAAGAAATATCAAAATAGTTGTCATGTGGAAATATTTATTTTACTTTGTTCTTTCTTTGTTTGATTGTCTTTTTACATGGATATCTGGATATACTAAAGTATATAATCATAATAATAATGTTAGTAGTAGTAGTCTTTAGCTTTATTTTGGAAACATGCCACCAGTCTTCTGCAACATCGTTCACTACCCTGAGGAAGATGACTTGTTAGTTTGGTTTTATTTTTCAACATGATGTCACCTTGAAAACACAATCGGGTGAAACCTAAATTACTTGCATCTGGAAGATGAACAAAAAATGGAGGAACTGGCCTCCTTGTCACTGTGTCATAAGAATTACCTTAAAAGCAGATCAAGAGTTTGATGTCGAACCCACAGGTTCATTATTTATATACAGAAAGTATGATGTAATAAGTTAGCAAAAGGCAGATCTTACACTGCCAATTTTGGCCTCTGTACGAGGCTTTGGCACTGTTTAGTCTCAATAAGGTCCTAAGGACAAGCACTGGTGTTTAATGGTACAGACTTATAGTTCATGCCATCACAGTGGCAAAGTGCATTAGCCAAGTCACCACAGCTGCACAGCGACAGAATGTGTTCAGGAGCAGAGAAGTCTCAAACGGTGATGGCCACTGTTAGCCCACTTATTTATGGAAACATTTTTTAATTGATTTAGACTATTGTGTTGGGGGTAATAATACAGACAGAGCAATGTATTTTAATGTCAAGATGTCTCTGCTATATCTCACCATCACCTTTTAGCACAATTCCCATGCAGAAGAACTGATGTGTCAATGCAAACAAATCAACTGCCTCTCATTTTCAACATGAATAGATAAGGTGACTCACAATCCATGTTTTTCTAACCAACTGAATTATCTGCTTATTCTTTTAGCAACCTTCACATTACTCGCATGCCAGTTTAAAACCTCCCCATCCCTATCATGAAAGAAAAACATGATCCTTTTCCACTGCCTGAAAAATAAAAAGAAGGTTGTAAGCTGATATGTAATTGATGGTGATAAAATGTAACTGTTGGAGATGTCTTTCTTTCCGTAGGTACATCAACTTCATACAGATTGATTGGAGTAGGAGAGGAAATGCACAATGGTCATTAGACAGGAAAACAAATTATTGAGATTTAGAATAAAATAAAAATGCTCTGCGCAACCCATTAACCTTTCCAACATGAAAAAGTATTATTGCAATGTTGGCAATATAAACACCCACACTACCGCAGCACAGACAGTCACTGGAGAGCATGGACAGCCTACAACCTATGAATACATATTGCTCAGGACACTGATGGTTTTATAACACTGTTGTAAGTGTTAAGTATTAATATGCAGCACACACTGTTTGCATACCGGATACCTCTCTCTACCAAATTAGCAAAGGAGGTTTATTTTCTCATCATTCAAACCAGTACAGTTTTTTTTGGCTTGCATGCTTTGGTTTTGTACGTGCATTTAGGGAAACATACTCCGTGAAAAGACAGCCCTTACCTGGCCATTTGTTTGTAAGCCTCTTCTGCCACTGCAAAGATGTGTGGATCCATGTCCCCCATGTTCTGCCCACTGTAGGCATAGATCACATCTTCTCCATAGATAGGTACCTGCTGATAGGGGTTGATGGCAACCAGAACAATCCCTATGGAAATGACAGAAAGAGAGCCAAGCATAGTTTTCAAGTTCCAGTTCAAAACATTTTCATTGAACATGTGGTCTCTGTATTATGCAGGAGCACTGGTTTGGATTTTATTAATGGAGTGTTCCCTATGGGGAGAAGGGTTAATAGGGTTATTTTAATGCATTCACCAATTACACAGTACGCTACTTAAAGGATAGCCTATTCCTGGCTTTATTAGCTCGGACTTATGTTAGCCTCTGAGATCTAAAAGTATTTGCAACTAAAATAATATTGTGAAAGCCTAAATAAAGCTTCATGTAACAGAGCAAATAATATCAGGATGTTACAGAGTTGAACTCAGTAGCAGCATGAACTGTGTTACAGGTTAGCCGAGTTCGTTTCAGAAGCTCTCGATCTCATATACCCAGTCTCCTTCCCTTAGTATCTAACCTAACACACTTGAATCTGAGCCAGGACATGTAATGGCAGAATCACGGACTGTCCTTTAAGGTTAAATCCAGTCATGACATTTCATTCTAAATGCATTTTTTGCCACACAACAGACATCTTACTGCATATCCATGTTTAGCTTTTCTTAATGGCTTATTGAACACACATGGCATTCAAAGGACATGTTGTATTGTCTCACAGACAGGCAAAGGATTTATTTTAATCAGACGAGCTCCGTTTCATCTCAAAGTACACCCACTACATTAAAAGAAAAAGTGCAACTGACTAAAATTGAATGGAAATTGATTGACGTTAAACTGAAATGATGCATGAACTTTTTTTGAATATTCAAGAGAATACAAATCATTGCATCATTCTTCAGAACTGGTTCAGTTGGAGGCTAAAAGCTGGGTCAGTCAAATTGTATTTCTTAACAAGCAGTAAAAATAAAGATAGTCTCTGAGAAGAGCATTGACTATTGCAAAGGGCTCCATTTTCTTCTGAAATATTTATTGATTTGACCCATTGCTCCACAGCTGGAAAAGTATACAGACAACAGTCTAAGCCTACAGAATTATATTTCAGAGCATTGACAGAATGTAGGCAATGATAAACAGCAGTCAAAGCAAGATTAACCCAGTTCTGAAGAGCTTACCCTACTTCATACAGTAGACGGAAACATGCTTACGTTCTAATTTAATTTTAATCCCCTGCACTACACTTCAATTCATATTTGGTTGTGTTAATTAAAACTAAGCTTGGTCAAATTCTCAAGTCTTTAATCATTTTTTTTTTTCTCCAAACGTACCACTTACACACTGGTGGTGCTGAAACAGACAAGGCCACTGCATGGGCTAAAATAACAATTCTTAGCAAGATTCTTTATGTAGAGTTAGCTTTCCCTTAACTGGAAATGAAGGCCAAGATCAGTTTCACTGTTTTTATTCAGTGCCCCTATGGATTTCACCATAATGCATCCCAACAGTGCTAGACCAAGCTGTTACAAAGATATCAGGAATCGAGTCTGTGTACTAGTGCCGGGTGTCTGGATTCTCTGGAGCTAGACATGCCATGGAGGCTGCCTGTTGAGCACACCTGCTTTGCCAGAAACATCTTGCCTACTTAGGAATATCAGCTGTGTTGAACAGTAACAGCTTCCTGAATTAGTGTCAGTACAAACACTGCTCTTTTCTGCCACAGCTTCTGTCCTAGCCACTTAATGCCAAGGCGAACATCTGTGCAGTTCTTTAGCAAATGGAGTATATATTATTGTATGCTTTTCTGTGCAAGCAAACTTAAAAAGAATAAAATAAGCTACTTTATTTTCTTTCTTTATCTTTGCAAATGCATACATTTGACCCATTTCAGTCTTCCCAATGTACCAAAACTGCATCACCGTGTGTCAGTGTTAACATGCTTGAATTTCACCTAGAAGTTCAGGCTTTCTGACAATCCTACAAGACAAATGCTTCCTGACAGATTTTGCTCGTGTGAAACCACAGAAAGAAGTGGACACCAACACTTTTGTGAGCCAAAAAATCCCCTGAATTCACAGTGAGAAAAATCTATCTAAAACCATATCCATTCTGCATTGCTTAACATAGATTGTGTTATGAATCCCTTTTATTTTTTTCTTTCCTTGGTGGACCTTTTTTTCTCCTACTAATTCTCTAGAGCCAATTCTCTAGTGTACTTAGAAATCACTGCTAAATGTGTGACTTTCCTAACTCTTCCCATATGCATTGCAATAGTTACAAGTATTACTATGAAGAAGCACAGTCCTAAGTTGTGTAAACATTATGTATAAAGAAAAGAAATACAGAATTAGCATTTCACTGACATGGAAACTGAAGATAATATTATAAACACCCGACTAACCTAGGTAGAGTGAAATAGACTTCATACTGAAAAGAGACTAATAAATAAATTATGATGAAATATCTTGTTGGCGTCTCAAAGCATGTAAGCCTTGCAAAATGTTCAGTGAAATCTGAGATTAAGTTCTGATATGGAATAACACAGTATCACATTAAATTAACTGTAAATATGTATTGTCTGTAACTTTGTACAGGACACTTAATTGTGCAGCAGTGAGCATGTTAAAATACCCGTCAGGAAGCAAAGGAGTAGCCTAAACCCTCCGGTGGAAAAACTGGCAGCAAATGTCTTCCCTAGTTCCTGCAGCAGTTGAATAACAGTACAATAACTTATATTGCATTAGCTAATGAAAAACTTTCAATTTTGCTGTAATGGTTGTTTCTTCTTTTGTCTGTCAATTGTAATAATAGTGTTAATAAACTAAATCAATCCGACTTGTGATATCGATTTATTTTTTGTTTAATGTATAAATACTTTCACCACCTGCAAATGACTGTGTGCTAGCATTGCACATGTGACTTCCTTATAAGCACATTAGAGCTACGGCATAACACCTTCTCCAAAAGCTTTTCCTGTGAATTTGCTGCATGAAAATGCCAGTTTTGCTTCATTGCCTTATTAAAGATATTTATTTTGCCATTGAACCAGAGCATATTATGCAGTATTTAATCATAATCATAATAATGTGGGAAGGACATAGATTCTGCTGGCAGGCAAAGCATGGATGACCTCTGCTCAGAGTTATTCTAAATCACTCATCCCAATATACAAGTGGTATACTGAGTGAAGCTCAGATAAATTATAAGGTGCTAAATAGTAGGCTGCTGTTCATCATCTCTAGCTTCTGAGAGTCAGGAAGACATCTGTATTCCTCTAGTGGTTACGTTTCTACGGGGTACATTACCTGTAAATATATGAGTCCAAATGAAATCCTTGCTTGTCATTCAGTGGCCTCTCTCAAGGTCATAAATTACCAGTTTGTTCTATTGTGTCTAAGGTGTGAATCATTTGTTTCAACAATGGAGTAAAATCCAACAGAGGTTAACTGATGTCAGAACACAGCTAGCATATTGAAAATTCATATTAATAAATAAATGAATACAACTTTTAAATGTCAAAGGTTAGTTCCACTTTGATCTATGACACTTGATTTGCCAATTTTACTGTAAACATAACTCACCTGCTTTCTGTTAAAAGTACTACAATGCCTGTAATGTTTTAACTATCTTAAAATAAACAGTGTAGCTCAGGGTTAGTAAACTTTCAGAATATAGTAAATCAAAAACTGTCAACCACATCCCATGTGTTGCAAGGCAAAGGGAGAGCCAGTGTGGAATATCAGATTATGGAAAGCATATTTCTGTCAAATAAAATGTTTAAATACAAATTCACATACCTAAATAAGTAAGGGACATCTAGTCAGATAGTATAATTTCTGCTCAAGGCTTTAATATTATAAATCTCCTTGCACATGTCTCAAACTTGACTGCAATCACAAGTTTCAATGTTCACTTCATAGCACAGAAACTGGTAGATGGTGGGGAGGTGGGGGAGTCATTGCTTATACAGTTTTGTGCTTCAATGTCATCTTCATTTTGACTGTATTCAATCTCTTCCTTTTATAGAAACATAATGTTTTGCAATACTCCTTGTTTTCATTTGCACTTGTATGATTATTTGCTGAGGCAGCAGCACACACTGAATATGGTTTCACAGGAAGACATGTCATAACCTGATTGTGAGGAAGAGGTCAAGGTATAAAAAACAGCAAAAGCATATCAAATGAGCCACAATTTAAACTCAAGTCACAACTGAAACCAGTGGAGAATGGTCAATCTAGCATTATAGCACTTTTAAAGTGAAAAACCAGTACAGTATGAAAACTTATAACAGACTATAATGTACAGCAATCACAGCTTTCCAGCAGCCTGGGTCATTGCCATTATCATTATGCCTTCAGAACCACACACAGCTTTGCTAACTAAGGTTTACTAATTAACTAGTTTCTGCAAGAGCCGTGTCTTTTATTGTCGGGTTAGTGAAGCAATGAAATGCAATCTGTATAATCATCTGTACCCTTTGACCAATGTTAGCACACAGAATATAAGTGAATCTCAGCAAAGTCTCTGTCTGATTATGGAAAATATGGATTAATCTTTGGGCCCTAATCTGAGAAATTACACTTCAGTAAAATGGAAAGTGGCTTGAAAGCTACTCCTTTATGTTTAAGGGGCTTTAATATATGAGCTCTCTGTTGGGACTGTACATTTAAGATTTGTTAAAAGCAATCAACTGAACCACAATATTACACTGTATACTCTGCGAATTCTGCAAAATTGTAGGTTTCAATGCCTGCTGCATTTGCAACAATAAATGTTAATGAAAGCCTGTAAGAGTGTCTACCCTGCATTGTCTGTCTTTGCATAATCATTTGAAATGATATCACATTAATTTTTTTTTTTTTTTTCCCCCCAGAGAGAACATGTGTGCATGCAGATCCCCTGCAGTTCTGCGTTCTCTCTTTACTATGAGTTTAAGGTTTCGAGCCATGAGGAAGAATATACACACTTTTTACCTTGATACTTTAGCTGACTTTTTGAAACCATGACTTTTCTTTCAGGCATGCAAGGTACAATCAGTCAATTTCCAGACACACACACACCATGACGGGATGGAAAAGTGTGTTTTTCAACTATGCAACCAGCTTGTGTCCTCATACTTGAAAATGTATTTGCATTATGCCACATAGGACATGAAGCAAGGTAGGAAATTAAAAGTCTGGGGAAAAAAAACACACGGTGTGCACTACTTTTTTTTTTAAAGTTAATTCCTTGCAGCTTAAATGCTTATAAAATGTAAGCAATTATAAGTGTCATGATTTGCTGTCAGCATTACTACATCTCAGTGTAACATTCTCATCTCAAATTTTGCTCATTTATAAAGCGGAGCCCATAATTACACATTCATCTTAGGATTTTTTGCTAGTTTTATAACTATTGCAACACTTTAGTACATCTGGGCAGATGTCTGCAGATAGGAAACTGCAATTCCAATGGTGTGGGTGTGTGGCGAGGAGACAGAGTGGCACTTACCACAGTAGGTGTATATGTGGTTGGACTCCAGGAAGCGCACCTTCAGGTTGTGCAGGACCGCAGGTTCATGAAGGTAGCTGAGGGCGGTCAGGTCATTCTCCCCCACCAAGATGTCCGGGTTTCGTAGGAAAGGCAGCTGGTTGTGCTTGGGGTTGATGGGATAATCCAATGTCTGGGTCGGAGAGAGAACACAAGAGTGAAACACAGCGGTCAGGAGAGGTCTTGTTCTCAGCCAGAATATAGCTTTACTGCGCATGTTGTAATGGAGTAAAATCCAGGTGGGGCAGGCTGTACTAAGGCTGTGGTATAGTCAAGAGCACCTGAGCACATCTTGTGTCCATGTTTGTGAGGGAGATGTCACCCAAGCCGTACCTTTTCCTACTACTTAACCATCTAGGCTTTACATTGTTAGCTTTCAAATTTAAGTTCACATGACACGCTTCTTGGAGCATTACCAGAAAGCTGTACCGACATAGACCATACAAGAATACAAGAGTGGTCTGTGATCTCAGAGATCCTAACTGATGGGTGGGGTGGGGAGGTGGATGAACAGGACAGAGTTGCTTTAGGCACCTGAACTCTTCAATTCATATTGGCTTATAATGGTTTGTAGATAGAAAATGCATGTGGACCCTCTTCACCTTGCAGTTATAATGAATATCAGAATGAGCATATAAAACGGGGAATTCACCTGTTTACTGCATATTAAGAACATAAGAAAGTTTACAAATGACAGGAGGCCATTCGACCCATCGTGCTCGTTTGGTGTCCATTAATAACTAAGTGACCCAAGGATCCTATCCAGTATATTTTTAAAAGTTTCCAAATTTTCAGTTTCAATCACATCGCTGGGGAGTTTGTTCCAGATTGTGACAACTCTCTATATTGGGGCAGGGGGGGGGTTAAACGTTTTGGGAAATTACATTAAACTTTAATTTAATCAATTTTAAAAAAGGGGTATGCCATGAGCTGAAGCCTCAGGGTTGTTCTTGCTCCTCCAAAACACTGTTCATGATTTATGATATGCCTCAACATCATGGGGTTGACAGTTCTGTTGTCTAAAGGAGAAGCACGAGGTCTGTGTAAGCACAAACATCTGCTTGTGGAAACGTTCACAACAACATTACTGTCAACATCACTTTCTTAAAATGAGGCAACGCAGAGTAAATATTGTAATTTATTTTTTCTCAGCATATGTTTGTGAGAAATACAAGTTGTTGATTTCTCATTTCACACCATCAAGTCGAGCTATCATTTCAAGAAAGTGAGCAGTGTCTTTTATTAACTGAGGAAAGTATTATATTTACTAGAACTGATGAGAAGAAATGGCCGGGGGAAACCTGGTAACGTATGCATTTGGGAACATTAAGATAAAGTGCAAGCTGAATTAAATATAAAAATATCTGCAGATGGCTACACTTGAGGAAATGAGGAGGCCTAAGCTGACATGTATATATTACAGGCTTATGCTGGAAGAAAAAAAAGTGTGGTATTGCATTAACTGGGGTTTATAAAAGGGACAAATACTTGCAGATATAATTAGAACTCCAATACGTAAACAAATAAAAGATGTAGCTTAATAGTTTTATTATCCACATTACATGATTTCCTACTGTATTTTAATTTTTGTCCATGAAGGTATAATTACCATTAATGAGATCAGTTGCAGTATATCACATGCCTATAGGGCCAGAACTCATTTCCTAAGCATTAAGTGAACTGAGCCCTTGCAAACTTGTACTCTCATTCCCACAGCAAAACAATAACCTATTGGGGTTTTGATGCTTAAAATGTAGCAAGTTACTTCCAGCACAGAACAACACTGACATCCAGCAAGGTGAGCTAATTGTTCAGAAAGGTTTAAAACTAAATGGGATATTTTTTCCTGTTTTCCTAATGTTTTTGAAAGAAAATAATACAGTTGAAAGCTTTTAAGAAGACTAAGCAGAAGAATATTACTGCTATACCGTCTCATCTTCCAACTTGAGATACATGACAGGATCTCCCTCCTTGTAGTCTTTGACGATTTCGGCAGCTTTCCAGACATCGTCGGGGTCTGGAATCCACACTCTGGTGTACTGAAAAACAAAGCATCAAAATACGGAGTTAGAGCTCTGACAGAACTGTGCTTGCAGAACGACTTGTAAAGCCCTACTCCCTATTGCTCCAAACTTTTAGATTGTCACTGAAAGCTCTCATAATATAGTCATCAGAACAGTCAGAATTCTCAGAACTACAGCATACATTACATTCATTACCAAACAGAGCAAAGTGATATACTTACCATCATACCACAAACTTACCAGTTTCTAAACTGAAGCTCAACCCAAACCCTGTTGTTAAGGGCATGAAGAATTCTGTTGAGAGTGTGTGTTTGATTGTGTGCATTTTTATGCATATGTACTTTCACTGATTTGTGAGTGGGTGCATGTGACTGTTTCACAAGCCACTGATCACCAGCAGATGCTTTTATTTCTGTCTGACATGCAACATCAGGATATACAATAATATGTTCAACATTTGCTGGATTCTCTTATGAAGTGTTAAAGGCTTGACAACGTCTTGGAGAGACATTTCCTTCAGCAGTGGATTGACAGAGGTTTGAGAGGTGATAGATGTGGCTCATACAGTAAGAAAATAAAAACAGTGAATATTTATCTTTAGGGCTAGAACAGAAGAGTTTTTTGAATGTATGTAAATATCTATGCCACAAATAAAAACACACAAAACACCTGTAGACAGCTCCAACACTGGTACATTTCTCTTAGTACAGTAGAAGCCCCACCTCCGGAATGAGAGAATCAAGATTAAATGGTGCAACTGAAAGTTATCCGAGCCATGACAAAACAATGCACACTGCTTTCCAGGAGGCAGCCGAGGGGCCTGTGGCAATATTTGCATTGCAGGGCATTAATAAGTCACCTCGGTGGTGTAAGCTTGGAAGCCCTCCGATAACACAGAATAGCGCGCACAGGTTTTCAGACACCTTTGTTTATTTTTCCAATTTGCCTTGCTGGTAAAGGCTGAACATTTCCATTTATAGAGGGAGAGTAGTTAGCATACGATTTAGGCAGGTTGGAATTTCCATCTGTTCCTAATTTGACAAATGATGATGCTCAGCAATAATAATAAAATAACAACAATCACTCTGGTTAGGGCTCAACCTGTGCTTCAAGCAGTCTGTATTACCAACTGAACCTTTCAGGAGTTTTCTTCATCTAATTTAAACCTAAATCATCACAGCCATCTGACAAATCAGTGCTGGCTACGAATCCCAAGAAAATACTTGTTTTTCCTTGTACAGTGAGGGAAAAAAGTATTTGATCCCCTGCTGATTTTGTATGTTTGCCCACTGACAAAGAAATGATCAGTCTATAATTTTAATGGTAGGTGTATTTTAACAGTGAGCGACAGAATAACAACAAAAAAATCCAGAAAAACGCATTTCAAAAAAGTTATACATTGATTTGCATTTTAATGAGGGGAATAAGTATTTGATCCCCTATCAATCAGCAAGATTTCTGGCTCCCAGGTGTCTTTTATACAGGTAACGAGCTGAGATTAGGAGCACTCTCTTAAAGGGAGTGCTCCTAATCTCAGCTCGTTACCTGTATAAAAGACACCTGTCCACAGAAGCAATCAATCAATCAGATTACAAACTCTCCACCATGGCCAAGACCAAAGGATCCAAGGATGTCAGGGACAAGACTGTAGACCTACACAAGGCTGGAATGGACTACAAGACCATCGCCAAGCAGCTGGGTGAGAAGGTGACAACAGTTGGTGCGATTATTCACAAATGGAAGAAACACAAAATAACTGTCAGTCTCCCTCGGTCTGGGGCTCCATGCAAGATCTCACCTCGTGGAGTTTCAATGATCATGAGAACGGTGAGGAATCAGCCCAGAACTACACGGGAGGATCTTGTTAATGATCTCAAGGCAGCTGGGACCATAGTCACCAAGAAAACAATTGGTAACACACTACGCCGTGAAGGACTGAAATCCTGCAGTGCCCGCAAGGTTCCCCTGCTCAAGAAAGCACATGTACAGGCCATCTGAAGTTTGCCAATGAACATCTGAATGATTCAGAGGAGAACTGGGAGAAAGTGTTGTGGTCAGATGAGACCAAAATCGAGCTCTTTGGCATCAACTCAACTCGCCATGTTTGGAGGAGGAGTAATGCTGCCTATGACCCCAAGACCACCATCCCCACCGTCAAACATGGAGGTGGAAACATTATGCTTTGGGGGTGTTTTTCTGCTAAGGGGACAGGACAACTGCACCGCATCAAAGGGACGATGGACAGGGCCATGTACCGTCAAATCTTGGGTGAGAACCTCCTTCCCTCAGCCAGGGCATTGAAAATGGGTCGTGGATGGGTATTCCAGCATGACAATGACCCAAAACACACAGCCAAGGCAACAAAGGAGTGGCTCAAGAAGAAGCACATTAAGGTCCTGGAGTGGCCTAGTCAGTCTCCAGACCTTAATCCCATAGAAAATCTGTGGAGGGAGCTGAAGGTTCGAGTTGCCAAACGTCAGCCTCGAAACCTTAATGACTTGGAGAGGATCTGCAAAGAGGAGTGGGACAAAATCCCTCCTGAGATGTGTGCAAACCTGGTGGCCAACTACAAGAATCGTCTGACCTCTGTGATTGCCAACAAGGGATTTGCCACCAAGTACTAAGTCGAAGGGGTCAAATACTTATTTCACTCACTGTATATTGTATGTGGTCTGTTTCAGCAGTCAGAAACCACAAACTGTGAAGAGCTCAGGGACTTTTTCGATTACATTACCTTTTTTGTTAATTAAAACAGTGGTACAGAGATGTACATGCTTTTAAAATTCAATCTTAGCTACCAGTACTAATACGAAATTAAGATTTTTTTTTTTTTTTTTTTAACCTTTCCCTCGGTGATGCCAACTCAATACCCCCCAACACCAACACCAAAAAAATAATACAAACATTACTTTGGATCTCAGGTAGTGAATCTGAGGACACACAGTTAATAATGCCACAGAACGTTACTATACTATTTATGCAAGCAGACTGCACAAGCCTCTGTATAGCCTTAAGATTTGACACAATCTAGAGTTGTGAAAAGTAGGCCAAATTATCCACACAATATGAACATAAGATCAGTTTAATAACTCACATTATCTGAATAGCAAACAGGAACCTTGTTCACCTTGAATTAACTTTCCGAGTCAGTAAAGATTTCTATTTGTGCAATTAAATGTGTTCTAGATGTGACTGGCTTCCAGCATTCATACCTTGCCACGCCAAGCTCCGCATATACTTAAAACTATTTTAACAAATTAATTTAAGCTTCATGGATTTTATTTTGATGTGGTGATTGCACATTGTTTGCTGGGATACATTCAATGATTGAGACCAAAGAAAGAACTCAGAAATCTGTGCTACACAAAGGAGTTGTGCAAAATTGATTTCCAACATCTAAGTGAGAAACCGATGCACAAATCTCATCTGTCAAGGTTGCCAATTGTTATTTGATAGAAATGAAAGGTAACCTGCGAATACCAGCATATATGAAACACAGCGGCTGTCAAAACAATGGGCTCACTTGGAAAACAAACTGAAATACAAAGTAAGCAAGGAAGAATCAAAGTATTGATATTTTATGAAAATCTATTCACTTTCCCCAAAGAGAATGTAATTGCCATTTTACTGCACACTTTTCACATCACAACAGCACAGCATATCATCTCAATGGGATTAGGGTCAGGTGATTCTGGAGACCAGCTCATCGATTTCAACTCCTGCCATTCTTTCAGTTTTCTTTTCAAATGGATAGTAGCCCCTTCTAGGTAGGATTTCAGTAGGTTTCCCTATACTTTTGACAGCAAGTATATAATTTGTTTTCCTTGTTCATAACCTCTCCCTCTATCCGTCTCTCTCTGCATCTTCACTCCTTCACTCTTGACAGCTGTCGCGCATGCTCTGATCAAGCTGCCAATTCTTTGGTGGCATTGTTTCAATTCTAGTTAATAAGGCAGGGGCTTCAACTGACAGCATGTGTGTCCACTAAGAAATGACCCTGGACACATCCGGCCAGCGATACTCCACCGCCTCGCCCACGCACACATGTTCACTGACACGTGAAAGGGTAGTCAATTATAATATAAATATCTAATATATGTATAATCCATATTTTTTGTTATTATTAGGCTATAATTACTTGATTATTATGATATACAAATAAACGTATCAATCCAATTGTAAATGGGCCTCTACTAGTAGAAATTTAATTGATGAGGAGTCTACCAGTTCTGAAGTGTCCCACACCGGTGGTTTATTTAATTCCGTCAATTTACAACTCTTATTTTCATGTGGTGAAGCAAGTAGTCACATGACTTTTCTCACAATTTTAATTGGTTAAATAATTCCATTATGTAATTTTGCATATAAAAAAAAAATCAAAACACCATTGATACTGTGTAAAAAGGCTTAATTGGACCATCGTTGGACCATCGCATTGAGCCAGACCTGTGGAACTGCCTGGGTGTGGAGATTATATAAATATCTGTTTTTTTTAATTGGGCCCACTGGGAACTCCAGATGGCCAATCTCTAATGACATTTCTAAATGTAGTGAAATTTACCCTGGGGATTTTGGGAATCCATCAGGAAGTTAAAGACAATATCCAAAACAAGTATACATAGTCTGAAGATGAAAATGACCACTGCTCTTAAATTTCATACGAAAGGGATACACAAAGCAACAACAAAAACAACAAAGTCAAGGACTGTTATACTCACTGTACATTTCAAAATTAATTTCAAAATCAACAGAACTCTATGTAGATATAAATAATTAAAACAAAAATAAAAATACAAACAGGCATAGGGAAAAAAAGTGACAGATTAAAAGCAATTTGAGATTAGTATTAGTATTAGTAATATATGCAGAGAAATTAACAGGTTAAAATTATTTAATCTCCTTTGGTTGGGGAGACAGTGGGAATTTGATTGAGATTTAAACCTATTCCTTATAGCGCCACAGGACAGGCACTAATACCAGGGGGTAAGAAATGGAATTGGATTCACACTGAATGATGGGAGGTACTGGATGATGGATTGCACAGAACAATTTTCAAGCCCCAATGTGGATTCTGATTTGCAGAGACCTCTGAAGGAATGGGCTGATGGGGTCCTTATCAATAAGTTACAAACCACAAGAGAGGCATGATTGTAACCTTTTCTTCACCTTGTGTCTGTGCTTACCAACAAACACACCATTCGCTGTATTCGTGCATGCACTGCTCATAACCCCAATAATATCTTTCTCAACAGAATCGTAATTGAACCGATGTGTCTTTACGTGAAAAGCAATTTCAAAGTGCTCTTCTGTCAAACAAAAGGACAACTGCTAAAACAGTGCAATAGCAACAGCCAATGGCAATTTCAATACAAATGGAAGGCAACAATCAAAACAGGTCCACTGTGCACAAATAAAATAGCACCGTGACAAAGAGAGGAGAGCCCAACATGAAACTTTTTCTCACTCTGGAAATTAAATTATTTAATGCATCACTGCCAACAACCTGGGTGGAGTAAGACTGAGCTATGGCTTATCACTGTAGCGGCATTAAAATTTGAATAAACCATATATGTAAAACAGAATTTTGTAATACCCTTCTCCCAGAGCATTCCCCTGATGAACTCAACAGAAAAAAAACAGTGTTGTAGTGCTTTCTGATTACTGTCACACACAAACACACAGTTGCGCAGTAGGGGATTGTAAATGTTTCCAAAAACAGTGTCTGAGTGTTTGTGTTTAAATTAACAAAGTGCAATGTTTTAGAAAAGACAAATCTTTAAATACATCTTTTTTTCCATCTTAGGAAGGATCCTTTGTTGAAAGTAAGTGCAGTTTGATTTCCTTTACCTTTGATCCTTCCCTTTCACCACATAATCAATGAGTAGGTAAATTGTGGGAGGCCTGCATATCATGGAGGGCCCCAGTGACAAACAGCCAATCGATTTAACCGCAGTTTGGGCAGCAGTTCCCTGAGAGGTCGGATGTACAAGTCTGCCTCTTCTCATAATCGAAAGTCCAATGCATTGCAGATTAATCAACTCTGGCAACTGGTTCAAAGCAGCAGCGCATTAGCACGGCTCTAACTATGCATCACACTGCCCTGAAATATAAACATGTCAGGATTCATACAGACCACTGCCACAAACAGAGAAATTATTTGCAACTCAGCAACTTCTGCATGTGTCTGCGTTATTAACAAGGTCAACGAATCGGATGAGATAAAGTTTTTTCCAGTACAACTGTAGACAAATAAGATTGCACTCTCAGGTAATCCCAAACTAAATATCAAATTAAGTATTGTATATTATTAGCCTTCCAAATTCTCCCCGTGTTTTCTTAATTGATATTATACATTGCTGGACATTGGTATCAGCTGTGACTGGACACAGAAACAATATTTAGGCTAAACACGGGTACTTGGTATTTGGATTTTAAAACAAATAAATACAGGCATTTGTATTGATTTTTCTTCCTTTTAATCTTCGCATTTCAGACAAACATTTTCTGCTTTGGCAATCAAGCCGCCTGGAAGCAAAGAAAAAGAAAGTGCTGAGAGATCACTTCAAGTCAATTTATTTATTGTTTGATTGTTTAAATAAATATGCTTAAGCCTTGAATGAAACTCTGCATGCATACCTATCTGGTGTATATGCTGGAAAAGCACAAATCAACAAGCAGTATTCTTTGGATCCTTACCTCTACATGCTATACAAAAGATACAGATGCGAGAATGGGGGGAACAGACAGGAAACTGTAGATCAAGCAATAGTTTGAATAATTAGCACGGTCAATATATTTGAATGAAACAAACACAAACATGCCAACACTGCAACATGAACTAAAACAATATCGACTCATAGCAGACTTGGAGAGACATAAGATTATTAAATGTTATTAAATGTTACTGCTATTAATGTTTTATATCGAAACCACCCACTGGAATCAACTACAACACAACCTGAAAACATTTATGAAGTTACTTACTCAGGTTAGTATCACTTATCTTTTTCAGATTACTATCATTAATTGTGTAAGAGAAAAATATATCATGATTATCATCATATGCTCTTGTAAATTGCATTATGAAGCTGAGGAATGAATTCAGAACTCAGATTTGTTTGTAAAAACACAACTCTAACAGAGTGACTGGAATTGTAGTGGCACAAGGGGCAGGTCTCCATCAGAGCACAGCTTTCCAAGACTGTAATTTCCTGACTTACAAAGCGTGCCAAACCGAAACACTTGAAGTGTCACCCATATCATTCAGGTTAGTTATAATTGAAATCAGAAGGTACAGTAAGTACCCAACCAGTGCTACAGCCACAGTTAACAGGGTAATCAATGCAAGTTTGATAAGAGAAAAGTATTTGGGCAAGTCTTCTAACAAAGTATCTGAGATAGGATTTAAAACTTAATCTTCTTATTTTCTATCATCCTGTGTCTTCGTGTGATAACTAAACAAAAGCCAAATGTACACTTTGATCACTGTGAAGGGTTTGAAGCAGATCTGGATGTCAGTTTTGTGGTATTTCTATCTCTCTCTCTCTCATCTGTCATCCTGGCAAGGGGGTGATTAAGTAGCATTACACTTAAAATCTGAATCAGATTTAATTAACATTCTGCTGATATTTTAACAGCACAGGCCTATCTTACTCCTTCAGAGTTTATGGCAATTATTTAAACATCTTACATCTTAAATCTTAAGTTAAGGATAAGGACTTTGTACCATGAGGTTACCATTCTCAGCTGCCACTGTGCACTCAATTATCGGAGTATATTTAGCCTACTGATTTTCTGAGCTCCGGATAAGACATATACCTAAGCTCCTGTTGTAAGTGACTCCGTAGCAGCAGCTGTTATTTTAGATCCTAGTTTCTCTCAGTTGCTTCAGGTAATTCAAGGGCACAGAAAACACAGTTGTGTGCTAGGCCTCAGGCCCAGCTAGGATCCAGATAAGCTGTGTTATCAATTGCAGTCAGTAAGTATTAACAAGAACATAAAGGAGTGTACAACAAGTACAAGCACAGCATGGCACAAGGTACAGGACAAAGACAGAAGGTTAAAGCAGTTTCCGTTTTTTTTCTTTTTGCACTGGCCTCTCGAAGCTTTGGAACAATGATTAAGAAGCTGTCTTTAGCATGTATGGATTAATTCATTTTCCAGTGGAGGACACAGTTTTGTCAAAATATCAGTTGCCATGCACTCTCTCTGCCTTGCTGTGTTAAAAAGTGGCAAATACATTTCAAATGCAAGTTTGTTTGTTTTTTCTGTGCAGATTGCTTCGAGAAGTACAGAGCCTTTTACTGTCAGCACAAGTGGCTATGCACTGAAAGGGATATAGAATATGTCAGGTTATTAAATGGTCAGAGCTTTCCTTAATATCTTCAATGATTGCCTTCTTCCCTCCAACTCTTGCAGAACATTATTTAACTCATTTTCTATAATGGTGTGCTGAAATTGTATTAAGCAAGACTCTACCCCCTATGTAACATTATTTCCAACAGTTGATATTGAGATTAGTTCATACTTAGCAGTCAAGTAGAGATTTTAAAAATGCAAGGAGTTCCTACTCAAAATAGAGTCTCATCAACATGCAATCATCAATACGTGACATAAAACATCGTGTCCTCCAGATTGAAGCAAAATCATGTCAGAACAGGGTCACGTCTTCTCATCAAACTCTGGCAATGTGACCAAGTTGGCCGCATGTAAGAATGTATAATAGATAAGACACCTCCTGATCCAAAGTCCTTTTATCAATGCGCTATGCGGTTGAACTTTGAATGTAAGCTTGCCTTGAGCAAAAGGAGCCACTTCCAATCTCACTCAACCAGCCTGATAGAACTGTTTTTCCACTTCTTCAACCACGTGCCGATTTCATGGATAGAGAGGATGGCACGCACTAGCCTCTTTTCCCTGAGCACAGTCTCTGCATCTTTATGAGTTTTGATCTCACTTTTTATTTTTTTTATTTTTGAACCCGGTGTTCTACATATCGTACAGGTCTGGCTTTCCCTCAGTTATCTGCCCTTGTACATCCTCTTTGTGGGCTCTTGTTTTAAGGCTCAATTAAATAGATTATCAGAACTGTAATGATTAATTAGGGCTTAACAGGAGATGGGCAACATGGATCTGAAGGTGAGCTACAATGGCCACAAAAAACAACCTCCCCAGATAATACACTTCAGATCTTCTTTTTATAGCAGTATGCCAAGCATCCCTGCTGATAAAGTCACAAGCTAGATAGAGATGGGGTGTTGTGAAGAACATGATTAATCCAATATTGCTTTGAAATAGTTATTATTGAAGCACAGTGCCCACTCCAAGGAGATGCAACATGAGGGGAGATTAAACACACAGATAACTCACTCAGCATTTCCCAGCAGAGTGTGTTCTGGGCAGTCAGGTAGCTACAAGATACAGGAATGTAGAACCAGACACAATGTGGTGCTCCCTGATTCCAAACCAAGAATATTGAAGTAAGTTGACAGGGCTCTTTATCCATTAATCACACAATTTATCCAAGAGCACATAGTCAGCTGCAACCCTTGTTTGTCACCTACTTAATTCCTACCCCTGCTCCTCTAACAGTCCTTAAAAACAACCACTTTGCAGCTCCCTCTCAAACACATATAAACCTTTTTTGACAAGCATTGTGAGAGATAATGGATCTGAACAAAGAAATTCCAGCGTGTAATTAGCATGGCATTAACTGTCAATTAATGCCGTCGTTTTAATAAACGAGCGCACGCCTCTGCATTGCATGCACTTGCAGTTGCATTTTGCAAAAGACTGATGACACAACCAGGCAATTCATGCTAGATCTCTTCACCTTCACAACCAACATGTGCAATTTGCATAAAAGTGAAATTAATCAAGCATATACTTTGCTCCCTCTGCCTCCTCTTCACACCCACTCTCTGACAACCTATCTAGCCACTGTACAAAGTGACTCAGTGTTTTCCCTATTCCACAACAAAGTTCTCAGATACACATAGATTGCATTTCACGAAATAAAATACAAATCAAGATAAACACTTGCCTGTAAACAAAAAACAGGACATTTTAGAAGCAAAGTTTCTATTTTTAACAGGTTGTCTTATTGAATGCAATTTGGCTGCTAAGCTCAATGTCTAGCCAAGGAGGCATTGGTAACACTGCATTACAGCTTTCAGCAATTATCTTGTGCAGTTGATATAGCTCCAACACTTGTTTCAACTGAATGATGGTCAATGGAATTAACCCCTAACTAATGTGACCTACCTGATCCTAAACAGATCCTGAATGGTCTAGCTCTAGACTATGGCAGCTTCATCATTAGAACTGTAGCAAGCACTGGAATCAGGTCAATTAATCCAATTCTACCACATGGTAATTTACAGTACAAAGGAAAATGTGTTCCCTTAGAGTAGCTTTATCCACTTGTGTTGCTGTATAATCTACATTCAAATGAGGAATCCAAATAATGCATGTGGTTCTGGAAGGTTAACTATAGTAAATGCTGGATGGGATGGATCATATATATTGGTAATAAAGATATTATATAAAGCAGTTTTGCCTCTAGCACTACTGCAGTCCTTCCCACTTATGGCTGATAGGCCTCTAGAATTATTTCACATAGGCCACATTATATTGCCTTTTGGATTTCAAAACTCAAACTATACGCTTCATTGCACTCTCACATTGTGTTGTTTCCATGGCCCATTTTTTCTGCATTATTTTCTATGCTAGATTGTTTTCTGGTGAAATGGACCCCTCTTTTCCTTCTACAGGACATGATGTTGTTCACTAACAAAAAATATATACATATTGTCAGAAAGAAAACAAGGATGTTTCACAGACGTGTGTAAGCCAAACACAAGAAAAAAACATTCAAAAAATAATTAATGTATATGAAGTCAGCTACAGAATTCTGTATGTAGCCAGTAACTTAATTGGGGAGCAATAAGTGAAAATATTTTACAAAACTTCACGAGACACTTTGAAAATTGAAAATGAAAAAACTATATACATCATAAGAACATAAGAAAGTTTACAAACTAGAGGAGGCCATTCGACCCATAATGCTCATTTGGTGTCCATTAATAACTGAGTGATCCAAGGATCCTATCCAGTCTATTATTGAATGTTCCCAAACTTTCATCTTCAACTACATCGCTGGGGAGTTTGTTCCAGATTGTGACAACTCTCTGTGTGAAGAAGTGTCTCCTGTTTTCCGTTTTGAATGTCTTGAAGCCCAATTTCCATTTGTGTCCCCGGGTGCGTGTCCCTGCTGATCTGGAAAAGCTCCTCTGGTTTGATGTGGTCGATGCCTTTCATGATTTTGAAGACTTGGATCAAGTCCCCACGTAGTCTCCTCTGTTCCAGGGTGAAAAGGTTCAGTTCCCTCAGTCTCTCAGTAGGACTTTCCCTTCAGACCTGGAATAAGTCTGGTTGCTCTCCTCTGAACTGCCTCTAGAGCAGCGATATCTTTCTTGAAGTGTGGAGCCCAGAACTGTCCACAGTATCCAGATGAGCTCTAACTAGTGCATTGTACAGTCTGAACATCACTGCCCTTGTTTTAAATTCTACACTTTTGACAATATACCCTAACATCCTGTTTGCCTTTTTTATTGCTTCCCCACATTGCTTGGATGGAGAAAGTGAGGAGTCCACATAGACTCCTAGGTCTTCTCATGTGATACTTCATCTAGTTCTATTCCTCCCGTAGTGTAATTATAGTGGACATTTTTGTTACCTGCATGTAATACCTTGCACTTGTCCACATTGAATTTCATCTGCCAGGTGTCGGCCCACAACTGAATATTATCTAAGTCCCTCTGAATAGCCTGTGCTGCCAAGATTGTATCTGCTGAGCCACCTATTTTAGTATCATCTGCAAATTTGACAAATTTGCTAACTATCCCAGAGTCCAGATCATTAATATAGATTAGAAAAAGCAACGGCCCTAGTACTGATCCCTGTGGAACTCCACTAACAACCTCACTCCAGTTAGAAGCAACTCCTCTAATCGACACCCTCTGTTTCCTATACATCAACCAGTTCATAATCCATCTACTTACATTACCCAGAATGCTTACAGCTTCCAATTTGAGGGTCAAATATCTGAGAAATTAAAAACATTGTTATACAGTACCTGACAAATGTTTGTTGGTTTGGTTTGTATTCAACAGGGAGTTGTTTAAATACACAAACTCAAAAGCTGACCAGTGACAGACTCACAAAAAACATCCCTATTCAAGTCAAGACAAGACAGGTGAACAGTCTCAGGCTGCATTTTTAACACTACACTTGTGACTACCAGAAAGCCCTGTTGGCTCCATTATAAAGTTTGTAAATTAATATAAATCAACCATCTGTGCATCTCCTTGTATTAACATCTAATCAGCATATATTTACAACTGTAATAAAGTTTAATTGGTGGCACCACTGTTTAAGAACATAGTCAGGTTAGTTTATGGTTAGCAGAAAGATTGATATACTGTACCAACACTGATACAATGTTATATTGTTATATTGTTACTGTAAATGTAAGTCACATAACATGGGTCAAATATTAAGTTGTAACCATGATGATCAATCACACATAATACAAAACTGTGAACCGGCACCTGCAACTTTACATTCGAATAGTACATCAAAGAATGTTAAAAGTGTGAAAAGTTCCAAATGGAGTGCATTTTAAAGTTCTGTACTGAGTGATGTGCTTGAAACACATTCTCATTCTGCACACTAAGGAAGCAGATGTTGTCCTAAGGAGTTAATTTCAAATTGTTTTACATAGGGGAAGACTTTATTGGAGGCCTTTGAATACTGAAGAACACTAAGCACTGGCAAGAAAAGCTGTGATCTACTTCAACCTGACATGCTTTTAACTAAATGAAAAAGAAAAACAATTCTCCTTGGGAAATGATTCAGTACATGCTGGAAACTATACGGGTCCACTTGTTGAGCAGTAATTTTCCAAGAACAAAATGCAAATTGCAGGGATAAAAAAATAATAAAATGAATCAGAACTGGACCAGCATTTCAAAAGTAGGAGGGGTTCTTGTTTATTTTCTCAGTTATCTGCACATGCTGTGGGAAAGACAAAACAGCATTTTAATTGCCTTTAAATACCTTCTCTAATCAGTTCCGCATTCTGTATGTGTGCCATAAACACAGTGTTGAGTTGTGATGAATACAATGAAAGTGTATAGACAAACAATTAATACATATTAGACAAGAAGGGGTTCAAATTAAAATTCATATATACAAACCCTTACTTATTCTGTGATTTTCTTTGACCAGCAAATTCCTTTTCCATAGACATCATGTGGGAATCCTTATTCTGTACTGCAGAAACCTATGACACATCAGGTGAACTGCAGCCGCTTCGCTCTCAGATACCAAAACGCAAAACAAAAAGGTGACAGAAGCTACAGAGCTTGGCCTGAAAATCTCCACATAATCCCTTTTCCTTCTCCACTAAGGCACACAGCTCGTGAGCTGCCGTTTGTGACACTGTCATTACAATTCTGCACCCTGTATTTAGTAACTGAGCTGCGCAATTGCCGTCAAATAAGCATAATATAAAGAAGCTCATGCAACTAACCCACATGTTGTGTCCATGCATCGCTAACTAAGATGTTTATGTGAAAGGGATAAAAAGTGACACACATGCTTTATTGAAGGCAACTCAGCTGACCAAATGTCAGGAATCAGACAATGAACGTCCATCACTTAAAACGATAAACAGCAACAAAGGAGTGTGAAATCCTCTCTTTATTGAAGTGTCAGCAATCAGCACTGTGAAGCTTGGAATTAAAAATGATCTGCCTTTTGCCTCCTAACAGCCTGTCAGCTGAAAAACAGCCAATCCAATCCCAGGCATTAAATGGAAAACCTTTCAGAGGCATATAAACTGTTCTTGTAAAAACAAACCTGCATTAACAGCTTCAGATTAGGTGGATACAAAGGTCCCTGAAGACTGTATGAAGGACCTGAGAGTAAAGTAGTCTGTAAAACACACATACATTCACACACAATACATATATATACAGTGGGGGAAAAAAGTATTTGATCCCCTGCTGATTTTGTACGTTTGCCCACTAACAAAGAAATGATCATTCTATAATTTTAATGGTAGGTGTATTTTAACAGTGAGAGACAGAATAACAACAAAAAAATCCAGAAAAATGCATTTCAAAAAAGTTATAAATTGATTTGCATATTAATGAGTGAAATAAGTATTTGACCCCTTCGACTTAGTACTTGGTGGCAAAACCCTTGCTGGCAATCACAGAGGTCAGACGTTTCTTGTAGTTGGCCACCAGGTTTGCACACATCTCAGGAGGGATTTTGTCCCACTCCTCTTTGCAGATCCTCTCCAAGTCATTAAGGTTTCGAGGCTGACGTTAGGCTACTCGAACCTTCAGCTCCCTCCACAGATTTTCTATGGGATTAAGGTCTGGAGACTGGCTAGGCCACTCCAGGACCTTAATGTGCTTCTTCTTGAGCCACTCCTTTGTTGCCTTGGCTGTGTGTTTTGGGTCATTGTCATGCTGGAATACCCATCCACGACCCATTTTCAATGCCCTGGCTGAGGGAAGGAGGTTCTCACCCAAGATTTGATGGTACATGGCCCCGTCCATCGTCCCTTTGATGCGGTGCAGTTGTCCTGTCCCCTTAGCAGAAAAACACCCCCAAAGCATAATGTTTCCACCTCCATGTTTGACGGTGGGGATGGTGTTCTTGGGGTCATTCCTCCTCCTCCAAACACGGCGAGTTGAGTTGATGCCAAAGAGCTCGATTTTGGTCTCATCTGACCACAACACTTTCACCCAGTTCTCCTCTGAATCATTCAGATGTTCATTGGCAAACTTCAGACGGGCCTGTACATGTGCTTTCTTGAGGAGGGGGACCTTGCGGGCGCTGCAGGATTTTAGTCCTTCACGGCGTAGTGTGTTACCAATTGTTTTCTTGGTGACTATGGTCCCAGCTGCCTTGAGATCATTAACAAGATCCTCCCGTGTAGTTCTGGGCTGATTCCTCACCGTTCTCATGATCATTGAAACTCCACGAGGTGAGATCTTGCATGGAGCCCCAGACCGAGGGAGACTGACAGTTATTTTGTGTTTCTTCCATTTGCACCAACTGTTGTCACCTTCTCACCCAGCTGCTTGGCGATGGTCTTGTAGCCCATTCCAGCCTTGTGTAGGTCTACAGTCTTGTCCCTGACATCCTTGGACAGCTCTTTGGTCTTGGCCATGGTGGAGAGTTTGGAATCTGATTGATTGATTGCTTCTGTGGACAGGTGTCTTTTATACAGGTAACGAGCTGAGATTAGGAGCACTCCCTTTAAGAGAGTGCACCTAATCTCAGCTCGTTACCTGTATAAAAGACACCTGGGAGCCAGAAATCTTGCTGATTGATAGGGGATCAAATACTTATTTCCCTCATTAACATGCAAATCAATTTATAACTTTTTTGAAATGCGTTTTTCTGGATTTTTTTGTTGTTATTCTGTCTCTCACTGTTAAAATACACCTACCATTAAAATTATAGACTGATCATTTCTTTGCCAGTGGGCAAACGTACAAAATCAGCAGGGGATCAAATACTTTTTTCCCCTCATTGTACATTATATATATATATATATATATATATATATATATATATATATATATATATATATATATATATATATACACACACACACACACACACACACACACACACACACCTATACACACACATTATATATATATATATATATATATATATATATATATATATATATATATATATATATATATATATATATATACACACACATACATACACACACATACATTATATATATACACACATATATACACACACATATATACACACATATATATATATATATACATATAATTACTATTATTATTTTTATTTCTAGGCAGGCGCCCTTATCCAGGGCGACTTACAACAAATGCAATATAAAGTACTGTGCAAACGTTTTAGGCAGGTGTGAAAAACATTTGTAAAGTAAGAATTCTTTCAAAAATAGACATGTTACTAGATTATATTTATCAATTAATAAATGCAAAGTGAGTGAACAGAGTTGGTGTGACCACCCTTTGCCTTCAAAACAGCATCAATTCTTCTAGGTACACTTGCAGAAAGTCAGGGATTTTGTAGGCACGTTGTCAGCTGTATGATTAAACAATTATACCAAACAGGTGCTAATGATCATCAATTCAATATGTAGGTTGAAACACAATCATTAACTGAAACAGAAACAGCTGTGTAGGAGCAATAAAACTGGGTGACAACGACCCCAAACATACAGCGACAGTCATTAAGAACTATATTCAGCGTAAAGAAGAGCAAGGAGTCCTGGAAGTGATGGTGTGGCCCCCACAGAGCCCTGATCTCAACATCATCGAGTCTCTGGGATTACATGAAGAGAGAGAAGCAACTGAGGCTGCCTAAATCCACAGAAGAACTGTGGTCAGTTCTCCAAGATGTTTGGGCCAACCTACCTGCCGAGTTCCTTCAGAAACTGTGTGCAAGTGAACCTAGAAGAAGTGATGCTATTTTGAAGGCAAAGGGTCAGACCAAATATGGATTTGATGTAGATTTTTCTGCTGTTCACTCACTTTGCATTTAGTTAATTTATAAATATAATCTATTAACATGTCTATTTTTGAAAACATATTTGCCTCAAGCTACGCAATCATAAGTTGCTTTCCTGCAAAATCCGTCATACTGATGTGTCTTAATTAGATTTTCTCAAGTTTAAATGCAGTCTTGAGTTTACTGAGGCCAAAATAAATAAAATAATGTTCATAATGGATTCTGTGTTACAATACCACTTCTGCCAAAGATAAAGAAATGTATAACAAAAGATTTAAAGGCAAATCCCTGAAATACTGCCTTGTCACCATTTTGAGGAATGTTACTCTTTCTGAACAGTGCAATCCTATCATACAAGCCAAGTGCACTGCAATTCTGAGAAAAACATTTTTTTATTATCAATGCTGATAGAACCCAGTGAACTAAGAAACTGGAACCAATTCTCCAACTAATCAGATAACAGGGGGTCATATTGCACCCTGGAATACTTAACCCAGGCCTCTATAGTCACTAATCACAGATTTTCATAATAAACCCCTAGAAATGTCCTATACCAGTCCTTAAACTGTACTTAACATGACCCAGAACAATATCAGAAACCTGTTATTGTTATAGAGCTTACTGCGCAAAAAAGAAAGCTGCTTATTGCATCTGGCATAAAATATTTTGTTATTTTAGGTGAAAATATTTGATTGTGACATGTTTCCAAAGATGTAGGCTACACTAAACACAGTAGCCTCTCCTTTGTAACATTCACATTCAAAATGAAAGATTAGTAAGAAAATGTGGAAAGGCAGGAATAATTGTTGTAGACAGTGCATGCTACTTTGATGTTAGGAAAAGTGACAAGAATAGCTGGGCATTGTTGTGCAAAAGTAAAACCAAACAAATATTTTAACAAATGAAAATGAAAAATGTGCAAAGCTACCTATGCTATGTTTACCAGAATTAAATCTTCCCACAAATTACAGTAACAATTGAAAATGGCAATATTAGCCTAATTTCCCAAAAATAAACTAATAAAAGCAGACACATTTAGGCAGTTGATGAAGCAGACTCACTTGGCCTTCCTAGATATTTTCCTTCTTCTCTGCCAGATAAATTGTGAGTCAGATTAAAAGTGAAAACCTCCAAAGTAGGTCAAACACAGACATGATCTGGGAACAAACTGAGCTTCTTCAACATTTCAAATGGAAACCACACACCTACTCCATCAAAGGCACATTCTTATTACTGATCATAATGTTTACAGCCGAGGCAACACGAAATGTGTCAGCGCACTCTGACAAACCAGAAAATTAATGCCAATAATACTGGGGGTCTTTTGGGAGCTCTGGGGCCTGCTGTACTGTCTTTAACCAGACAGTATAAAAGTCACACATTTCACACACCAATTCTAGCCGTTTAACCAGTTCAGTTTAATTCACCTTGCTGCACCATATTGGCGATCTCTGGAGCGGTTGTGTGCTTTCGTATTTTTTTCTGAATCAATGACAAAATACAATACAGGTACTGAGCTGCTCCAAACACATTACATATGGTACCAACCCTTTGGTAATGGGGCACGAGAACAGGAGCCAGACAGTAAAATCAGAGTGACTCGAGTGCTGAAGCCATCTGGAAAGGGCCAGAGCTGGACTGCTGACAGGTCACAGAGTTCACACAGAACCAGTGCGTCTGAACAGTGAGCAGAACAGAGCACAGTGGACTGCAGAGCATTGTCTCAGTTCTAGCACCAAGACAACTTCAATAAAAAAACTCACAGTCTCCCCTGACCCCCAGTTCCACTCTCAGAGAAAGAAAAATAGAAAAATCAATACCATTCCTAAGTCAAAAAGCCTTGACAGGCAGATGCCTTTATCCTTTAAGAGATGGGCCAAGATTAAAATCCTCTTGGGGTGAAAATCAAGCTTACATGTCATCTCATGGGAATCAAAAGCAGGGATTCATGGAGAATCATCTATTTTTCGCACCCAAAATCAGAGAATATTTTTTTTTTTTTTTTTTTTTTTTTTTTTACAAAGTTGCAGCCGAACATTACATACAGAGTGGGGGGGACTAGATATAATCACACTAAACTGATATGACCAATTTTACTGCTCTGTTTAGTAGGCGGAAATAAAAGTAGGCGTACAAAACCAATTCTGAATCACAGCCATAGCTGGAGGTGAAGAACCCAGAAGAACTCCTCTTCTCCTTTGATTTTTTTGTTAGTTTGTTTTTGATGGTCACTATGACCTTGTGACCCAAGCCCATTCAAAACTCCTCCACACGCTTTTACTGAAACTAAGACTCAACTCTTACCCCCCCACTTTCCTTTAATCTTTAACTTTGTTCACAGCCAGTATATATTTTGTCTAATACATTTCCAGCCCCAATATCTCAGCCCAGGCTTTCCTTTGTCTTCTTTCTTATATTGTGACCTTTTAGCTTCCCATCAAGTGTATTAGCTTTGCACTAATGCTATAAAGTTTAATCTTGTATCTATAGTTGGTTAGGCACACGTTACTTATTTCTCAGTTTATTGCTCTTTCAGCCTCACTTAAGCCCCATTCACACTGAAATGCCAGAACATTGGCAGCAACGTTTACCTGATTTTTTCCAGTTGCACCCCATTCACACTGGCTTTGAATGCAGGAAAATTGCCGGCAAGGACCCATTCACACAGAAAACAGAGACTGCCGGCCAGAGGGCTGTGGCCATGGGAATGAGACGCTACAGAAGCCTGTGGATCCGGAGAGCAGAGCCGGACCGACACTCTGGATGCATCTGTACAAGTTCGATAATTTCCCCATTTTGTCAGTTTCCTTCCCTTGTGTTTACTGGGCTATTATTTCTAACCAGGGCACTGGTTCGGTTCAGACTCACTACCAAGAACTAGTCAGGAGGGAAAAGTATATGATATGTCAGTCTAGGTGTGTATTCGTGCTATGACCAGTTCATCAGGTTGTATGGTTGTATGTTTTTGCGGTGTGGTCACTGGACCCAGCATTCACAGAGCACTTGTTCACAGTACCAGTGAACCCAGTATGAGACTCGGCTCTCGGCTCATGGTCGCATAACAAGAGGCATTGTGTGGGGTCTTGACATATACTGCAGCAAAGTTAAATCAACTAAAATAAATGAGAAAAAAACATGACATTACATTGTGTGTATATCTATATCCAGAAAAAGTCTGGTTTTGCAGATCTGTGATTGATTGATTGCTCAAAACAACTTATTTTATTTCTCATTTTTTAAAGTTTGACATTACTGCAATACAATTAAATTAAATAATTCGAAACAAACTACCATCAGTGTCACTGTAATGCAGTCTAAGGCTCGTTCACATTAGAGGTGTGTTTCATATTCAGTGTGGTTCGGTTCTTTTGGAGAAAAGTGTGAACAACAAATTTCAATTGGCAAACGAACCGAAACGAAACTGAGACAACAAAAGAGTTGGCAAAATAACCGAGTTCAGTTCGATTGGAAAACTTGAATGTGACACAGGAGGGTCTTGGTTCTTTTTCAAAAAGAAAAAAAACTCCACATTACACCCAAAAACGTGTACAGTACCAGTTAAGATAACATGCACATTTGTATTTTTATTATTAATATTATTTATTTATTTCTTAGCAGACGCCCTTGTCCAGGGCGACTTACAAAATATAAGACCAGCCAATTTGCTGGCAATTGTTTCAGTGTGAATGGGGTTATATTATATAAATGTACTGTACCATTGCCTTGCGCTGGGAGCAGCCGTTCTAAGCCCTACCATTTTAACTACTTGTTAAATATTTAATTCATCGCAAATGTATTCAGTAATTCAAATGGCTGAGGCAGAAACCTGTAAGGTGACTAAACTGTATTTGAGACCCTTAAGTAACATGACTTTTAAATTGTGAGCTACAACATAGATAGTCAGACCTCCAACTGGATTCAAACCACCATCTCATGCACATCTCCAAATGCCAGATTTGCACGACTACTAGCAGAACAAACATGCAACACAAAAGACGGCCCCTTGACACAGGGGGTCTGAATGCTCTACCAAGCTCAGAGACGATGTCGGCTTAACAAGCTCAATATACTTTGAGCCCCATTACACATACAAAAAATAGATTTATTGAAATGGCATTTATAAGTCCATAAATTACTGCTCGGAACGAGGGAGTGGTTGTTGTTGCAGTATTCTATGGGCAAAGATTCCAAGTGTTAATGTGATTAAGGTTGGCCAAGATTGTTCTCATTTAAAAAATATCTCCTGGCACCTGCTTTCTGCCGAGGTCTTTTCTGCTTTCTTTCTCCACCTTGTGAAGGATACACAGGGCACATTATCTGCTCATAAACGTCTCTTTCTCCGTTATCCATTGTGTTTGTGCACAAAGAAGCATTTTCTTCATATCCCCTCCTCTATGCGGAGGCCCTTATCTCAACACAGGGCAGTCTGTGAGCTCAAGGCTTCATAAAGGGAGAACATTCGGAACATTCCAAATCCCTGGTAGAGACTCATGGGAACAGGTACTTACAAGAGGGCAAAGCAGTCTTTTTATGTACATTTCAAAATTCACTCAAATTCATCCCGAAGGCATGATTTACAAGCATGCTTATATCTGTCACCTTCATGTATGTCACAGTGTGGGCAAAAATGACTCAGGCGATTTATCCACTGAAGAATCCTATAAGGGCTTAGCAACAGTGCCTGGCAATTTCTCAGGTCATCTACATTAGGCAGGAGCATGTTGTTTCTAGACTGAGCTTAGGGCTAACTGTTGATCTCTGGCCCTTCATCTTTTAGTTTCCACAAACACTTCTTCCTATTGTGTACACTGCTACATGTAGCAACCTTGTTCAATAATTTTAGTCGGTATGAAGAAAATTAAACGGTATGCTTTATCCATACCCCGGAGTGAAAGAAAAAGCCTCCTCAACTCAAGCAATTGCCCAGCTAGCTACTCACAGACTTGGGGTCAGTTCTGGTTCAATTCCAATTCTAGTAGAGCCTATTTTATCAATTACAAAAATAATTGGAAATGCAAATTTGCAATGCATCTGAAAAAAGGAAACTGAATTGAAAATGTGGAATTGACCCCAACCATGGCGACTCATTGCTTGCTTGATTCTGGTTATTCCCATTTAGGATTTGTTGCAGGCTGAATGACATACAGCCTAGTTTTAAAGCAATGAGCTCATCCTGGGTGTGTACTGAAAGGCGTCATTTATATCCTTCTGTAGGTATTCCGTTATCCCATTTTGCATTGTGGTCAATTGGCTTATGTGTCTTTGCATTCACTTTTGTGAACTTTGTATAACCTGCACTGTACATTGCATCCCAGATGTACACAAAACTCTCGTTCTTATGGTTGCAACAGGTAATACTCCCAAGCTTACATTTGTACACTCAACAGACAACCACATCTGTATTTGGAAAAATATTTTTAGTTGGAGTATAATTATGCTTCCATGTCAGATTTTTTGTTTGTTCGTTTGTTTTACGGGAAGCAAATCAAAATCAAAATCAAAATGTTGACCTTTTCATGACATTTGACTCCATGACCTCTTCAAAACATGTATGTTTTTTTATATACAACTGTCTGGAAAACTGTAACAGCAGTTATCTAAAGCCAAGATGGTTTCAATGTAATCAATCAACCCACTCGAAAAGGAACCAAAAAAATAAGGTAAGTGTAATATGTGGAACAATGTAGCTTTGTTTTTTTAATGTTCTTACATTAATGTGCTTGTGGTAAATGGCACTTGACAAGCTTGTTAGTTAGCAAGGGACATTTTAGCAGCACAAAAAGCACATCGTGATGAAGGTAGTGAAGATGAAGAATGAAGTCAGAGTCTGCAATCCACCGCAGAGCAGCAGAACCTTAATTGGGTTCATTGTCTGGAAAGAGTTGACATGTTGCCTGTGATTAGATGTAATTTATCTATGGAATTCGAGCAAATGTGCTTAAAATTCACTGTCTCAGGGTCTCCTGACTGGACTTGGAACATCTCCCAAAAATGCCTAGAAAAAAGGCTCCAGTATGTTCAGCGATTTCTTCTATTTTTAAAATATTCAAAATATAAATTATTCAAAATATAACTATTCAAAATATAAAAATCAACACAGCCTTTGGTGGTGTGGTTAAAATATATACATAAAACTAAAACCCTACCTGCCCACACCGGAACAGGTATCATAAAAAATGCCACTTCACGTTGGAGCCTGGAGTCTGCAATAAACCTCTTAATTTCCATTAGAAAGGTGGAAAAGAGTGAAATGTAATCCTCTGGATCCAAAAAGATGCGTGTTAAGGTTTCTGTGAATCTGTCACTTCTTTGATACCACCAATATGTGAAATGTATTTCAGCAAATATATGAATATGTTTCTCAACCTTTCAATAAACCTGATTCAGCAACATATGTATATAAACAGGAGACGCTTCTTCACACAGAGAGGCATCAGAATCTGGAACAAACTGCACAGCGATGTGGTTGAAGCTGAAAATGTGGGAACATTTAAAAATAGACTGGATAGGAGCACGGTGGGTCGAATGGCCTCTCGTTTGCAAACTTTCTTATGTTCTTATGTATTATGTATGTTAATAACAGTTTTTGCAATTCTGCCATCTTTAGCCTGTGCTTAATAATTCAAAAATGCAGTCCATCACCTCTGGTCATGCAGTGTCATTAGGTTTTACTATTTAACCAATTTGCAATTGAGCCTGGACTATTATTGAGACCTCACACTGCCATAGCAAACATGAACAGCCTAGTCACCCCAGGGTCTATATAATACTACTGAGATATTATAATGTAGGAGACAGTTATGAAGACCACAAGGCAATATAAATTCCACGCATGGTAACATTAATGGAAATGGATTCAAAGTGCTGGGGGCTGTTAAGGTTAAACATTGTTCACATACTCAGGTGGACTGAAAACAGAGTACTGAAATGAGAAATGTTTACAGCTGATACATGAAAACAAAAAAAACAGTGAAAAGATTAATTGTGCTGGCCGGATGAAATCGATCCCTGCTACCCGAGCCAATGAAAAATAGCCATGTACTGTAGGCTTGATTTTTCCGGGGGCTCAATTTATTTTTAATAAGAGATGACCAGCTCTCGACCCAGTGATCCACCTGAGAGGAAAGCTAGAGATTCACATTGCAAATTATCCATGTCTAGATTACGCATGCATTTCTCAAAGAAACGTACAATAATAATATTATTATTATTATTATTATTATTATTATTATTATTAATAGGATTCCAATTTGCAGAGAACATTAAGGATTTCAACAGCCCATTTATAGCAATTAAGTGAAATCTTGTTCAAGTGAAACTTCAAAATGGTATGAAACTCATTTTAGTAAACAGTGGTTTTGTAAATTAATCCTGTGACAGGTTGTTTAATACATGTATTGCCAATATGTTCTTCAAATGTCATTGGTGGGATGGTTTGACCTACGTAGTGAGTGATGTTTTGACTGAGCTCACAGTCAGATTGAGCTGTGCCAGTATACACTCCTGGCCCAGGGGTTAACTCAATCAGTCAAACTGGTCCCTCTTAATTCCAGTCCAGTTCCAGTGTAATTCCAGTTGTCAAATCTCTCTACATGAGATTCTGGAACACATGTATAGCTTCAGCACACAAACTACAATTTAAAGTTGTTAGAGTCTGTCCAGTGAACATGACTGTTTGACAGATACAGGCGAGTCACTGGAAGCTGCTTCATTCAAACAGTTCATTATTGATATTGGGGGAGGGTTTCTTTTATATCACCTCTACTTACTGGACTGAAAAGGAGAATGCTGAGTATTACAGTAGATTATCTTATGTTTATAATGGGGTTCCGGTGTTTCCATATTCCCAAGAATTGTAGAAAGCTCTATATGTATAACGTCTATATGATTGGCTGGCTTTACAGAAAATAGGTATCTGTTTGGATAGCATGAAAACTGAAAGATGCAAATGCTTTTAAACCCTGCATCCCGCCCTTTACTCATCAGCTGTGACTGTGAAATTGCGTACTGGAAACAGACATCATTTGAAAAGGTATTTACGAACACAAAAAAAAAAAAAAAAAGCACATCATATGTTTCAGTGTCCCAAACTCCCAGAAGGAGAATGAAACAAATAATTGACAGGGAGAATAGCTAGTCTTTGCAATCCAATACAGGGTATCAATATACAACAGACTGAGGACTGTTTCCCATTTGTCTGAAGGACCACATAAAAGCAGATCTCTTTTTACAATGTTGCAGGATCTATATGGTATGATAATTATTATTTGGGTGACACACTGTTCATTGGCATATATAGTCAGGTTTTATTATTACTGAACTCTTTGCCTTTCTAAGTTAAAATATTGTCACATTTATGCCCTGCCATGAGTATTTTTATACAGTTTTTAACGGAACAGGGGATAACTTGATTGTGGTTAACAGGCATCAACAACAACAAGGGGGAACATGTTTTGGGGAATTTTTTGTCAAATGAGCTGAGGGGTCTTCCCTTATGGAGGGGGAATTTTTAAGTTTTGCATTTCCTAATTCTGGACCTTTGTAAACCATTTTACAAAGCTACATATTCATGTGATTCTGTGATTCTATTGTTATATTAAAATATATAGCTTTCTGAGTGTTAGTTGAGTAAGTAAGTTCCTTTTCAACTCAGATCTCTTTTTCTTTTAGCATTTTAAATATTAGTAGTACTGGAACTCTTTCACCTTATTTATAAATGATGTCAAACAACTACTTACAAAAAGTTTAAATATCCCGTTCCACCAAAACGTCAGAGCACTGAAAAATTGTTTTAACACAAGAATAGCCACTTTCTGTGTAAATGAGGATTTGCCGCAAAATTGCAGACACTGAATCTTCAAAAAGACCACTGTGAAAATGGTGAATTAAGAACAAGAAATCTGCGCTGGTTCTAATACCACATTCTCTGTGTGAATATGGCTAGAGGCTGGAGGGAGAAAAAAGCGATTGGTGTGACTTTGTTCCATGGTTTCCATTTGAACTAAAGAGTGGTGTTATTTTTATCTACTTCAACAGCAGCACAAGGAGCTTAATTCTTTGGCATTGAACCAGAGCTTTTTTCTTTGTCATTTTACAAAATGACCAATACTCAAGAATGTGTAAACCTGCAGATTTAATGGACAAGGCACATTTTTACCTCCGATTATCTCCAAATCAGAAATCGTGAGTGTGTTCTCAAATGGAGAAGAGCTGAGATTACCTTCAAAAGAGATATCCACAAGTGCCTTTGATACCTAGTCTAATACAGCCACCCAAAGCATTCTATTAATAGTAGTGACATCAAACTCATAGCATCACACACTGTAGGCCAATTCACAGGACAAACACTGTATTGTAAAGATAAAAAGATCTCTATAATTGTTAGGGCTGCATTTGCATATTTTTCAAGTGAAATAAACTCTCAATGCTCGACTTTTAACCCACCAAAAACTGCCTCACACCCAGAGCACCTAGTAAGTTTTGGGGTCCGTTACACAGCTAGAAAAATTAGCAAACAGCATGAAGTTTATGTATTGCACTACTGGAAACTGTAAAGGCAGAATAATGGTAAAAATAAGATAAAAACAGTACAATGATATTAATTTAAATAGATAATAAAATAAAAAGCCAGGGCCATTTTTCTTCAGGATACAGATTGCCAGGTAGGGTTTCTTGGTTGCCATCTCAGTACACTCAGGTTATGACATTTCATTACAGAGGAATGATGATGACAGCACTTTGCATTGCTTGGCATCGGAACAGCCTTTTCATATGCTAATATAGTTCCCCCACTTTTCTCATTAACTTCATGTTATTTCCTTTTTATCTAAATTAGATCCTCACTTTACAATCCCTTGAAGAAACAAAACAAACCAAAAAAAACTTTTGTGCTGATTAAAATCAGTAATTTAAGTGAACAATCAAAGGCTTGCTTTAAATTTCATGCTTCTGTATTCAATGGCCTAACTTTTGATTTATTGTAGGATTTTGGTCCCCGTGCGTAACGTTTTTTCCCCTATATATAGGTATATTTATAGGCATCTATTACAACAAATGCAATTGACCACAACCAAGGTATTAAAAGATTCTGCTGAATCAAGACTCAGGGGGTGAAGAAATATAAAAAGTGTGAAATGCAGGTTAACTGCAGCAGCAAACACTTCTGCTGTGTCGCTAGTTTTTTTATTAAAAAAAATAATAGAAATTAGACATTTAAGGAAATGCACTGTCAACGGAAAAATAAAGTCTAACAGGAAGTAGGATAATTTGCATCAAGATCAATCCACCCATAGCGGTGGTATTTCCCATTAGGCATAATATTGTACAGGTTCATAATAAAGAAAATGTATCAATATTTAAAAAAAATATTATAATAATAATAGCAGCTGCAGAAATTTTTAATGAATGTGAAATTAAATAAATATCGGTTCTCCTTCAAAGTATCATTACTTGCATCTCAATTACTTTTTGCATTTTGGGGAACATTGGTTTACTGCCTCACAATGTGGGCCTGACATTTTAAAGCTTCAGAGATATAACAACACCCGAGGGGTCCACTGCCCCAATCCCAAGTTGAGGAGTGTAACCCAAAGGGATGCCCACAATATTTGCATATGAATAATTGAAAATGTCATCTCCAGAATGAAGGAATGGCTGAACAACACGATGGGAAGAGAAATAGAGCAAAAACTGAACATTTTTTTTTTCTTTTGAAAATATTTGTATTTGTAATGTAGACTCGAGAACCCACTGTGTAAACTCTCCAGTATGACAGAATCATGGGGAAAGACATTTCTGTGCTCTTAGAGTCCCCATTGAAAACACTCCTACAATCCTCCTGCTGCTGAGCTAATATGCAAACCCAGTATGACAGAATGGCAGCTCATTTGCATTGTAAAACCTCCCCACCCTTGCCCTGCTTCCTTCAGTCCACAGTGAAAGTCAAAATAGCAACACTATACAAGCACCAGAAAGCCCTTAGTCATATACATGTATCTATAATTCTAGACATGTTCGGCGGTGAGATTTTGAGACATATTCCCTGCTGAACTCCCATAAAAGAACTACGAAGCTGTGGCTCAGGGACACCTGTAACACCTGAGCCCACAGCGGGGACGTCATTCCTTCTAGGCTTGGTTCAGATCTCTCTCCCACTGAGGGTGAGCAGTCTGTTGGTGAAGGGTGTTGTCACTCCCTTGGGGCTGTCTGGATCAGGCACCAGGGGGGGCGAGACAGCAGTATGAATCAGAGTGGGTTCTGACTGAAACTCTACACACACATCCTCAAACCGCCAAAGTGAGCTCCTGAACCACAGGGGATTGTAAAGCGACATTGTATTTTTGCTTTGTTGTCATGTAACATCAGCTTGCAACCACATGTCTGCATCCAGTTTCGTCAGGATTTCACTTCACTTTGCTTGCAAAAGTGCAGCACCTTCACTGCAGTCTACAAATCCAATGAGAAGGCGGTGCGTGAGTTTTCACAGCCCAGGGAAGCCACCATGAATTGCTGGTACAGAGCAGTAAATTAAACGAGCATTGATTGAAGCTGACTTGACATGAATAATGCAACGTTAGAGCTCTTCTTCAGACTCCCATTCTGAAATGGCAAGATTGATGGGCACTCCAGTGTATTACAGGCCCAGGATGATAAGAGGCAGTTGTACATTAACTGTGCCTGTGGTGGCTGAGGGGGTGGCATTTCATTCCACAAGTACACAACTTTTTCAGGCTGCCTTGAAATTTAAAAAAAAAGGAACGGTGGTGGGGAGGGCGGACTGAGACAGAATCGTCTTTCTGTGAGGGGTACACAAAACATTTTAAAATATCTCTGGTTGGATGCGAGTGATTTCCTGCAGTCACTGGTACCCCCCACTCAACATTTTCTGTGACTGGCTTGCATATGTAGCAGGAATTGCGATTTTGACTATGCTTCTCAGACCTGCTACTCACTCTAATGATTATAAATTATTATGACAACCTTACCCAGGACAGTTTTCACTAGCACCATTTTCAAAACATGACAAAGTGCATTAAAAATACAATGAATGCAAAATACTTTCACCATTATCATCATCATCTCTATGTTGTAGGTAGTAATAAGCAACCATAACAATTTAATACAAGTCATCCGGATGTCACGATTACCTGGGCTGCCAAAGGAATTTACTTTCACTTCTGACAAGCTGTCCCAAGCAGGCATGTCCTAAAGGCTGGATTTAGGTCACCAAATATAAAAACAAATAAAGAAACAAACAAAAGTTTGTAACAGTGTTTTAAAGGACACGTAAAGGAGAGTTGGTGTATCGAAACGCCAGAGGTAAGGTTGCCAAAAAGGAGAAAGCTCTCTGTACTAATTTTATCTTCTAGTGCCAACTGTCACATTCAGACACAGTAACAAGTAAATGCAAGCAACCAATGTTTTGCACTTTTTTAATTATTTTAAACTTGACTGAAACTACACCAATAAACAGAGCCTTTTAATTTGTGCACAAAAAAAGATGTGAACCCACCAATGAAAAGAAAAAAAAAACACTCTGCACATGAAATAAATTAAAGATACTTATAGAGTGCACTCTACTTATGATTAAGTGGACCTGTGGGAGCAGGCTATTCTTTGGCCTACTACTGATTTAGTTAGATGATGTTGATACAAAACACATTAAAACCTAATATGCACGTTACAACAGACACGCAAATGAACTGAGCCTTTAAACTGTGATGCAGTCCATACTTAATTAGGACAAACAGACAAAAAAAAGGTGGCAGTAGTCCTCTGAAGAATTAAATCCTTTCTTTCCTTGCATTATTGTGGCAAAAATGTTACAGATACTGTACGCAATTTGCAGATTGTCACATATAACAGGGGCCAAAAAGGCTACTGAATTACACACAATAGTGTCAGTGAGATCAACTGGCTTCTCTTTAGATGCACCTACACCATCTCCAAGAACCACAACCCACTTTTTTGCCAGTTTATTTATTTATAATGGCATAAAAAAACAGAGCATTAGGCCCTACATAAAATATTAGAGAAACATCAGCTCTCGTCATTATGTTTGATGTCTCGGGGACCTGTTAATTGAGTTCTGCTTGGAAAGAGGCCTGCAGGAAAGTTTAGTTGCACAGATCTGGATTAATTAGGCCTGGTGTAGCTGCCACTGAAAGACAACTCGACAAGCTCCAGATGATGAATGCTTTGCTATGGATTTGTGTTTATGGCGAGGGGGGGTGAAATGTCTCTGAATTTTGATTTATTTTTCCAAGTGGGCTTTTTAATCTTCCTTCAAAAATGGGAGATTTTCAAGCATCTGTTTTAAGCTTGTTCCCAGCAATATCACTTCCCAGCATGGACTGTGTTTTTATTATTACCGTTTCCTTCCCTTCAAGCTATTGTTTGAATTAATTATCATTTGAACTACATCGTTTTAAACTTAATTGCATTGGTAAAGTGAATGGAGGTGCTGGGTGGTAAATGAGGTTAATTACCTGATCGTTTCAAGCCCTCACTGACCACAGAACTGGTTTCATGTGTGCCGCAATATCGATGAACAAAAATGCTTACTATCGAAAGTCTGTACCGACCCCACAATACTGGAATGGCCGGCCATGGTAACAAATGGAAAAAGTGCTGTTAAGAGCTCTAAGAAAACTGCAGCAGCAAAAAAAATATATATAAATTTTATATTTCTTCTGTGAAGAAATCAGGAATGCATGTCCCAATTTCTTATGCAAATTTGAAAATAAAGTGATTGAAGTTGTGAACAAGCCTGAATTCAATTGCAGTTGCTTATCTGCTCTTCGTTGTTCATGAGCATTTCCACACTAACAATGTGTGAAGCACTAATGAAACAAATAGATTGACCAAAGAAGAAAAAACCCTAATTTAGTTCCATCACAGCTCTTCTGACTCTTATTAAAACACACCTTTGATTGCATTACCTTTAATTCCTGAAGGCGCACAGAAATCCCAAAGCCAGACAGCTTTCTTCAATTATAATTTAAAAATAAAACATAGAATGACTGAAAGAAAAGTCTGCAGTTTGAATCCCTCCTTAGTGGTTTGCTTCAGAACTGCCCTACAGGAACAATTATTGATCTCTTTTCATATCAACACAAGAAAACTGTGTCACTTCTTAGGGAGTGACTACAGTCACGGTGTTAGATTTCCATGTAAGGCCCATGTAAAAATAAAAATGACATTTTTGGAACAGTAACCCACTTCAAAGAACACTGTCTCACAACTCACTTCACTTTGATTTAAGTTACTCTGCAGATGGCAGATTTTTTTATTTTTTTATTGAAAGCCTTCCCTGTTGGGACAATATTAACATCAACAATCGTTTCTTTCACAGTCTCAATCTATCATTGGGGTATAATTTTCCAAGGCATAAAACTGAACTGAAGTAGATTTCCGAATATTGAGTTTTGAACTCTGTGCAAACAAACATGCCTGAGGAATATTAACCTACATAAAGAGCACTCCGTTTCTAGAAGAATAATTAACAGATGATGAACAGAGATGATGTCCTTGAGAAGCTGGCATGATGGGAAAAGCTGTGGTCTGTGTCAAGACAAAGCAGCCATTATAAATACCTACAGTGGCCAGTAAACCATGAAGATTGAGCAATCCAGAAGAGAGTTAACAGATTTAACGATGTTTGGGCTTCTTAGCTCCAAAATGGTGCAGTAAGCAAGTGTGAGATGTTCAGAATGTAAAGCAGATTTAACTTAAATTACTTCAAATCAGAAAACAACAATTGGGAGTTGGAATTAAATGACTGGCCTCTTGAGGAAACTGACTCGAACCCTTCTCAAATGTTACGGGATGAGCTCGACAGGATAGAGAAAATAAAGACTGTATCTAGCAGATGGTTGGGAATGAATGTGAAAGCAGACAGTAATCCTCAGCTAACGTTTTGTGACAGAAAAACCCAGTACACATGTAGCCATGAGGAGGCATAAGACAATCTATTACATCTCAATTTCTTTTTGGAAGATTAATAGGTTTAATTAACAAATCAGCCTTCCGATATTTTGAACAATATTCCTTCCTTTTTACACTGTAGTTCAAAGTGAATGCCAGGTTATGAGAAGCCTCCTCAGCATGGAGAGAGAGTGGAGGCAGACCAAGCCCCATAAACGAGATGAATCACTGCAGTTCCCTGTGAGGAATGCCCAGGCAGTCTTCGGCAGCCATCCAGCACATTTCACACCGGAGCCCCGAGCCACCCCTCGACTCCAGAGAAGCATTAATGAAATAATCCTGCACTACAATCTTTTAACACCTGCAGCCTTCCAGGGGCCTGTCAGTTAGATTTTATTTGGCTCCACTGATTTATTTACTTTATCTGATGTTTTTCTCCATGGTATCTAACATTCAACAAGGGGCTTTAAAAAAAAAAAAAAAGAAGATGCATAGCGCAGAGGATAAATATTGCAGCAATATAAATAACATTGAATAAAGGATAAAATACTACATTTAGTTATACAGAGACACAAAAATAGGGTACAAGTTACCAAGCATAAGATGCATTTGAATTTATTTGCAACAGGAGCTCTTAGTTACTCAGTGAATGTGTCATTGTCTCAGGTAGGCTTATCTAAGACTTTCACATTTTAGTTTTACAGCCGATAACTTAAAATATGTTGATAACTCAAAGTATTCTCCCCACAGAACATTTCAGAGATTGGAGAAAAGTGTTATATTAATCCAGTTAATCATTTAATTAGACCAATTAAGGAGCCATGAGCTGGGCCGGAACAAAAAACAGAAGACACTAGAGTTGGAGCTGTAAATCATACATATGAGAAATGGACATTATTTAAATGATTGCTATTAAATTGTCAGAAATCATCATCACTTTTAACAGGACTTACTTCACACCACATTACTAGCATTATCTCCCGCAGTGTCAGAGATGCTTCATGGACCTTCTTGTTTACACACAATCCAGATGCAGTCTGTGCACAAACTCATTTAATAAATGTAATTGAACAGTACAGAAACTAGGGGCTAAATGACTTGAGACAAAGTAAACTGACCACATTTAAGCAATGCATAAATTCGGCCTTTTAACACTGACATTGATGCGACTTCTATGCTGTATTGTGGCTGTAATCACTCCTCTTAGTTGATACACTTCAAGAGCATTGCCCTTGGACAGCAACAATGAGACATCCTGATAATAGGAACAGGCCTGATAGCTCACCCTGAGGATCACACACTCAATCATATTATCCATGGAACACTACATTAATCCCAGGCTGTTAACAAATGCTCCGACATCTGTCTCCTGCAGCTTTTTTAAAGGAAGGCTATTAAATGATATAATACTAAATCTCATTATCTATTCTAGAAATGTAGCTAATGTCCTACTAAATGAGCTCAATATTTATTGGGTTTCACCAACAATAACCAGCACTGTTCCTTATTTGTTTTAAAATGGTATGTTTTAGGCTATAGAAAACAAATACTATTTTGAGATAAATCAAATATCTTAAAGGTCAACCCACTTTAAATTTCATTTCAAAACAACAGACCAATTTGTGCAATTTGTACCCGTTCAAAGCATGCTGGTGCTCTTTTAAAGGCCTTTCCTTCCAGAAACATTGCAACCTTAAATAAATAGCCATTCCTATTTCAAGCTATCAGAATTCAGTCATGTTGACGAAAAATATTTTGCATACCATCCAGTCTATGTTTTGTCTACTGCTCTTTGATGGACAGACAAGTGTAACTAAATTAAAATACAAATCCATCATCTCATGAATCACCAGATTGCAAGGACTTCACACCCTCCTTTTTCTGCCGACCAAATTAAATCAGACACAACAAGCTGGAATCAGAAACACAATGACAAACTGGAAATGCAGTCAACCAATCTGACCTTGGGGTCGGCATGATGCTTAGCTACTTCAAGACCATCTCAAAGTGATTGATGCATTTCCTGTAGATGCCAGAAATATGCTTTAACACGCTAAACAAAATGGACTCAATCTATTATTATGTGTAATGGAGACAGATAATGATAATAAAACTTTAATAATAAAAAAGCCAAGTTAAATTCCTATCAAAGTCATACAAATTCACAATCACTACAAGTCCCTGACAACTGCTGTTGTAGCCGGTGTTTGAAATCTGGAGGGACTTCTTACAGTATTACTGTAAACACACAGATGTACATGATCTAGGAAGTAACGTGGAAGATAGCTCGACTTTCACATTGCCATCGGGTCCTTTAATATAGTCACAAGACACAACCTGCACTCACCAGGGTGCATAATAACACAGAACAAAACTTCCTAACCAGCTGCTTTCTAGGAACACGTCTTGTTTGCAGAAAGGGTTTTAAAAGCACTGCCGTTCTGGAGGTACAACAGCTTGCTTCAGCTTAATTTCTTATTCCCCTGCCTTTTTTTTATGGCAGTATTAAACAATGAAGACTCAGTGATTTAGATGGATTATATTCACAGGTTTTAATTAATCTCAATAACGGTGGAGCATTTTTGAACCCAACATCCATATACAAGAATATACAATTAAAAATAACATAGTGGTCAAAGACAGGTTGTGACAGGGGGTTTATTTTTGCAATATTACCTGGGCTCTACTTTTAATGTTACTGCATAAAAGGGCCTATAAATCAACTGAACTGAATGCTGCCTTCATTATAAGCGAGGGCTTGCGATAATCCCAGCAAATAACACAAAGTCAACTCTGACGAGCATAATGATAGAATTTCTTTAAGAGTGCTAACAGCTGTGAAGATTCCCTTGATTATTTCTGCTGAGTTACAATTGACTTAATTAAATGCTGTTATTTATTTTATTTTATTGCAAGCTAGAGCAGCTCTGGTCAATGCAATCAAGAAAATGTTTGTCAAATGAAACAGGCCCACAGGGAGCCATAGACAAGAAAGTGAAGTTATTTAGTAATTTATTACCTTATCTCATACACCGGCCTGATTAATCTGTAAGGGCCTTTTAGCATTCCTGAGCAGAAGCTTTTCGAGTGTATTCTCCAAACGGCAGCTCTATATTATTCAGCATTACTTAAAACTGGGGGACAATATTTAAAAGGTAGTGATTATTATACTTGGAAGACCATAGATTTCATTCATTAAGTGTTAACCCTATCAAACCGCACATAAATGAGAAAGGCCCAAGAGGAAAAAAGGAGGTGGAAAAAAAGTGTGCTTAAATCATCATCCCTTCCCATCCCTTGACCCCTGCCTTGAGCGTGAATAATGAGTTATTCACATCATATCTTACAACAAAAAGGGGAAATTTACAAAAAATAAACAACTTCGTTATTTGAAAATTCTTATTTTCTTTCTATATAGATTTTAACAAATATAAACAAATATATAAATTAAATAAAACATATGGACCAAAATGATTTATGGAAAGTGTACACAACAAGTACACATAATATTGTTAACTGTTCTTGTCAGTAAATCAGGCGGCCTGTACCACTGTAGCCAGGGGGCACCAACTGCAATACATAAACTCTGGTTTAACTTAAATAAAATACTGGGATTTAGCTACTTAACAACCTAAACTTACAACTGTCTTGGCTATATAAAAGTTAGATAGAGTTGAAAAACTGGCACTAACCCTGTAGTAACTATTCACTTTCAGAAGAACACCTCCCACACTGCATCAATGACCGCATGGCTGGAATTGCACAACTGCCAGCTTTAGGAGAACTTTAGACACTATGGGTCCTTTACATCACACTAGCCTTAGATTGCCTGACTGGAGGCACAACTAACAAGAGCAAGAAGTAATTGGAGTTAATTAGCATAGCTAGCTTGGGAGGAACTACACAGCCATAGCTGTCTTTTAGGTTCTGCAATAAAGTGACAAACTATAAATGCTGCACAAAATCCCCCTGTGCGAGAAGACTCAATACTTTCACTCTCAGCATTTAGCATCCATATTTTTCATTTGTCATCCAATGAATTGCATCAATTATGAATGACCTTGGGGAAAAAAAAAAAAAAAAAAAAAAAAAACTATTCACTAGAATGGATCTCATTTACCATTAATTTTTTGATTGTTGATTTAATAGTAACAAATGTGCCTACTCATTTGCAAGATCCTGTCATTCCATCAGTTAATTTTTATTTCCCATGTTGGTACATGCTTTATGAGTAGGGCAACTAAAGGCTGGTTGGTGGTAAGATAACAAGCTCGTCACCAAAGCATCAACAGTAAAAGTGTTTTTCCCCTAAAGCTGCCTCAGAGCAGCAGCAGAACAATAACCTTGTCTTTTGGATACAAAATGCTGCTGAGTTTAGGGTACTATAATAATCCCCTCCTTCCCAATTATTTGATAGAGATTTTTTTAAGCACTGTCTAAGGCTACCCTATCACTCAGCTGTTCCTCAACATACCAGCTTTTCAAAATATATGTTTAAGTACAGGTTTAATGAAGAACCCTGCCACAACACTTTTTAAGTCAAACTGGAAAGGGAAGGTCTGTCCTATGGGCGTGAGAGATGGTTCCCCTCTGCAAAACTAAAGAAGTCAAGTCATGTTGAACAACTTTGCCTTCCCTAGGTCAAAGTGATGAAGGCTGCTTATCACTTCTAACCAGGTTGCTTCTGGTAGATTGTATACATTTCACAAGCCTATAATTAAGTGAATCATGCGATAACTAAAAAAAAAATTCTGTGGCATTTGGAACATTAAACTTTATTGTATTTTATGTGATTTTGGATAATGTCAGACACTCACTCATATAACACTAAAAAAAGGCCAAAGTCTGAAAACTTTGTCCACGTTTCCAATATTTGTTTCTGTTACACAGATTTATGTTTCTGGAGCTCAGAGTGCTTTAGTAGTGTCTTAATTCATATTGCTTTTTATCATCATTGTGACCGTGTATGAGATACAGAAGAAGCTTACGGTGCACTTTTCTTAGTGTCGGCACAGAAAACTTAATCCATTACTAGTGCTGCCTGTTACCAGTGCCCTCCTAGCCTCCCATGAGAATAGTTTTCTGATGGGTTTTGCCTTAGAAAATCAGCACTGCTTTGAAATGGAAATAAAACACACGTCTTACAATGTACAGTAAAGGAGGATGTGTAAGTGTGTGAATCACATTGCCAAACACTACACAAATCTCAAATCTGAGGGGGGCAAGATTTAGATGCACTGCATTTGAGAGTTGTGGGATGAGGTGAGTCATGTTGATACATCTCCTTCTGTTCTTCTCTAGAATCCAGTACAAAGACTGACTGGGCATTTGTTTGTTCCCTGTAAGGTTCTTCCACTGGCTACAGTCCTGTCTTTGTGTGCAACTCTCACATTACACAATGACAGCACAGGGCGTAGCCACAGGTGTGTCAGGGGAAGTGAACTCTGAACACAGAATGATTTATTCCACCTCCTCCTCTGAGTCATAATTCACCTATGACATCAGTTTCGGCCAATCACAGAAGCACAAAAGCGTTTTCTTTATCTGCGTTTCTGTCAGATACACGCACACGAGTTATTCTCTGTTGACAAATATAGTAATGCTCTTTCCAGTAGGGCCCTGACACAAACAAGCAATATTGTGCAAGGGGGAATTGCACTCAAACTTGTAAGTGGGTTTCACAGGATTATTTACCAGATGACTCCTACAGTTGTGCCGTCCTCTCTGTGATCTCTATAAGGTTAAATAAAAGCTTCAGAGAACAGAAGGGAAAAGCAGAAGTTATTCCCATGCAAATACGTTATTCAGAAAACGAAACAATTGTTTACTCTGGAAAAAAAAAAAGGAAAATCAAAGGCAACAATGTTAACCACCTTAAAAATGTACCAGCTTTCATTTAAACTAAGAAAATCAGTAGTCAGTTGGCAAAAGTGAGCTTTAACATGAACTGCATTGCATTCAATTGTGCTTCAAAGATTGTTTGGGAGGATTGGCCCAATCTGTTGCAGAAACTATCTTGAAGTTTCAGATCAATTTTCAATTTTCTAGCAGGTCTTGCATCCTTGTGCAAGACAATCTGGTCTCTCTGTGAGAAGCACCTCTTATGAGATACAGCAGCGATTATTCACACATGGGCTGGGAACTCACTGCTGACTAGCCAACAAACCAACAGGCTCAATTTAGCAAGAACTGAGAAACTGCAAAAAGAAAAGCCTCTGGTACAAAAAATAATAAACAAACAAATCAATAAGCTTATTCACACTTTGTCAGATTGGTCTCAATTATTTTTTATATCACTAAATTCTACATCAGTGTTTAAAGCAAACAAAAACACAATTTTCTTGATTGTTTAATTTAAAACTACAATTTACAGGTTTAGTAAATTTCATTACTCAGATATGGTTCTCTAAAAGGAGTCAGAAAACACCAATTGTGGAGATGTACAGATTCACATCAATAATTACAATATAATAAAACAGCAATAGCATTTACAGAAAAACACCTTAAATTTGATTACGAACAGAATACTAAACTGGAAAATATGTCTGTGTCTCTTCCCTGTGCCAAGACTAATCATATTATTTCATTACTCTCCATAAAGTCTTGCTCACCGAATATAAATTCTACTCTAAATTCTACTACTGTCTATGTCAGTCTTCCCCCCTCCCAGAGCCCACACTAACTGATAAGACCATTCAAAAAGCATGTAATGACTTGCACTCCTGCAGGTTTTGAAGATGGACAAATATAGTGGTTTGATCTGAGGTCAGTTGTACACAGGATCTGGATGCGATGTGAGAAGACAGGCCAACACTCAACATTTATTCCTTTATCACTTTGGCAGGTTTTAAGTGTATAAATAATAATTATTTCCTTACCACCCTAAGATGTGCTTTTTTATTTTTTATTATCCCAGACAAACATGAACATGACAGCTTAAACCCCCTTGATGAGCACAATCTTGTTCATTAATAGACATTATTGCCTGTACCTAAATTCGCAATAGGAAGTAGACGGTTAGTGATAATCCCATTCATTTAGACCAGCTGCCAAATTGGAAATGGGGATATCACAGTTAAGATGAAAGGACAGCATGGAAAACGTCTCCTGGAGAAAAGTGGAGGGCGCACACTGCAGCACGGAGCAGCCCCGAGCACGGATTGGACAGCAAGGTCAAATGGTTGCTGAGCAGTTTGCATTAAGCGATGTACACCATCACTTCATGCAATATGTTCAAGACACATTCCCTTGCATTTTGAATACAGTCAATGTAATGTATTATGTATTTATGATAAAGATTACAAATATTGTCCTTTCAATACGATTCTGAATAAAAGCATGATTTTGACCCGCCGTGTAACATACACACAGAGAGAAAGTAGTCCTGGTAGGTAGGTGTCACTTTAAAGAACAAAAGATAAATAAGCCTTCATCACTCACTTTTTCTTGTGTAGTTTAATCTACAAACCATGCCTAACTTCTACACAGGAAGATACTGATCGAAGAAACCATATTTTTTTAAAAGAGGTCTCAAGTACCCCAGCCCAGGGCACAGGTTTGAAAAAAATATGGAGCAGACACTTTTAATCTGCGACAGCTGGTCACAGTCATCCTGTGCAAACAGATGGAATTCCCTTTTTTCTTTTTCTCTCAGCTTCACTGGAGATTACCAGAAAACATGTCAGCAGAACAAGATTTTGGCAGGGGTTGTCCGTTTAGTCCTGGATAACACAGCAATACTAGTGCCACCTTAATGTGTCCGTGTTGTGCTGGTATCAACAAGAAAAATAATTTTAGTTCAGAGATGCTCTGTCGTGTAACATAACTCCCCACAACTGACCCAAGCAATTTTCCTTCATAACCTTTGAACCCCCCCCCCCCCACAACGTGATCATATGTGTAGCATCCCAGTGGAAGCAAAGGAGACCCTTACTCTTTCCATGTCACTTACTAGTGCTTTGTTCTTCAGAAGCTTTGTTCACTTGGTTGCAAAATAAGCAGGATTTTCGCTGGGTTTCAGACCAGTGCACTCAATCGCAACTAATCCTCCCCCCACCCCCCAAAAAAAAAAAAAACCCTTAGTCAGGAAGGGATAAACAACAAGAAGTGCTGAATCAATGAAAACAATTCTGAGAGTCATTTCCTAAATGATACTTGTTCCATGACTAGATTCACCCGATTATTAAATTGGTAATTGGATTTGGTTGTCGCTTCTTTTGTCACACTTTGTACAAACAGTTAATATCTAATGCCCGTATAACTCAGAGAGAGCTCATTGATTTTTCTGTACCTGTCCACAAGAAATGTGAAGCTGAAAATTATAAGAGCATGTTTGTCTTGACTCTTGAACTACATTTTGTAATTACGATTTTTTTTTTTAACATTTTTAATGTATACTTGTATTACTTTTGTTAAACGATATGAAATGCTTAAGCAATATTGCAGATGTGTTATACTGAAATGTATAATACTATAATTATCAAGCTGGTGAAATAATTGCTGCATAATAAAAATGTATTCACTTTTTGGGTTGAATTGCTCTGATAAGATTTAGGTAGCAGATGGGTAGATGTAATTGTTCAGAAAAATTTTGTTTTTCTTTTTCATTCTTCCTTAGCTATTAGTGCTTCCTTATTGTACGGCCTCTAATTAACAGGCATCATTATGTACCATGATCCGAACATCCAAACATGTTGAGTTAGATTCTTGCAGTGAAGAAAATTTAAATCAACTCTTACTAGGGTATTTATTAGTGCATAGACTAACGTGGTACTGAAGGACTCAATTCTTTAACAGATTACTAATATACTTCAGAAAACATTTTCTGGTAACAGCAACTGAATGCATATAATAGATGTTGACATAAGTATGACATACACACAATAATTCAGTCTTCTCTGCTGTTTAGATTTCTATACAATCTTCATTGCATCCAGAAAACTAAAGGTCAACAGATGTGCAGAAGTATTAGGGAAGAGTCCAAAGAAAGAAGAGCTTGTAGATCAACAAATCACAAAAACGTTTTGATATTAAATATAATATCGTACACAATCCACCTGACACACAACTAAAGGGAGAGTAATGTTGATGTTTTTTCAGACTAGAAGGCTCAGAAATAGTTCTAAGAATCCAAGTAAGACAATGGGAACATGTGCACCACGACTGATCGATAACTCCATACTGATAGAGAAGTACCTCGGTAATCATGACCCGTCCACACATACAATTATACTTTTTGGAAAAATTGGCACAGGTGGTATTCTACACCCAGCTTGCTCTGCTCTGTATATTCTGGGCAGAGGCTTTAACTGTTATGCCACTCATAAGCCCCATGAGTTTTTTTTATATAGAGATGGTATCTGCCATGACTCCTGTAGCAAAACATAAATTCAATTACATGATGCATTGGAAGGCAGTCGGCAGGCTTTACTGCGATAAAAGAACCCCATAGTAAATTGCACTCACACACAAATCTCCAAGACTGTGAAAGGGATCCATGAATTTCCTACAAGCACATTATCAAACGCATCGAGTTGGATTTCTGCACTGTAAGCAGGATGAACTGCAACTAGTGGGTAATCTGAATTGAAATGATAAAATGCTTTTTAGCCTGAAGAACAGCTCTTAAAGGCTTTGCAAACAACCCAGAATGGAAAATCTGGATGTCATTTGATTTGTTTCAGGCCTTACATTTCTCAAGATCACACACTCAAACATATCTTTCAAGGCATACACATGAAATGTGTGGGCCAAGCACAGAGTGATACTGTCATACTGTCAGTTCTCCACACAGGCTATGGAAGGTGTGTACTGTTATTTATGGGTGGCAGAAGTGCCGTTTAAAGTCCAATGATCCTTATATGTATGCAATTCAAGTTAAGATGACCTCACTGCTAGTCAATTCAGAGTACAAGTTTCGGTTAAACCTACACAGCTTAACCTAAAACACACAGTACAATGACCAGAGCTATTGTGGTGGCAAAGGTATATAGCTCTTATCTCATCACAAAGATTGTGATTAAGAAAATGTCAAAAATGAATCCCACGTTCTATTACATTGTGGCTCAAAATACTGTTTAATAAAGGAACGTGAATAATATGGATTGTCCTGTTCTTAAAATGTGTCATCAAATTGCCCCACATAACATGAAATGCACAACATTATGTCAACAAAGGTGGCAAGATTCTCCTTCTCCCGGTCACGACTAATGCTTCCATCTACAGTTCATGCAGCACCATCCTGTTTTTTCACACTTGGAGTCAAGTTCATGGGCTCAAATTAGCGCCATAAGTAACGAAAAATATTGTAACCAAAAAAAAAAAAAAGTTGAGAAAAAATGTATGTTGAGATCAAAAATAAAACAATCGAAAGCAAAATGTATAGAATTGTAAACAAAAAAAATATCGAAAGCAAAAAAATTAAAAAAAACTTGGAAGCAAATAATGTTAAATCGAGAGAAGTCGCCTGCAGTCCCTGTCTTTGCTTGCGATGCTGCGATCTTTGCTTTCGCGCCAGTTTCTTCGCTTTCGATTTATTTTTTTCGTTACGAGTTCTGGCGCGGTTTTGTCGTGAGGGCGGGATTTACAGGGAGGCGCGGATCCCGGGTCTCCATTGGTCCATCAGGTTTGAGTGACGGTTCTTCCTGACCCAATCAGTGAGTAGGTGGGCTGGTCTGACAGTCACTCTGCAACACATCTGACGTCACCGCTGACTGACCCAGACTGAGCGTTGCAGCTACATGGGAATTTAATTCCCATTTAACAAAGCATGCTTTTAATAAAGGTTGTGGACAATCGCTTTCTACATTTAACCTGTTTATTTTATACAGCCTTTATTCTAATCTTTATCAATGGCGCCAGTGCATTTGTAGGTGACTGTGCATATGTATGCGTGTGTGTGTTTCTTACCTAAACACAAACTGGGACATCACATGCTCTTAATGAATACGATGCCCCTCCATTTGCCTCTTGCTTAATGGTGTGAGGTCCATCAGACTGGTGTTATCTGAGCAGCTGAATTAAAGTGCTCTGCACGTTACATTAATATGAACATGATATTAAACATGTTACTGTGCACATGCAAAGACTGGGACTGCAGGCGAGTTTTGCTCTCGATTTAACATTTGCTTTCAAGTTGTTGTTTTTTTGCTTTCGATATAAAAAATGTGTTTAAAATTGTATACGTTTTGCTTTCGATTGTTTTATTTTTGATCTCAACATCAACTTTTTTTTTTGTTTAAAATATATATTCGTTACTTATGGCGCTAATTTGAGTCCATAAAAGTGCCCTTAAAGGTACTCAGAGCATACGCATACTAGTCTACACATTCAGGGTTTCTGAATTTGAATAATACTTTTGTTAAGTTGTATTCATTCAAACAACGGGGCCAGGAATTCAGTCATGAGAGGATTAGTTTAGTAATATGTGTTACAACAAGAATAACCTAATCAGATTTAAGCACCCTAGGTACCTTTAATTAAGCAATGGCTGGAATGCATCCCAGTCAAGCAAATATTAAAATATATATGAAGGCCAGAGAGCCTTTACAAATGCAAGTAAGATTACAGCAAACTTAGAACATCATTCACAAACAACCCTGGTCCAAATTTCATGTGAAGCAGTGCAATACAAAAGACCAGGAGGCCAATGAACAATCTCTAAGGATCAGATATTATATTTTAATTCATTATTTTAACACATGAATGAATGAATGGATGAATTATTTCTAAGCACAAAATCATGTGAAATGGAATGGAAAATGGAAAAGATAGTCAACTGTATTTATCCTTAAACACCAAAAACGTAGTGGAGATTTGACTCAGGTATTCAAAACCTGGTAGTCCTGCATTAATAAATATATTATTAACCAAACAAAAAGGTGAGGTGAACAACTACCGTCAATGTTAAAACATCCATAGTCTGAAACACTGATTTTTAAGAATAGACGCATGGTATTTTTCTTTCTATAAGAAATGTAGGGGAGGAGGCCTCGGTCTATAGAATTTAAACAGACTATAAAATAGATGCTGAAGTTGCATTTCAGGCACTAAATACACCTGAACTGTGGGCTGCTGACAATGCCAGAAATATAACCATATAATCTTTGACTGTATCAAGGATATGTCATTCTGTAAACACTGCCATAGTTATCCACTGTGGGTCAGAGGAGTAAATGTTAAGGCAATATAAAAAAAAAAAAAACTATTGTAGCTGCTTCCACAGACTGGGGGAAAAAAAACACCTGAAAATTGTTGGAAGCCAATCCCCTTTGTCCCAGTAAGCATTGATATGAATGCATCTCTGCACTCAAAGTTCAAGCACTGCCAAAAGTTCAACCCATGCTAAACAATGAAGACTTCTCCAGTGCTGTGTGTGGGAGGATGACCAATACAGTGGGCAAGATATTGTGCTGCTGAATATTTCAAAGGGCTCGGTAGTACAGCTAGGCTCTTAGCCCCAGCATCCTCCCATCACATTTCTGGTGTGAATTAAGTTCATATAAATCATGTATACATGGAAGCCTTGATCTTATGATGACTGGCCTTGAACATATTCCTGTTACACGTAAAGAGGTCTGCCTCTCTCTCCCCTAGTTCACGAGAATTTTATTTAAAGATCCTTTTTTTTCCATTATTTATTTTAGTATGGTGGAAGAAACCTCCTCCATCATACAAAAATAGATGGATTGTCAATGTTCATTATATTCAAGGAATGCCCAGTAATATATATTTTAATGTTTACATGTATTTATTCCATTCACCTTTATTATTTTAATAAACTTACATAATACATTCATGTCTGAGTTTAATGTTCTAAAAAATAATTTAATTTAGCTTCTTAGTTCAGCTCACTGCTTCTCACCTTCAAAGCAAGAAACATTTCTGTGAACTGTATTTCTCATTAAGCCTGCAATTAAGTCTTAAAATCAGTCTTGTAATACACATCTGAAAAAATATATAATGTGAGTATTCTTACCTGTGTAAGAAATAATTAACAGATTTTGCAAATAAAACTGAATTTCTTAAACAAAAATCCATGTTTGCCTTCCCATTCAAATCACATTTGCCATCCCAGCTAGCATACTACAAGTTTATCTGTAGTGTGTTCAGATCATGGTACATAATGATGCCTGTTAATTAGAGGCCATACAATAAGGAAGCACTAATAGCTAAGGAAGAATGAAAAACAAAACAAAAATTGTGTAGCTTTGTGGTCAGATCCAGTTAGTTTTCCATGTTCAATGGACTGTGAACTTGCAATGTTTGGTCACCAGCGTTACATAATGACAAAAACTGCATTCAGTATGTGCCTTGCAGAATGACAGACCCTTACAAATAGCCGTCCCAGAAGAATGTTACGTTTTTATTTTTGTATTTGTTAAACCAGCAGCATTTCCTGTTTTGTATCTCTTTATGAAGGAGGACTCATTACTGAGTACATGCCAAGGTTAATGAGACATAGATCTGCATTATAAGAGACTTTGCCAATTCATTCTCTCTCCTCTAATAAGATGATGGAAGATGGAAAAGATCTATGTGATTATAATTAGTACACATCTAAATAAATAAATACATGGAAAAGACTGCAATAGTCAAAGTACATTGGGGGTTATAAAGCTAAACACTACAGCCAGGCTAAATATGATTCATAATAAAACATCAATTCACTTATTTATCCATATTAACCAGCTTTAACTCAGCAACACTGATCATGTTTTCTACAGTCTGCACAGCAGAAGCCATTCCCTTATGCTGTGGAATTGGACTGAAGGGGAAAACGGAAAGATGACAATGACATCTTTATAATTGTCCTTACACTGAAACACTTGTTCCAACACATTTTGATGTAGTGTTTTTTTTAAGTTGGCTGACTAAGGTCTGACATTTAGAAACATATTTCTCTTTTAGAAGACCCTTGTGTACACATCCTAGTTTAATAGCAGGCTATGCCAAGAAACAGAGTCATTGTTGCAATTCTCAATAACTTGAGAAAATGTAACTTTGTTGTGACAGTAAGTCTAGCAACATGATCAAAGAAAATGTGCTTATAGTAAGTTTGACGTTATCCTCTTGGTATAACAAAAGTACCCTCTTTTCGATCTAAGTGGTGCAAACCAAATCAGAAAGCATGGGGCACGCACGGTTTAGATACTCTTTACAAGACATCCCTGAACATTACTACACATTACTGAAGGTCTTTCTTTGCTTGAACTGCTAAATGCATGCTTAAAAGGGCTTCCTGGACACAATGCAGGACGCAAAACCGGGACTAAATGATGGGAAACGGTGAATCTCCATGCTTTCCCAGGTCTCTGCGGAAAACACGGAGCTGTCAGCTGCAATACCCGCATTCCCTAGAACAACAGGCACTGTGCGTGTGTACGGGAAGGGGCCGTCTCCAAAGTACTGCGGTGCTGTGAATAAAAACGAATACACGTGGAAATAAAAAGAAAGTAGATATCCAGTTGCTACTTTTCAGCACAGACTTTTTTTCCCCCCCAATGCACAGTCACAGGTCGTGCTGTTTAAGACTGAGGCAACAGATCGGTGCGCTGTAAAGAAGGGAAAGGGGCTCAAATTGTACACCGTCCCTAACGACACCGAAACCACAGCGAAACTGGCTCACGCCTGGAAATGCACCTGTTCTGACCTGCTGGACTACAATAAACTACCATGAGTTCGCCACCTCTCCAAAAGCACATTGTTACATTGCAGTTCATGGAGAGTATTATTGCAGACACACTAACCAAACAAACCACTAAAATGTGCACATTACAATCAGAGTCAACTACTTAGGCAGTCGTATTAAAAGAGAAATGCGCTCGTTGTTCGCCCTTACATTTGTCATTTAAATGTATTCAAAAGTTCAGAAAAACGCAGGAGATTTGGATATAGAACTATCACGTTAGGGAATAAATCACTGTGACTAAATCAGAATAGTGTTTAATGGGTGATAATAACAATGATAATCTATTCTATTAGAACTCCACGCTCTCCGAATGACTGTTTGATCATGTTTACAGTGTATTTTGAAGCTGGGTGGGATACAAGGCGAAGCTCTTCATGTGGGGAATGATATAGAAAGTGCATAAAGATTTCAAACCTGTAGCACAATAAGTATTTTCAATTCATCAACAACATGCAACCTGCACAGCATGAAACAAGAGCATTTGGCGACTCCAACCCCGCTTCAGCACAGCAGGTGCAGCAAAACCAAGGCAAAGCTTTTGAATTTTCATTCCCACACGAAATCCTAACCAAACTTGTCTCCCTCCCAATGGAGCATTTCCTCTTACCTTTGTGTAAAGCTCGTTGACTGACATATTGTCCACCTGGATGAGCTACACAGCGATCCCACCAAAACGCACGACCATGCAGTCACAATCCCTCAACTTGGATCAGCAAAAGTCTGTATAGATATATTCCCATTGAAAGTCTTGTCCCGGTTAGAGAGATGCTTGCCTGGTCGCCATTTTCATGATAGGTACAGGTTCCCGGGTTGGGACTACATCTGTTTGTGTACGAATGCCCCTTCGTGTGTTTGTGTAGTATTATTAATGGTCCCTGCTCGTAAACACACAAACACAAGGTGTCAAACACTCCTGGAGTCGTTGTTCCTCCGCAAGCGCCGATGTGAACTTCAGTGGACGGTGAGGTCCGTGTAAAGGATAAGTTTAAAAGGTGCAAAGAAAAGTAAAAAATAAAATAAAAAAGCCTCCCCGCAATGCCTGGCCTCAGTCGGCTCCAGGATCCATGGGCTCAGCGCTGCCTGCCTGCCCGGCTGTGGGTGAAGCGACTGTGCCGCCGCTGGGATGCCGTCCGCGCCGGAGACACCTGCCGGCGCCGCAGCGCAGCGCAGTTCCGCATTCCTGCTCCAGCGCAGGTCTGCGCACATCTGCGCGGCTCCACCGATGGGAGCGGTGTGATTCTGCAGATCTGCGCAGAACTGCGGGCGTCTGCGCTACACGAACGCGACCACTAGCTATGCTGTATCTTCAGTCTCAACTCTGGTTTGATTTGTCTCCGCTCAGCCCCACTTCGGGTCATTTTATAATCAGTTGTCAGTGTAATCTTAAAAAAACAACAACAACAAAAACGCTTTGTGTATGGTGTAATACCACGTCATATTTCTTCTTCTTCTGACTATGTTTACTATATTTATTGTTGGTTTGTAATTTTGATATGGTCCATGATAACAGATTAAGAAATGCATCCAGTGCGCTTTTTATCAATACATCAATTAACTAATTAGACTACAAATTGCTTTTCAGGCAGAATGCGGTTTAAATGGGTTACCTGTCGTACAGGTACGCATAATATGCACGACAAGAATAGTTAGCAAACGCTAAAACCCATTAGGTACAAAAAAATACATCAGAATACCTCAAGCGTTTTTATTTTAATTTGTATTTCACATGATGACATTTAAGAAGAAAAAATGTGCTGTGCGCAAAGAGGAAATAGTTACATATAGATCTGTCCTGTTCAATAACAAAGTGTTGAGTCGTGCTTACTTTTAAAATAATTGTATTTATTATTATTTAGTTGCATCTTTTAAAAATTAACTTTTAAAAATGTATTTATGTATCCATTTTCGTGTTGGTCGTCAGTATTTCATTCAATAATAATAATAATAATTTATTAACACGTATTTTTAAAGGAAGACACCTGTGGTGATACTGTCTTACTTTGTTAAGCACAATGCACAATGCATTATACTGCAATATATTCACTATTGCCATGGAATAATTAGTATTGTATTCCTTTCCTTTAAATTCATTTTACTCCACAATGTCACAGATTACAGTTCCTATACAAACATCAATACAAAATATACAACATTAAGTAAGACCTGTAGATACATTTTTTTTTTATCATGCATTTTATTCCACATAGTTCAAAACCCCAAAGAGAAACATTAGAGCTCATTACCTTGGCGTACAGTTCATACTCGGTCATCATATTTGTTTCCTTTTTGATTTCTCTTCAAACGCAACAATGTCACAATGTCACCCAAGTGATATATTATTATGAAGAGTAAACGTTTCTGAGTATTTCCATGTTACCGTTGTGGTGCTTCCGAGAAGTTTGCAAGAACATACAAGAACAGTGCTGGCCAAGTTGTTTTCAAAAATCTGTTAATCACTCCACTCCCTAACCACTCCTTTCCCAGGTATGAGGTGTTGACAGGTTTTATTAATACATACAAATTCCCATGGGAAACAAATAAAACAGCAGTTCAGAAAATTTGATGATTTATTTATTTGTTTGTTTGTTTGTTGTTTGTCCATTTGCTGAAATGTGCCTCCCATTAAGGAGTGGTAACATCTCCAACCCTCCTTTATATATTTCCTTTATATTTATATCTTTATCAGGTTCCCCAAGAGTCTACAGGCAGGGTCAACATTTTACAAAATTGTTTGTGGATGTGTGAAAGAATATTAAGTGTCACCCCCAACACCCCCGTCTACCAGATTAAAAAACAACTTTGTATATTTTGCAGGGTACAATAGCAGCAGCTGGGTGATTAATGTTTAGTAGTGCTGCCAGCCTGCCACTGAGGAATATGAATCTTGAATCACATGGATAGTTTATTACCCAGAAAGACTGAGTGTTGTACTTGAGTGATTCATCTGAAAGCTCCTCGTTTCAAATCCAAACTATTGTCAAGTACTCTGAGGAAGTGGTGCATGACTTTCCCCGGAAATAGTAAGGTAGGGAAATGTTGACTCCGCAAGAGGTGTACCAAGCTCTAGCAATTCAATGTATTGGTTAGAAACGATCCATTCTGTTACAAATAACCCATTGAGGTTTGTACTGGACAGATTGAAAAGGTCTCTAAGGAATGCTACAGAAGTGTAATATGCACTTCACTGACCTATGTGGGAAAGCACAACAGTAGATGTCCACAGAATAATTTAAAATGCTGAACTGTGACATTCATCCCTTCATCTTCAGGGTTCTAGAAGTTTCAAGATCAAGACATCAAGAAGAGGTCAAGAGAGACTCGGGAGCCATGAATTGTTTGACCATGATCACAATATGTAACTTTACACCTGGAATGCAAGCTGCTGGTTTGTTTCCGCTGATGGTGTGTTACCTCGATTGCCATGTCAACTGATTCTTATGAAATGTCTGCTGCTGAAATTCTCACTCCACTTGTTACCTGACCAATGCAGATTCTCGATTCTCAAGAAGCAGGGCGCTTGCTACGTAGGTGTTGGGTTTTGTTTCGTAAGAATGTTATCTTTCAGGTTTCACATCAATGTCAAATGTCAAAACCTTTATTATGGTGCATCTTCCTTTGATCATCTTACAAATGTGTTTTTTTTTTTTTTTGCCATTCTGTGAGTTAGACTGAGTGGTATTTTGCTACTCCACATTGGTGATTATTGATATACTGTACTGGTACATTTAAAGCACACGCTACTTACATTATTTAGTTATTACGTTTAGGTTTAAAAAGATTTAGAAGTGGCAGTGTAAGTCTGTCAAGCTCATTAAAGTACTGATAACACAAAACTCACAGGACTGTAATCCCTTTATTGCATTGCTAATGTTCTATGAATCTATTTCATTATAGGGATGTTATGTGACTTTTATGGCTTTTCAATACAGTTACAGGTGATGTTGCCTTTCATTTTAGGCATCCCCAGAAGTCGTTTTCCCCCCATAATGCTAATTGTAATTTTGAAATAATAGTATAATCGATAGCATACTTGTGCCGCAATTAATCCCACTTGCAATATGAGACAGAGAATGAAGATAGATAGAGAGTTAGATTATTGTCAATCGTGCTCCCGGGATCACTGCTGAAAACCCTATTGCCTTTTTTACTGGTAATAGATCTGGAGATAAATGTCACACAAATTAGCAATTCAGATTTACCCTTCTTCTATAGTGTCTTATAACGTATTCCCCCTTCAGCAGCACCCGTCTCACCTGACATTTTGCATATGATGAGAAGCTCAATTGATTTTGTTGCAGCTGTCAAACAGTGGCAAAGGACCACAAATCACATTTATGTTATTAAAAGAGTCTCCTAAGAAGTAAGAAGAGACGTTAACTGATGGCATATTATCTTGTTTTCAATACTGTGACAGCATTAACTGTGGGTTGGGCCTTCAGGAACCACAAGGGAGTGTTTTGAATGTTTGTGTTTTTTTATTAACCATCCATGCAAAGAATTACAGACAGGAATTTAGCTTGCCAGGGAAGCTTGCTTGGCTGCTTTGTGAATGAAAACATAGAAAAAAGGTAATATAAATGGGTTAAAATTGTCATATTTGAGATAAAGTTTAACACTTAACATAGAGGGAAGAACAGAGCACCAGGTACACTGACATAAATCGCTGTGTGTGTACAGCATTACAGAGAACATGCTGAAATGGATTGCAGGGGTCAATTACAACACTGTGGAAATACTGGAAATACTATTGGAGGCAGACCACACCTAGGGTGTTCTCCCACAACCAGGGAGTGAGTAACTGCTTGCTTGTTATCCAAGTCTTCCGTAATCGTTTTTGTTTGTTTTGTTTTTGTTGTGTTTTTTCACCCACAGCATGCCACAGAAGGCTAACTAAAACAGAGAGAAAAACAGGACTCACAGATCATCTACAGGTAAGTGAAGTGAAAACATAATGCTTTCTTCTAGGAATCTCAGGCTGTGCGTCAGTATTTATCCATATAGAGTGTTTTGAGACACAAGGATTGCTCAAAGGGCTGTCTCCTGCAAGGATGGTCAGGGCCTCACCAAGCCTAAGTAGCATACCGCTTGAAACATTAGTCAGGTCAGACAAACCCATGTGCTGATCTTGTTTTTGGAGCAAAAGAGGCAGCACAGTTTTCGCCTACTCTTCTATTATAGGGGGTGGGACTGCCGATTCACCTTACACCTCAGGAAAACCTTCTGAGCAGCTACCATGTAAGGTTAGATAGCCATCCAGCATTTGCTTATTGGGTTCAGTGTTTTAAAAGTGTTACATTTTGCAGTACACTCATACACTTTCACTCTCTGTTGTTCATTTCTTACATTAAAGTCTGAGATGGATATTGACAATGGGTGGATCAGATTAGAGGGGTTGAAAGGGAAAGAAAATATATTGATACATACTATTTCCACTATTCAGAATTTTTTGCTTTTCTTTTAAAGCCTCCCAACTTGGATCACCACTGTGACTCCTATGTATCAAGCAGGAGGGAAGTGCCAAGCCACCCACTTCATTTTCACACCACGTCTCCCCAGTGCAAATGGGAAAACTACAGTGCCATGGGGAAGACTCCTGCAGCTCTCACAGCTCACACTACAGCCCCACAGAAGACAGGAAACCCTGGCTGACTCAAGCTCACCCAACCGGGCAGCACTCAGCCAACTGCATGCCACCCCATGGGGTCACAGTCGGCTATAACTTAGTCCAGATTCAATCCAGCGCTCTCTGAAAGTATAAAGTCCAATCTGCCCTGCCAGCAGAAGATATTACCAGATTAGCCACTTGGGAACTTTATGTCTCTGCTTGAAAGCTGTTCACATGCCACATGGCTTTTTTGGGTCTACAGGTGCTGGTCTGAAGTTCAGCGCCCACATCTTGGTGACACAAGGAGTCTATTCTAGTTAGTCAATTCTCATACTGTGATTACACATCACTCCATCTCCTCCTTAGAGTCTTCTGGGTGTCAAATGTTGTTACACTGGGCAGTTTCATGATTAAAAAGAGGCAGTAGAGGCTGTTTTTTTTTCTTTGCCAAATATTTGATGTATGGAGGTTAGGTAAAAACATTTGTCTCCATGGATTGCATTTCTTCCAGAGAGATCTGTAAGTGACACCACAGGGGTTACTATCAGTGACGTATCTTGCTGTTTTATTGTTGATTCCCCCAAGACCCTGGGCTCCACATAGGAGTGCACTGCTTGTTGATTTTTAAGTCACTCTATCAATTGCTATTCTCTGCAGTAAGAAGGTATCTTTCCCCTGTGTATCCTTTTTTTCCAGCAACTTGATTTCTTTTTTCAGCATCATTGGGTTCAGGACGTAAACTCCTGAGATTTTATTTGTGTCTGAGGCTATTAATTCAACTTGAGCACTACCATTTCATGCTCCTGTAGAGAAATCTGCAACACCTTACAAGCAATTTAAGATCAGTGGTAAAGCATCTATTAGTGGTTAATCCGGTGGAGCTGAATTAGGTAACTATTAAAATATTATGAAAGTCAGACTCATATGGACTAGTTATTGGTGTACTAAATTGGACATTTCTTTAAGGGCAGAAGAAAGATGAACACCTACCTTTCATACTGATTATTTACGAGTGAAAAAAATTCTCAGTAATCTTTCATAATCTCCTCTGTGCAATCCAAAACCAGGTCAACAGTGCCAACTATATAGGGATGTAAACAGGAAATAAAACATGAATCGAGCCCTGATTATATCGCTTCCTATTGTAATCCGTGACACTCAATAACTCGTTTTTACATTTCAACCTGTCAGATAAGAGTTAAAGTTGCCCTTTCTATTGATAAATTATTCATAGACTGATAACCAATCTGATTTGACACTAACAGGAGTATTTTGAAATGCCTCCATTCTAAAAACTTAAATTATTACTGTAGACATGTCTATATAAAGGTCACTATAGCACTTTAAAAAAGTATTTTAGAATTTCAAAAGAAATCCTTTTTTGGTACGCCAACTCAAACATCTGACATTTACATTAAAATAAAATAAAAGGTTGGCACTCAAGAAGATTCTTTTCAATGGTTGTTTTTTGATATATATATATATATATATATATATACACTCACCTAAAGGATTATTAGGAACACCTGTTCAATTTCTCATTAATGCAATTATCTAACCAACCAATCACATGGCAGTTGCTTCAATGCATTTAGGGGTGTGGTCCTGGTCAAGACAATCTCCTGAACTCCAAACTGAGTGTCTGAATGGGAAAGAAAGGTGATTTAAGCAATTTTGAGCGTGGCATGGTTGTTGGTGCCAGACGGGCCGGTCTGAGTATTTCACAATCTGCTCAGTTACTGGGATTTTCACGCACAACCATTTCTAGGGTTTACAAAGAATGGTGTGAAAAGGGAAAAACATCCAGTATGCGGCAGTCCTGTGGGCGAAAATGCCTTGTTGATGCTAGAGGTCAGAGGAGAATGGGCCGACTGATTCAAGCTGATAGAAGAGCAACTTTGACTGAAATAACCACTCGTTACAACCGAGGTATGCAGCAAAGCATTTGTGAAGCCACAACACGTACAACCTTGAGGCGGATGGGCTACAACAGCAGAAGACCCCACCGGGTACCACTCATCTCCACTACAAATAGGAAAAAGAGGCTACAATTTGCACAAGCTCACCAAAATTGGACAGTTGAAGACTGGAAAAATGTTGCCTGGTCTGATGAGTCTCGATTTCTGTTGAGACATTCAGATGGTAGAGTCAGAATTTGGCGTAAACAGAATGAGAACATGGATCCATCATGCCTTGTTACCACTGTGCAGGCTGGTGGTGGTGGTGTAATGGTGTGGGGGATGTTTTCTTGGCACACTTTAGGTCCTTTAGCGCCAATTGGGCATCGTTTAAATGCCACGGCCTACCTGAGCATTGTTTCTGACCATGTCCATCCCTTTATGACCACCATGTACCCATCCTCTGATGGCTACTTCCAGCAGGACCATGTCACAAAGGTCGAATCATTTCAAATTGGTTTCTTGAACATGACAATGAGTTCACTGTACTAAACTGGCCCCCACAGTCACCAGATCTCAACCCAATAGAGCATCTTTGGGATGTGGTGGAACGGGAGCTTCGTGCCCTGGATGTGCATCCCACAAATCTCCATCAACTGCAAGATGCTATCCTATCAATATGGGCCAACATTTCTAAAGAATGCTTTCAGCACCTTGTTGTCATCTTCACTTCATAGAGTTAACTTCCGACCCATCTGCAGAAATACACCTCGCTTTATATGTATTTAAACATGACTCAAGCCCTCAAAAATATATAACATGCATTATTCATCTTTAAGAGCTTAAAGAAGGTTGCCACATACAAATTTAATGGTAGACCAGAAGCAGAAACCTGTGAAAGAAATTTGCACCTCCAGAAGAAACTGAATTTTGCTTTCCTGTATTGACCAACACAGCTTTTGTTGGCTTTAGTTGAATTTCCTCAGAGACAGAGGGATTGATCTTTTTATCCAAATACTTACTGCCTGTCAGAGAAGAAAGCTCAACTCTCTTGTGGGTTCAATCAGCAACCTCTTCACATATAACTTTAAGGAGTTGGCCATGACTTCAGCTTTCTTCCCAGTGGATATTATATTACAGTCTTCATTAGCTTTCCGTCTATTGGCCAAACTGTATTTGTATACAGTAGTACTGCTCTAAAATGCATTGTTTCATAATTTATTCAATTAAATTCTCCTCTTAATGGCAAATTCCAGACTGCATGGGTGTGTGCAAATGTCTTTAACAGGCCGGGGTTTAGAAAATAATTCAGTTCTCCTCTTCCTACGAGTTACTTCACTATTTATATTTGCTCATATTCAAAAGCTATAGCTGGTTTCATTAGAGAATACCAAACCAATTGCAATCTAACTTTCTTACTAGTTGTCCCAGCAATGACTATACAATAATCTCAGATCCATTCTTAACAACCCTTCACATGGTACACTGAAAACTGTTGGTTAGACTATTGCCTATTTCTCCAGTTTCATGGATGGGAGCCTATTTTATATTGTATTGTAAAGTCCCAACAGTAAAACAAACATGTCCATTTTAAGAAAGGATGCTCACCCACTTTACATGCATTAGCAGTTAATTTCTAACACAGAGAAGCACATTAAAAAACATGAGCTTTCTCAAACAGTAGCTTCAGGGGATGGTAAATTGCTTTCCCTATGCTTCTTGATGTCCATGAAGCAAATGATCTGATTGTAATAACTTGGCAATTCATGTTGAGTGAAACACTAGGAATCCCCGCTATTAAAAGTACAATATATGCTTTAAACACATAGAAGAGCACACCATCCTGTCGTGTTCTCATTTATGTTGATCTATGCCAAGTTTAAAGTGCTATAAGTCTGCCAGAAACATACCTAACAGCTTAACTGAGAAGCTTGTGTGGATCTAGCAGCTGATACCACAGCACTGACGAGCACAGTCATGTGGGTGGATTTCTCAAAAAGATATTGGTCATCCACTGGTAGCAGCGCTAGAAAAACACAAAGGTAGGGGGTTGCCAGGGGAGACACATGCAGCTCTTAACAACAGGAAAACACAACTGGAAAGGTTGTCAAGTGATGAGCATGTGTGCACAGGATTAGCCAACTTCCTTGTCTCTCTGTGTGTCATACAAGGATCGCAAACTCACACCAGAGGAGAGTGCAAAACGTTCTCACTAGGTAGCCGGACTGTGTAAATCCTGAAGATCTTTTGACTTTGGTATAGATATGTGATTCTGGGAAGCATATAGGATAATGGGAACCCACCACTCATTTCTGGTGTGTGTTTGAGTATTGGCTGATACAGGCCTAAACCGCCAAATACCACAGATGTTAAGTTGCTGCAACACTGAAAACAACTCTTCCCCTGAAATGCAAATGAGCCATGCTGACAAAATGCTTTTCTTTTCTTTCTTTCCTGCTTGCTTCACTCACAAACACCTGAGTTCAAATCCCAGCACTGAGACTGGTGGAACGAAGGAGAATTAGGCCACTCATGACATCATCTCAGGCAGATTTAATTACAGTATAATATACCTCAGGTCTTTATTAAGCTATTATGTGCTGACTCGACCTGACAGACACACCACACCCTACATGCTGTCTTTGTTTCCTTAATATGGTCACACAAGTCCTTTTTGGTCACATATCCTCATGGGGGCTTCACAAAGCAGCCTGATAACCGTTAAACAAAGCTGGATACTAGTTTATTTCAACACCTCTAACAGTGTCAGTGTTTTATCCCAGATAACAATAGTTTTTTTCCATGGGGCCCATATTGGGTTCCATTTTAAAAACCCTTACAAATATTTACTCGTTTCGTCTACGTGAGGAGGAGGCAAGGTTGTTGATTTTCCACATCTGACCCAAGGTTTTTCCTCTGTGAAGCACAAGGTGGGCCCCAGCGGAGAGAAGGAGGCCGTTGAGAGTGTCAGCTCGATTAACATGTCCCTGCAGGACATTGATGTTCACAGGGAGCGCACAAGAAGACCAAGGAGCGACTGACTTGATGTGTTTCTGGGCATGAGCTCGTGCAAGATTGCGTATAATTGCAGCCATGTATACAACCAGAGTGTTTGTGTGTCAGCATAGGAGCTGAGGCGTGGGCGTGCAATGGAACTGGATCTGGCTTGATCTGTGAGGCTAATATGTAAATGAGCTGTTCATAAAAACAAGTTCTGGAGGTCTTTCGTAACTGATTGTTTGTAATTCCATGCCATTTAAAGCACTACACTCATGCTTAACATCCTTATACTGAAGCTTTAACAGTAAAAAGCTGTAGATGTCCTGTATTTGGAGGGTGGGGGACATTAGGCTATACCACTGGCCTGAGGCTCAGTCACCTTGAATGATTTTTGACAATTTCACTCTGGGTACATCTTTTTACACAATCTGAAACTGAGTGTGTCTGTTGTCTAAATACTTTTACAATGAAACAGGATGACAAGGGTGCTCTCTAGTATTTTACCTAAAAATAAGGACAGGAGATGAACACTTTCTTACATGGCATAATATTCTGGAGTCTTGCAAAATATAAAAGTGACATATATGAAAATCAACCAAATTAGTGCATATTCATTTGCAGGTGGAAACAAAAATGATATTAAAAATATATACAATAAAAAGAAAATGTTGAACCTGTATAACTGTGCCACATATACAGTTAGGTCCATACATATTTGGACAGTGACACAATTGTCATCATTTTGGCTCTATATACCAACACAATGAATTTGAAAGGAAAAAATCAAGATGTGCTTTAAGTGTAGACTTTCATCATGAATGATTTATGTTAGTTTGTACAAGTACTTTTGAGCCCCTAAAATTGGGGGACCACATATAAAATGTGTGTAATTCCTACACCGTTCACCCAATTTGGATATAACTACCCTCAAATTAAAGATGAAAGACTACACTTAAATCACGTTTCCTTTCAAATGCATTGTGGTGGCATACAGAGCCAAAATGATGACAGTTGTGTCACCGTCCAAATATTTATGGACCTAACTGTATATATGTGTGTGTGTGTGTGTTTGTGTAAGCATGAATAATTTATCAAGGAGACAATAATCAATTATATTAGAAATATAATCCCTATTCCTCATAATATAAAAGAAGACAACTGTGCAATTTGTGGTTTATTTATTTCTTGTATGGGGATGGCATGGGGTGAATAACAACATCAGGTCAGCATAAATTACAGCTGAAGGATGTTCAGTTGTTTGAAGAGTATGCAGTTTTCCAACAAGTACTGGGATTTTCCAACACACAAGTGAAGATGATCTAAGTTACAAGGAGTGCCACACCATCTAGTGGCAGGAAAATAAATGTTTTCCTGTCAAAGACAACCAACCTGGCTTTGCACCATGAAAAGATGATGTACATCCTACAATATGTGATGAGAAACTGGAGCATGTAGAGGATTTGCGTTATTCAGCTGAGTAGTTTATCTGTCCTTCACAAAGCACTCTAAACCAGTGGATGTACAATATTCAATTTTGTATCAAATTAAATGCATTTAAAACTAGCCTGAGACATTCATATTGTGCTGAATCTCTAATCTCATGGATAGAGGAATGAGTCACTGGTCAAGACTGTGCTCTGTTGTAGTGAAAAGAAAAGCAAAGGGAAAAAGTATTTTGAGTTCAACAGAGAAGCTGCAATGAAACAACTGCAATTCAGGAAGTCGAATAATTCACAAAATGTTCACATACAAATAGCATGGCCTTCTCTAGTCAACAGTGATATGACAATAGTGGGTCGGATTAGTCTGCTTTGGAAATGCTGTGTTTCATTCAGCTTTCAATGTGTACTGCAAGTATACAACACTGGATTTTCAACAAAACACACAGAACATGTTAGGAATTACAATCCTACGAAAGATCAATCCACATACAGTACAAATCTCAGATTCTCAGAGAAAAAAAAGGCTGCAATAAGATTATACAATATCTTTAACACAATCAATTAGTTAATGTTAAAATTCGGCTGTTCCATTTTCACCCATGCCTTGTCCCCTGCTGCTTGCGTTTGAAACCCACATTAAGCAGCCTGCCAGTGGGAATGCATTCTTCAATAGCGAGCAATAGTACTGAAGACAGAAGTGAATCCATTTTACATTAATAAATGACCTCTTCGGATAACTCCAAATAGGTTCTATTTCCAGAATCAAACATTCTGTCTGAATATATATTAATTAGCTCCTAAAGAACATAATGAAGGCAAAAATTATAATGACCAGCTGCTGCATTTGATTGCTATTGTTTAATATGAGTGATGTCTCTGATATGATGTTGGGCTCTTGTGAGATGTTATGCTGGAAGCCAGTCCTTCGGGCTGGAGATTCTTACTCTTCTTAAGGGGTGGACTTGCTCTGGATTGGTACAGGGACAGGACAGGACTTCCTGCAGCTTCTTCTGGTACTTGTCTTCAGAAGTCCGCCCTTGCTCAAACTCCTGCCACTCTTCGGCCTTCTCTGCCTCCCGCAGACGCTGCTGATAGGCCACCTGAGCCAGCAGGTCCCCCTGGTACTCCTGGTTGGCCTTCTTTTTACTTCAAGGCAAGGAATAAACACATTGTCCCTCCTGCTAAAGTAAACTAAAGTAACTTCTGAATAGTAGCCTGTGTATGTGTGTTATTACATGCTGTCAATCCCAATTTCATAATGGCAGAACTGCTTCCCTAGGGGGTTCCACACTGTCACAACAGTTTGTCTCCATGATTAGGTAGAAGACACCCCATTGAGTTACATACCTAGACATCTTCTCCTCTTCCAAAGCTTTGTGCTCCTCGATGGCTTTGGCCAGCTGCTCTCTCTCCTCAGCAAGCTGGGACTGCTTCTGGTTGTTCTCGTCCACTAGTGAGAGAGGGATACAAGATGCATTGCTCGCTTCTTTATAGCACAATGTCGTAATGGCGTAAGATAATGTTACGCTGAGTAGTTGAAAAGTGATCCTTACACTTGGCCTGCATCTGAAGGCGTCGGGTGTCCATGACTTCTCTCATGAGGCGGTTCCTGGCCTCCTTCTCTAATCTCCACTGCTCAGCCCTCTTGGCCCAGGAGCGGTTCAGTTCAGCCTCCATCAGCTGGTCCATCTCTGCCTCTTGTCTCTTCTGCTCATCCAGCTGCTGAGCTAGATACTCCCGGTACCTCCGCTGCTCCTCTCGCAGCTGCAACTATACAACATACAACACAGCACAGCATGCACATCAGAAAAAGCCACACAGACCACTTGACCACACTTCACCCCAGTGGCCATTTCAGAGGACTTTAACTCCCTTTCAGCTGTGTCAAGTCTTTTCCCAAGCTCTTTCTGGAATAGGAGAAAAGACATGCTAGCTAATGTAAGCAGGGGACAGCAAGAAACAACATAACAGGTTGAGAGATGAATAGATGTTTGAGGAAATGGAATCAGAAAGTGCAGAAATAAAGGTTAAGAGGAGTAATGAAAAGGAGCACAAGTAAATTTTGGGTTCCAACAAGTTGCTTCCCAGTAAGAAACTGTCAGAACGAATGCCGTCAGCCTAGTTTCGCTTTTCTCACCTTCTTGTGCTGCCGGTCCTGGGACTCATCCTGCTCCTCGCTCAGCAGCTGCTCCATGATCTTCATGTCCAGGGCCAGCTCCTCCTGCTGCTCCCGGGTTAGGCGCTTCATCTTGAGGCGCAGGGAGTGGTCGAGCAGCCGGCGGGTCTGCTGCTGGCTCTGGAGTTTGTGCTGCCTCTCCCGCTCCTCCTCCAGCTTCAGCATCTCCCGCTGCTCCCTCTGCCGACAGGAAATAGCACAAATGTCAGGAACTGAGAGACGCCAGCGGTGGAGGAGCCTCGCTCACTGATCTAGGCCAAGCCAAGGAGGAACATCCAAGGTCATTCAGCTTGTGGAGATCACCAGCTGTTGAAGAAGCTCAGCATTCTCCCAGATCCAGCAAACTCCCTCACAATTATTTTCAGAAGAGTCAAGGAATTATTTAGCAGTTTTCTACACCATTTTCCGCCTCAGATACAAAGATATGAAGATCAGACCCATTGGCATTAACAGAAAGGCAAGCAGAACCGAGGGAGCAACACGCACATGAGAGACAATGAACTCGTTTACCAGCAACTGTGCCTCCTCTTCCTTCAGCAGCTTGGCCTGCAGCCTCTGTTCCTCAGCAGCTGCCATCTGCACCTGGAGGAAGTCCACCATCTCGCGGTTTCTCTCCCTTTGCTGCAGGGCGTCCCGGCCTTCCCTCTCCTCCTTGGCCTGTCTGTCTCTCTCCCACAGGTGGGCGAAGAGGTGATCTTCCTCTTCCTTCTGCCTGCGCACCTGTTCCTTCAGGGAGAGCTGGGCCATCCTCTCCGAACAGACCTCGTCCTGCCGGCGCCGAGTCATCACTGCCCGCAGCTCCTCGCACTGCTCCCTGAAATGAGCGCACAGTGGCACAGCGTCTCAGATCACACCCCGCTATCAGATCAGTGCCATTTCCTCTTCCCCCCTCCTCCTACATGACACACATTGGCATCTTAACGTCTTTTTTTTCAGTACTATTGCTCCCATTACCCCCCATTCCCCCATTTCTCATCACAGTTAGGAATCGCCAATTCCTGGACTCCAACCACGTTTTCAACTCTTCTCTATTCCTCTGAATGGAAGAGAAGAGTATGCATGCTGTGCAGCTGCTCCATCGTAGCCATCAGCTGTGTTAAGCGCTCTCCACTCAGTGTGCCCACGGCCCAGCTATTACAGCTGGAGAATCGATGCAGCTGCAAATGCTAACAATCTGACCCTGCAGGTGCCTGATGAACCGCAGATTGGTATTTGATGATGTGAGGAGTCCCCAGATGACTTCTACCTGTTTCATCCTGGCGAAGCTCATCCAATCGTTTGACACCCCTGGGGAACTATTGATAAAAGCCAGCAATAGCATAGCTGGGATTCAAGACTCAATCCAGGCTATAGGACACAGCTTTGCACTATGAACTAAGATATCCAGGATCTAATCTAAATATAGAAAATCCCACCTTAACATTCAAGTAAAAATGATACAAAATAATCTTATGGGCGCATCTTGTGTGCATATGTATTGCCGTGAGAGTGACAGAGTTCTGAAGCTTTGAGTTATTTTAATTAACTTTCAAGTCCACGGCATGCCAAGTCATATTCTTAAACACTGTTCACTGTCACGTTAATGAGCTTAACGGACTGCAATGTCTGGTTTAAAATGATATGCTCCTTAGAAAGTCTCTGCAGTAATCTGTATTATAGTATTATAAAGCTGTTGTTTTGCAGCAGGTAGCTTTCCTACATTTAATACACAATGAACAATCTGTCAAAGGAAGGGACTTAATAAAATCTTCAAGTTCTGTTCCTATATAAGTTTGATTTCATAATACGTCTTACGTATACAGCAATTGCTTTGTGGTTTCCTTAATCCTAATAATTCCCATTTGGCAGTGCATGTCACAGTTCTGGACTGATGTAGACTAACTGTCAATCAATCACACTGAAACCCCCACAGAGACAGGCTGCCTAATGCCTCTTACTCTTGTTTAAGTTAAAAAGGGGACAACGACAACAAGGAAGATTTACAAATACAATGACAGGCTCTTACCGAAATTGTAGGTCCAGTTTTTCAGCCACCAATTTTTGTCTCTCCGATTCCCTTTTCTCTCTCAGGAACTTGGCTCTCTCTCTCATCTTTGCTTGCCGCTCCAGTGTCGTCTCTCCCTTGGATTCCATTTCCTGGATATAATCCAATTCCTCTCTCTCCAGCAGCTCTCGCAAACTGCAACGTAATGTCATTTAAAATCACTACACATACGTCTATAAAACACAATAACTTTTTTCTATGTTCTTTTGGTTTCCCATTCATATTCATGGATCCATTATAATAATACATGTTGTAAATTATGAAATAAAACCATCTGCTCTTAAAGTTTTATTGTTTTTGGGTAATGTATGGGGCTGCTTGTTCCCTTAAATTGTGATATAGACCTACAACTTGGATTTTTTTACATTTGTAGCTGGTTTTTGCTCTGGATAAAAATAATGTTATTAAATGTTATTTCAACAGTGCTTCCCACTTATAACTAAACATATTATTGTACTCATTCTAATGCAGCAGAAATGTATATTGCCAGTCAAACCTTTCCCTCCTTGCTTCAACCCTCATGTTATACTGTTGCATGGTTTCGTGGACCTTCCTCTCAATGGTGCCGTGCATGATCCTCCGGTCGGTGGTTTTCTCCCATTGCATCTTCATGTCACAGTTGCTCTGATATTTCGTGAAAGCTACGACTTCATTTCTGGCCTCCTCCTGCCTCCGTCGGTCCAGAATCAGAAAGTCTGGTGGCCTGACAGAGGGCTGCCTTGCTCTCTGGGGAAAATGATTATAATGCCATCATAATAATAACAACATCAAACGCAAAGCTGTTGGGGTGAAAAGGGAGGTGGCGTTATTTGCAATGATTGATGGATTCATTTGGAATATAAAAAGTATACCGGTGAAATCAGTTTCTGGTCCAGACCCTAGTTCTTTCTTGATAAGATCAACATCCCAACCGACCCAATCCCTCCATAACTGCTGCTTGGCTTTTGGCCCTGCTTTATCTCCACTCCCTTGCCCTTGCCTCTATCTCACTCATCCTGTGCTTCGTCCCTTCTACTTTCCCATAGCCCCTCACTCTCCTCCCACGCCACCCAGTGGCGCAGCATCGCAACTACATCATCTCTGACTGGTTTCCAGCATCATGACCACCTCCAAGTCTCTGCTTTGCAAATCACTACAATCCTACAACAACCGTTATGCAGGATCAGCCCCGCTAGGAAGACAGTACCTTCATATATTCGCTTCTGTTGTATTTTGAATTAGCGCTGTAAGTGATATTGTATAAAACTGAATTGTTTAAAATCACGAATGCTGTATAGATGTATTATAATGTATAGATGACGAAGAAGAAGAAGAAGAAGAAGAAGACATAGGCTAGTTTTCAATGAACAGATTTCTCTTGAGGTTTACTTACCAACGCAACCGAATGAGGTGTTGGTCCAGTAAATTCCCTGCATCGTGGTTTAGTTCTCTGACTTACCAACATGTTTGTTTTTGTTGGGACGCTGTTTTTTGTTTACTGAGGTAATATATATTATTAGCATTTATATGGTATTTACTGTGTTAAAGTCCAGCGCACAGTCCCGGGATGCAGCGCTCAGTTCCGCACACTTGTGTATACGGAAGTAAGTCGTGTTTCCATAGCAACGCACAAGCGGAAATGAGGTCAGTTCTGGCGCAGGTCTGCGGCTCGGCTGCTCTGTGTATGAAAAGCAAAACGACGATTTCAGTTTGCATTGAAACAAGTGGAAATATCTTGCGGGGACTTTATCCAGAAGGGGATCCAAGGGCTGCTGCTACTATATGCGCGTTAGATGCGTCTATAAACACAGCAGGCAGAGCACAGCATGGTAAAACTACTCAAGGAATATGGGCCGTCTGTTTTAATGGATGGAATTAATTAGCCTGACTCCTAAAAACAGACAATCGTTTGTCAACTGTGATACTGCATTGCTTTATCCATATCACAGTTCTTACACTAAAAAATATTGTTTTATACCAGTTGGATCAGTTGGTCTCAACAGCCTGAACCCCAACCCCAAAAGCAAAATGTCAAGCCAGTGGAAATCTACTTGATTCAGTTAACTAAGTAGAAATGCAACACTTAATCCTTTTGTTTGACTTTAGTAGGTTACCTGCCCCAAATGTATACTTACCATTGGCAAATTGTCTTACTTTCAGTGTGCCACTCAATTTTGAAGAATACACTTGAGAAAGAAGAAAAAATTAAATATTTCCTACCAGAATTACACAAGCCCTTACATCAGGACAAACTCACGTTTCTCATAGAAAGAAAATGCTGTTCTTCAATCTGTAACTGTGGAGTGGCAGATGGGGTTGGTGTGTTGCACATAATCTGATGTTAACTGGTGTGAATTAGGTTGGAGAAGTTTGGGAAACTGCTACAGCATTGGCTTCGGGTTCATACAAATTGGACACATTTTTGGAACGTACATGGGGACTATTCACCTACTTTGTTGGTTGCAATTTCTTTTTAAGTTGCGTACTAGTTTAGTACACAGCTCTTTACAAAGCTTGGGATAATCCTGAGTTAGTATTCTGCTTTCAGTTCATTGCAATGGAGTCAGGGCTTTCATGCAAGCTTTTCTTGACAATTAACCCAATTAATGGACTTCAAATACATGAACCGTGCAGCCGTGTTTTGTAAGAGATCATAATTTTACATTAGCATTTAAAATTCTGGAGCACTTAAATGTAGCATGTTTGCAGGTGAGGGTGCAGTCCTGGTACTTGTAGACAGCTGTTCTACCAGAAGGGGTCACCAGGAGGCACAGCCGAGGAGCACAAACCAAGCAGAGGGGTTGTGCTTTTAAAACAGCCTACCTGTAGTGTTCTTTGAAAATGTCTGATGTCATTAAAGCTGATTTTTAACTGAATATTTCAAGCACACTCCAGATTAGGAGAAAAGCTAAATCAAATAAATATAGTAACTGGTGAATCGTCACTGCATGGCTAGGTGTTTTGAATATATGAGGGCCATTATTTTAGTTCTTCTTCCTAATAACTGTAATTAGGCTTTTATTTTTTATGATCGAATGAGCATTAGAGGTTTGGTTGGGATGATGTTAGATTTGATACAAAAAAGTGTTTGTTTGTGATTATCAGTTACAATTGATTGAGGGTTAGCATTAGAGTATTAAAAAATAATACATTTATTAAATAGTTTGCCATGCAGCTCCATTTGGGAAGCATTATCTTACAAGATTGTATCTTAAGAAATTATTTTGATGATGATGAGCAATACAACTACTGAGGTTAAAATACATCTTGAAAAATGTACAGCATTTCAGAACCTAGGTCATAAAAACGTATTGAACTGAATTAAGCATATTGCCTTGAGAGGACTGTCCAAACGAGTGTGATTCTCCAGGCGCACAGATATAAATGCTAAGGGCTTTCCACGCTCTGTCTGAGGAGGTTTTTACCATGTGATCGGTCATGAGTCAGATAATCTCATGTGTCTTGAGGACCAGATTTCTGTGGGGGTCCTTTTAAAGTACAGCAAAGTGCAGTTTCATCTGTTTTTGTTTTCCAAATATCACCTTTCTCTGTATATAGATTTAGGGTAAGGTAGCCCCTCTCCTAATTATACTGCCTGGTCCAATTAAAAACTACAAGTAGGAAGCTGGTTACATTGAGGGATGTCTAAGTGTCCATATATGTTCAAATAAAGAACATCTTGCTGGACCTCCTGAAGAGTACTTGGGATATAATAATACATAATAATGACATAATGTGATGACTATGATGACTCTCTTTGAAATTGATAAAGGACATACTTATAAAAAAAAACATGTAAAAACAACTGATTAAAATGCAGATCAGATTTCCTACATCTTTGGATTTGAATTGCAGTTTTTTTTTTTCTATCTATCTATATGTGTACCTTTGATGTCAGTGGCTTATGACATGACTGTAGCCTCATGTTAATCATAGCGGAGTCAGATGGGCACATGATTGCAATGGATGCATAATCACATGCCTTTATGCGTAGTGGATGTCGCATTGCAATGCTCACACTCACACAGGCCCCTGAAACACTGCTCATCCTGCGGGGTCGGCCTGGTCGCACAGTCTGAAGTCACAGGTTGGATAGATAACCCCCTGTAGGTTTCAATTCATACAACCCCCTTTTTTTTAAAAGAAACTCCAAAAGACTTAAAAAGGTCAACATGTTCACCCTTTCAATGACTAGTTCATTTTCAGTCCAGTTGTATTTTTTGCCCTGATTTTAATTAGGTGCAGTTACTGATTGTTTTGTCATTATCAGTGCGCAATCTCACTGGTTTTAGGACCTTGGCAGGATTAGTGCACGGCGAGGCGTCAGACGCATCATGTGACCGTGCCCAGCCTGCTGTCATGTGCTTTGAGTCTCGCAAGTTTCGCTGCGGCTGTCGACTGTAGTGCAACTTATTTCTGCAGGGAAGCGCATCCCATCCCATCCCATCCCATCCCATCCATTGTATGTCATTATATCACCGTTGCAATGGACTGCGGAATAATAACCTCGAAAACAGTCCTGCTGTTACTGAGCTTGATCTTTTGGGTAAGTGTGTCTATTTTTTATTTCATTTGTCCTGCTCAGTGTCATCATATTATACCGCGTAGACCAAAAAAAGAAAGAAAACGTTGTTTGTTCATAGTGTGTTTCATGTGATTAACCGCGCACGGATCAATAAATGCGAGTGCGCTACTCTTCGAGCACTGATACCCGGAAAAGCCGTTTCCATTGTCGTTTTTAATTGTATTTATTTAACTATGTATAAACTATTACAATTGATTCAGTTGAAAGATGTTGAAACGCATAATGGTGAGTTCCCCTCTGACTTTGCACTTCGCTCTGTATCTAATGGTGTCTTTGCGCCGTAATATCGACCGTTCAGAAAGCACGCCGGTCCCGTTCGGTTTGCGCAGGTCTGCGCAGGTGTGCGCCGCTGCACCAATGGAATCCGTGGAATTCTGCAGATCTGCGTACAAGCGTGGAAATCGGCGCTACAGTCGGTGTTCAGTAGTCTGACTGGGTGTTTTTGAGCAGATGGGATGAATGGCTGTCAGATAATATCTATGTCTGTAGTGATGGATCTAACAGCTGCTACCAGCACAATACAACTCCCCCAAGACTGATGGGTTCCTCGTTGAACTGACTTTCTGTTTTATTATATTGGGGTGGATTCCTGTCTTCAACCGCGGATAGTCTCGGAAATGCACTCCCGCTGCTCTGAACTGCAATGACGCATATGAAATTCCAGTTCAACCACATGCCCTTTGCAGTTCTTAAGTACTGATATTGGAAATCTGCATTAAAATACCCTACATAGCTGTTGTGCTGGGGTAGGAACAGGGGTTTCAACTCCATTAGAAGTCTTTATGACTGATGCCACCTTCCAGTACTCAACACAGATGCACTACCCCAAACTTTTGCAAATACAATAAAACAGATGTCTGTATCTTTTACATAAAAAGTGATTCCTTTGTTTGTATGGTTTATGTAACCACTCTATATTTATGTGTGTAAAGGTTTTCAAGCTGGTTCAGATAAGTTCAGTGAACTGGATCAATTAAAAACATACCAAAGATCACAAATCACAGGAAGACCTCTCCTGTTTCCTGTGGATTAGCTTCATATTTGCAATTGTCTGGTACAATCCCAGTTTTTAATATTTGTAAGTGACTTGCAAGTGAGTGTCTGTGGGAGTTGCTGATTTACAGGTTATTCTAATTGAGCAGCATGTTGGGGCTTATGTGTATATATTAATTGTAGGACATAATTGGTATTGGTTTCAAATATACATTTTAATAATATTTAAAGAATAAATTGATATCCTCTTAATTAATCATACTTTTAATGTATTACATGTTGTAGTATAACAATTTGTAGTGTGGGAACTTGCAGAACAATTATATAGGTATTTATTTTAACACCGTCTAGTACTTTTGTTCACCCTGCAGGCAAAATATATTATACTGCAGGTAGGACTTAATCTCCATTACAGACTTTCACTCACTAGTTAATTTAAGTATATCGAACTAAAGCTTCTGTGTTTTTAAACTCTTGTCTAGTTCCTCGGGTTTAATAAGCAGAAAATCCGTTTGTTGTTGTAACTGACGGGAGTATTCATTGGCCTGGTTTACTATAAATTGCTGTTTATGGTTGCCTCAAATTAAATAAGGAATGAAAGTGAATGGAAATGTCTCTCTGTAAGGATTTGAGACGGGTAAGAATAATCTGCAGTTGAAGCTGACTCTTCTGGGCCCCTTCAAGAAATGTTGGGATGAAATACTGGGGTCAGTTACTTTTAAATTAAATTTCAACTTTAGATTATTTTGGGATTTCAGTTTTATATTTGTCATTGAAGATATTTGGATTTAAAGGGTGTGACGCACAATGGACTGGATAGTGTTTTCTCTGGTAAATAAATTACTTTAAGATATGGATACTCTCTATCTCCTTTGTCAAAGAAGGCTTTGTCTTTCGCTCCAGTAGTTGGATTGGTACGAAACAAGTGTGGGGATTACCCCAGTTCAGGATGTTTCACAAGCACACTATGACAATTCAAATGTTTTCACTTTTACTTCACTGTGAGAACATATTAGTTTTCCTCTAAAAGGATTCTGGTAAAGTGGGCGTTTTTCCTTACAGCACACAGTGTTAGTGTTGCTAATTATAACTTTCATTATTCATCTATCTAAAGGATCTCCATCAAAGGTCCCCTGTCCGCAGTGAGGTAGCTTCAAATCGATCTGTTAGATTCTGTGTATCAGTGGCTATGGAAGACCCAGCATTGTTTGCAATGCATGTAACCGAGTTAGCAAAAGCTTGTGTTTCCCTTTTGAAACACAGGGTGATTTTTGTTTTGTTTTGTTTTGTTTAGCAATAAAGGCACCTTAACAAAGGAAATGTTTGTTCAGGGGAATGCATAACATAATGCTCCATTTGTATAAGCCACCACTGAACACATGTTTGAAAATGTTCCCTAAACACTTTCCTAGTGGGTGAGTACTTCTCTAATTGGGAAGGTATTAAGTTAGTAAGCAGATTTCTTACCGTAAAACAGAGGATTGCCTAGACCTTGCTCTGCTCGTTCTTCATGAGCAACAGTGTCATCTGGAGAATAACATTCATATGCTTTTTAACTGTAGTCTGTCCATGATTTCTTAACATCATCCTTTATACTGCTTAGTAAATATTGTAGTTTTCTCAGAAATGCTGTTAAACTGAACATTAAAAGACATTCAAGTAAATGATTGTGCGTTGTATTGTCCATAATTCTCTACAGTCTAGTTTGTTAGTTGGCTGGCGTATGTGATTCTTCACAGCTCACTCATTCCAGTGGAGAAGTACAGAGGGTGCAGTTTCAGCATTAATGACCAAGGAAGGGAGGAAGCTTTTTTACCAGCTTCATTGTATGACCTGTATTTTCCCCTATTGGAACCACAAAACCACAAGGAAAAATCATGTTAGGAAAAAGACAAGCAGATTGATGCATGACAAAACTGGGTCATATTTCTCTGCTTTCTGACTTTTTTGAGATCGAGAGAGGGAGCACAGTAAATTCACCCGTGTTGAATTAACTCCAACGGTGTTAAAATTAACTCTAAAAAAGTGTTTATATAATCCACACTGACCAGAGTAAAATGAACACTTTCAACAGAGTTGGCATTTTTACACCGCCTCAGAGTTAAAAGTCCTGCTCTCAGGGAGTTAAATAAGCAACTCTTATAAGTGTTTACATCTGTTACTCCATTAAATTATTAAACCCCTGTTTACTCTGCTTTTATCAATCAAACGATAACTAGCATGACCACAAGATTTTCTTCAATACACTCTTGATGATCAGAAATATGTGCATGTGTATAATTGATACTGTGTATTAAAATCTAGCAGTCCTTTGCTAGAGAGAGAGAAAATATATATTGGTTTACAATTTACTTTTCTGTAAATAAATACCCAGACCCACTCAATTACACAAACTGGTCAGGCATATACAGCTAATGCTTACAAGCACCACCACAAACCCGATAAACAGCCAAACATTCTGGTTTGGGGTTGACTCAAAGACAGGAGTTCGAAGTTAGGGTAGAAAAATCTGACAACACAAATATAAATATATGGGTGGGTAAAGATACATTTTACTTTCAAACAATACTTAATGTACAATAATTAACATTTATACAATTATTAAGAAAAAATAAAACCATAAAACAACAATTATTCAGGAAACTACCACAATGCATTGTGGGTATGGTAAATTATTTGGTTTTACACCAGTACAGTGTAAAATCAACACTCTTTAATTTGACACCTAGTATTAACACTGATTCTCAAGATGGTTTAACTCTCAAAGTGTCAACTGAATCTTTTTAGTGTTGAAACAACACTGATTTCAACACCACATATTTTGCTGTGAGAAATGGAAACTAAATATGCCACCCTAGTGACCACCCTAGAAGTTCTTAAAGATACCAATTCTGTGACTGTTTTTGTTTTGTTTTTGTTCCTGCAATTCACTCAGATGTTGGCACAGCCTTGAGACCAAATATACAACATTTGATCATAGATTTTTATTTTTATTTTACCATATTACATCTACCTAGTCACTTTAAGAGTCTCCAACCCTGATCATTGGCCAATGTTAATATTATGTTATTAGATTTATATTTTAATATCGCATCATATAATGTTAAGTGTAAATTAATGGCTTATTGAAAGATGTATGTATTTTGTGATGGATATTTATTTAAAATAATGAAAAAACACCAAATGATGTTTGTTTCAGGCCGCGGGGGCAGCTCTGGCATACGTAAGCTCTTATGTGTTCACGAGTTACAAAACGTATGACCACTTCCTGGAAGACAAGTACACCCTGATTCCTGCGATCGTCATCCTGGCTGTTGCCGTGGTGATGTTTATCATTGGGACCATCGGATGCTGTGCCACTCTCCGCGAGTCACGGATTGGATTGGGATTTGTAAGTGTGGTGTAGCTCCAGATTCCTGTACTTTTTCTTTTTCTTTTTTCTTTTTATAAATAAAACAGGGGTGGCCATTCCAGTCCTCAAGGGCTATCCTCCTGCAGGTTTTATAGGTGCCTTACAATTCACAACTGATCCAAGACCTGGAAAAAAAGTGGTGATTTTGACCACTTAATTAGGACCAGAGGTGGAGAGAGACCCAAAAATCACTGTGGCCCTTGAGAACTGGAAGTGGCTTTCCTTGCCATACACAGTCTGATATAAAGATGAAGCATTCTGTTTAAATTTTACTTTCTGAAAAGTGTAAGATCAGAAACACCTTATTGCACACACAATGCTAAGCTTCTTTATGACAGATTGAAAAAAAATATTTTGAGTGTTAAATCTTGCTTCTAAGAAAGTGTCAGTAATGTGGTAAAAATTCTAGATCCCAATAAGTAGAACTGGTGTTTCAGAGACTCCTTAAATTAAGCCAATCCTGAATAGAGCAGGTCTGGGCAGGTATATCTGAATGCCCTTTGATTGTATTCTATGTGAGCAAATACTAATGCAGTTGACCTGCCCTGCCTAGCCCTGCAACTTAAATATCAGTAGATAGGACAAAAAACAAAATAGTTGAAAAGTGGAATAAAATAATGATAGTATTGTTATTCAAGATGGGTCGCCAACAGTCCTTGATGGTGCTTTGTGATAAATGTGTTACAATCACAGCAACTACATTGAAGGAAGTTGTGCAGTATTTCAGTTCCTTTTTCTTGTTGAAAAACAACACATGGTTAAAATAATATTAGCAACAGTAGGGAACTGGGACTAAGTGTGCCTCATTTTGTTTCTCTGACTTATACATTGTTAAAGTTGTTCTTTCATATTTGCTTATTTCCTGCTTAAATGTGTCTATTTGCATAGCTGACTGAAGCATTTATTGCACTGGCAAGATTATTTCAGAGCAGACTAACGAAGATACTAAATACTTTGAGTTTACCATTTCCCAATAAAATCTATTGGAATTAATTTTCAGAGATGCAAGTTTTATGAAAACTACAGGAGTTCTTATGCTTGTGGAAATGCACAGATTGTTGGTTAGGCAGCAAAATAAACTCCTATTAAGAGTTGCGCCCTGTTTCATTTTGTCTTTTTTTCTCTCATTCCTTTTCTTCAGTTCCTGTTCATCATCCTGTTGCTCTTTGTAGCTGAAGTGGCAGCCTTTGTGCTGGGATTCATCTACAGGGCACGAGTGAGTGGGTACAGCAGTGAGCGGCTGAACATCCTGCCTATGTTATTAAAACAGCATTGCTTAGTGTCATTATTTTTGCCTTTTTTTTCCCATGGCAAACAAATATAAGTGAATTGTCCGAGTCTGAGCTTTTGAGATTGTTATTGTGTGTTTTTTTTGTATATTTTCAAGGTGAGCACTGATGTCAAACGGTCAATGAGTGACGTGTTCAATAAGTATGATGGACACAATGCCGAAACAGGAGCAGTGGATTATTTGCAAAAACAGGTAAGTGAGTCAAATGACTGTTCTCTTCTCAGCGTGCAGGAGTAAAAATGGTAAGGGACTCTTTTGGGCCAAGTGATCTGCTACTTTAGGATGCTGCCAGTTTTACATGAGGAGAATTGTGCTTGTCCGATGCCCTGCTGGCGTTCTGATTGTGAGCTGCAGTAGTGAGAGTGTGTGCTGTGTTTCTCACCCTGCAGCTGCAGTGCTGTGGAGTGAAAAGCTACAATGACTGGAACACCACATCATGGTTCAACTCCACTGGCAATTCCACCGTGCCCCTCTCCTGCTGCAAGGTCAATAACAACAACTGCACTGGGAGAATTGACCAGCCCAGCCTCCTGTACACTCAGGTAAGAACTGTGCTCGTCTGTTTTCTTGTTAAGCCTGCAGCCCATTAAGAAACGTCTAAGCACTTGGAAACTTGACATCTTGATACTAATACATATATGAATAACTTTTTAGTAGAAAAAAGACAGCAGTGCAGTTACCGTTAAGTTAGAATGAATCATACTTTTCTTACGAATTGAGAAACTGAGAGTTGTACTAACGGAGGATACTTCTACAGGCCAGTTTTGATAATGAACTAATTGGGGGAGTAAAAAAATAAAAATAAAAACAGTCTGCTTCTTTCAGTTCCTCTGTGCCAGTCGGTAAATGCAAATTATTCAGTTTTAAGTGTCAAGCACCTCCATCATTGTCAAAGTAATCCTCTCTGAGAAAACACAATCCAGATTATTTACACCATAAATAACAGAGCTGGCAGTAAGATTGGGAAAAGGCCAGGGTCCCATTGCATTATTTCTTTAAGACTTTAGGATGATTACCATCTGACAGCGTGAGAGGCTATCAGTGCTGTGGTCATTCTTGAGTCACATACTAGACAGACCACACAGCCATCCTTTTACATCTCGTGCTGTTTTTAGGAGCCTTCTTGATGCACCCAGACAAGTTGCATCAATTCAACATCTGTTTAGTTCTCCTGCAATTAGGTTGTCTCTAGCAATAAAGAAACAAGATATGAATTCAACCACTGAGCCTTATTTCTGTATTTCTGTTCTGCTGTTCAACTTGGCACTGTATACAGGAAGCATGAGTCACTGCTGATTATATGTATGATTTATTTTCCGAACTGTCTTTCTTTGTGCTAGTTGGTCATAAGCAAATGCATGTAAGACCATCCTAAAAAAGAATGTTATTACTAAATTACTAAGAATTACTAAAGCCAGCCTGTATATTTTGAGCAGGTTTGGATTTTTTTTTTTTTTTTTTTTTTTTTTTTTTTTTAATTTTTTTTGACTCACTCAAATGTGACACTTGAATAACTAGGTTTTACGGCTGTGTTCTCGGAAGACTGGGTGAAATCAGGGTGTCTTTCTTTCATTCATGAAATGTAGCTCATTTAAGATGTGACTAATGCTGGAACTAGTGTCTCAATACAACTCCTTAGTGGGGTGCAATATGTTAAAACATCAGCTACTCTGGTTTTAACTAGGCCTACTTGATGGGATGATATAACTCCTGTTTTGACACCTTTGCATTGATTAGCCATTAATTTAATAGTTCTCTTGCTACAAAATGACTTTGTATGCTCTTGTTCAAGCATATCTGCAGGACTTAATCTACAATTATACTCCATCTTGCAACTTGGGGTCAATTAATTTTAAATAATCTTTGCATACTAAATTGAAACTATAACTGAAAGCCTGATCTACAATCTTAGCAGGGCGGTCAAAGGCTTGGAATCTGTTAATTGTTTTTAATCAAGTCTGAAAACACATTTAACTATGTGCTTTTGTACAGTGCTGTGGGTTGCAAATGAAACTTGCTATTTAAATATTATGTATAATTGTTTGATTTTCTCTGTATCATGACATGGAAAATAAATAGCTGCAGAATTTCTTTGTGACTGGGAGATTTGAATTGTAAATATCAAGGCCTTATGTTCGGACTGTGTTTGTGTCCATCTCCTGCTCAGGGCTGCGAAGAGAAACTGGAACATGTCCTTCAAGAAGTCCTAAGCTATGCCATGCTGGTCATTCTGGGATTTGCCATCATCAAGGTAATTAATACAAAACATGTCTGTGTGCAGGATCGCTAATTTAAAACCAATTCTCTGGGTGTAACCTCAATCAGTAAATCGGTCCACCAAAAATCTGAACAAATAGGTACACTTTATTCATAAAATAAGTGCTGTACCTTATCCCCTGATGGTAGCTTAGAAATCCCTTCTGACTTTTTAGTTTATCTTTCACACATTGATTACATCCACCAAACAAAACATGTATTTTGTATTTTATTACTGGTGAGTTGTCTTTGTGTTGCTGCTGTTTTTTGCCTCAATTTGCATAAACAAATATTTGTAAATCTAATACTTTTAAAAGATAATGGAATGTTGCACACTTCCTAAGTTATATTTGATGTATTTCTCCTGTTTGTTGCAGTTCTTTGGCATGCTGAGTGTGTGTGTAATTACGTGCAAGAAGAGGAACCAGAATGAATATCAGCCCCTGTCTGGGACATTTGCATAAATGTTCCTGGAAGCTTGGATGCTGGATTAGGAAACGAACTCTCTTACTGAGGAACCCCCGCATACATTTGGTTCTTTACTGAAGAAATTGACAGTGTTACCTCACCTGTGGTTTATTGTGTTCTACTCGATTTCTATTTGTATTATCTGTGTTGTTGTTGTTATTGTGGTAGTTTTTTTGCTTAAGATCAATCAAAACAAAAAGGCAAAATATCACAGTTTTTGTAATTCTGTGAAATTGAACTCTTTTTGCTTAGTGTTTGTTGAAATGTGATAGTTCTGTCATTTCCCGTACAATACGTTTTACAAGATGTGAAGCAGGTCACCTCTTTGTGGTGGTGGAGGGGGATTTTGAATTATGGAATGATGACTAAACTGGCTCGCCAAATTACCTACTGTAAATATGCACAAATGCTTATCATCTAAACTTCATGTTGTTTCAAGGCATTCTGAATTAAAGTATTAAAAAGGAATGCAGTTGATAGGAAATACATGAAACTGGTCTATTCAAAAGAATCTAATGACATTTGTTGGTATTCACAACATCCAGAAGGAATCGCTCATAGTTTGTGGTAGTAATGTAGTGTTGAATCACTGAAATTGTCAGAATTGCTAGAAAAGTCACTAATTTTGAAGAAGTGCCTTAATTCTGTTATCATTTGTAAAATGTTTAAATCAAGTTGTAATAAAATCAAACATTGTGGATGAGCTGTGGGGTGTATTTACTTACTTTTTTTTCTCAATGTTTTTTTTATATCCCTATATTTACTCATGTTTCTTACAGTAACCTGCTTATAAATATCTACTAGAAGTTTCGAAGTGTTATCCAGAAATAACCCTGGTCAGTGACTGGATCAGTACTGATATGTCTGTGTTATTGTCTTTATTTTGGAGGGCAGTGATTTGCAGTTTTGTAGTGAAGAATCCTCTGTATGGTGGCATTTGGGACAAAATCACACTTCCTGCTTAAATGCAGGATAATGGCAAAAGTTGGCTAACGTCTCAATTCACAAACTTTTTTTTTTTTTTAAACCTATTACAATCTTTAATGCTATTAAAAATCCCTTCACTGTTTATGGAACATATCAAAAATGTATTTCTGTTACTAGAAGATTGTTGACTGACACTCATCCACTATCAATACAAGAGGCTCAAATGACAGAACGTGATTGGTCAACTAGAGTTCTTCTAAGAAAATCTGGGGAAATCCATTCTGGACACATTACATGCATGACACAATTGGATTGGCCCACGTGACCATCTATAAGGGAAAGATCATCTATAAGAATGACAGATCGACGCAAGTGTTGGCGCAGGCGTCGCTGAAGATGCCCACATTGCCAGCCCTACACTTCCAGACTCCATTGGAACTTTCAAGAACTTCGCTTCTAAGAGCACGTTATCTGTTTGATTTACACGCAGTATGGCGGTAATTCTCGTGTCATGGATCAATTGACTAATAGATCTGCACGCAACCATGTTCTTACAGTGGAGACGGAGGTATATTCACTTTGTATTGCACTTATATTTTGTGTCGCCCTGGATAAGGGCGTCTGCTAATAAATAAATAATAATAATATATGGTGAGAGAGATAGAAGATAACCATGATTCCCTTTCAAATCGATAGACCGCAATTACCTAATGGGAAGAGCCTTCTGACCTGCCAATCATTGAAAGTATGTACCAAAGCTGCCCAATAGGGGCCCTGCTGGCAGGAGGAAGACCCGCCCCCGGCGTCTGTGAAAAGTCTCCTCCTGACTGCAGCTCCCTGCCATTTCTTCTTTCACCTTGCCAGTGATAGTGCTTTAGTGTTGTTCGCTTGTGTTCGCATTAAAGTTTTGAGAAGTGTGCTCACCTGCTCTTCGGAGTTCGGTAAAAGAAATTGAGAACCTCTACAGAGTGTGATTCTAATTTTTTGCCTCTTCGGAGATTTAGACTATGGTGCTTTCGCTTCTCTTCGGAGGTAAGTGTGCCGCGGGGGTCTCACTCAGAGCTGGCCTTGGTCCCTCCCTGAGATCTGCTGTACTATTATTACCTCCTGTACCATCTGTTCTTCTTTTACAGATTCGAGTGAAGGTCGAAGGAGACTACTCCAGCTCGAGCAGCCTCCCACAGCTGGTCGGCTGACTGTTCCGCTTGATCTTTTCCACTATCTCCAAACTGTCTCAACCTCTGTCGGCGGACTTTAAACCACTCAACACATCGAAGACGACCCTCGACAACTCGACACGGTCAACCTCGACCAAAACATCGACCTCTCTGTCGACATCGACCTCAATCTTCCACCTCTCAACTATCCCTTGTCGACCTCGACCAACTTCATCCACCGCTCGACCACATCCGTCGACCTTCATGCCACTCCATCGACCTCTCAATCCTTGACTTCGACAACCTCGACAACAACATCGAGGGGGACAGTATTTGCCGGGAGAAGGGGGCTGTGAAAACTGCGCAGCTTTTAAGGAGGCCACGAGACTTAAGAGGGCCAAGAACTCCCCGACGGCCAGCTGTCACAGAGGAAGCTCCACCTGCCGCTCTTCTGTGGGCTTGGCTCTGTGCCGACCCCCCACAAGTGCTTCTCCACAAAGACAGGACAGGCGGCGGTCATCTTCCTCCCGGGCTTCACCAGCGAGGGTGTAGTCCGTCTCCCCCTCTCCACTTCCTCGCAGGCGCTCTCCGGGGAGGAGAGCGCGCTCCCCCAGCTGGAGGTCCCCGAGAAGATGATCCTGCTCTAGATCGTCCAGACGCTCCACTCCACGGACTCCTCCGTGCCGCAGGAAACAGGAAGCGGAAGGAATTGCAACTCTGCTCCGGGAGTTCAGGGAATTTAAGCATAAGCTGGCACCCACCAGCAGATGCTAAACACCATGTGGGCACGACTTCCACCGGAAGAAGACAACCCCCTCCCCTCTCAGCTACCACCACCACCACCACCACCGGAAGAAGCGCTGTCCCATGTGGCGTCACACTCAGATATCTCAGATCCTCCATCTTTCACAGAGGAGAACGAGGTGGTCAGTTCGGTATCTGAGCACTTTCCAGGGCCGAGCATGGAGTTCAAGGCCTTGATGAGACATGCGGCTGTGGCAGTGGATATCCCGTGGTGCCCCCAGGAAGAGGTACCGAAAAATCGGTTAGTGAGGGAGAATACTGCTAAACCTGCAGAGACCCTTCCCCTCCTAGACGATTACCTGGATATTGTACAATCCACTTGGAGACGTCCAGCCTCTGCTCCTGCGACTTCTAGGCAGGCGGATGCCATGTACACAATGGTGGGGGCGGAACAGAAAGGACTGGGATCTTTCCCACCTATAGGGGATATGGTGTCCAGGCTGGTGCAGGCGAATGCGCTGTTAGGCAAAGATCCGCTTTGCCCTAATAAGCAATGCAGGACCACGGATGCCATGCTGAAGAAAGCATACTCCACAGAGACTTCAGTGGTTCAGGCCAACAATGCACAGGCCATTATGATACTGTACATGGGACACCTGACGGGAGCACCAGTCTATGGCAGACGTGGAGGAGATGGAGCTGGTGTCCGCTTACATGATGGACTTGCTATGTGAGGGGGAGAAGGCCATGGGGAGGTCCCTCGCAGCCATGGTAGCAGCCAGACGCCATCTGTGGCTGACACAGGCTAAACTTCAAGACAAGGAGAAGTCTGTACTACTCGATGCTCCCTTCACCCCAGGTCAGACATTTGGTGAGACGGTGGACCTCTCCATTGAACGGTCGGCAAAGGCGAAGGAGACAGCGTCCAAATACGCGGATCTCCACCAGGCTAGATGGCAGCCATAGCAGCACCACTGGGGCTTCCAACAAACCAACAGGCCGTGGCCGAGGCAGGGAAAGCCTCAACCAAGGCCACAACAGACCAGTGGCCCGCAGCCTGAGCAGCGCAGCAGAAGCCAGCCGCAAGCGAGGGGGAAGAATAGGCTCTCCGACTGGAAGCCTAAGGGCAAGGGAGACACCTAACAGCCCCCTGCGAAGCCGCAGGACCGTCCCTGAAGGGACGCGGATGCCATCACCAACCCCCCCCCCCCCCCAACAGACTGACTGATTGACCAATGGCAAGCCTGCACCCAGGACTCTTCCGCATGTTGACTGTGCAGTGTATCCTACAGTCTGTCTGGCCAGGCGACTGGTTCACATCAATAGACTTCGAGGACGCCTACTTCCACGTCCTCATCCTCCCAGCACACAGGAAATACCTGCGCTTCACCTTCCAGGGCCAGGCTCGAATATTCTCCCCCTGGGCCTTATGCACATGCTCCCATTATAATGCTGGGTAAATGCCCACAAGCTGCACCCAGCGAGACACAAACACCACCCACTGACAGTGACCTCAATGTGCTGGCAGGCACTGTCCACACTTGAAGATCTGTGCAATGCTGTCACTTGGTCCAGTCAACAGACCTTCACAAGGTTCTACTGCCTCAACGTGGCAGACTGGCTGCACCCAAGCTTGGGCACCCAGGTACTTCAAACTGCTAGTCCTCAGGCGCCATGAGGCTCTGCTATCCTTGTCATTGTGGGTTTAGGCTTAGTCAGGTGTCAGGACTCGCGACAGCAATGGTATAGTCTTCCCATTAGGTAATGTCTGTCTTTCTTTTTCAGGGAACCGGGGTTATGATAATAACCTATCGTTTTCAATGAGTTAGGCTTACTTAATCTTTATTTTCATTTCCTAGTTTAAGAACACTTATATCTACTAATAAAAAGTAAAATCCAGAATTGTTTACACTAGTAGTTCAGGCAGCCCCCTATTGAAGTCAGTGGAAGACTGAATTGTAATGGAGTAATGGAGGTATTTTGGCCTGAACCCGCTTGGTGGAGGGAACGACAGCCTGGCCATGGACCCCCACCCCCGGCTCCATCTTGAGTTCTGTGCTATGGAGCCTCCAGCGAAGGAAAGGAAGTTGTTGCCTTGTATCTCTGATGGTGTGCTTGTGTGTTTTTTAAGGTTTTTCTATAGTGTACTTTCTGTATTGTCATAGACCCCTGGTGTTTTTTGTCACTGTTATTTTGTATAGTTTTGCTTTGCATTCATAATAAAAATAAACAGCAACAAAAACATCAAGACAACAGGACATTTGAGCTTTCCATGAAACCACGATTAATGAAACCCACCCCATGCAGTCTGTAAAGCAGCGCAGTCTTTGTACAGTCAGGTAGTGTGGTATAGTAGAAACGGTTAAGTGTATCTACAGTGTAATGCAGATGTTTACACAATCATTAATAATGAGGGAGAACAGTTTATATGTCTTACCAGGGAAATTACTGTCCGTGCCAGAGGAAAAGGTCAAGGAATAAAACCGCAAGAGGTTGAGGACAACATTGCAGAGACCCGGGGAAGTGCAAGAGAAAGGTAAATGGTCAAATCTGTATGTGTATTAAAAGAAATTAAATACAATAACTATTACCGTGGCAACTTTTGTGTTAGGTAATAATATTAATGGATAAACGTGATTCTTAGTGTTTCTACCTACCTACCTAGCAAAATCAGTTAATCTTCTCCACAGTATCACAGACACTGAGGAATATCTTTGAATGAAATATTTTAGGCGTCATGTCCATTCCTCCTACATAGGTGGCAGCAGCAGATTAATGAGCGCCGATGTAGGTCGCCTGTGTTATAGGTTTGTAGCGTAGATTTCCGCAGTTCTGCGCAGATCTGCAGAATTCCACGGATCCCATTGGTGGAGCAGCGCAGATCTGCGCACCAACACGACCATACTCTCGCGAGAGAATCCGTTTTGCGGGACTCGAAGAGGGAAGTTTGAAATGAGAAGAGAAACTGAACAGAGCCGTGGAGTATTATTAGTTACAAAAACAGAAGCAGGCTTTTGGCTATACGTGCATTACTATGTAAGTATTACAAATGTTTATTGTGTTAATATGTGTTTAATGAAATGATATTGTATGTGGCATTTATGATATTGATATGATTAACTACTGGATTATGGCAGCTTGTGTACACCGGTTTCCTGTAGGTCCTTAATGTGTCAACTGTGCAAGTTAAAACAATCCGCCTGATTATTTTAGTAAACATTTTATAATTAAGTGATATGCAATCAAGCAACACGATCAATATCTTAATTTATACGTGTACCCATTGTCAAGCAATATTGCATGTGTGTGTTGTAGGTAGTCCAATGCCCTGTCTTCCCAGTTAAGACTTCATACACAATATTAGTATTTCTTTATAGATTTCTCTAAACCATTTCCAATGCCAGTCTTCCCAATTCAAAGTGAAAACATATGAAAAACATGTCTGGTTTTATATTCTTTTCACCCAAACAGAAAGGACAATGGACCCTTACAGCCTTGAGAATTTGACCCAACATGTAAATGACAAAATATCTGGTATCAAGAAGATTATTGAGCTAAGGACCATCGGTACAGTGAGATTTGTTTTTTAAGGTTATTTTTAGAATTTGTTTTGTAAGTTGTGAAATGTCTTGTTCCTTCATTATTGTCTGTTTATATAGGCTACTTCAGCAACTTGCCAACATTAACATCGCTTTTTTAAAGGCACTGCAGAATAGTTTTGCAATGTAGTTTTTGGCCTGCTGTATCATTGTGTATATTTTGTGTACAGATTCAACACATTTGCTTCATAAATGCCCTGGAAAGGCTTGCTCACCATTATGTCTCGCATCAAAATAAATGTAATTGTTCAAAAATGTAACATTTATTTTTTCTTCAGGAAAGGACCCTGACAGGAGAAATATACTACAGAAGATAGGTCAGGATATTCTCTCAATTAACAGTCTTTTAAACCAGTTTGAAAAGCACATCATCCAGCAGAAAGAAATGATTCAGTCCCTCAAGGTATCTGACTGAGCTCCTGTTGTCTTGATGTTTTTTTATTATTTTTTTTTATAGTAAAGATGGCAAGCTTGGAAAAATGATAAATATGGTTTATTACTTAATATAATGTAATTATCTGAAATAGTTGATTTGCATTTGCTTAATTTCAGTATAGTTGTAATTATAATTTAAAGCTATAGTGACTACAGCCATGTAAGTAAAAAGGGCAGAGCAACATTGCTGTGGCTCAACATTACAAAACCATTTTATGTTTATATAGTGCTTTTGATGCTTTACAATTATATTACAAACGCTACTGATACTTGAATGTAGCTCAGAAAGGGACATTTTCAACATATCCCACTGCATTTATAGCTCTTTGCTTTATTAACAAATGTACCAGCAGAGGGAACTCTCTCATTTAGAAAACAAGAAAGATATCTGCTGTCCACATTGTTGCTGAGGCAGAAAACAAACATAAACCCGTTTTTGTCCTGTGAAAATGCTAATTAATTCAAACACTAGCATTTAGTTGGTCTTCATGCTTCTTGAAATGAAGTTGCATGTGTAATTTGTGGCAGCCTATTCCTTTAATATTGGAACAAAGGCTTAAATGGCTTTTTGTTTTACTCAGATGTGTTTTTTGGGTCTGTAAATGTCAATTTGTTTTGATGTCATTCATAATGTGGTGTGTATAAATAGATGTTTCTACTCATATGTTAATAAATGTAGTTAGTGTATATATAACAGCTGAAGCATAGTCCAGGCAGTTCGCAGTTTCATATTTCTTGTAAGTTAATTTAAATTCAGAATGCGTCAGGAAGCGCACCCCACTCTGAAAGTGCCGATCGTTTTTTGGGGAAGCTGAGCTGAGAGAGTGTTGTGTCAGCACTGAGGACTAAGTGATATTTGGAATGGGTTTATTTATTTATTATATTCAGAACAGTTAGTAGAACATTATTGGCAAAGCTAGGAATTCAGAATTCTGGAACCCCTTTTCACATTGGGTCACATAGGTTGTCAGTGACTGCATATACAAAATGTGTTCAGCTCTAAGAAACCAGTCTAGCCTGCGTTTCCATTACTGCCTTTTGATTGATTGAGGGTTTAATGGTTATGCCATGCCTGTAGGAGTTGGAGGAATTCTTCAAGGAGGATGTGAAAGAAGCAAAGCACCTCAAAGAGAATATCCCTCCACATATGCCAAGGAAAGCCACAGCTACAGAAAGGTAAAGTCTCCTGTCTTTGAATGGAAGTCATCTGCAAAATTATCCCAAGTACCATGTTTACATTACTTTAACAACTCGGATTATGATTCATGCTTTTAGAGCTATTTCTGTAACCATGGTTTCAACCTAAACACCATTTTTTATTCTTGCAATTACCATTATTTCAGAAATAAACTAAACTCAGTGTAAATGAAGATGGATATATCCTGAATTACTAGTCAGAAATAAACACAAACTGATTGTAGAAAGGCCACAGGTTGGAGATGTGACATTCTGTTGCACAATGAAATGTGCTGTATTAAGTAATATAGTAATATAGCTGTAGGCCTCATTCACATTTTATTTTGTTGGCTAAAAGACTCCATCAATATACTTGTGAATGTTAGCTGTAATACTCCAGCAGCGTAATTGAGATGTAGCCGAGTGTGACAGGGAATTGCCAGATGGAGTCCCTGGAACAAAGTGGGGATCCCAGCTGAGATCCTTACTATTCGCTCATGTCTCACAGACTCTGCACATGATAAATTCATTAGGACAGCACACAATCGCAAGTTTGTGCCTTCGTAATTATACTGTTTGTGTATATTGCAGTCAACACCATAATTACAGCCTTTTTTGGTCATCTTCGTCAAGGGTGACAATTTTGGAGATGACCGTATATTGCTCCTTTACATTGAATATAATGGATCGAAACTGTATGTAGAGTCTTTAATAACCTTTTGAAGGCTCTGAGGTTAATACGTTATTTTTGTTTGTACATCCAGGCATGCTTTTGTTTCCCCCCGTAACTTCAACTATACTATAACATAAGGTGTTAAAGACATGAACAGCTCAGTAAGATATGTAGTCCTTAAACCCCACTATTATATATAAGAAGTTTAATTGCTTTATGTATTTAGTTTGTCAAAGCTCTTAAATGTGCAATAAAAAAAACACCCTTTTACCTCTGCAGTGATAAACATTACATATGTATTTGTCATTTTATTTTCTAGTGGGCAAGCAATGAAACCAAACAAAGACAAAGAAGACAAACAAGCTTCTGCAGAAGAGCCCCTCAAGAAACCCTCAAAAAAGCTCATCAAAGAAATGGAATATGTCACCACAGAAGAGTTTGACAACATCCCACAGTAAGTTAATTTAATCAGGATGAACTTAAGTATTATTTATAAAGTGATTTCTTCCAGAAGCTTTATTTTTTAGTGAGTGGACGTTGATTGTAAAATAACATCAGAGCTGGTGTCAGAGATCTGCTTATTTTTTATTTTTTTTCTGGATTAAGTAAAGTAATGAAACCTGTTCCATCATGTGAGAGCAAATGTCCTTTTGACAACTCTGGGGATTATGTATGATGAAGCCATATAGGGAATGGATGACGTTCAGATAAATTACTCGAAGACCTCTGCGTTGTATAAGAGATTAGAGTATGGCTCTTTTGTTTTGATCGCTCCAGTTACATAGCTATTGATTTGTACATCCCAGTGGAACGTCATTTCCTGACACAATGTGGGCTTTACTTTGAACAAAATTAAGCTTCTAGATACCACCATAAATGCTTTGGTTTAAGTGATGACTCTGTCAAGGTGGCAGCATACCTGGCTTTAAATATCAGCAATTTCATTCATCTGTTACATGAGCTTTTCTGACAGAATGCAAGGGCTTTTGTATGCATTGGTTCTGGATTATAACAGATACTGTGGCTCCCTATCACACCAGTCTACACACAATCACCCTTACAATATTGTTTTACTCTTCATATCCGCATGTAAAAAAACAAGCAGAATAATGCCATGTTCACTTCATGTGGATAATTAAGGTATATAGCTGATTTAAGCAATGGTCATCTGTATTTATCATTTGACCTACTTTTGTATATCAATTGAGTTGCCTATCAAATGAGGAAATTAAGGTGTCTGATTACTCTTCTGCTAAATTGCTACTGTAAAATGTATTTAAGAACAAAATAGCTTGTCTCATAAACCGTAAAAATTGAAGTTCAGATCCTGATCCTAAGAGTTTTTTTTTTTTAATTATCCTATTAGTCTGTCTCATTAAGTTTAAGTTTAAATAAAGGTCTCTTATATGGAAGCAGAATCCAGGAATAGTCCTGTAGCGAACAGAGAGCAGGGCACCAGGGCTGTTTTAACCTTGACAGATGAAGAATGTTTAATAGGCTGGTAATTACCTATACAAGTGTTCTGGGTCAGAGCCTGAATTATTTATAATCCTACTTTAGTGTAGCTTAGTTCAATTATCTTTTATTATCTACTGGAAATCTACATTTGTCAAAGATTTGAAAGGTGCTGATATATTCCCCTTCCAGGCACACACTGTGCTCTACACGTCTGAGACTGTCTCAGGCTGCCACTGCAGCTGTCTGCTTTCTCTTCTCTCGAATCCGCAAAAGTGGAACAAGAACAGAGAATCCAAGAGCCGCGCACGGTTTGTTTCAGTGGTCTTGGAATCGTGCCATTACCAGTTATAAATCGGTTTCTGAACTCTCCACCTGTCAAGACTTCTAAACTCTACGAGGGCAATCAAATGGATACATATGATATTTTCCAGTTTTCAAAATTAAATGGTTGTGTAATCATTAAACAAATTCAACCCACTATTTTTTATTCGCTTTTAAGTAGTTACCCAGTTAAGTCTTGCCTTGATAAAAGGCTCTGAGTGACAAGCTTGGAGGACTATTTTTATATTGAAAATGTGTCGCACAGGTGCAGCAGACATCCTAGTGATAGTTTTATAAAACCCTTAGATGGTAGCCTGCCAAATCCAGTGGAGTTGTTCTGAAGAAAATATGAGAGTAAATAGATGGTTAATCTTTTCAACCATTTGAGTAACTACAACACATACACTATCTGCTTCTTAGAGATTGTTCTGTGAGAAGAGCAACGAAGCCAGCTAAGACTGAGAGCCAGCAGCCTGCTTAGTGCTAGCAAGCTATAGTTGTATCTGGCTTTAAGTACAAGATAAATTAAACAAAAATGTAGTTTACCAGGGAAAACCTTAGAGAAAAAGTGGGTAGAAGAATGCAAAACAAATGTCCTTGTTGCAAAAGCCTTTTGTACCACATTTAACCCCCAGTGTTAATCTAGTACAGTGTACTATGCGTTGCACTTTTATTTGCCTGACAAGGAAGTCATTTAGTAGAATTGTTTGAATAATTCTTTCACCGTTTCAGATACATGAAAGGACGTCTGTCTTACGACCAGCTCAACAGCGTGATTAAGGAAATCAACAAAGCCGTGACCTGCAAATATCAGATTTTGTTTCGGCCTCTTAAATCAGTGTCTAATGTGCATCGGAAACTATATCAGAGGTTTAAGGATGAAGAGACCAAGGACACTAAAGGTACTGTGTTAACCTATCATTAAACTAAGGTTGCAAAAATATGATCCATTATTGCGATTTTATTTCTCTTCTCTATGCAAAGGCTTAAGATAATCGCTTCTATTAAAAAAAGCTTTCTCTAATTTGTTGTTTTGCAGGTCAGTTTTTTATCGTGGACGCTGACATCAAGGAGTTCACCCAGATGAATGCAGATAAGCGGTTCCAGTCCATGATGAACATGCTGCGACACACCCAGAGACTGCGGGAGAGCAGAGGGGGAGGCATTTTGCGCTACATACTGCTCTGAGCATTTCCAATTCTTTCCTGCTCGGAAGAATCATTTGACTTGTCTGCTCGGAAGACTCAAGGTCTGCACAGAGGACGAATGCATAACCTGTCCCAATCAAAGAGGTCCATCAATATGACTAGCATTTGGCTTTGGGATTGAATGCACTACCTTCAAAGGTTTCATGTTTAGAAGATTATGCTTTTCACTTTTGTCTGACCTTTCCTGTGCTTTCAAATTAAGTAGAATGTGTTGTATAGTTTCTTGCATGGTATGCGAAACCTGTATGTCACTAATACATACTACTGCTAGCAGTGATTCGAATATACGAGAAAAGACATGGAAATAAACTGGGAGCTTTTTACTGCTCTCTGTTACTGAAGTACCTGCTTTTAGGAATTGCACAGCTTTGATCCAGACTAAATCACTTCTGCTTCTTTTTCACTCTGTTTGTATTTCTAAATTTGTCAATAAACAATTGTTCACATTTTCTCCCTTTTATGCCCCTATCTGGCAATGAGGTGTAATTTTATAGCAGTGAGGATTGTAGTGCTCTCTATACAGGCTGCCTGAAAGCAAATGAACAAATTGCATGAAGCGATGATGGGCATGTATTCATAATATTTTTAAGCGTATGCTTAGATTGTTCCCGAGGTGTCCTCAGAAGAAATCAACATAGTGAAGTTCCACATTTAGTCTTTCAAGATGCTAATCCCGTAGTCCAAATAACCAGAGATCTAAAATATTGCAACTTGTAATTCATTCTAGTTATGACCTTCAGTCCCGCAAGCTCCTTCGTTCTACAGCTAATTTTCTTTTCAATCCATCCAACCATCAAAGTGTCAGTTGTGCCAAAATGTTAAAAAGTACTATTGTGTATGATAGTGTAACATTTAGAACCGTTCTCCCTTTCTCATGCCATCACTGTTGAGATCCACCCATTGTCTGAGTGACAGTTCTGATGACCTCTACAGATCATTGTATCACCAGCTCTTATTTCTGGGTTCTTTCAGTCAAATCATACTTTCTCTGCATGTTGGTTGAAGAACACGTATCCAGCTCCAGTAGCTTTGTCCACTTTTAGTGATCATTTGAAGTGGGACTGAATAGAGGCCACTTAGCCACCAGCTCTATCCAGCAGTCACTCCAGCCTGTATCAGTGCCAGAGGGTCAGCCCAGCGAGCAGGAAGATGGGCAGAAATCGTCTGACGCATAATTGGGTGTGAATGTGGTGAGGGTGGGTTTAGGGGAACTGGTGCGTTCTTGTGTGTTTCAGGCCACAAGGAAATGACGATCTCTCTCCGGTGCGTCCCTAGTGAAAATGTGCCAATTTACTCCTAATCTCGCCTGGGTTGTGCCAGGATGGAGAGGGATCTGACGCAGGCTGGCAGGGCAGCTGGCAAAATCTACCATGAAAGTGCCAACATACAGATCACTTTTAATTAATTTAGGATTGGAAATTAAAGTGTTGCAGTAATAATTATTTTTGTGCACTTAGTTCTTTATAATCTTTTTGTAACACTATTCAGATTCTACTGACTGAACATTTTTAATAATGTGCAAAACAATCACTTTAGTAGTGTTTTTATTTTTAGAACCTACTTTGTGTTATTTTACACGACTATATTTGCAAACTGTAAGCAATTGATTATAACAATGCCTTGGAAAGAGGTAATATATGAATGTAAAATAATTATTTATGGTTTTTGTAGAACTACGGATTATTTTCTTTAAGAAATAAATTAATGTAGTCTGGGTGACAATATGGACAGAGTGTAAATGAATACAGAGAAGAAGGCCTTTTAAATAAAGTTTCATCCTCTACATTTACTTTTCAGTTAGTATTGTACTAGAACAGATGTTCAAAGCAGTTGGTACTGAGAGAAATGTGATGCTGAGCTTCACCCCATCCTACGCACACCCACACATTTACTATGCTGTACACAGTTTAGCGGGCAGTGAAATGATAGTTTAGAGATTTGAACTCAACTTCAGTCAGTTAGACCTTGTGTGTGAACTTGGCACTGCATAAAAAGAAAGCGTACACAGCATTTCAAACAACACAGAACAAAAAGCCTTGGAATAGAGACACGGATGAGTTTCAAAGCTCTCTGCTTCAAACATGCTCTTAAGATGCAAATGTAGCAGGAGACAAATTAGGTCTGGAACAGAAAATGAAATAATTTTTGCTCATGCCTCATGTAATGTTGTGTTTTTGCTTTTGCCTACATCATTATTTGATAGTTCAAACAACCCTACCTACCTTATTAAAATGGCTGCAGTATTCAAGGCTAGTTGATAGGGAATAACATGGGTAGGTATTTCAGTGTTTCAATGTATCAGGTCATTAGAGCTACAAAGTAGGTATGACACTAATTTAGTTCTCCTGTACACTTCTGTCAAAAAGGTTTGAAAAGTCTGTTCAGGAGCTGTTTTTAAAAGGAATAATAATTTGCTATAGCAAGCCACATTCAAAGCAGACATTATGCCAGGAAAATAATTGGATATGCAACTAATAATGTAAAACATGAAAATGCTAGATAGTGATAGAGACCTGTACTCCTTTTAAGAAGAGGGTATAGTTTTGAAATGATAGGTTGCGAATGCAACCTCGGTTATCTGAAAAAGGAAGTACTGCCCAAGGGGGAGGGGTTTCTATGCACTTCCATAGGAACCCGATCGAAAACATCACTATATCAAAGCTGCCATTGGCCCCTTAGCTTGTCACTCAGAACAGGTCCCTTACCACTTCCTGTTCTATAAATACGTCCCGCACGACCTTGCAACCCTTGGGCAGTGCTTCCTTTTTCAGATGACCGGGGTTGCATTCCTGCTGACCAAGGAACTATATACACAGTGAGGCAGCGAAACTCGAGCACCATCAGCTGGGAACAGCGGCAGTGAGCTCCAGTGTACACAAGCTAAACAAAGCCACAGTCCTGCTGTTTACACGTTATATATATATATATATATATATATATATACAGGGCGGCCTCATAAGGCAACATACCTGTAGGCCGCATGACAGACCCTGGGACACATCGACAGGCTGTCAGCAAGACCAGGAGCAGCTCATGTGGGTGCTCGACTGGAAGGCACAGTCTGGTGGAAGGGAAAGACACGATTCAAATAGTTCCATCAGGATGCGCTTAACAGGGGCAGACTGGGAGCAGAAATCAGAAACCAGAGCCTGTGGGCTACTGGGGCTCGACTGCAGCCAACACTGGGTTCCCAATGGAAGGGACCGGTCCCGTCACATCCAACCTGTAGAACCGGACAAATGAAGTGATGAAGCCCAAGCTGCAGCCACACAAATGTCTGCCAAGGGGGTGCCTTGAAAAAGTTGAGTCAAGTGGGCCATCAGGTGTTCAGGCACCAGGGTCCCAGTGGACTCGTAGGCCATGGTAATAGTGTCCACAATCCAATGTGATTAATTAATTGGGTCTTGACCACCATCCTGGCACCAGGTGCTAAACGTCCATCAGAAGTAGGAATATTGTGGCCTTGTAGAGGGCCTGAATAGTGGCTACTACTGTGTCTGACAGACCCCAGGCAATCGAACGCTTATGCTCAGGGGCCAGGCCCAAAGCTGGAGGAGGCCCGGATTGGGGTGCCAAAGAATGCCCTGCACCTGGGACAACAAGTCTGCCCTCACTGGGAGTTGCCAAAGCTCTCAGTTGAGGAGGGCGATGAGGTCTGCAAACCAGAATCTCCAAGGCCACTGTGGGGCTATCAGCAGAACTGCCACTTGTTCTCTCCTGACCTTCTCCAGGACCACTGGGAGAAGGGGGAATGGTGGGAACGCGTAAAGGAGACCATGTGTGCGCTAGCACGTCAATCCATAGGGTTCCTGAGCGGTCTACGACAGAGAACCATAGTGCGCAGTGGGTGGACTCTGGTCGAAGCAAAGAGATCCACTTCCACTCTGCAGAACTGGCTCAACAGTTGTTGTATCACAAGCGTGTGGAGGCGCCATTCCGAAACCGCGGGGCCTCCCCAAGAGAGGAGGTCCACCGCCATGTTGGATAAGCCGGAAAGGTGAACTGCTCTGATCGAGCAGAGCTGTAGCTGCACCTACAGTAGCAGACGGCGTGCTAGACAGTACAGTCTGTGCCACCGGAGACCTCCTTGCCTGATATAAGCAACCACCGCTGTGTTGTCCGTCCAAACCAGCACATATCTGTCCCATAGGACTGGCAGGAAATGACACAGTCCGAGAAGCACTGTTTGTAACTCCAGGACATTGATATGGAGAGCCCATGCCTCGGACACCACGTCCTTCACAGACTGCACCCCAACCCTGTTTGGAGGCATCTGTCATTATTACCACTCGGTGGCAGACGGAGTACCTTCCAGCATGCTGGAGTGACTGTGACTCGGCGTGCTTAATCGTTTAAACTATGTAAAGACCCAAACCAACACTGCAGCATCCTCAATCGGAGGAGGCCCAGCAGCCTCTGGCAAGGGGAAACCCTGATGCGAGCTCTCAGTCAGAAGAGGGAGAGACATGCGTATATGGAGGCAACTCTCTCTGGCGCCTGCGAACATGATGTCCGTGCATTTGGAAAAAGTGCATGAGGCTAGCAACAGGCCAAAGGGTAGAACAGCAAACTCGAACGCTCGGCTCTTGTAGGCGAAGCGGAGGAACTTCCTGTGTACCTGCGCAATAGGAGTGTGAAAGTAAGCGACTTTCAGATCCACCATAATGAACCAGTCGCCAGGCTTGATGGCCTGGGACATGGTGCACAGGTTGAGCGTGCTGAAGCGCAACACCCTGAGGCGGCGGTTCAGGCGTCTTCAATCCAAGATAGGGGGATCCACACACGCGCGTGACCAGGGAAACGTGCAGCGGGGGCACCGGTCAGTGTCTGCACCTGGGGGCACACAACAATTGAAACACCGCCGTGACAAGTGGAGCTCCTAGCGGGCTCACTACTCAGCAACATTTATGGACACGTGGGCACTGCAACACCAAACAGACGCAACCTTGTTGTTGCCGGACAGAACACTGTATATTCCAAACACCAAGTGCAGGATACAAGTGCCGCATGGCCCATAGGCTTAACACAGAATAGAGACAAAGATGTTGTGAAATGGTGGTGAACAACACTACAAGTGAAGCCAGCCAGCCGAAATCTTAAAGATCTAATGCAACACACAGACACAGAAAGCTCATGTTCTTGGGTCCAGGCGAAATGGCAAAAAAGGACGAATCTGCGCAGACGTCACGTTTTGTAGAACAGTAAGTGGGAAGGCACCTACGGAAGTGCACAGCAACCCCTCCCCCTTGGGCAGTGCTTCCGACTTGAAAGATAAACCCTTTGTTGGTTAGTTGCAGAGCTAGTTTATTGTATTGCATAAATCTCTTGGTAATGGGATGTAAAGTTAAAGGCTGATTGACTGGTTGTATGCAAATGCTTTGGGTCAGTAAAATTGATTACTGGATGATAATGAGTGTAATGTTATCACTCCCTTATTCCCTTATGAAGAAGTGAATATTGAAGCCATGCTTATTGCCTGTTTACTACTTGATGGCTGAAGACGAGTGGGTGTAAAATGTTTAAGAATAGTTTCACTGGTTATATGCAAATGAAAAATAATTTACAGTGTAAATGTTTTTTTTTTATTGACGAGATGGGGAAAAATAAAGATATGTTGATGTTTAATGATTAAATATTAGATCTATATAATGTATTTTTCTTTCCTTTCAAGTTGTGATTTGTGTATTTACTCAAGGATAAGACACTTAATCAATCCATCAGATTAACAAGAGATAAATGTAAATTCTGTAACCAGCTCCATGATTCATTTCAGATGATTTTAATGAGAAAGGGACCTGAAGATGGTAGTGTCTGAATCACTGGCCTGTATTCCTGGCTATTAGTAAAGGATCTGCATTGTTGGCTTACAGTTACCTCCCCCACAGGGATCCACTAATCCCTGCACTGTGAGAGGTGACAAAGCCCCATAGCTGACTAGCCCTAAAGTTAATCTAGTGTTTAGTGGCATTAAATACTTCTGGAAGCTCTGCAACTTTCCATGGCATTGTACAAACTGGAACAAATCAGATTTTCACATAGTATTGACTGCGGGGACCTGGTGGGAATAAATCAATAGCTTATTGGTGTTGGGGTGCCGAAGACCTAAACTACATTCGATTTTATTTAGCTTTTTTTATTATATGTACAGTACCTTCTTCACAAGGAAACAAGCACATGCATGGTTCAGACAGAGGTGAGACCAGACACATTCACAATCAACCTCCTGAGCTGAGAGATTTCACACTCTCTGTTTGAATGTGCATATGCACAGGTGGGAGAGGAATGTGTGCGTTCACGTAATCTATCAATATAGGCCCTGACGAGAGGCTCGGGAGGGGACAGCAAAAACCTCTGCAGTGTAGAGTCTGAAAGCCTCGTTTACTGGTAAAGACAGAACATGTAGCTTAATCCAGCCCTGAAGAAACACAGTAAACCTTCCTGAATGGCTCCAGAAAGCTCTTTTTCTGATTAAACCCATGCACAAGGGTCTTAAGCAGGACTGAATCCTGACAGCTAGACAGTGTTTCCTGCTTGCCAACACAACCTGTGGCAAAAACTCCTATGTAATTACAAGTGTGTCAGGCTAATAGACAGTGTAGGTGTTGAGAAAGTATATTAGCAGCTGTTTCCAGCAGAATTGGGACAAAAGCAATACCCTTATTGCCTCTTGTTTATTCCTTTCCAATAAACATAGAGCTCTTTTTCCCTTTGTTGCTTAGAAACAAATGCCCATAGGCAGGATACACTTTGCATTTAGTATGCCTACTTGGGGAAAGTAGATGTTTCTTAAGGCTTCATTTACAATGATTCCTTCCTCTGAGTCACACAGAGGATGGTTCATAATGTTCTGATCATGGGAACATTTTGTGGCGTTATATTATTGCAATTTTCTTGGTAGGGTAGTCCAGTTGTGCTCTCAGAACAGTGGTCGCCGCACACACACACCGTCCTGTAACACAATAACACAGCTCTAAATACACACAGTGTCATTTGCAGGTGTGCGGCTAGAGAAAAGTCAACAGATCTGCAGCCTTCTCTGCTTACAGAAGTTATTTTCCAGTCTCTTCTTCCCATAGTAACATAAGAGAAAATAAATACTTCATCTTCATTGGGTTTCCAGTGCCACAGACATTACCCCTGGTTTTGAAAGGTAATAGGAAATGCCAAGCACTTGAATTTTTTCCATGCTGCATAAACCCAAGGACTGCAGTGGATGCCATGTAATAACTAGTAATAACTTATCATACACATTGAGCCTTTTATGTCGATGTCACTCCCCTGGTTTCTCACAAGTCTCTAAATCACACATTTACGGGGATTGAAACTATCCAGAAATACTTTATACTTCAGCTGGAAAACAAGGAACACAAGCAGCATTTTATTGGCTCTGTATTTTGTTGTTGTTGTTCTGAGAATGTGAAAGAAGCTTTTCACCTTCACTTATTAGAGTTAGAGTGCAGCAGAAGCCCTTACACGCTCTGTGGAAAAGTACACCTGATTTCCATCGAGCTGCGTTAATTCACTGTATGGTATGACGAGCAGTGGCTGAAATGAACCATTACTCACAATACTGTACCAGCGTTTATGAGTACACTTCTCAATTCAAAACACTAACAGCTTACATGGGAGACAACATATCTATGCTGTCTATATCTCATCATCACACTTGGGTACTAGCATTTTTTATTTTTAGTTTCAAGCACTGAAAACAAGTGTTATTGCAATGTGGATGATTGGGGATTGGAGGAAGCAATTTCCTGGGCCTGCTGCTCAAAAACACAGTCCTGAAATCATCCTACTAATTACAAGAAACAGGAAAGGGGAAAGGATCAAATTCCATTGTCATCCATCATTTATTCCAGCCATCCACCTAGATCAAAATTCACTGCTCAAGATCTCTGGACTGACAGACACATGCACTGTACCTGTTTTCCACTGCAAGTTGAATTGGTATACTGGTTGTGTTGTGCCATGGTTCACCCCATGTGGCACAACTGTGATGAAAAAATCCCCTTTGTAGAGAGTGAAGACAGCTGTTCTGCAAACACCTACTCTTCAGGAGTAATGCTATTCACATACAAGAAGTCTCACACCCCATTATAAAACCATATCTAAGGCCTACACCAAATCAAAACTTTCTCCGACCTCCCAAACGTATAGGAAGGCTTGTCCCAATACTTTCTAGAAGATATTGTCTTTAGATATGTATGTTTGTGTACATGTGAGTCTATTCATCCTGACATAGCTGTTTTAAACAACAGATACATTGCAGTTACTGTAAATAAAAAGATACATTCACATATTGCTGACTAACCGGATTGTTTTCCTTCTGTTGTTAATTCTCATTCATTCGAAGTTCAGATATATTCTTTCATTTGTTTCCTTTGTCCATGTTTCACGGCCTTTAAAAGCAGGTGGGTGTTTGCTGATATATAATTAGAATACATCATTTTGAACACAACAATAAATCAACTGATTGCTTCATTTAAGACAGATATTCATGAAGCAAATCATTAGGGCTGGCTTGTCAGACTAGCATGATGAGTTGTCTGCTTGCGGGACAAAGGGAAAGGGCAGATCACACTATGGGGAATATCCCAGGATACAATTTGCCTTCCATCCTCATGGGAGATTCATTGCAGTGTGGTGCAACACTACCATGGGCGACTTTGGTGTTTTTATCATTGTCACACAGAAGCATGGCAAGGCAATGGTGCCTCAGCTATACTGGAAGGAGAGCTCACCAAAAGGGGGGGTAACTTTGCCTGTACTGTGTCTAGTGATGCTGCAGGTGGCTGCCGAGTGATGGACGGGTTTCAAGGTGACGTCATGGGTGTGGGGGCTGTGCTGTGGCAGAGGAGTTCCGAACAGAGAGAGAGAGAGAGAGAGGCAATCAGAGAGGGGGGCATGGAGGGAGAGAAAGCAAGAGGAAGAAAGAGTGAGCAGTAAACAGCAGCTTTTCGCTATCGCTGATAACCCTGTCTGATAACCCAGCTCATTCGTCCAAAGACACCCCACCGTGTGGAGCGGACCAGAGGACCTGCTAATGCCCCCGCTGCACAGCAGACACACACTTTCCGATGCAGATATGTGTGCAGCTCGATAACGAGGGATTTCTTTTTGTTCCTCGTATGGTCCTGATACTGTGCACAGCCTATGGTAAGTGTTCAGTGTGTGTGTGTGTGTGTGTGTGTGTGTGTGTGTGTGTGTGTGTGTGTGTGTGTGTGTGTGTGTGTGTTTTCTTCATGCGATGGACAGGCTAGGATGCATCTGCAGCACCTGAGCAGCACAGGACAGTCGCCAATAACTTCTACAGCTCAATTACATCCCTAAGGTTACAATTAAACATTTTGTTTTCATGATTTTTTTTTTTTTAACTCGGTTCCTGGTATTATGGGAATGTATCACTGCTATACAGTAGAATGTATTGAATCACGTTACTAGGACTGTATGAGTAGCTTATATATTGAATAGAGCGCTATAAATAATAATAATAATAATAATAATAATAATAATAATAATAATAATAATGGTATGATTATAACCGAGGTGCAAGCACTGTTCGTTTTGGTTTTATTTAACTGGTTGCATTCACATAGCCAGACTTGGTCACTTATTATTTAGATATACATTGAAACCACATAGGGGCTTTAATACAGTAGCCTATATAACACAGCAAAAATAATACCGCTACTAGCCAGTCGCCATATGGAAATGCATGCTTCATTGGGTATTTGTATAGATGTTGCTTTCTTTCTCTGAGCAGAGTTTATGTTGTGAGGGCGATACAAAGAAATCCCATTATGGACGCGCACAGCCAGCAGCTGGTTGCTAGTTTGATTCAGAAACAGTAACAGTGGATAGTTGTTATTTGTTATAATGCTAATTGTCATTGTTATAATTGCTGTCTATTGCGATAGAGGAGTGTGTCGTTTGAGATGCTACAGTGGCCGCTGAATGGGTGAGAGACAAGGAAATGCCCTGGAATAACCTTTTTTTATTTACATATATGTGCTTTATTTCGAGTCAACGCTACACACATGCTCGATGTTATATTTTGTGAAAATAGTAATTGTAAGAAGTTGATTGATATATATTCACCAATCTTTTACCTTTTATTTTGTGTTTGATTTACTAGGTTCCTTTAGTCTGGCCATCAACTGACCTGGTGTTCGCCTCCTTAGGACTTGTCTTCATGTGAAATGTTGTGGAAACAAAAAGTTGTGCTAGCCTGGATATGACCAACATCTTGTGAGATGTGTGATTCATAGGAATATACACTCACCTAAAGGATTATTAGGAACACCATACTAATACTGTGTTTGACCCCCTTTCGCCTTCAGAACTGCCTTAATTCTACGTGGCATTGATTCAACAAGGTGCGGAAAGCATTCTTTAGAAATGTTGGCCCATATTGATAGGATAGCATCTTGCAGTTGATGGAGATTTGTGGGATGCACATCCAGGGCACGAAGCTCCCGTTCCACCACATCCCAAAGATGCTCTATTGGGTTGAGATCTGGTGACTGTGGGGGCCAGTTTAGTACAGTGAACTCATTGTCATGTTCAAGAAACCAATTTGAAATGATTCGACCTTTGTGACATGGTGCATTATCCTGCTGGAAGTAGCCATCAGAGGATGGGTATATGGTGGTCATAAAGGGATGGACATGGTCAGAAACAATGCTCAGGTAGGCCGTGGCATTTAAACGATGCCCAGTTGGCACTAAGGGGCCTAAAGTGTGCCAAGAAAACATCCCCCACACCATTACACCACCACCACCAGCCTGCACAGTGGTAACAAGGCATGATGGATCCATGTTCTCATTCTGTTTACGCCAAATTCTGACTCTACCATCTGAATGTCTCAACAGAAATCGAGACTCATCAGACCAGGCAACATTTTTCCAGTCTTCAACTGTCCAATTTTGGTGAGCTTGTGCAAATTGTAGCCTCTTTTTCCTATTTGTAGTGGAGATGAGTGGTACCCGGTGGGGTCTTCTGCTGTTGTAGCCCATCCGCCTCAAGGTTGTACGTGTTGTGGCTTCACAAATGCTTTGCTGCATACCTCGGTTGTAACGAGTGGTTATTTCAGTCAAAGTTGCTCTTCTATCAGCTTGAATCAGTCGGCCCATTCTCCTCTGACCTCTAGCATCAACAAGGCATTTTCGCCCACAGGACTGCCGCATACTGGATGTTTTTCCCTTTTAACACCATTCTTTGTAAACCCTAAAAATGGTTGTGCGTGAAAATCCCAGTAACTGAGCAGATTGTGAAATACTCAGACCGGCCCATCTGGCACCAACAACCATGCCACGCTCAAAATTGCTTAAATCACCTTTCATTCTCATTCAGACATTCAGTTTGGAGTTCAGGAGATTGTCTTGACCAGGACCACACCCCTAAATGCATTGAAGCAACTGCCATGTGATTGGTTGGTTAGATAATTGCATTATTGAGAAATTGAACAGGTGTTCCTAATAATCCTTTAGGTGAGTGTAGATCGTAGTTTGAAATATAAAATTGCAGTTATTCGTTGGATACAGATTTACATGTTTTAAATCCAATGCAGAACTGTCCACCATATTGTGACAGTATTGTTCCATTTCAGTCTGAGTAAGCAATATAGTACATTAAAATACCTGATGTCAGCATCCAGACTGAAAGACTTGGATTATCACATCCCAACACATATTGACAGTACCTTAGAATAAATGTCTGCAGTTGGTTAATGCACTTTCTAAATTAAGAAACTCCATAACTGCCTGTTGAGATGATATTATTTCTGGAAATGTTTGTTTCTTTGATAATATTAACCTAGTAACGGATGTACATTCAGGCTATTGCTGTGATTCAGTAAAGTAGGCTGGTTTACAATGTTGAAATAGGCAGGCATGCATTAAAATAGCCTTTTTCCTATCCACCCTCTGGAGAATGTATGCCTAATCAGATTAGTAGTCTATATTGGCAGCCAGGTTAAAAAGCATCTGGATTGGTTTGGGAAAGATATGATTACATATCAGGACTACTTTCAAAGCTTTTGCACCCAGTAGAAAAGTACTACAGTGTTTGTCTTTCGAACGTGATCTGTGTAGAAAATAAAAACTATGTTGGAGTAAAACATGTATTCAGGTTTACGCTCCCTTCCTGCACCCTTCCTTTGCTCCTGACAGATTTGTATGATTACTATTTTGTAGTTATTTTCAAGAAAGCTGGGAAAGGATTTTGCTCCTGAGCACAGACGGTAAAAAAGTGTATCTTCATGTTTGGAAGGATTTCGCTTCACAAATTGAATATTTCCTGTGCTGAGCTTTTGAAATTCAATGAGGCTAATCATAATATGAATCATCAAGTGGCAGGATGAGCTATTGTAGGTTGATTGGACTATGTTGCTTGGGCACCTGAGAAGAGAGAAGCCTTAAAGGTGTGTGATGCAATTAGTGGAGTACCACAGGGGTCTGCGTGAGGCAGGCTGCTCTTCATAGTTTTTTTTATCAATGATCTGATTTGCCTACTTGCTAACTTCTCTACACTGAGGTCCCCAACTGTGAGGAGGAGTTTGGTGTCCATGTTAACTTTGTTATTATCCTCATTAATACAATATGGGGAATAAAGATGATACAGTTCTGGAATACATACATACAATTTCAATCAATTATCTTTACAGTTATGTGATCAGCTACTTAGATCTCGTTTAAGATTTTGGTTTCCACATTACAAACAGGATATAACTGCTCTCAAAAGAGCTGAAGGCACAATTACCAGAGTACGAGGTATGTTATACCCAGGCAGGTTAAGGGAATTGAATATTTTAAATCCGGAACAAAGGAGATTACATGGGGATTTGAATCAAGCATTAAACATCCCGAAAGGTATCTGAAAGGACATGCCAAACCTGCAGGACTACTTCAAGGTCAACAATGCAACAGGGACCTGAGGACACAAGTGGAGGGGACACTGGTTCAAATCCAGTGGTGCTAAGTGAACCTGGCTGAGATCCACCTATGGCTTTGGGTCTTGGCGTGTAGGCAGGTGGATGCAGGTGTTCGTGTTGGTGGTCTACAGTGACCACCGGTGACTGGCAAGGTCCCTGCAGAAGCCGCCACAGTCACCCAGTCCTGTTCAGCCAGCATGGAGAATATAGTTTGAAGGTGATGTGTTTATTTGATTCAGAATGGGGATGTAGAAAGCAGGTGTCTTGAATAACAGCTGGCTAATACAGGGGGCTGGGAGAGAGGCTTAATGTAAAAATAAAAAGATCCTGATTTGACTGTTTGGGATATTTAAACTGTACAGCTGTTTCTGTCGGCTAACCTGTGAAGTATTAGGGGATTAATAATAACATTCATTATTTTAAACAGGGAATATGAATTAAAGAGACGAACAGAATGTGGCCTTGAATCACAATTAGTCTTCACAACAAGGGTTGCTTCATGTTCTCAGTTCTGTATATCAATGCACCCGTTTTTTTCGTATTTTCATGCATACGTATTTGCAGATTGAGACGCCACTCACAGTGACAAGAGGCACTGAGTTAATCAATCATCCAATGAAATATAATTTGACCCCTGTCACTATTGCAATAGGCAGATATAACTGATATGTGAAGTTACATGCACATGTACATGCAGTCCTCCTAAACAAGACTATATTATATTTAAGCATTATTCTCTATGTATTCTTCTCTATTGCTGGTCAGGGTCCAGTGTGTGAAGATCTGGGCTGATTGTCTGCTGGGTTTAGTGGCTGGTGACAGATTCCTTCACCTGATCGCCCAACTTGACATCAGGGATTCAAAAGAAAACGCAGCTCTCAGGTTATAATGGCTGTTCAGTTTGTGTCTGCCATCGATTATTAAACTGCCAGCATAACTCTGCAGTCTTAAGTTTTAAGGGCTATGTGTAGGGCCAAATCAATTATTTTAGATCAGCTTCATCTTCAAGTGTCATTGGATTGTGTGTAAAGATAAGCTGAACAGTATTTCTGCCTGAACTCTGCTCATCTAATGTCACTTAAGGGAGCACAGCAGAGCAGTACCACACATCCCTGGAACAACTATTTGTCCCTTTGCACTAGGTAGAAGTGTTGTATCTGTCTACCAGTGACATTCTGCCAGTGGATCATTTAAAATATATTCATTAAAAGTTCTGGAATGTGACCAAGCAAACAAATGCGGCATAATCTTAATACTAGTACGGAAGCAGCATTTGTTTGTATTGTATTTATTTATGTATTCTTTGGTTGATCTTAAATGCTTCGTCTCTGGTAAGCTGTGTGTTTCAAGACAGAAAAATAGTAGGTTTTCCTTTGGAGAAGTTCAGGCTAGTTCATTAGTTCAAATTGCACATTGTGAGAACATACTGTACATTTTATTGTCCTGTAAAATGTACTTTCTTGTGACATGCTTTGTGCTGCCTGGATGTCAGTGCTGTTAGTTTGCTGAAGTCTTGCACAGCTTAATATTTTATTTAATCTCCTTACTGTTCCTCTCTTCAACCATTCTCGAAAGATTTGCTCAGACTTTCAGTTTTGCAGTCCCAACAAGCAATTTGTCTTAGTATTTTTATTTTTGTTTTTGCTACAAAGAAGGCAGACTTTATTTTACATTAACTGTCTTTCAGTTTACGCTTCCATTAAAAGCTGACAGTTGCTGGGGTAAAACATTGGAAGTGCTGCAGGGTAGATAAGTTTGTGCTCGATGTGAAAGACAAAAAGCCATTTTGGCCTCAGAGTGAAAGTTTAAGATTGGTTACAGCAAATTAACTCTAGTAAATGTTTCCAGTTGGTCATACTGATCCAGAAAAAAAAGATAACATCCGCTGACCCTAATACTAAAAGCAAATATACAATAAGTGTATGAATATATTGATAAAACAGTTCTCTCAATTCCAACTTTAAAGTCCTCAATTAAGATATTTTATTGTTATTATTGGAAGCATTGTAACTTCATTTTTTTGGCTTAATATGTGATTTTGCTATTGCTTTGGGTGTGTATTGGAATCTACAGAATTAACTCCTCTCTGACCATCTTTTTGGTGTTATTTAGGATTCAGATTAGTTACGCCACAAACCAAACACAACCCATTATACGGCACTATAAGTCCTAACGGATGTAAAGCTCACCGCAAATGAGCCCTATCATTATTCTCTTGTTGAATATTAGATTGACTGGTGACATGATCCTTAACCCTGTGTCAAACCTAACCCTTTATTGTAACTGTAGGATTGGCCTTGGCTTTGGTTTAAGTTTTGGACTAGAAGGATGGTTATAGTTAAGGTTAATTATGGATAAAGGTAAAGGTGGGAATGATCCTCATATGTAGGGGAGTACATTTAAAAAAAAATCTTTTCACAGACATTCAGCATGAAATTAAGAAGAAACATGGTAACAATAAATACATCCAAAATGGGAAAACATGTGTGCATGTTTATGAAAGCCTTCTTCCATCTACATGGCCCAGCCTGTGTAATGGAAGACGATTTGCTTTGCATATCGGGCTAGTTATTGAAACATTGATTGGTGTGAGACAAATGTATACTTTCATGGTTGTTTTATTGCCCATGGTGTTCTGCCTTGTTGGGTTGGGCTGGGTTGGGGTTCTTTAAATATTGCATATTAGGCAGCTGAGCTTTGAAGTGGAGGGAAGATGATGGATCAGTGGTTACTCTGTAAAAACAGACTTTAATGAATACAGAGGGGAATTCACTATATTGCTCGCTTCTGGATGTAATTGCTGCTTACATATCTTGTTGGTGAAAGTAAACCTATTATTAAGAGGAGGAGTGCATACATTAGAAACTCCCTTGTTTATTTATTTGCGTTAGGAGGGATTGTCTTGTGTTGGCGGAATATTATACCCACTTCAGTCATTTCTGCAGTCATTTGTCAGACTTTCAGCAATCAAATTGATGAACTCATTTGGAACAAGCCTGAATTATGAATGATGCTGTACACTGCAGAAATTATGAACACTACAATTATTGGTAGGTTTATGCACACCTGTTGCTGTTTATGGTAATGGTGTGGTTGAATGTTGCGAGATTTGTTTTCAGGTTTCTTCCATTTTGTTTAATTATGAAAATAGTATAATTGCTTATGTTGATGATAAGAATAATAAACAACAATCTTCTGCAGTTAGTTGTTGTTGCTATGGCCTTCCAAGCTTGTATTACTGCAGAGCTGGTTATTTGATCTGCTATTTGTGTTTCCAGCACAGGTACTCTGTTTGACCTATTTGACAAGCAGGAAGCTATAGTAGGACAGCTTGATCTTCCCATGATCTTGGTCACTATTGTGCATTCTGGTCCGTCAAAGAAGTTTCTAAAGTCCTTACTTACCAGTGGATATTTCCAGTTCAAGTAAATTGTAGAATAATTATTACATTATTACATAATCACTGCTCTATTAACTTCTCCAGTCACTTCATAGTGGTTCTGTTCTGTGTTCTGTTCTGTAAAGTTAACTTTTTTCTTTCTTTTTTCAGCTTTCAGAAATGACTGTAGCAATGTGAAAAGTGCAAAAATACTTGATATGCTAGAATACTGCTAGATATAAAGTTTAGAAATTAAATATAAATTGTTCTATAAAACCATTGGGATAGAGTACCACACATATTATTAAGAAATATATTAACCAAAAAGGAGAACTATTTGAAGTTAATACTAATAGTGTGCAAGTAAACAATATTGAGCTTGTTACTTGTTAAAATAATTACTACAGAATAGTCTTCATATATAAAAATAAATACAGACTATCAGAAAACATATATAAATTTATATATGTAAACATCTTCTATCAGACGAAAACTGACCAAAAGTAAGCATCTAAAAGCTTAAATATCACATCTGAAGAAATTAAAGTAGCTGGGTTGCTTTGCCTTCTTTTTGGTTCTTTCTGCCCGTCTCTCACACCTGGGCTGATATTTATAGATAATTTCCAAATGAGAATTGACAAACAGAAAATAGTCCTCAGTCAGCCCCACTGCAGCAAGCAGTGTCTCAGATGGCACTGATGTGGAATGGATTGAGAAAAGCACTTTGCACATCTTCATTATTCCTGAAGGAAATCCTCCAGTACGTCACAACTCTGTTGCTATGCTAACCTGTGTGCATTTTAATAATCTCAGATGACAAGAAAATAATAGGATTACCATGCAGTTCAAACAGTAAAATAAGTGTCTTTGTCATGAATGAATATAGCAGCAGCAATTGGAAGAGGGAAATCTCAAATTAGCACCTCACAATGGTTTATAAGCTTTGTTTTCACCTGATATGTCAGCACAACACCACGTAGATAGGGCTGTTCTGCTCTCCCTGGTATAGGTTATTATTACCTATCACAGGGGACAGAAAAGCAGACGCACAAAATAGCACTGGAAAAAACAAAATGTGCCCAAGGGGAGAGATTTTAAATATAGACCAAGATAGACATCAATCATTTACTGTCAAAAGTAATTACAAAAGTTGTCAAGATGCTAACTGTGGAAAGAAATATGGAGTGATTTATAATAATAATTATAATAATAATAAGTAGTAAAGTTTTATTTTTAGTTACAATAGAAGTAGTATATGTCTATAGAAGTAGAATAGGTTGTATCCCATACTTCTGAAAGGTGAAATAAAATATGGCGTCTACTGGGGCAATTACTGTTTCCTCCGGACAGTCTGGAGTCTCTCACATTTGAGCGTGTTAATTGTGTATTACTGTCAAACAGTAGATTACACAGCACTGTAAATTCAGTTTCACGTGTGACCTGAGCCGCAGATAAAGGAAAGTGCTTCCACGCTGTTTTCCAGGCAGCACCCAGCACCATTGTGCTCAGCGCGGGGGCTGAATGGCAGTGCTGGACTGTGGGGGCATTGTCAGCGACGGCAAACTGAGCTGCTTTATTGTGAGACAGTTTTGGAAGAGACTGTACAGAGTGTTTTGCCTCAGTTCCCTCGAATTAAGATGTGGTCATAAATATATATTCATATTCTTTCTAGTTATTGTTAGTATTATATGTTTTCTCTTTTTTTGCTGTGTTTTGGAGGCTGTATTACCAGATTGTAGATTTTGTATTGTTTCATATTAAAAATGTGATTTAAAAAAAAACAACTTCAGAATTAGTCTTTCAAATAACGAAGTTGTCCAATATTTTGTATTTGTTCATGCAAATCAGCCATGGAGTTACAGACCCTACAGTAAATTGTTACAGTTCCTCAGCAAAATTAAATTGATGATGAGAATAGCTGTGTTCTTTTTGTGGTTTAATTTAATTTAAGTTTAAATATTTGCACAAGTTATTGCTTAACACTGAAACATCTGCATTTCAATAGTAATAATGTAATATCTGACCGGAAAATATCAGATGCACAAGAAGTAGCCATCATGATACAAAAAAGACATCTGCAGCTTGGAGATATCAGGTTCAGTGTTAAAACACAAATTCGAAGGAACAAAATATATGATATGATTATAATTTGGCATATTATGGTCAGAGCTGGAGCTTCCGGAAACCTAGAACACACAAATTGAATTAATCAGAGGCTAGGGTGTGACTGATAACACTTTATTTTAGGTTTTTAGCTCACATTAACCATGAGGAAGCGATGGAGGACTTAATGCAGAGACCTATGTGCTCTCAGTATAGGCTCTTGTTAAGAATTAATCTCCAGTCGCCCTTTTTTCATTGTCATCCTTTGTCTTTTTTCCAGGAGGAGAACAGAGATGGAAAGCAGCCAAGGACGGGGAGCAACGCTGGCAGGCCGATCGGCTGTGCAAATCTCAGTGAGCTGTGAGGGGCGGACAGGCTGGCTGGGTGCAGCGGGAGGCATGCGCGACTAAAGGAGGCCTGCGCTGACGTCAGGCCCTGCGGAGCACCACTGCGGGGGAGTGCCGGCCTCGGAGATGGGATCTCAACGCTGAGCCAGGAACGACTCTCCAGGCTGCCATGGGAAGAAGTGCTCAACTTGGGACAGGAGATTTTGGAAGGACACCACTCTTTCAAGGGGGCATCAACAAAGAAGTTAAAGGAAGCCCAGTGTAGTTGTCTTAACTTTCTTTCCTGTTGTTGAAAATATTCCTGTTGCACACTGGTTTTATGTGCAGCTTTAAAAACAATCAAAGAAACACATTTATTTATTGACTCCATACATATAGAAACAGGTTTGAGAAATAACAACCTAGCCTATCTGATGCCACATAGGATGCCTTCAACTATATGAGAATGGCAGCCAAGCTGGACTATGTGTCGAGCTTCCACGGCTTTGACCTCGGGGGGCGTTTTGTGGAGCTCAAGCCCCTGGGGTATGGGGCGAATGGGCTGGTACTCTCGGCAGTGGACAGCCAGAGCCGACGCAAGGTGGCGGTGAAGAAGATCGTGGTCACAGACTCCCTGAGCATCAAGCATGCCCTGCGGGAGGTCAAGATCATCCGGCGGCTGGAGCACGACAACGTGGTGCGTGTGTTTGAGGTCCTGGGGCCCCGCGGCCGGCCCCTGCCCATGGACCTTTGCGAGCTCAGCACCTTGTACATCGTCCAGGAGCACATGGAGACAGACCTGTCTCGGTTGTTGGAGCAAGGCCCCCTGTCGGAGGATCACGCCAAGCTGTTCATGTACCAGCTGCTGCGCGGCCTCAAGTACATCCACTCGGCCAATGTGCTCCACCGGGACCTGAAGCCGGCCAACATCTTCATCAACACTGAAGAGCTGCTGCTCAAGATCGGGGACTTCGGCCTGGCTCGGATTGTAGACCCCCACTACTCTCACAAAGTAAGGCACTCCTGACCCACTGGTGTGTGTTTCACTTTGATTACACTGGCCTCAGACCACTCTGAGGAATGGGTAAACTCCATCTCCATGTTTCATTTTGTTTTCAGGGCAACCTTTTTGGTCACTCTTTATCTTATAGGGCAATTGTGGATGTTTATGTTTATTAAATTTTAACCACAAGTTTAGTAAATACATTATTTTTTTAAATAAATTAATTGACACTTGGCAAATAGCAAGGAATTAATTATAGTCCATCAATGTCCCATGGCACATTAACAAAAAAATAAACTTACATTTACATTAACTAATAATTAGTGCATCAAATAAAGTGTTTGGAACAAAAGTATGTTGAAAACAGGTGAATATTCATTCTGTTAACAGCCTCTAGCAAACTTCTAATTTCTTATAATACCTTTTGTGAAAAGCACCGCCAAGGCCTGTGTGATTAAATTGAAACTGAAAGCCTAAGTGAGTAAATAAGTTTTCAAATGAGCTGTGCTGTGATGCATCTTAAAAAAATCAATAGCTGTATTTTTAAAACTCATCTAAAACAATCAGGAAGCCAGAGTAGCCAGAGCCAAGGTGTAGGATACACTCAGCTTCCTGTGGATTGCATGTTCAGCTCCAAGCTGTGCCCCTCACTGGCTGTCTGGGCATTGCCAGCTGGAATGAGAAATTGTTTGGACAGAACTGGGGCGGAGTGAAGGTATCAGGAACAATGCTGGGAGTGTTGGTATTATTAGGAACTGTGCCTGTCCTCCAATCAAATATATACAGTCTCACATTGACACAAACACTTATTGTTGTGCTGTTTCAAATGGACAAAGCCTGAGGGGAGAGCTGTGTCTGTGGAGCTCTCCAGCACAGTGCAGGTTTCCAAAGACAGCTGGACAGCGGGGCACACGATGACTCCACATCTAAACACAATGTTCAATAACTAATATATTGTCTTTTATTTTCTCAACAACATGCACAGGATTTAAACTATCTTTTATTTTGGTGAAAACTTTAAAAACACTTTTGGTATTACTTCTTAATGCTCCACATATACAAGTTACACATTTTATTTTTTTTATTAAGAAAAGACTATGGTTATTAGAAGGTTTGGGAATACAAACCTGCTTCAGTTGTAGCCACATCTGGCATCTTGTCTTAAGAAATTGCACTGAACCTCAAGATGTGATGGGGGAAGACATCAGCCGTGTTCATAATTTACGTGCTGATGTGCGGGAGATTATGAACGGTTCTTAGATCATGCAGAAAAGTCTGCAGCTGAGCCTAGAGAGAGAGAGAGTGAGTGAGAGAGATTGTATCTCAGTCAGAACTGTGAGATCCCTTCACTACTCTAAAGATACTGATATAGGCTTCTTTTGAGTAGCCAAGCTCTTCATTTTAAACTTGTAGGAAATAAATTCAGAGTTCAGACTTGAATACCACTGAAGAAAAATTGGGTTCCTCACAGTTGTTCAAAAGAAGGTAATGCCTGGTAACATCCCATATGTGGACCATGTAGCTGGTATATGTTTAATTAAATTCAATCTTATGGGAAATAATTGAGCACATCATTGAGGAATTGAAGAAAATAACAAAGAAAGGGCTGTATTTATTGAAGCACAACCCTTGTGAATTTAAAAGGCACATCAAATTGTATAGGATAAAGATTATTATTTTTAATAAAAAGACAGTACACGCAGGATTACATTTCATTGATGTCGGCGAAAAATCCCAAAACACCAGAATACCTGATGATCTAAAGGCACTGGTAAATTGTTTAAAATGTGAAAGCTGTGAAAATACAAGTATGAATTGTACTGAATTGCTACTGAGAATGGAACACTAGTGCTGTTCTGTAATGTGATGCTCACAGTTAATGCAAAACTGTTTCAAAATAGGGCTGGAATGCAAGTATACTTATGTTTCACTAAACTCTGATCGCAATCCACACCGAATTGCACACATTTGCCAAAAATAGACTGCAGGGAGATTTAATGCAGCTTCTAATGTTTTATACAAGAATGTGAAAAAAGGCAAAAAGAGAAAGAGACATCTCACATGAAAAAATAGAAACACAAGTATTTACTTCCTGGGGTAGATTAAAAACCTACTGCACTTTTAAGCAGATATTTACTGCAATCTTACATGCTTAAGGAAAGTATGCAGCATGATATTGAACTAGTACACTGTACACAATATTGACAGCTGAGAAGAGATAAGAGGTCTGCTTGTTTCCAGTAAAAGCCACAATGACATTAACTGATTCAAATGGATCACAGCACCTATTTTTTATTGCACTTTCAAATAATACACTGAGCACTCACTTTTAATACACTTTTATACACTGCAACACATATGACCATTTAGCTCTTGCCTGTATACTTGTAATAACAGAATATTCAGAAATAATGTATTGCCCTGCTTACATTTTTATAAAAGAACCCCTAGCATGTGCTGTTTTTGATTTGTATTTATGTATGGTTTTAATGCAGTCCTGTGAATTGTTCTGTTGGATTCTTAAGAAAACACCCCCCTGGACAATGACAATAGCAAGGTAGTTATTTATAGCCTGCTGTGTATGTGGTCCAAGACCTTCTCTGCCACAGACACAGTGGTAGACAGACAGCACTGGAGTCAGTGTGTCAGCAGGATGCCCTGGAGAGGAACGATGGGAGAACGGTGGCAGTAGTGGAACGCAGAGGTTGTCACTCCAGAGATTTCTGCGGGACACAACTGTTTTAGCTGTCAGACTTGTGATTCCTAGTTCATATCAGAATTGACGGACAGATGGACAGACAGATAGATACTGCATCTGACCGTTTGTTTCTGCAAAACCTTAAGCATGTTGAGGGAATTAGAAAACAAACACTTTTGTGTATTTTTGCCCACCATGTTTGATAACACTGTGTAACAATTGTTATTTATTTTTTTGTTCCTGGGTAGTAAGTGTTATTTCCTAATTGCTTATGCCTCAAAAGTATAGAACATGGCTATTATTCCCCACAAAATTTGCTTTTGTGACCAGGACAGTGATATTTTGAAATTTAAATATTTCCAATGAGAAAAAGTAAGTAGTTTTTTTAGATGTATTTACAGTATAATCGTAAATCTCGAAAAACTACTCACTTCTAAATCTTTTGTAGTCATTTTTGTATTACTTTAGTATAAATACATGTTAATTTGGATTCATATGGGTTTTTTTTCTGACTTTATGTGAACAAAAACACACAATATTCGCCCATTTTCTCATTGGAAATAGGTACATTTCAAAATATCACTGTCCTGGTCACAAATGCAAAGTTTGTGGGGAATAATAGCCATTTTCTATACTTTTGAGGCATAAGCAATTAGGAAATAACACTTACTACCCAGGAACAAAAATTGTGTTACATAGTATAATTAGCAATGTGGAGAGAAAGCCAAGACATGGTGGACATTTACCTTTGTTAGCTGCATCACTTTGCAGGGTTGATAAACATAGCCTACTCTCCTTTGTAATGGTGTTCCTATATAAAATGTATTTTAAGAATCAATGGTTTTCCCAGGATGGTTCAAAATGAGTGACAATGTTTCAGACACACACTCTATTACACTGGAGAGCCATGGAGAGAGCACAGACATTGCTGGGGCAACTGATTAATAATCCATCAAGGAGTTATTAAGAGCTTATTCTGTCTCTGAATGAAACCCCCCTTCATTTTGTGCCCATTTTTTGGCAATTTCCAGCCTGGCCACACTCCATATCTTGAGTGCAGAGGGGACATAAGAGAGACAAAGAGCAAGTTACAAATTACCTTTACCCCATCAGATGACAAGCCTGGCTACTTCAGCAAGTGAGGGGGAGTGGGCTTGCTATGGCAATCACATGGCATTCAGAAATAGGTTAACTGAATCATTATTTCTAAAACCCCGCCTGGAGAGAGATTTTCTAAGCTGCAAAAAACATATTGACTTAAATCACACAGGCAAGGGATCAATGAGCTGGTGAGACGGATCTGTTTGAGAAGCCCTTTCATCAGTGTTAGAGATCAATTTAAAAAGAATAACCCAAGTCAAGAAACCCAAAGAGTGGAATGTGATCACCAAGTCTGGATGAAGCAAGGTGCATGGGAATATAAACTGGTTGGACTTTGTTGGCCAAAGAGTAAACAGGATCTCAGAGATAGTCCACCAGGGCCAGAACTCTATTATGTTGTGTTCAAAATCATTATTTAATTAACAGTAACATTTCTCTCAGGACATTGTCCAGTAATAAGTTCCAGAGACCCAACCTGAAGGACTCTGGTATTCCAATCCTATCTTTACCACCTGAAAATCCATTCTGAAAGATGAAACCGCTTGAGGCTCATTTGTTGGAAACTTGCTGCAACCCTTATTGTGGATTATCTCCGCATGTCTGTTTTGCTCAACAGTTTTGCAAAAAGATGCCCCATAATATGTGATTATTCATTTGTGTTCATAAATGTGGGCAATGCTTTGGAAGTGCCAGAAGCAAACATTTAGCTCAAAAGTAGCAAGGTGGTCTGGAGCTTTGGTAGCTTTGTGTTGTTGTTTTGACAGGAAGTCAATAGGATGAACCTTAAACAATGTCCAGTCGATTTAATTAGGTGACCATGCAATTAGTTCCAGTCAGACCAGAGCTCGTTCCAGTGTGGTGTCATTGGGGTTTGCATGTTATCAGTTATCAAAAACCCCAGAGGAATGTGTGTTTTTCTCTGCTACTAAACAGTGGTTTGATGAGTCTATTGACATAACCGTGAATAAAATAAGTAAACTCTGGATTCATATCCTATACATAAACTGTCCATACAAAGTTAGCAAACCTTTTACCTGATAGAAAATAACAATTTCTGTCACACACCTAGAGTAACGTCTGTCTCTGATTGGAAACTTCACCTTGCCTCCCATAATTTTGAGTGTAGGTTTCTTGGTCTCATACAGTATGGGACAACAATGTGTATCATTATTTTATCTTCAATGGGGACTGTCCATTTCTATTCAATTAAAATGGCACAGGATCTTAATATTTTAAGGTAACAACTTACTATGCTGCAGTTCATTATTGTTGCCTTGAGGAATCGTAAATTTCACAATCCCTGAAGTGAGGGAACCCCCCCCTGTCTGCCATGGCAACAGGCAGCCTTTATGATGCTTGGACTTCACACGACATCCTTAATATCTGTGTATCCTGGGAGTCAGCCAATGGGAATTGCATAACCGGTATTGTGTGGGACTGAAATGGAGAAGGAACCACTATTTAAGCCCCCAGGGCAAAACATATTAAGACTGAAATCCATTTCGAAGGCTTAACCCCAGCCTTGGGTTTTTTACATCCCCCCAAAAATGTTGAGCTAAAATGTACACCTTTATAGTGAATGGGGAAAAAAACACTCTATTGGGGACTCCAAGTTTCATGTTTTGCACTCCACCCTGTGGCAAACACACAGGTCTGCACAGTCCAAAAACCAGGATTAGGACCAGCTTCCAGTAAACAAAACTATTGATTTGTGTGCTTGCTGGTGTTTGAGTGTGTGTGTTCAAGCAGTCCTTCACAGCCTCCCCTCAGCCCGTCTGTGCTGCAATCAGGCAAGGGAGGAAAAGTTCAGTTCCGCTGAGAGAGAAAAGGCCAAACCACGGTCAAAGTGCGAGGAACATGTACAAGGCAGCTTTGCTCTCTACTGCGATTCTGAAACAGAGATAACTGTCACTTCTCTTGCTTTCAGAGGAATGCGTTTCCTTAGCTGCAGCATGTGAAGTCAGACGGCAAGAGCTTCCTGGCACAGATGCAAACTGGCATCTTGAAAATGATTGTGTAAGACCTTCATTCTTTAAAACCCATCACAATAAGAAGGGAGAATAGAGAAGTTGCAGGAATGGTCCTCACACAGTTAAAGCAACACATCGTGATGTATAGCAATTCTAATTCAGGATCCTTATTGCACTCTAAGGAAGCACTGATTTAAAGAGGTCTTAAACAAACCTGCAGCATTTCAGCCCTCCAGGACCAGAGAAACTTGCGCTAGCTTCATTGATCATGACAATACTAACTATTCTTTCAAAAATGACTGAAGGATGAATGCGATGCAGTGTGCAGAATGGACGTTGTGGTGCAGTAATTTGTTGGCATGAATGACACATACTTTAAAACAACAAAACACTATTATGTAAAGGAAAAACAGAAAAGCAAGTATTTAGACTTAATTTAACAAAGCAGTAAAATTCTACTATTCCCCTTTTATGAATCAATCTGTAATTTATATTGAATTCTTCACTCATTCACTCATTTGCTGTTAATATAGTATTTCATATATATTTGCTTTTTTTGTGAAATTTCATAACCTCTGCACACCTGCACAAACTAGAATGCTCAATTGAAGAACATTGCTTTCTAAGAATTGGCCACACCTCGAGACTGAAGACCACCATTATAAAAGGCACATCCAGATGTTTAATCTTTGAACACAGCAGTGCACAACTGGAATCTCAAACTTCTGAATGACACAATAGCATTGTTTTCTGTTCGTGCTTATAGCTTGCACCACTGAGGGTTAAGTTGCCTGTTTACAAGCTTTGTATATGAAATGTCTCTCTGCAGCCCACACCTCTGTCAGCCTTACAAATAATTAATCTCCTGAAGAGAAGGAAGGAAATGAGGCAGAGGGGAGGCACCCACCTCTCGGCAGCGTCTCCCAGCAGCCGCTCATTAAACATTAATGAAGACTCGTTCTGCTGCCCTTTCAGTTTGGCTCAGGGGAAGGAGAACCGTACAGTGACTCAAAAGGGTGCAGAGCAGCCTTAGTTACATCGCCACTTTTGCAGCCAGGTGATTGGATCGGTCCCAGAAGAGTGTGATGGAGAATGCTGGGAAATGGAAACTTTTGCCCCAGTAATGGACTGTATAGGATCTGGATTTTACAGGTTTAAGGAAGCTGCCTTCAGGATTGTTCACTAGTAAAATGATTATTTATTTTCAGGCTCATATCTATCTTCCTTTGCAACTGTCATTCAAGGACTGGTTTGTGCTGTACTTTCACATTGCATTAACGGGATAGAAGTGGGCAAATAGTTTGCATGTAGATAGTAAACCCTTATATGTCACCTTGCAAAAAAAAAAAACACCTCATTTGGCTTTGCTAGACAAATTCTGCACAAAGTAAAATAGATTGTCATTTCTGTGACCATCCTCGATCTCTCAGTTTATTAAAAAGCCAAGAAAGTAAGGTGATACCCATTCCAGACTAATTAGTCAGTCGTTAGAGTAAAGAATATGTGCCTGGAAGGTGAGGCTCTTTTTCAATTTAGTTTTGTGCTGTTGAATTATTGGGGTACTCTTTCCTCATGGTGTCCTTCATGAAAACAGTTTCAATTGTGATCGGCTCTCATATGTTTAGTTCCAGAGTCGAATGCAAAGTCGCATCTGCTTAAGTCGTCAGGGTTAAGCTAAATCTCCGCTGTTATTTTGTTTCCAGCCGGTGAGCTGTAATGTCATCTTCACAACCCCTTTTTAATCAGGGGAAGAGATTACCATGTCAGCAGGGGTTACTGAGCTCTGAGCGTGGAAGTAGGCAGCAGTGGGAGGTGGAAGTCAATCTGCGAGAGCTTTATCTCTCACACAGACACATTCACAAACCCGGGCTCCCTGTCATACATTTTTTATTCAGTTTTGTCAGAATGAATGAGATTGTCTCTGGCTTGAGTGTAACTAGCAAGTGACTGGAACGTTGGTGGACAGAAATTTATTACAATGATCTGTGTTTGCAAAGAGTCATGCTGCTAAGCTAACCGAGCTTCACATACAAAGGAAAAATGGCATTCAGCATTGGCCTGATTGATAATGTGGCTTTAGCTGCCTTTATTACCAGGGGCATTCCTTTAAGTGGATTGGAGCCATTTTATTTTTTATTTTTTGATGTATCTTGGAGTTTTTTTATTTGTTTTTAAGAATTCAAAACAATTCCCAAGATCACATGATGTTAAACTGGCACGCTGATAGTTGGTCAGAGAGTAGTTCACCTGGTGATTTGGAAAATCCACACCTGTGTGAAGAAGACTGATTGTAATTCTTCTAACTTAATTCCTGATTGTTCATTTGAACATGTTGAGGAGAGATTCGGTAATGAAAGCCTTCTTTGACAGTTTTCAGACTCTTTTCATGGAGTGCGAGTTGCAGCTGCAGGGGGTGAAGTATGGAGTGACGCAGAAAATTGACAGAAGGGAAAACAGTTTTTATAAATAACATTTCAAAGAAGGGGTTTCAAGAGCAAATCAAATTTATTTTCACTTACACAGTTCAAGAGCAGAGCAATGTTTTTATTTCTCCAGCTATTGGGAACAGTCAGAATGTTTTTCTTCTTCATCAATTAAACTGACAGTTATCTTCATACAGCAATGTGGTATCAAGCAATGTTTCAGTTTAACTGGCTACTCAGTTCCATTAATGCTGCGGGTCTTTGCTTCAAAGCACTGCGGACGTGTTGTGGGTTACTGCGCATAATTGTCCTGTAGCTGAGTTTTGACTCTCTGCCCTTGCTTCTGATGTCTGTCAGTGTGCTTTGTGTCTCTTGTTTGTTTAAATAGTTTGTGTGAAATCCTGTGCCTGTGCTGTCCATTGCCCAAAGTGTGTGTAGCCCCTTCAGCCACGTTGCTGAAGTCTGTGTCTCTACGTGCCTGTTGTTCCTCTGCACACAGATGTGCCACAGCCTCTTTCTTTAAAAGGTCACTTAATTCTTCAGGGGGCTCCACGGAGAACGTTTCAGAAAAGGGTGAACATGTCTCTGAATGTAATGCCAACAGAAAGTAAAATACAATAAGACAATCTCTGATCTTCAGCAAACTCAAGCCTTAAGCTATGGTAACATGTTATGGCTGGTGCTTTTTGGATTAGTTTAGGACATTGAAGAGCCCTGCAGTGCCCCATAATGACATTTCATTTAATTCTGTTTTAAATCTATTGTGTAACAATGTAAACTTGCTCTCACCCAAGTACACTTACTGTTTTTTTCACAATTAATATATATATATGAAAGAAAACACTCAACAAACATTTACCTAATCCATAGCCACTTGTGTAGTGGCTAGTGCTGCTTATTTGTCTAGAGTGTAATTTTGAAATTGTTTGATCTGTAATTCTGGACTGTATTTCACTTTTATAATGCTCTTATGTTTTGCAAGTTGCCCTGGATAAGAGCGTCTGCTAAGAAATACATAATAATAATAATAATAATAATAATAATAATAATAATAATTGTCTTGCATAACTTAGATAGTTTAGCAGTCCTAGAGAAATAAATAGTCTGATACATTCTGTCTGACTGTATATTGAGAAAGGAAGTCTTGAGCTTTATTCACTGTATTGCTCATGTGCTCCTACATCTCTAAAAGATGATATCAGAACATTGGATTATATCAACAACGTAACTGAGACCACTAGGCATATATTGCTCATCTGGTAATTAGTACCTTATCAGTCTAAGAAAGAAAACCCCATCAGAACTCATATTGTATCCACTAGCATCCATAACATGACTTTGCAGGTTTTTCCACTCCTGTTCTCATTACAGTTCTTCACAGCTTCTGGTCACAAAACTAAGTGAGTTCATTCTTTTGACCTTGTTTTTGCCTTTCAGGGATACTTGTCTGAGGGACTTGTGACTAAGTGGTACAGATCCCCACGGCTGCTGCTCTCGCCTAACAACTATACCAAAGCCATCGACATGTGGGCAGCCGGCTGTATCTTGGCAGAGATGTTAACAGGGCGCATGTTATTTGCAGGTAGGTATTCCTTGTCCGGGCTCAGAACCCCTTTCTCAGAGAAATGTTGGACAATGTTCAGATTTTCAGAGCCGCACAGCAAGCAGCTGGTACATCTTTGTATTTGATCACGTCTTACATGGCATTCACTGGGGACTGATTTAAAATATCCCATATATGAGTGTGTACAGGACAGAGTGGATACCTGAACCACTCAGTCATACAGTAGACAACACCAGCTGAGTGTTCAGATGTCACAATTAAAAACTTTGAAAATAAATCTGTGTAATCATCAGGCAGTAATCGGGGACATGTGATCACTGTGCTAGGAATAGGTCACAGGGTGAAGTATCCCAGAATTCATGGCAGTTTTAGTCAGAGGTTTGTGATATCACCAGATCAATGCATGAATTCTGCAGAGGTTTCCATAATCTAAGAATTTCCATTATTATTATTATTATTATTATTTGTCTTTTTTTTAATCAATAGAAAGCCATTTGAAAATGTCATCAAAAATGTCTGTAAAATAGTTCTTTATTTTTTAAAATATTTCATCATTGTTATTATTCTTTGCCATAGTAACCATGACTGAGGAATATATCCAGGCTTTACCTAGTTCCCCCCTTGGCCTCTAATTTCACTCGGTGTTGAGTGTCTTTTATGCTTCAGGTCAAGGTGACTGTCACAGTGTGGTTTAAACTGAATGTGGATTTAAAGGTTGGTTAAAAATTGATTGTGCTGCAACTTGGTCTCGTTCATATCCATGTGACAGGAAAAAGGTATATTTTGTGAAAATACATTTGGCACATCTACAGAATGGGTAAACATTAATCTGAGGGTTTTTTCATCATTACATATCTTGTTATGTGTTTAAACTTCAAATTTGGCAACTGATACTTCCCTATTGTTGCTAGTGCCCAAAAAATGATTTAGGCATTAGATGGTTTTCTGCATGCATGAATGGGTAATTTTTGCTAACCCCCAATATACAGCTGAGCAATTTTGTCAGTCACATCACATTTGGGCGCTTGGTCTTGTTTCACTTCATCAGCTGAGAGAAGATTTGCACTTGTTATTACAGAGCTTAATAGCATCAACACTACGGCTCACAATCCAAAGCAGTTTGCTGGCAGTTCACATTTTAAAATTTGCAAAAACACACGTAAGTAATACATTCGGACAGGATCATTTGCATTTCTGATAGAATAACTTCACCTAATGTGCCTGAGGTTAGTAGGAAGAGATAACTATCCTTTAACTACTTGCATGTCATATATTACCAACATCTTTACAGAAACTACTGTATGCTATGTATGCATACAAAAAATACTCTTTTTCATTAACCAAATTCAGTACTTTTAAATCTAAATCTCTTATACATTCTAAAATAGTTCATTGTTACTTATTTATACTTAATATATCTCTACAGCACTTTATAGTTTCCATGACATACCTAGGCAGACTTATAAATAATAAATACATTAAAAATATGATCTCTGTGATTTTCTGACCAACCACGTAGTTACAGCCTACTGTCAGAACCCACCTACCAGTAATATGCTCAAATTACTGTCAGAAAAGGTATCCATCCTTTTTAGCCCTTCTTTGATTTAAAACCTGCTATTTTTTGTTTTTAAATATACAGTCATTTTAGCATCTAGCCAGGTGATAACCTAGAATTGTATTATGTACATGGGGGTTTACCCAGATTATTGTATAATTATCAGAAATGTTTTCACCATTTTAGTCAATAGGATTAATATCTTTCTGTGCTTCTCCTCTTTGTTTACCTTGGTATGAGATTGTCGATGCCTATCATTGATTGGCTAATTACTGATTTGTACTTTTACAGTATGAACACATTCAGGAGACATGGAACGATCATATCATTAAAGTTGGTGGCTAGGGGCTTGATTATGACTGATTAGATTACACATGCTGTGGATGAATAGCACCTTAGGACACATCTCTTGCAGTTCAGATCAATATGCTGCTTTAACAGTTTGTTCATTACTAAAAGCCTGTGTCAGGCATTCTTTAAGATGTGTTTAGTCCCCTATGCAATGTTCAGGTTATGTCTAAATATATACGCAGTTAAAATTTTGCAGTAATGTATTTTATCTGCATTATCACAAAGCACAGACCAGGCTATTCCACAGATTATAGTGATTTACAGAGAAGGTTTATAGATGGGTAGTACAATTTAGTAGTAGGTATAGGTTGGTGGGATTAATAGGATAAATAGGGTTGGCGTTTCCTTCTTCCTTAAGGACTGGGAAGGATAATCCTGGAAAGATAATGGGCATTCCAAGACAACCTTCATGTGTTCCATATGTTTCCATTTCAAATGTCATTGGTCTTTGAAAACCGCTTTTGACAAGAGAGTTGGTGCTAAAGAAGTAAAGGGAGAATAGTAATTAACTGAATGCACACTGCATGAGCAAAGCAATTAGATAGTAAGCTGGTATGACAGTAATACACTGCCACACTTCTGTACCTATCTGTCAGATTTTGGAAGTCGTTTCCTGGCATTTCTTTCGAGCGTTGCCCAGTATAAATTTGCTTCCCCTGTGTGCTTCCTGATAATCACCCTTTCAGTCTGAATGGGATCAATGCAAGTGGAAAAGACAAACAACAGGGAAGAAATTAAATGACCAGATATTCGCTAAATCAGATGAGTTTGATTGACCCTGCTCTTGCGGGTCTTGAAACTCATATTGTATTCAGTGTCCTTGGGTTTGATTGTGATACTCTGGTGGATAGTTGTGGTACAAAACATATAATTCAATTTAATATCTAACTTATGCAGGAGTCATTTTCTGTATGCATTTTTTAAATCTATCATCATCACCCCTTGTTTGGGAGAGGAGCACAAGATGTACATGAGAGAGGTTTTTTATTATATGCAGGAAAGGCTACAATTTGATAATCCAGGTCTCACTTATTGGCGCCAAATTGACTGTAACCAGGATCTCACACTGGGTGGTATTTAAGTGGCCAGGCGCTGCCAGGGCTGGATAGGTTTGCTGCAGCCAGAAACAGTAATAGCAACCTTTTTGCTCATTGGGCACCCACAGTGTTATCAATGAGATAATGCAGCATTAGTCTTCCCTACATTGCCATAGCTCTGTTTGTGCTGTGGACTCGCAGCGTGAGAAGATGCAAATGGTTTGACAGTGCACGTGTGCCTGTGTTCATCTGTTCTGTCCTAGAATCTAATCCAGATTAGGAGGGCAAAAGTGAAAAGAATTATTGAAGATCTCAAATTAAGATACAAACACATTTATTAAAAAACAAAAACCTAGGTGGATCATATCTATAAAGTGACTGTGTAGGACTGGACCATGCTTTGTTTTCATACTGTTTTTACTTTAAGACCTTGTTAGTTTTTGTTATTTCGCCAAAATGGAGGTGAACCCGTCACAAAGGCAGATGTTGCAGGATGGCATTTTATTTATAAATATTTTGCAAGACATGGAATTGGCACAAACTGGACTTAACATCCATTTTGTATAATGTATGGGAATGCTACCTTCTGACATATCTAGGCCAGTCATTAATGCACTTTCTATTGTCCCGCAAACCGAAAACATCAACATGTCAACACAAACTTTCAATGCAACCAAGACAAATGTTTGAAAAGTAAAAGCATTCAAACAAAATGGCTTCTATAGTTTTTATAGTCTGCCCATTAAAGGTCGTAAATAGGGCTCAAACTTAATTGGATGTCATTAAAAGACAGCTGCATCCTGATTTTAAGAGATTTTTTAGTTTGCAGTAAAAAATAGAAAAGATGAACAATGAGACAACTGAAGCACTGGGAGCTAAATCATGCAAAATGCCAGTTAAATGTAGGTGGAGGTGAGTGAATCATGTAATTGGTTTACTTTTGTTTCACTCAATGAAGACATCTATTTAAAATGCAGTATCTTTGTTTTGTCACGAACAGCTTTTTCAGAGTAGAATTAAGAAAGCGCTAAATATGTTAAAAGAGACACCTGGTCAAAATCAGAAACAAACTATTTAAAGCTCTACATATAAATGTAAGTTGTAAAGTCTTGTGTCAGCATTTACTTGTTTTCTGATGTTGTATGAGCTCATTTTCACATTGCGCAACTCAAAATAATCTTTCTCAACACTTTCACCTTAAGCAAAGTGTCTGTTGAAAGCCATCAATGTGCTCTAAAATCGAATCAGTCTATCAGGCAAGGAGCAGTTGATTTTGTTTGTTTATTTTCATTTTTTAGGTTTTTAGAGAATGTGAAGCAAGCCTCAGAAGCCTCTGGCACTTTATGAGGCATATTCCAGAAAGATGTGTGTGGATTATTATTTGATTATCATTATGTATTATTTAGGCCCCTCTCTAGTTCTGTGTTCTTTAGCTTTAGATAGAGAAAAGATATATAAAGGCATGCTCCCATCAGTTCAATAAAAATATTGATATGCAACACATTACACCTGCTTCTGCTGTTTGGTCACAGGCGCTCACGAGCTGGAGCAGATGCAGCTCATACTTGACACCATTCCAGTGATTCGGGAGGAGGACAAGCAGGAGCTGCTCAAAGTCATGCCCACCTACATCAGCTCTGGTTGGGAGGTCAAGAAGTCCTTCAAAGACCTGCTGCCAGAAGTCAAGGCAGAAGGTAAACTGTGGCTCTCAGACAGCTCCTCACTGGTAAAGATGTTAAAAAAACCAAAAACAATTGTATTACTGAACCAGCAAGAGCTTTCAATCTCAGGGCTCGTTCCAGTTGAGGTACAGCATTTCCATCTGACCAATGGCCTTGGATGAACTGCGTGACATGAATGTCCTGAACAGGGGTCTGGAGAATTGGCATGATCTGTTTTTGTTTGAGCCCGTACAATATAAACCAAAGTAAAAGATATATATGACATACGTCAATTGCAAATGTGAAAGTTTTCGAGAACTTGGATATTCCATCGAAGAGGTTCATTTAAGTGTATTCGTTGATGTGGTGTTGATGAAGTTCAAATAAAATATCTGTCACAGCCTTGTTTAACTTTTCAGATACGACTGCCGTAGGGTTCATGGCAGCACTTTCTTTTTCTTAGGAACTGCAGATTGTGGGCTGTATTGGTGTATGTCTGTAAAAGGAGAGCAGATGATATTGCCTGAAATTCATTATATTCCAGTTAGGGCATCGAGGTTTGCACGTTCTGCTTTGTTTAATCAGTTTGTCCTCCGTTTTACCTGGCGTAACCCCACACATGAGGATTATTGTGTGATTAATCCTCATTATCGATTAGTAAATCTCCTTTCAGAACAGTGACAGAAGTGACAGAAATGCTAAAGAGGCCACATAGATTTCTCCACATCGCTCCCCTCACACTTCTTTGGGTAGTTGCGTTTAGGATGATATTTAGATTTGCCTCCCCGAACTGGTGCAAAGAACGCTTGTTTGGAAAGTGAACATTTGCTTTTTCAGTTTTAACGTGAATGTGTTATTGTTAATGTCCACAGAAGAAGCCTGGTTATGGGAATCTTCCAATCACTTTTTTGTTTCTCTTCTTGACAGCTATTGACTTCCTGGAGCGCATCCTGACCTTTAACCCCATAGACCGGCTGACAGCAGAGGCGGCACTGATGCACACCTACATGCAGCAGTACTCCTGCCCAGAGGACGAGCCCATCTCCCAGCACCCCTTCCGCATCGAGGACGAAATCGACGACATCCTGCTGATGGAGGCCAGCCAGAGTCAGACCTCCAACTGGGAGAGGTACAGCGAGCTTGGTGTGTCGGGTGGGCTGGGGCAGGGGAGAGCACACTGCGCTCGGTCACGCAGTTTCAGGTTATAAAGTGGAGAGCAAATCTGGTTCAGAGAGGAAATTAAAAATCCTCTGCGTCTAATCCATTATTAAAAGCAGTGGTGTTAATTTGGCCTGTGTTTTCGGTTTGCTTAAGTCCTGTTTTATTGCAAAATCCCCAAGCTGTTATGACATGTCACGATGTATTAGTGTTGCACCAAGAGGCGCAGTGTGATTATTATTTTGTTTCTCTGTTACAGTGGAAGGAAAGTAGTTTGGTTTTTATTGTGTTTCTATTTTTTGGTGAGATGGACAGAGTGGAGAATCCAATAACAATGGCTACATTTCCATTTATCATGCTTCCTGTCAGCTCTTACTTCTTGATGGAACAGTCCTGACAGGCATAATTTAGCAATCATTCAGCATAAAACATTCGTTATTTACACGGCTTCCTCACATGCTGAGATGGTGCCAGCAGTGTTGCCTTCACTGCTAATGGAGGATTGTGCTGTTTGTGTAAGAAATTGACCAGGGCAATGCTGCAGTTGTTTTTTGCAGTGACACTAACTAAGGAAACAAAATACATATAGATGATATTTACATAAAGAAACCTATATAAAGGGAAGCAATGCATGAGTCAGTACAAGACAACATTTGTTGTCTTTCAAGTTATAAGCACTGCCCAAGGGGGAGGGGTTTCAGCGTGCATTTGATGGAACGTATCGAAGATATTTGTCTATCAAAGCTGCTGGCTGGCTGGTAATACAAATAGTACCATCAACCCACCAATTTGCTGGTGTAATGGCTATATTTTAATTTATTAAAATTAGCCATGCTGTTTTGTACTGTCTGCGCCACAGCTCAATTCAGCTTTTTACATACAACTACTAGTCGTTTAATATTATTATTATTCAGACTAGATTGCTGTGATGGTTTTTATCCACAGGACTTTTTCTTCCACAGCCGCAGTAATAGCTGAGGCCGGCCGCCCTGCCTAAGCCTCTGTCTGTCGTAAGAGACCTTGCCTGCAAGGGGGGCTCCTCCGACAGCTTGCACCCGCACTACAACCCGCAGCTGCGGCTATAGGAGGTCTCGCTCTTCAAGTGTTCTGGATTGAGCTCTGCTGTGCTCACTCATCCATGGAAGTGGTCCTTGCGTGTTAAGCCTGCTATGGATCCCGAACAGCGTGGCGCCCAGAGTACCCAGTACCCCCCCGGCACATGTAGTGCAGCTAGGCTTGTACGGCCTGTGTTTTTCAACCCAGTGCCCCAGTGCAGTAATGTGTGGGCAGCGTGTAGTCCCCTTCCCCCACTGTGTTGTGTTGCGTTGCCAGTGGTGAATTATCTAGATGGTCTGTTCAAACTCCAAGGAGCAGGTTCAGAGCCACACAAGCCTGATCCTTGACCACCTCTCCTAGTTGGGCCTTTTGGGCCAACCCACGATTCCATCACCATGCTGTCCACGCTGGTGCCTCCATAAACACATCTCTCCCTTGTCCGGTTGAGAGCCCATGTCAGGGTGTCCCTTTGCTAGAGGCTGCTAGGCCTTCTAGCAGCTGCGTCCCAAACCCTCAACCTCGGCCTTCTTAATCTAAGGCCTCTGCAGTGGTAGTCCGGTCCCATGGGATGCATCCTCGCTGTGACAGAGCACGTCGAGTGACAGTCACTCAGGTGTGCTGAAAGGTGCTTTGTTGGTGGCAGAGCCCTTCAAATTTAACCCTCGGTGTGTCCTTGGGGCCAATCTGCCACCGAGTGTTGTTGACAACAGACACCTCCAAGCAGGTTTGGGGAGCTGTCTGCAATGGACAGGGAATCCGCAGCAGTTGGACGGTGCCTGTCAAGGCCCTCCATATCAACACCCTGGAATTAGGAGCTTTGCTCCTCAGTCTCCGTCACTTCATGCTGGCCCTCCGGGGGCAGTCATGTTCTAGTTGTGGACACAACATCAATAGGCAGGAGGTCTCCAGTCGCACACACTATATCATCTAGTGCATTGTCTGCTTCTATGGATACAGCCTTAGCTGCGCTTCAACAGAGCAGCTCACCTCCCGGGCATCTCCAACACGGTGGAGGACCTCCTCTCTCAGGGAGGCCCCCCGCTGTCGGAATGGCGCTTCCACCCATTAGTGATTCAGCAGGGCCTCATTGGCCCCGCAGACTGTGGTTTGCGGACGTGGTTTCCCTCTTGGATAGAGAGCCTTGGCATCTTCCCCTGCAGGCAGACTTGCTGTCTCAGGTGCAGGGCACACTGCAGCATCCCAACCACTATTCCCCTTCCCTGCCCACGTGGCACATTGATATAGTGCTAGACGTGCTTTCTACAGCCCCGTTTGAGCCCATGCAATTAGTTGACCTCAGATTAGCATCACTGAATATGGTGTTTTTGTTGGCAATCATGTCTGCAAAACGTGTGAGTGAGTTGCATGGCCTGTCCATTCACCCTGCGTGTGTCCGTTTTGCGGGATATGGTTCCAGTGTTACTCTTCAGCCTAATCCTGTGTTCCTCCCGAAAGTGCTGTCTCCTTTCTATATCAACAGACCTATTGAGTTGATGGCTTTCCATCCTCCTCCCTTCTCTTCAGAGGAGGAGAGTAGGCTACACCTGTTGTGTCCGGTGCAGGCTCTCTGGTGCTATTTGCAGCGCACTAAGAACATTTGCTCTTGGACCAATTGTGTGTATCCTACGGAGCAGCACCTCTCGCACTGGATTGTGGACACCATTACCACTGCCTATGAGCCGTCTGTAGTCCCAGTGCCTCGACTCAAGGTGTAGCCATGTCGTGGGCCCTTTTTCAAGGTGCCCCATTGGCAGACATCTGTGCAGCTGGTTCTACAGGCTGGACATGACGGGTCCGGTTCCTTCTATTGGGAATCTGGTGTTGGCTTTTCTATCCGACTGCCCCTGCTGAGCGTGCTTGGAGAAGCGACGCAGAATCGTTTTCCCTTCCTACCGGACTGTGACTTGTATATAGTTCATTCTTTAGGCGGGAGTGCATGTGTTTTGTACACCTGTACCCCGTCATTGTACATAGTTCCTTTGTCAGCAGGTCTGTGGCCCCGCCCTAGCTATGCTAGCTGTACTGAGGGCCGCTGCTGCTGTATTTAGCGGGCTTTTAAGCCCCACTGTGTATATAGTTAATTTATTATTGACATTAGACAGTAGACCCTGGGTTGACCGTAGAGCGTCTGTTGCCGCTAGCTGCTGGTCAGCAATGTGTAACTTGCTCCTGTGTCCTGCGTGTGGTGCATGAGCTGGCTCCTGCACCCCGCAGTGTATATAGTTAATTGGAATAGACAGTTGAAGCTTGTCTGCTCCTTATTTAAAGGACACCTGCTCCTGTTGTTAGCGAAGACACGTTGTGCCCTGCTATGTATATAGTTCCTTTGCCACCAGTTTGTGGCCCCGCCCTAGCTATGCTAGTTGTGCTGGGGGCCGCTGCTGCTGTGTCCAGCAAGGAGGCACTTGAGTTGGCACTTGAGTGCAGGACTGCACCCTATGCTTACATGGTGTGGTCTTGGTATTGGCCCCGCTGCTAGCCCTGCTAGTAGAGCAGGAGGTCGTTATTACAAGGATTCTTGGAATGCACAAAGATTTTTGTTGCTCCGTGGATACGTCATTCGTTATTTCTTCCCAGTTCAGCGTGACTGCGGTCTTCGCATCTGGTCAGCCCGGATGTGGCCCCAAGGGGCCCATGTGGCTTCTATTATAGAGTTGGTATGGCTCCTAGTAGGAAGCACTTGGGCAGTGCTTCTTTTCTCAGATAACCACAGTTGCATTCGCAACCTATCATTTTGGCAGTATGTCTGAGAGAGAACAAATGTAAAACAAAACTTTGTTAGGAATATTACCATTTCTTGTATCAGTGACAACATCAGTCATGCCTCTCTCTCCCTTCTGACTCCAGCTGCACCCTTTTATGGGTAATTCATCTCTTTGGCAGATGACCAGAAATCCTTAGAAAGTGCTTGATCATTAGTGGAGAAATGAAATATAAGATCAAACGCAGAACTGTGTGGGGAATGTGTGTGGCATTTTTATTATTTGATCAATTCCTGACTAGACGTTCTTTCTCTCTTTTGAACATGTTGTTTGGCTTTGCTTTGTTTTTTATATGAACAGGTTCTTATTGCTTTATTAGGAGGAGTTACAAAAACAACCAGACAATTACCTGTAAGTGGCGACAGTTCTTTGTAAATTTGGTGACGGGGACAACTGGACACAGAAAATATTGATTGGACATTTTAAAGAATTACCACCACAAGAATTATCTTCACTCCATGCAAGCCACAATTTTGACTATAGAGTAATTAACAGTGATTTAAACAAAATGTCCTCATTGCCCAGGTTAAGGTCTACACCAGAGGCTATCAACCCTGGACCTGCAGGACCCCCTACCCTGCAGATTTTTGTTCCAAACAAGCTCTCAATTACTTAATTGAACCTTAATTGAAGTAACAATCTGCTTAGATTTGACTTTTTAAATTGTGTAATAAACGAGTTGGTTCTTTAATAAGTTATTAATACAATTATATACTTAACTTAAACCCCCTACTGTTTAAAATAATTAAAAGGCTCTGATTTAGGAAATTATTAGTTAATTAAGGGTTCAATTCAGTAATTGAGAGCTCGTTTGGTACTAAAACCAGCAGGATCCACTGTTCTACTGTATAAAAGTTGCAGTCAGACACCTGTAAAAGGGGGAATAAATCATCTGAAAAGAGATCAAGCTGCTTATGTCACACAGACTGAACACTAATGAGTCCAGTAAGAAGCTCTCAGGCCCATCAATCTTGATACAGTGCCATGGAGTAGTTTCAAGGAAAGCGGAAAACTACTTATGAAACCTCCAACAGGTAATATGATATCATCACGGCTACAGAGAGACTTCAATACAAAACATCTCTGTGTTTAGAATGCATTCACAGTGGAAAATTCCGCTCAAAGTTAGAACGCTTGAGTTTTTCATTAAAGGGGGTTAGGCCTGGTCAATATGAGGAAACTGCTTGTGTTTGCATACATGAACAGGGATGTAGTGTCATGGATGCGCATTAAGTACAGCAGTAAAACCCCACATGTCTTCAGAGAAAAAGGCCATTGAGAAAAGGGTATTTAGTGCTACAGGATTTCAATAGCAGTCATTAATCTGAGTCCCAACATTCCAAGCCTTCCTTTACATTGAAGGCAGCTGAAGAAAAATCTCCCTTGAACAAAGCTCCCTGTGCTGACACAGGAATACAAAAACACAGAGTGCCTTCACTGGACTTTGACTGATACGAAAAGAGCCCTTAGAAAATAAGAAATCTGCAAATAACTCATGTCATTCCTCAACCCAATACAACCTACTTTTGTAGAAAAGTGCTAATCCTACATTAATCCCGAATATTCAAAGGTATGTGGTTTTCAGGGTCTTCATGTACAAGATTTTCAAAATGCCAGTAGACAGGTTGGCAAACAAGTAGATCTGGGATCCCAAGTGCCTGCAGTCCTTTTTGCTCATGCTTGGCAGGCTAATCAGTCCGTTCTCAGCAGGACACTGCGGACTTGCTTAATGTGAGCTGGACTTCACCCTGGTTGCTAATTTAAATTACTCCCAACAACAAGACTCTCCCTGTGCCCTTGTCCTCATGTTTCAGGAACTGGCCGTGCACACAGAAAGGTAACCTCCAATTACACAGTGCTCAAATCATGCCGGAATAGTAATGTACTTGTCTTGGCATTCATTACTGTAATTATTATTAACTGAACGATGGTGGGTGGATAGTGTAATTTTCATCACACCCATTCAATCCTTAGCCTTGTCTTCAAAGCTCCAAATGTTCTTGCTTTTGCTGAATTTATTGAGTTGACCACACAGACATTACATTTTCTGTGTTTGATTGTTCTTGTCATAATAAGGGGCTGTTGAGTATTTCAATGCCAAATATCTTATACAGGCTTATTGGAATTCTCTTATACAGGCTTATGGGAAAATACAGGTACTGCTGTAAGGTATACACATTTGCAGCTTGATCACAAAGGGTTACAATTGGAAATGTACAGACTTTGGGAGTTACAGACCTTAGCATATCCTTTGTTTCAGTAGCATTATGGTAAATGCCTGTATTGTATTTAATTTTATTGACACGGGTGATAATTATACTATCACACAAATGTTTTTGCAGCTGTTAGGTGCAGATATTAGTCACTTAATCTATTCCAGATACTTACCTATTCCAGACATCTTCAAAACCTGAGCTATACTTATCTGTAGCCCGTTGTCACCTTTGAAAACATACCCCCTAAATGTCTTTGATCAGAATGGTGATTTCTTCTTTGATGTGTTTGTATATTTTTGAGACTACCTGCCTGGGAAATTTCTGAACAGTATTCAAAGCAGCATTTGTAACACACCATTGCATAAACTGGGATTGTGTAAAGCATCTATTTTAAACTTCAGGATCAGGGCAGAGAATCGAATACACACTGCTGTGTTATCTGGGAGTGATTTATTACAGCTGGGTATATGATAAATGAATCACGCTATCACAGCCCTGCGAGTTTCAGCATTAAAGTGCTTGAAACCACAGATAGCCGTATAATAACAACACCATAAACACATTGGAATTGAAAAATTAAGAAACAGCCTCTAACTACATTCCTCTTTTCATATTATAAATCATGTATCAGAAATCAACCAATTACAGGGGGCACTTGGTAACAATTTCCAGTAACTGGTCTTTTATAACTAAAATGTCATCTTGTATATAGAAATTTCAGTATTGCAAAGATATGCACTTCACCGGTACAAAGTGTAAGCTACTAGAGGATATAAATCTATTGATTGTACTCTCTGCGACTCTTGTTATGTGATTATTAGATAGGAAGAGATTAAAGAAAAGGACTGCTATCTGAAAAGCTGATAGGATGAAGTCATAAATACCAAGAAGTTATTTGTAGGCCTCTCAAAATCCCTCTACAAAATAAATTAATGCAATTAAATGCTTTCTGATTTTGCAATCAGTTCATATACATTTTTTCTTTCACTCTTTGCAGATAGGTGTATCATGATTAAAGCGTACTTCCTATCTTGACTCCTGTGATTTCCCTCCCCCTCGCAGGTACCAGGCCAGCCTGTCCTCAGACCTGGAGTGGCACCAGCGAGAGCAGGAGTCAGAGGCGGAGGTGCAGCGGGACCCCCGAGCGGGATCCATGCCCATCCTGGAGGAAGTGCAGGTGGATCCACGCAAGTATTCCCACAGCAGCTCGGAACGCTTCCTGGAGCACTCCCACTCCTCCCTGGAGCGCACCGGCCCAGGGGAACTAGACTGTGGCCGTTCCTGTGACTACAAAGTGGGCTCCCCCTCCTACCTGGACAAGCTGCTGTGGCGCGACGGAAAACCGCACCACTACTCGGAGCCCAAGCTCATCCTGGACTTGTCGCATTGGAAACACAACAGCATGCCCGGGCCTGGCGAGGGCGGCAGAGAGAGCGGGCTCCAGGAACATGCCGTGGAGCCCCCTACCGACCTCTTCATGGAGATCTCCCGCTGGGTGGAGAGCACGCAGGCCCGTCTTGAGAGCACAAGCCCCCCGCCGCTGCTGCTGCCCGCCCCGGACCTCCAGGACGAGAGCGGGACCGGCCAGCCCCCTCCTCCCTCCTCATCCTCCCCACCACCCTCGCCGCGCTTCCTCGGCACCCCCACCCCGGCCCACGAGCTCACGAACGGTGCCGAGGCCCAATTCGACCTGGACGTCTTCATCTCTCGAGCGCTCAAGCTGTGCAGCAACCCCGAGGAGCTGGGTGACGGGCGGCTGGCGGAAATCAACGGGGCGCGTATTCCCGAGAGGCCTGCTGAGATGGTGCAGGCCAAGGTCTATCAGAAAGAGCGCTGGTAGAGCGGACGCCAACAGCTGATCTTGTGATTCCTGAAGCGAGGGTGTGGTGCCCAGGAAACACGGTGAACAGGAAAGCCAAGGCCACTGTTCTTAGTAGGCTCATACAAAAACTAAAAAGTAGCCTTTATTTCTTGCATATGACTGAAATGTACCGCGTGGTGTTTAAGCTTGAATGAGAAATAAGATATGTTAGGGTGCACTTACAGACATGAGTTCATTATAAACCTGGAAGAAGTGATTGAAGACTCTTTTAAAGTGGACTGAAGAGAACCAAGTGTGTTTTAGAAAGAGGAAAAGGGTAAACATCTCAACAGCGGCTGAAATGAAAGTTGACACTATGATTTTGTATCTGATTTTTTTTTTCTAAATCCATATAGAATTCCAGCTCAATCTTTCACCCATGGTTTCAGACAAAAAAGAGAAAAATGTTCTACTACTTCAAATGTTAACCTACACTCACATGCGAAAAGCCAAGCTAGACGAGTGTCGATCCTGCTTGCGAGAGTGAAGTGCGGTGTTTGAACACAATAATAAAAGGAGGGGTGGTGTGGCAGTGCAGTAACTGTTGCTGTGTTGACTGACTCCAGCACTCATTGAAATGCAGCGCTCTTCTTTGGACTCTGCTGACATCTCTAAATCTTCATTGGTTGTGCAGCCACAGACAGAGTTTAATGCATGCATGGCAGTCAGCAGGTTTCACTTTGCTTTGTAGAGTCTCAGGGCATCAAGGAAGCAAGCAAGACTAATCAGACACAATATGTTTCGAGTGTATTCTAGCCAATAAAGACCTCTCTCCCTTTTTCTTAAGTCTTATGTCAGTAGTTTCTTTTTTTCAAAGGCAAGGCTGTCTAGCCTATTTAATTCCCAATCCATTAAGCAGTGAAATATTATAACAATAGATTAAGCATATCAATTGAGTTACTGGCACTTCTCTTATGATAATAGAAGGGTACCTTAATTATTGAAGATGTCAGAGTCAAGCTGGCATTAGACAAATCCACTATCATATAAAGGGGATTACACAGCAGATCATTACATGCTATAGTATTGGGAATGAACATCTTGTTTTGTACAAAATGTCTCTCAGCTAATCCAGTCTTATTGTTGATATTTACCCAGTCCTGCATCAGATATCATTTTTCATCCCTTCGTTCTGCCTTATTATTATTCTGTCACAAATTAAGAAACTGAAATTACTTCTGTGTCACTTAGAAGGCTTCAGATTAAAAGGAATACAAATACAGACAGAAATGAAAATACATTGCTTTGGAATGAAGGATCCGTGTGGCAGGGAGTGACTCAATTAAGGTACAGTATTTGAGTGACACAGGGCCGCTGGACTCCTAATGGAAGACTTGACAGTAAGAGGAGATGGAAGAACAAAGAAAACAAGCACTGATTATTATGCCATTACAGAGTTTCATACTTCACCCTTTAATATTATAGCAAGAGCCTGAAAGTAATCCAGTTTCAAAAGGATTTTCATCTCTCAACATGAGACAGTGTTTGTTTTAACAACATTAATGCAGATTGTCATTGTAGGCCATTATTCACAGCTTTAAAGCACAGTCTGAGGACAGAGGAGGACTGGGGTATTCTGTGGCCTGTCTGATGCTAATGCCTGCCCTTAGATCTGCACATTAACCAGCTACATGTTTGCTTGGAAGAATAACTTTCATGGTCCTGTCGTAAGTGTCTGCTGCACCAGTTGCTGATGTGTAGTTCACTTCCTCATCTCTATAAGCATCTTAAGTTAATGTTTCTATTCATTTTATTTGTTTTTGTCTGAACTCCCACAATTCCCATTTACCCCTGCACTCCTGTTCAGAGTTTCTGGGTCTAAGATTTAATAATGGACAAGAGTGAGTCAATTTCAAAAGTATGACTGTGTAATATCTGTAAGTTCCTATAATAGTAACACTGAGGTAGGATACCCTCTTTGGTCACTTTGGGTACTTGGCTCACTGTACAAAGACATCAGTGTTTACATGATAATGTCCAAACACAGTTCTTTCTTTTACTTGATTACTTCCTCAGCTGTAATGTTAGCCTTATTAGTCTGCATGTGAGAACACCAGATACTTGTCCTCTTTCAGGATCTTTCTTGTTATTCTGTTCGGACTAACTCTCCTACATTTCTTGTGCTACATATATCAAACTTCGTACACTGCGCTGCTTTTCCTTTTTGTATGGATATGATCTATTTATTTATATATATATATATATATATATATATGTATATAATTGATCGAAAACATCAGAAATCCCAATGAAAACAATGGTGGAAGCCTCAAAATTCCATTCTTCATGCGGCGCATTGTGTTGTTGTATGGTTATTAGCCAATCAACAGTAAGGACTTAAAACTGTTTGAACAGATGCCTTTAAAATAATGGTGAAAATATACTACATCTAATAAATCTGTGGCAATTAGATTTAGTTTTTAGCTACTGTTAAATTTCTTATGCTCTAACATTGGTCGTTCTCATTTTGCTGATTAGACAAGAAACTAGACCGCTTACAATACATTTAAATTTTTTTTTTTTTTTGTGTGAACTGATATTGCAACCAAATCCCTCTGCCTGCTGTGTTTTTTGGGACGAGTACTTTGTCTTGGCCTGCAGGACAGGCTTGGAGCATCAAAATATTGCTCACTACAACACTTCTCTCTTTTTGGCAGCTCAGTATCATTCAGCAGTTATGTAAATGTACAGATGCTGACTTTGCTTTTAACTACTGAGATACAACCCCAATGTCCACTGTAGTTGGAGGCGGAGCAGGCTGAAGGTGTTAGAGTTTTTGCTTATGTTATGCTTTTTTCTCTCTTTACTTTCATAAGAAAATAAGAACCATTATAACCAAAGTTGTTCTTGCTCGCTTGAATGCTTTCATTCATTCAATAAACCCCTTTAAATGGGGCATTTTTTGTTTGTTTGTTTGTTTGTTTGTTTTACTCTCCAAATAAAATGTAAAAAGTACCTGCACATTTTATTATATACCTTTATTACAGTTAATTATATTTGGCATAGATAAGTCACAATGGATCTTTATTGAATATATTACATATATATGCAAGTGCCCAATAAGTATACATCTACAGATTATCCCTGTTATGCTGCATGGGGGTATTGACTTTTACAAAGGTACATTCTATTTATTGAATATGTCTCCTGTTTATACACTGACAAAACCTCCTAAGAACAAACCTGCCTGTTACCATATCCATATGTTACTGAAAGAGCACAAACAACATTTTGACAATGACATATTTGCATTACACTGTTCTTAATTGCTCTCTGTGTCTTACCCGTCTATGTGAGCCAGTGCCTATTCTTGGAAAAAGAGTATTGGCGCATACCAGCTACTTGAATACTCCTCTTTTGACTTTGATTTGGTGAGATGTGAAGCATATCTGAAATAAGTAACATATTACGTGCTGGTAAGGAAAGCCTTGTGCTTTCAAACAATCTGCCTTCTCTTTTCTTGTTCTTTCTGTTATTATTTATTTTTAATTTAGCGACAGCCTCCCAGTTATTTAAGTAGAATCTTTTAGATGACCCACCAGTTTTGTCCTTGAGCTTGGAATCTGAAATGATTCTGACAATGTAACCACATGTAATATGACTTTATTTGATTATTATTCTCTGTAGCCTTTCTATGCTTTAAAACACTGGCAATATGGTTTCCTTTTCTAGCTTATATTGTGCTGCCCTCTAGTGATTGAAAGATGCATCGGAGTATCCAGTAAAATCTGTTGATGAACCGAACATGTGGCTTCAGTGACTGTTTTAGTCCCATATATTGGTTTCAATCACCATCCATTATATTGTATGTTGCTTATTGAAAGCAATTTATATATACTTCAAATTATATTGTGTATTTAACTTGTGCCACAAACATTACATAAGTTGTAGCTATTCAAATAAGTTAGGTACTGTGCATTTGATTTTTAACCTGCCCCTGTCAGACACATAATGTAATGACTATTGTATATTAAAGCATAGTCCCATTAGCCCAGTTACCTAATTCAGTAGAATGCACCAGTGTTAATCTGGGGTTAAGGGTTTGAGGCCAATTTAGTAAGTTAATAAAAGTTAAAGAAAATAAAATGATCAATTAATCAAAATAATTACATATGCAACTAAATATATATAAAACTAGTATTTCTTCTTCTTTATTTAATTGCAACTATAACTGTATCTCTTGATACAGTACAGCAGTGGTCTTCACAGGGCAGGTCCTGCAGAGCTACTATATAGTACACACACACACGGATGGATGGATAGATAGTGATACAGATACACATATAGGCTGTTGACACTCACACACTCCGCATGCCAAATGTGTCGGATATTCAGACGCATCCCTTATGACACGCCCTGTCTCCTCTGACACGCCCTGTCCCATATGACATGCCCTGTCCCCTATGACATGCCCTGTTTCCTTTGACACGCCGTCTCATATGACACACCCTGTCTCCTATGACATGCCCTGTCCCATATGACACGCCCTGTCCACTATGACACCTCTTGTCCCCTATGACATGCCCTGTCAACTATGTCACGCCCTGTTCCCTATGACACGCCTTGTCTCCTGTGACACACCCTGTCCCCTATGACACGCCCTGTCCCATATGACACGCCCAGGCTCCTATGACACCTCTTGTCCCCTATGACACGCCCTGTTCCCTATGACACGCCGTCTCATATGACACACCCTGTCTCCTATGACATGCCCTGTCCCATATGACACGCCCTGTCCACTATGACACCTCTTGTCCACTATGACATGCCCTGTCCTCTATGTCACGCCCTGTTCCCTATGACACGCCTTGTCTCCTGTGACACACCCTGTCCCCTATGACACGCCCTGTCCCATATGACATACCCTGTCTCCTATGACACGCCCTGTCTCCTAAGACACGCCCTATCCCATATGACACGCCCAGGCTCCTATGACACCTCTTGTCCCCTATGACATGCCCTGTTCCCTATGACACGCCGTCTCATATTGACACACCCTGTCTCCTATGACATGCCCTGTCCCATATGACACGCCCTGTCCACTATGACACCTCTTGTCCACTATGACATGCCCTGTCCTCTATGTCACGCCCTGTTACCTATGACACGCCCTGTCTCCTGTGACACACCCTGTCCCCTATGACATGCCCTGTCCCATATGACACACCCTGTCTCCTATGACATGCCCTGTCTCCTATGACATGCCCTGTCCCATATGACATAGCCTGTCTCCTATGACATGCTCTGTCTCCTATGACACACCCTGTCTCCTATGACACGCTCTGTGTCCTATGACACCTCTTGTCCCCTATGACACATCCTGTCTCCTATGATACACCCTGTCCCCTATGATTGTTTGTGGCTCTTCCGTACTGTACCCCTGATTTGTCTTCATTCTACTGTACTGTCAGTACAGCCCCCTATTGCAACAGCATTATTCTACTGTACTATGCAGACGGTTATTTACAGTACTATGTACATATTAGCACAATAGCCCAGCTAGCACATTCGGTAAAACGTTCTTTATTTTGAAGTGGTGAGTTCGAACCCTCTCTATGGCAAGTGAATTTTTTAAGAAAATAAAAGGTAAAATTAAAAATGTATTAGAATAAATACACTCACACACACTATACACTATAACCATATCTCTCGGTGGGGCTAAAAACATTGGAAACTAGAAAAAAAAGTCAAGCTATGCTGCTGGCCGGTCCTATTATGTTATTCTGCAAGCATAAGCAACCGATGGTGGGTCTTCTGTGATCGTTTGCTGGGCACCAATTAACAGATGGGTTATTTCTCACTCCTGCCTGTGACCCACTTCCAGAATGAACTGGGGGAGTTTGTGTTGAAGTGGCTGTGAACAGTACACTCTGTGTGCTATAATATGATAGGAGCCATTGTAGTTATTGGAGGTAGTGTGGGCAAAAGGAAATCAGAGGCAAGAACTAAACTCAAACCTGTCACTTTACAAAATAACACAATAAATCACAGGTACAGCACAAACAAACTCTTATTTCACAATCACAGTCACATTACTCTTCTACCCTATAGAGGCCTTTTAGTCTCTTGCCAGCAGGAAAGCAGGAACTTTCCATACGTTTGTGTTTTGTAGGAATTAAATGAGGGGAGTTTTTTTTATTTTGCAATCAATTAAAAACTTAATCCTTTTTTTTTTTTTTTTTTTTTTAATCACATGCACCTTCCCAATTTTGCATATTCTTAATAGGAGGCCCCTAAACAGCAAAATCTCTGATTGCAATCTATTGGTCTATCCAGCCAACCAGATGTATTTATCCCTCACGTCACAATCTATTACAGCATGTATGAGTCTCTAGTGTAAATGTCTCCTCAAGATACACAATCCCTGCTCTACTCGCCATTCCTTGAGCTTGTTGTCTTTCCTATAATCAAAATCCAGTCTCCTCTGGTTGTCCACTTGGGTCCGCGGAAGAACACTTTACCGTACAGTTTCGAATAAACCATCATTTGCGAATCACGCTGTTCGATGTGCCATTTAATCTGAGTTTTTTAATGTAACCTTTTGAGACAAAAGTGACGACAGGTTAATGTAAAAAAACAACAAACACTTTGTTCTTCGCCGACACATAGTTAAAAGTGGTCCTGCGACAGTTTTAATATGTGACGCCCCTTTTATAGTATATATACGGTTTGACGACAGTCGCGGTTTCCTGTCGCGCTGTTTGATTGGGCGAACCCCGTACTACCCGGGCTGTAAGACCCGCCCCTTTTCATGTGGCCGGGTCGGGAGAGTAACATGTCAATTATATTGTGAATGAAACGGGAAAGGACACAATTCGGCAACACACCGGTAAATATGAATGTTGTGTTTGTATGTATGTTTGTGTGTGTGTGTGTGTACTGGAGCTGATCTGTTTGTGAAGGGGATAGCGGTAACGAAAGGATCGACAAACGCATCTTCTGCCGTCTGCGTCGTTTCTTAATCACTTTCGGTGATTTGCCTGACCTCACCCACCCTTAATATGTGTCTTTATTTGGTTGTCATTATAAATATGATGTTTTGATGATCTCCTCGTCGCGAAACATTGGAGTTTGTCACCAGAATTAAATGTCAAAGGGGTTTGCTGGCTGAGAAATCCAGTTTGATGGAGGATACATTTGCATTTGTGTATTGTACTATAAGCCTAGCAAAACGGCAGAGTTGTATTTATTTAGCTAAAAAAATGCATTTAAACAGTTGGAAAAGCATGTCAGCTGCTGATTTATCTTTCAGTTCGTCTCTGGTATGAATACAGTGCTATAGCATGGAGTAGCTACAGTTGGAATTGCTAGTGTACTGTCAATTAATTTATCTATAATAACCCGTTCATTATTATAACTATGGTAGTAATTATTGTTATTATTATTACATTTTATGGAAAACTTGACTTTTGAAAGTTAACACGCAGTGCTGACAGCTACCTGTGTCGCTGACGTCACATGGGTTGAATTGCGGCGCTGCGCAGGCCGGTGCGCTCCTGTCTGAGCACTGTCGTTTCCTGTGTCTAATTCGAAAACCTTCAAAAAAAGCAGAAATGAGAGCAGGTTTTTTTTGTTTGTTGGTTTTTTTGTCAATTCGAGCTGACTCGTGGATTGTGTGTCATTGAAATAATGAATAAGCAATATTCAATGTGATGTGCAGCAGTAAACCACACGTGGGCTGGTCTCTGCATTGCATACGTATCGAGGGGATGGTTGCTATCTACAAAGTTACACAACTGCAGCTGGTGCAGTTGACTTTTTTAGCTTTCAGTCTTTCCATGGAGGTATTAAAGACCATGTGCAAGTGATGTGGAAGCTGGCTGTATCTCTGCAGAGCCCCTTTCGTGCCTGAGCTGAAGGTTAAAAGCCACAGGGGTGAACATTATAAATAGCATGGCTCTGAACGAGCTGCTCATGTTTTTCATCACATGGCCTTCCTAACGTGGCACTAATTTCTATACATTTTGGATAACACTGTATTTCTAAATATCAGATTATACGTGCATACTGTACTTCTAAGATACACTATTATAAAAAAAAGTTTGGTGGGGAGGGAGGACTTAAGATAATAATTATGTATCTACATCTGCAGATTTATTTATTTTTAATATTGTTTCATCCAGCAGTGGATGACTGAACAGTTAAGCTTATTATGAAATAGATTAGATTGCATTGGACAAAATATTGAGAAAAGTGGACTGGGTGTTACATGCATAACACTTTATCTGCATCACTGCATCAGTATATTGCTTCAGTGTGTCTCCCCTCATGCAGTGGATTTTTTAATATATATTACCTGTTGAGTGTTGTAACTTTATGCAAATCATTGTATTGCAAGTCGATTAAGCAGGAACAGGGGGAACTCCAGGGATATGGCTGAGAACAGCTGCTGCTGTGTACGATGATTAGTCTAATTGCAACCATTGCACATATTGACTCTACGCAAGATGATTTTTCCCAAAGTTTCCTTCAGCTGAGATAGTAAAGTGCAGCATTTAGGCCTATACATTTTCAAAAATGTCTTTGAATGGAGGCTGAAAGAAGGCGATACTGTCGTTTCCCAGCAGTCACCCCTTTGTGACATCTACTGCAATACCTTGCCTTCTGCCTCAACAAGGACACGCCATTGGTTTGAATTGATCCACATTAATGTGAAAGGTGCAGTGTCAGTTTCTGGTGCTCGATATTGTAGGTAGTAACAGGTACCATATGGATAGGTATAAAGCATATGTAGCCCAAATAAAGATAATTAATACTGAGGAGGGGGGGGGGGGTGGCGGTGAGAGATGTTTTTAAGTTCAGGAGGTTGTCATAAAGATCTTTTTTTTTTTAAAGGATTATAGACTTTTAGTACAGTGCAAATTCAAAGTAAATTTCCACTCCAGTAGATTGATAGGCATAATCTCCTTCAAATTAGACCCCCCCCAACTTTGTCTGGGTCATTCATTCAGATTGCCTACAACCTTGTAAATATATTATTTGAGTTAAAAGGGGTGCAGGCCACCCCACTGAGTGAGGCAGTGCTGTTGACAGATGACTAAAGGAATACATTGCTGCTGGTCCCACAGCACATGTCCTAATGCAGAGAGAGAATGTGCTCTTTGCAACTTCTCTGTGCTGTGGTGGTCAGGGCAGTGAGAAGGACATGGCATTGTTTCAAAGCTATTCTCCTTGATTCACTGTATTGCACTTCCTCTTTGCTCACATGGTGAGTTATCAACTGGATGGATGTACATAGAATTGCATCAATGTCCAAACTCTCACCATGTGTTCTACTGGACATGGTGCCACCAAAAACAAACCAGTTAATGTCCCTTTTATGTTTGCAATTGGGAATGCAGGCAAATACAATGTTGGTTCTTAGGTGACACTTTTAGATAAGGTTGTGTGAATAAGTGATTCATGAACAGTCTACAATGGATTATGAATAACAAAGCCTTTGATCAAACCTGGTGTTTGGTTACTAGGGTTGCTCTGTGACAATGGGGTGTGTTTTCCTTCCAGGCAGACACCTGGGAAAAATGCTGTCCAGACTGAGGGTGACGGTCAGGCCCTGTGTGTGTGCCTGCAGATGGGTGCACACCAAAGAGAAAGGGAAGCCCCTAATGCTCAACCCCAGGACTAACAAGGTAAGAGCTCACTGCTGCACTGAACATTGCAACCCCCTAGTAAAACTGGCAACTTACATAATGTAGCAAATATTTGCCAAATCCAATGGCACTGAATCGTTATTTTACAGGTGTAAATATTTTAAACTTTAAGCTGTAGTATACTGCCACGTCAGCCTGCACTGCAGAACTATTTAATATATAGAATTTGGATGAACTCCAGATTTCTTCTCGTTGGACGTCTGAATGCACTGTGAGTTCTCTTTGCTGGTCTCAGGAAATGTTGACACAGCAGATATTTGACACCCTGATGTGCTACTTGCTAGTAGAGTCTGGACTTGTGAGGCAACTTTCAGTTTCTTAATAATTGCTGATAAGAAACTGTATCAATTTGAGGAGAGAAATTATATTTTTGTACCCTTTTGTCCTTTGGTTGGTGAGAGCTAGGCAGTGAAGAACAGAGAGGCTAATGAAACTGGGCCCAGGGGGTGTGCATTTTACAGTGTATTGTCACCAACTCTGAATGGCTTCTAGCACCCTGTGTTCCAGTGCAGCATAATCACCGTGCAGGTGGGGCTCAGTACTTATTACCAGGTGCCAAAAGGTGACAGTAGTGGGTGGGGAGGATAGGGTGAGGGGAACTTGGAGTCTGGTTACATTCCTGCTCAGTTCCCCGGCACATAAATATAATGGCTGCTGTGTTGTTTTCTTGTTTTCCGCTGTTGTGTTATGTAATTAAAAGTTCACAACATTCACAACATTACGCTGAATTCGTTAGCACACACACAAAAACAGGATTTACATCTGTGTTTGTTTATATAAGTTAAATTAAAGTTTAATTTAAGCGAATTTAAGCTGAATTAATTGCCAAAGGTAGTAAACAAGGTAGTTTTGTTATGATAATAATCATCGTAGGCAGAGTGGACAAGTTGGCATGTTTGGCAGAGTTATAATCTACAGATTCAAATGGAAACATTTTCCTCTAGATGTTAATATTTTGTTAGTGTGAGTGCGAGTGCGCACTTGGGGGGGAATAACACAATTGCTGAAGTAATATGGCATCTAGAGAAGATGCCAATAGTGGGAGGTATGGATCCAATGTCTACATAATGTGGTTTGTGGAGCATTTCTTTTGGAGTGTTTTCTCCTTGCAGATGACAAATGTTTTGAAACAGGGCTCCATATCAAGTTGCTGGCAAGCTTAGGGAAAACATGCTTAGCAGCTGTCCTGATACTGACCCAGTTTTGCAATCTATGCAGGAGCAGAGTGTGGATTGGAAACATGTGGCCTCCTGCTTCTCTGCCGAGCAGCAATACGCACACCGATAAGAAACCTTGGGATCCTTACCTTTTAAAGCATACCAGAGATGCCTTTCTTTTTTATTTTAAAATGGGTGTATCTCATGGAGCCTTTCTATTGGAGGAATGAGATGGGGGGTCCGCCCACCCATTCCCTCTAAAAATAAATTCATAAATCTGTTTAGGTTACTGTGATTTAGGAGAGGTGGTTGAAGTCGCATACAGTATGAGTCTGATTCATGCAGATTGGTGGTAGGATAACAAAAGGTAAAATGTGGCCACGGTTTATTATGTGCATTAGAATTCAATCACATTTGCTCCTGTAAACTCAGTCAAATCCTCTTGCAGTCTCCCCTGTTCTTAAAGCGTTCACAATGATTCTGGTTGTTTAGCAAAATTCTATTCAGCATGGCTCTGTAGGCTACATATGTGTGCAGTATTGTACATTTAAGTATAGTATTTACCAGTCAGTGTTCACTTAATTTACAATAGTGCATTCAGTTGAATTATGGACCCCCTGGACTGATCACATTATCTGTAGGGGTCTGTCTGGATGCATGTAATGAGCTTAAGGAATCGGTGTGTCAGCATTGTAGGCAGTCCATTTGTCAGAACTAACCTCATACAGTACAACTATCAAAAAGTGCTCCTGATTAGAAATACTGAGATCATCAGTCTTTCTCTAATGTAAGAAGTCACAAAACGGAAAAAGTAATGAGTCAAGCTCATAATTTAGGCCTCAATAGCAAGCTTGTGGATTAGTTAATTAGCAGGAGTTGATCCAGTATAGTAAAGTTTTTTTTTTTCCCTTCTTTGCTTGTACTGTCCAGATAGCTCACGTATACAGCATTGGCACCATACATATTACAGCTGATCTCTGCACTACGAGAGACTTTGGGCAGAACTGAGAAAACTGTGGTAGCTGAGCCAGCAGAAGTAACTTAATGGGACTATAACTCTAGATAGTGCAAGGTCAAAATTACTGTGACTAATCCAAGGTGTGACTGGACATAATTGGTTGCTGGTATATCACTAAAGTATACCAGCAGCCTTTTCGCACATGGCTTTTGCATAAAGCTGTTTCCTTGTTTTAGCACTTCTCTTCTGTTATCTATCACCAGCGTAGAACTCGTCACAACAAATGGTGTGGTTTATAAACAGTATCTCAAATTGATACAGTGAACCACATGTGCATATGATTAATGGTTAATTGAAAACCTTAAATACTGCATCTGTGGAAATCAATTATAGGATTCTAAACGTCTGCTCAAAAGTGATCAAAGGTTGTTTCTGCAGTAAACTCCACAAAACCCAACAGTAAGAAGAATTATTAAGGGTTATATTGATTTTTAATATTCAAGGCCTGCATCTGCTTATTTTAGTAACAGTAGAACATTGTTAAATAACGTGCATCGTCCAGTAAGGAAAATTTCATTTGCCTTCTTGAGTCTTAAAAGCTTAAATATTTTAAAGTCTAGGAACCAGATGTCGCTATGGATTATGCTTGATTGAATCTTTAATAGGGATAAAACAGAACTATAGTATCTATAGCTGACTGTCCTAAGCTGTTTTTTCCTGTTTACCCTCCCCCGCTAAAAACTGTCCTTGTGTCCGTGGTGCAGGGAATGGCGTTCACCTTGCAGGAGAGACAGATCCTGGGGCTGCAAGGGCTTCTGCCTCCGAAGATCGAGACCCAGGATATCCAGGCCATGCGCTTCAAGAGGAACCTGGAGAAAATGACTGACCCCTTACAGAAGTGAGCCTGAATGTGACGCTCACCTCACTTTGCCTCGGCTGAAGTCATGCGTGTGCTTGTACACTGCCGCTGCGATGGTGTTGAGAGCTGTGTGTTTGTGTGTCTCAAGGTACATTTATGTGATGGGAATTCAGGAGAGGAACGAACGACTGTTCTACCGCATCTTGGAGGAGGAGATTGAGAAGCTCATGCCCATTGTGTACACGCCTACAGTGGGGCTGGCCTGCTCCCAGTACGGCCACATCTTCCGCAGGCCGAAGTAAGAAACTCTTGTCTGCTAGTTCAGCTCTAGGTCATAGATTGACACAATAAGAACCTGTTGATTCAGTAAAGTTTGTATAATATATGGACTGCTGCATTTTGTTTTTATTAATAAAGGACTTGATTCCCAGGAATTTAAACCTCTGTAGCTCAGATTCGCATTATTAATAGCAGATCTTGTTGTTGTTGGTCTTTTTCCATGAATCAATCTGTTAATTTATTCAACAGGGGTTTATTTATCTCCATATTGGACAGAGGCCATATCAAGTCCATTCTGGAGAACTGGCCTGAGACAGATGTAAAGGTAGGCCTAATGCACATTAAAACTGAATACTGCCTTCACCCTGACTCAGGAAGGACTTTTGCTTATGACCTTTTCTCATAGTAGATTACCCTGCTTGTACAGTAAAGTTTTTCATGTGTTACTAGAGATACAAAATAGACTTCAGACTTTATAGATCCTTCCATTCTGAATTGTCCTGTTTACTAACATTTTGTGCCTTTGTGTACTTTATAGTTGGTTGTCCTCTTGTGCTTCATCTCTGTTGTGTAATTATTTGTCAGGCTGTGGTAGTGACTGATGGGGAGCGGATTCTGGGCCTAGGAGACCTGGGGGTGTATGGGATGGGTATCCCAGTGGGGAAGCTGTGCTTGTACACCGCCTGCGCTGGGATCAAACCCGAGAAGTGCCTTCCTGTTTGCATCGACGTGGGAACAGACAATCCTGTAGGTGTCCCTGGAACGTGTATTGAATATTTTATGACAGACTGGCAGAGTGTTCACCTTTCAGCCTCAGTTGAAACATTTGCGATGCCACTTTTTAGTTTTTGTTTTATTGACTAGACCTACAAATCTATTACCATCATGTGTCAGTGTTGACTTAGTGCTGAGAGTCCACAGGAAACCATGAACTTAGAACAATTCAAGAGAAAAGGTGAATTGTCATTACACATAGATCATGTGAACAGTTGGTTAGTAATTGTTGTTCATACAGAATCTGACTGGTTGTATGCACCATTTTTTATAGGTTCTGCTATTTTTCTGTGGTTTATTTTATTTTTCTATGTGGCAGACATTGCTGAAGGATCCCTTTTACATGGGCCTGTACCAGAAGCGTGATCGCTCTCAGCTCTACGATGACCTCATTGACGAGTTCATGGAGGCTGTGGTAGATAAGTAAGGAATTTTCTTTTGCATGGGCTGTGAGACGCAAGGTTTTTCTCAAGGTGTCAAGGTGAATCTTGAGACATAGAGATTCGTCCTGTGGGATATGATGGGCTAAGTGCTTTGTAATTCCATATCACTAATCTTTGTCTTTGAGTGGAGTATTGCAAGACTTTCACACTGCCATAATATATTAAGATGAATCTAACTGCATTATAGTTATGCTTGTCTTGGAATGTCCAATACCTTCTATGAAATCAAGTGCTGCTAGGGAACCTTTTTGCCTCATTAAGTAGGAAATTACAGTTAATTGCCATAGCACTGCTGAAAACAAAGCAAGGGAAACGCATTTTCCACCTGATGGTTGTGAAATTGATTGTGGGGAAATATCACTGTTTGAGCAGGCTTTGCAGTCTGTCTTCAATTTATCAGGCTCTCATTGCATTGCCGGGTTTGGGAATAGCACTGCATAGCTCATTGTGTCTGTGTTCAAGTCCCTGACGAATTTCTTCTCTGCACTCCACCACCATCGTATTTCCAGTACTTTTAAATGCGTTTACTTCTTCTACCGGTTTTAACAAGTGGTAAAAATACAGTTGGTGTGTTAGACAGCAGAAGAATGTTAATATAAATAGACTGTTGAAAACAGTTACCCCCGTGGCACAATGGACTCCTAAATTAGTGTCTGAGATCTGTATCGGTAGCATTGTTTCTTAATAACTCACTAAATCTTAATCTGTGATCTTCAGATATGGCCAGAACACACTCATTCAGTTTGAAGACTTTGGAAATCACAACGCCTTCAGATTCCTGCGCAAATACAGGGAAAAGTACTGCACCTTCAATGACGACATTCAAGGTGTGTTTTTCTATGGTTATGGTCTCGGAAGTGGCAGGGATTCTTAATCTTAACTATTTCAGGACAATACATGAAGGGTATGGAAATTGGCTGCTTACGCATACTTTATTGTAAACATCCCTCATCCTTTCAGGAGTGTAATGCTCTCTTTCTGTATTTATGTAAAAATATTGAGTGCCATCACTGTACAACATAATGCACACAGGTCACAGTAATCCATGTTGTGATTTTAAATAGATCTGTGAATACAGATTTCATAGTTGTAATTCCGGTTTGCCGTCTTCTTTCTGTGGCAACAGGCAAATAATCAGTCTGAACCAAATAGGGTTTCAACAAGTGAATTAAAGCTATTGCATGATTTGCTATGTGACTGTGAATAAAAACAGTTGACGTCCCACTTCCACTTGTTTTACTCTGTGTGAAATGGGAGTGCACCTTCACTGAAGAGGCCCTGTAGCTGCTGTGCTCATGCTTTCTCTCTCACAGGCACAGCCTCTGTAGCCCTGGCAGGGCTTCTGGCGGCACAAAGAGTCATCAACAAGCCCATCACAGAGCAAAGAGTTTTGTTCCTGGGTGCTGGAGAGGTAAGTCCAGATGGTGTTGTCAGGGTCCAATTTGTGGGAACATCCAATCTACCATTTAATCAACAGGTTGACTGTGTTGCTTCTATGAGAACACACTGTTTTGTTTGTTTTTAAGATGGTAATGGAGAGCATTCTGTCTAAAAAGACACAGTGGCTTAAAAACTATCAACATGGTTCCACACAATTCCCCCCAGGCGTTATACATCTTGTGCATAAAATCTCCCTTCCTGAATGAAGCATAGTGCATCAAAAGACAAACCCATGAATGTATATGCATGTTTCTGTGAACTCCTAACTTACCTTGTTCAAGTAGTACCACTAGAGACTGTCACAATGCCAATTGAAAGTTTAATGATTAATGAAATCCTGCTGCTCTCAAACTAAAAAGGAAGTATACCTTTCTTTAAAGATAAGAAAATGGCATGCTGAGTGGAGTTCAGCTCTGACTAATAATTCACAAAGTGAACCACAAGAGTCCCTGCAGGCTGAGAAGGGAAACTGAACTTCTGCTAGGGAGTTATATTCCAATGTGAAGTGGTTGTAATGAGGCTCTTCTCCTGTAGGCTGCCCTGGGAATAGCTAACCTTATTGTGATGGCGATGATGGAGGCAGGACTTTCACAAGTGGAGGCCAGGAAGAAAATCTGGATGTTCGACAAGTATGGCTTGCTTGTGCAGGTGAGGTGTTTGACAAGAGCTCTAGGAGGGTTTTAGCAGAGGCAAGGTGGGAGGAGTGCAGGTCAATTTTAAAGTCGCTTCTTTTCATTTCTTTATGTAATTGAGGTTGAGATAGCTGTGAGATTAGGGTCACACTATCTTGTAACAAACCCATCATCCAAAAGTCACATTCCTTGAGCATGATACTGAAGAATAGGATGACATTGTAATGATATGACATCCCCTTGTCCAATGGAAAAAACAAATCCTTCATAGCAACACATCCATAGTTCCCTACACTGATTATTGATTATTGGTCACCTGTCATTCAGTTTCCTCTGGGAGCTGAACAATTCAAAATGGTTCCATGTCCCTATTATGCTCTTCTGCAGTGCTCTTCCCACTTCCCGCTTTTGCTGTTTTTCTCATGCCCAAATAAACAATATAAGCCGCAACTCTGGCCATTGTACACAACCATAGAATTCTCATTACCTTTTTACTTCATATGGAGGGATTAAACATGGAATTAGAAGTGGCAGCAGGCTTTGTTAGAAACAGATTTCTCAGTGCCTTCCGTCTGTCTTGCCTTTCTTTTTTTATTCTTTTTTCCTGCCTTGCCCACTTCTGTTTGTTGATATTATGGATTGAACTCTGTGTGCCACAGTCGTGTGAATGTCATTACACTGACTGCATTGGGGTGAGGGCCAGTGTGTGCCAGATGTGAATGAAGTGGAAAAATAATTGGAGTCATTCCTGTATCTGTCTTGATCTCTCCCCCTGGAAGGTGCCTTGGTTCACTTGACTGTCAGCTGTATTTTAAATTTTTGTTTGATATGTTCATGTGTGATGTACATTAAAATTAAATATTACACCTAATGTAATGGTTTCAGTATATGTTTGTTTAACCACAGTTTATAGCATGAATCACTAACCATTTTAGGCCCTGACAGGTTTTATTTGATATTATTTGAGTCATGTAATGGTGTTACTTTGAGAATCAAACTAATTACCTAAAAGTTAATGCAAAGTTCTTATTGACCCCTGAGTTCAACTTGCTCACTGCTGTCCCTCTGCAGGACAGGAAAGATGTAACTGACGGTAACCAGGAGGCCTTTGTCCACCAAAGCCCTGGAGAAAACATAAAGAGTTTCCTGGACGCAGTTAATGTTCTTAAACCTACGGCCATAATCGGTAAGGAAAACAGTGTGCAATGGCAAGACACACTCGTTTTATTATTTTACTAGAAAACTAGTTCCCTTCACTGATGTAGCATTTGATGTGGTCCAGCCCTCTGAGCCTTCCCAGACATTAAACTAGTAATCGAATGGAGGAAGAGGGTTATTCTCTCTGCTCTACCTGACATCAACACTTGCCCCTTCCTTGTTAGGCCAACACCATATTCAGAATGGGTTTCCAAACCTGACTGCAGACTAACTTGGTCACATGACTCTCCTTTGACACTGTGTTTAATTTGTCTTTACCTTGTTCCTTCAGGAGTGGCAGGTGCAGGGAAACTTTTCTCGAGCGAAGTCCTCCAAGCCATGGGATCAATCAACGAGCGGCCCATAATATTCGCCCTCAGCAACCCCACTGCAAAGGCAGAGTGCACGGCTGAGGAGGCCTACACTCTGACAGAGGTATCTGCCTATCACACTGTGTATTCTCTGGCAGGCTTCCCATACAGCCTTTCATATGAATTGCACCCTTTAGAAAAGGGATAATCCTTTCAACAGTTACCGACCTCCTGTTCGTTCTCCATCGAGTTGTGCGTCAGCTTTGCCGAACCCTTGCCACAGTTGTTGGTTTCTGAAATTTAGTGTAGCGTGCCAGAGGGTAGTGTAGTGATCTTGAGCCTTGCTAAGGGGCCTGGGCCTTTTAGTGATGCGGTAAGATCTCTGCACTGTGGCACGGGAGCCCGGGGTCCGATTCCCCGTCGTGGCCACTACACCTGAAATACTACAATATACTGTATTCCTTAGATTTGCTGAAAATAACCAAGCAAATCTTTTATCTTCATCAATGTTCGCACAATGTTTCCTACTGCACACACTCTCCTTCACAGTCCCTCTCTGTTTGTACCCCCAGGGGAGATGTCTGTTCGCCAGTGGTAGTCCGTTTGGGCCAGTGACATTGGCCGATGGCCGTGTTTTCACACCTGGACAAGGAAACAATGCTTACATTTTCCCAGGTAAAGGAGACTGAACTCTTTATTTTTTTAATTCATACCCCCCCCACACACACACACACACACTCACAATGTAGTTCCTTTTTGGTACATTTGACATTTGTTTCTAATACTTTGTTACTTGGTTATTAAATGAAATTTGAGAAACACTGGCAAGGGTAAGAGATCCTGTGTGCCGCCAGTGCCACCCAGTGGTTACTGCAGTAAATTAAACCCCAGATGAAGAATGCAATGTATCAAACAGTTTTTTTGTTTGTACATTAAGCCATGTTAAGCTTTTTTTAACATGAATTCAAGGATGTCTCCAGGGTGTCGTAACACTCCTCTTCGGATGTTTCAGGTGTGGCCTTGGCTGTGATTCTCAGTGGAGTACGTCACATCAGTGATTCTGTTTTCCTGGAGGCTGCCAAGGTTAGTTTTTGTAGCTCATAGCTGACTGAATAAGATGAAATACTGTATTATAAAATATTTGGGACCTTAAACTTAGTCTGTTGTGTTGACTTGACATGAGCTAAATGAACTGTTTGCGTTTCTGTCAGGTCCTGGTGCAACAGCTGACCGATGAGGAGCTGAGCCAAGGCAGACTGTACCCGCCTCTGTCCAACATCAGAGAGGTGTCCATTAGCATAGCTATCAGGGTAAGGGATTTGTTTTTTGGTTCAAAACGTAAAGATTACAGCCACCATGTTGCCTTGTGCTGAGGTTAGTGTGTGAGCAGCAGTGCAGTGGGCTCTTAGGGTACCATTGTGCTGGCTTGTGCTTAACTCTCGTTCTCCGTGCTTCTTTAGGTTGCCAAGTACTTGTACGCCAACGGTGTGGCGTTCCACTACCCTGAGCCCCTGGACAAAGACCAGTACGTCAGGTCAAAGATCTGGACAACAGACTACGACTCCTTCTTGCCTGACCTCTACGATTGGCCAGAGTCTGCGTCCAAGCCTCCCAAGTTAAACTGAACCACCCCTACGTCTGAAGAGAGGCACACTGCGAACAAGTACGGCACAAGGATCGGATGTAGTACTTTATATTTATTTACCTTGCTTTTTAACTCCTCTGTCCCCCCTGTTTTAAAAAACTGAACATGCCCTGTTTGGGTTTGTAAAGCTTTGCACTGCAATCCCAGATGTTTGTCATGACAGTTCCACGATCTCCATTCTTGGACAATGTTGCAGGGCTGGCTGACCTTGGTCCTGGAGAGCCACTGTGTTTTCAGTTTTCGGTTTTATCCAAACTACAAACTCCTTGACTGACAGCCTATAATTATTCAGCCTATAGTGAGAGTTCCCATGTGCTCGAGGTCTTCGGTGCTTTAGAGACCTCTGTTAAAGCTGCTTGATTGTGACTCTCCAGAAGCATTCATGGCCATCCCTGTCCCCTGGGATCCCACTCCTTATAACCTATTTTACCTCCTGGTTATGGTGCTCACTCTGGGTTCCATCAAAACATACATTTGCAAAAAAAAAAAAACACAACCATTTTAGACTTGATAACAGAGGTGCACATTAGACCAAACTGTTGAGATTAAACATCGGTTGGGCAAACCGATTAGACACTCCATTACATTTTTTATATTTAGTAATATAGTTAAAAATAAATCTATTTATCTATATATTTTCCTGCAAATAAATAAAGTAATGTTCTGTTGTGGCTCAGATCTGTTGTGATAACTGCTGAGGGTTATATCAACACATTCAAGGTTCATTTTCATTGCAGCTGTGGTAAGCTGATGTTTGTTTTAAAAAAGCATATTTCTCAGCAACCAGAAAATACTACCCTGACAAAAACAATAACCAAAGAGAATAGATTTTCTTCTCCCAGGTAATTAAAGAAAATATTAAACTCTGGCCAAACTGCCTTCCAAATGACGCAGAGGTTTCATGCTACTTTGTATGTATGCTGGTTCAAAATTCAGTTATGTAATTTGAGGTTTGATTTGCAATTTAAACAATTCCTATTAATCCCTAACCAAACATATGGATTTAAATCAAATTTAGCTAGATTCTTTTTTTAACAAAAACAAAAATAGTTTATACATAACTTGCAAGATGCTAGTATTTATGAGGCCTTAAAGTTCAAAATATATAACCTTGAATTAAAATATAAAAAATTAAATGTTACAGAACAAAAGCAAATGTTCATTCTATCAGTAGTATTTGCACTGAAAGCTCAATATTGGAATTGACTCAGATTAACTGTTTGAATTACACCTATTTGACCTGTATTAATTACATAATTATATACATTTAAATTTCCTTGAGACCTGCACAAGTAATATTGATTCAACTTAAAATCCTGCACACACATTAAATACATTTTACTGTAAGTGCAATTTGGGGTTGAAGGCTTTTAAAATTAACATAAAAATTTCTAAAATGGATTGTCATCATGTGGCAATGGAATCTCATTGCGCAATGTCCTCCCAAGTGCCTGCTCTCATTTTATGTGCTTGCTTTCTGTTCGGAGTGGATTTATACAAACTATTGTCCTCACAGTGGGACACAGATAAATGTCTATGATTTACTCACTTTAGTTGGACACACAATAACAAGGCCTGCTTTGAATTACAATCCTAATTACAAACTACTTGGGTATTTATAACTTCAATTAAGGCTTTCACTGATACAGTACTTGGTATGGAGTTGGTTATATCTCTACTTATGCAAGTATTGGAGGCTTTTTGATCTTTTTGTATGTCCGCTATTTCCCCAGTATGTCCAGTATTCCTCCTGACTTCTGTTTTTCTTTCTTCCAGCCAGATAGATACTATAATCCAAAGCACAAAGCAGTACTGATAACCAGGTTTTTCCTATACTTCCCATTCTGTACATGTATCAGAAGGACAACGATGTGGGTGTTTCTTGTTCATTGTGGGTATATTATCTGACTTTTATGCCACTTTTCATGTGTATTCCTACAAAATGGCTTGCCTTTAAATGTTGTTGGGGCTCAGTGTTTGACAGAGTGAGATTTAAAATAAATAAATCAACATCCATAAATGCTAATGAATGATGGACACAGTTAACCAGTAAGCTAACAACCTGTTTGTTAATCTAGATCACCTGATTCCAGCTTTAAATGCACCTTTTAAAAAGCAGACTTGTACTAAATTCTTCTAGTTCCTTTGCTAATTCTGTTTTTGTGGTATTGGTATAAGATGTGTCTCCAGGTAGTATGTCTGCTTTTATTAAACGTGATCAAATTTGACTACAGCCTTACACGTACAGTTTAGTGACAAGGCATGAATAGGTATATAACGTTAAACTTGTCTGTCCATTATTTGATTAAGAATTGGACAGTGTTTTGCAGTGCTAATTGTATCTAAAGGCATGTAGAGGAGACATAACATTGAAAGCAGGCCGTTTACTCCTTTAACCTGTTAAACCCAGTTAATACTATGATTTACATTATTTAGCTGGAAATGCTGTACTTAAATAATTTTACTGACATAAATGTGTAGTGTCATTTTGGAGAAAGTGGGTTTTGTTAAGTTATACGATGTATACATGAAGCTCTTACCTATAATCTGTATCCTAAACATGTACCTCCTCCTCCTTCAGATAGCTGTGCAATGTGTAAGGCGTGTTGCCTGTGGTTGAAAAGTATTGTACGGCAGCTTTTGTGGCTGTGGTTGGTATGTCCGCATTTGTTGTGAAAATGCTAAATAAAGGTTCTATTTTTATCTGTCATTGCCTCTGAATTTCTTGTCTTTTTGGGTGCATTCTTCAAATATTTAGTTTGTCTGCTCAGTTCAGTTCACTACTGTGATTCACACATTAACAAAATGGTAACGTAATTGCTCAGACTAGTAATTGCTGTCACTTTTTTATTCACACTATCAGTGTACATACATTTTTTTGTTTATTTCTTTATATTGCTTTTGAACCTTTGTGTACCAGCTTGAGTTATCAATGCATTTTCTGTTTTAAATGTATTGCCATTTTTAACATGTATAGTTTCAAATACAAATCTGTTCTGAAAGAAGGAATTCTGTATTCTTGTGTAATATTTTATTTTCAGAATTGCTGGGAATCTTTTGTTCCCCTAATGTTCAGTGAGACTTCCTCTTACTGCAGTAACAGGCACATGATCTGCACCCATAACTTGGTATGCGTGACTCGTGATCATTTAAGTTATGGGAACCTGGAAATGATACTGAAACACCACTAGGAAAGTCCTCATAAACATGATAACAAAATGTATTTCATTTACCGAAAGACAATTCAAGAGAGCATGTGTTTTTAACTACACTTTTCACATACAAATATCATCCCTTTAAATGAATCACTGCAGCACAATCTTGGCATTGTCACATTGCTTTAGCCTTCTAATATTAACAGATTGTGAATGGCAGATATTGTAAGTGCAAGTTCTGCAACTAGTTTTTTGCATCGGGTGCAGAACATAGATGTCTTTATTTATACATACATTAATTTATTGATGGGGTCGTGTATCCATATTTTATTTTGCATCGTGTCATTGGAATAGCTGTCAATTTGTGAACTACATCTCCCACAATCCATCTGCCATCACCTAATCCCGGAATCATATCCGGTGAATTCCTAAAAACGCCTTGTGCATTATGGGAAACATAGTCGCGTAAAACAACTGCATTGAGAGTTTTTAAAAGTGATCCTTGATATAGATCCAGTGCTGGTGAATCGTGGTGTGGCACAATTGTCTAGCGCAGGCAATCTTGCACAGCACTGATTATGTCCATGGACCTGACCTTTCTGGGCACTGGCTCTGCCTACCCGTCGCCACACCGCGGTGCCTCTGCGCTGGTCTTGCGGGCGGAGGGGGACTGCTGGCTGTTCGACTGCGGAGAAGGGACGCAGACTCAGCTGATGAAGAGCCAGATAAAGGCTAGTAAGTTTGCGTTTTCGTACGAATACAAAAAAAGAGCAAACTTGTTTTGGGCCGGGATACATGGCATGGACGAGAGCAAAGCAAGACCTGTCCAACAGAAATGACGTCAGCACAGTACAACAGTGGTCGCGTTCGTGTAGCGCAGATTTCTGCAGTTCTGCGCGAATCCGCCAATGGGATCAGCGGGATTGTGCAGATCTGCGCAGAACTGTGGAAATCTGCGCTGCAAGAACACGACCGCTGGAAGCCCACGGCTGTTTCTGGATTGTGTCTCCCTGACGTCACAAGCACGTCTCTGTGCGGCTCTGAAGCATGGTGTTTGTGTGTATGGTAGTCCATAAGGTTCCCAGGTAAGAAGTGCCATATTGTATACCATCTCACAAGAGAGTTCACAGAAAAGACAGAATCATGCTGACATGCTGCTTTCATAGCTTTGACGTTTTGAAGCACTGCATGAGTTAAAACGTTAAAGCCAAATGCCAATTAACTATACCTGAAGGGACACGACAGCACATCTAAAGCCCATATTGAGATGATGACCATGACAATAACATAAATAACAAGTAGTAGTAATAGTATCTTCAGTTTGTGAGTCTGAATCATTCAAAAAACAGCATTCCAAATTGCATGTATTGATTTCTTTGCACATTTAGTGAGGGGATAAATATTTTCCCTGCTGTTATTATTATATTATTATTACGATGATCATTATTATTACATGTTTATGAGAGTCCTAACAATCTAAGCTTTGTCTCCCTGATATTCACATTGACAGATAGGATTACAAAGGTCTTTATCAGCCATCTCCACGGTGACCACCTGTTTGGCCTGCCAGGCCTCCTGTGCACAGTCAGCCTCCACAGCAGCGCCGCTCCATCCAAAGAGCTGGAGCCTGTGGAGATATTTGGTCCCCAGGGGATCAGGAAGTTCCTGCGTGTCTCCCTTGGGCTCTCCAATTCCCAGTTAGTCTTCCCCTATGTGGTGCATGAACTGGTGCCAACTGCCGACCAGTGTCCCTCCGACGGCCTGCTGGAAGCCACAGAGACCACCTGTGATGAAAGGCTTCACCCTCAAGAAGGTCAGGGACGAACGCTGCACCTCGATCCAGCGCAGGACTGCTACACCCTTGTTGAAAACCAGCAGTTCACTGTGAAAGGGTTCAGACTCTTCCACCGCATCCCATCTTTCGGATTTGTGGTGGAGGAAAGGGAACGACCTGGAAAGCTAAAAGCACACGTGTTGCAAGAACTGGGTAATTTACAATCATTTATTTTTTATTTAAAAATGAAAAACTATGAAAAACTAAATATGTTTATATTTCTAATGAAAAGCAGTAGTTTTATCAGCTCAATAATACCCTTTCCCATGTGGGTTTTGCAACAGTAACCCATCAACTCAGAGATGAAGACATATTGTAGCACATCCAACACCCCGCCATGTCTTGTTATTTCTATTTTCATTGTGCCATGGAACACACTTGAAAGACTGTAGAGCTGTCAGGAAACTGGCACTGAGTACATTCCCCGACACTTTCATGTTAACAGATTGGATCCTGATGGGATTCCAGTGTCTCACATCTTGGATTCAGTAGAAGCAGGAGCCTTGTCATACAGCCGTGTTCACCGTATCAATATTTCATGAGTAGAAAACCAGAATCCTGGCTTTATTCTGTTTTATTTTTTTAATTCAGATCCTTGGTGCTACAATACTGTTTGTTCCTTTTTTTGTCATCTGAGCCCAGTCTGCAGAACAAATATCAACCTGAGGAAATGTATTGCAATTATAGACATTTCCAGTTTTATTTGGCGATCATGTTTAAGTAGTATGTGTCACATAGTAACCCAGTCAAATTTGCCTTTATGTCTATATTTACAGGAATAAAACCAGGTCCTGCTTACGGAAGATTAAAGAATGGACAATCTGTCACTTTAGAGAATGGAGTGGTTGTCTGCCCAGCAGACGTTTTGGAAGAGGCTCTCCCGGGCAGAAAGGTGTGTATTTTGGGAGACTGCTGCAGCCTTGTGGGAGATGCTGGCCACAGAATGTGCCACGGGGCAGACGTTCTGGTTCATGAAGCCACACTGGACGACAGCCAGAAAGACAAAGCCTTGGAGCACGGGCACAGCACTCCCAGCATGGCCGCCCAGTTTGCAAACGCATGCCAGGCCAAGCAGCTGATACTGTACCATTTTAGCCAGAGGTACAAACCCCTCGCCCTATTTAAGGAACATGACGATGATGACGTCATGCAGTTGAAAAAGCAGGCTGAAGACATTTTACCTGGTAAAGATGTTATCCTGGCTGAGGACTTTTTAACCATACCTATTCCCATCAAAAGATACAATTAAATATATTTTTAGTGTTGTAATAAAAATGTTTTTAACAGTTTAATGAATGCCTTATGTAATTTATCCCATGCATTTTTGTTTACAAATAAAATACATTATTAATTTCATTAGCAACATTTATGTTTGCTTTGTGCCTAATTCTTATTTTAATACTCATGTTAAGGTTTGTAGAATTATTAAACAAGTCCAATATTGTGACATCCCAGTTTAATGGTTACTGTATTCTTGACACATTATAGACTTCCCCCATTTGTGACTTACCATGTGCCAACGTTAAAGACTGAGCGCCTGAACTGGAAGGGCCTGAAGCATGAATAAGAGATTGTGCATAAATTAAACAACCAGATATGGTAGACTAGCTTAAAATTCCTAGCGTTGAAGCAGTCTGCCATAAACTATAATGTATCTGTATTCTTCTCTGCCAGCCTATTGTCTTACTAGCCTAGATTCAGTATTTTAAACTGCATTGTGTCAGGATTACCTTCAGTTAAATGTGTGAGTATACATTTATTTTTCATGGAAATCAGTTCCACCACACTTGTAATGAATGTGGAATAAGGTATAGGCGTCAAGGCAAACAGCTGGATTGGGTTTTTGCAAACCTTTTTGACAGAGGACATGATTTTAAGTTGCATATATACATACACACACACACATTGTGCATTTATAGGAAGGTTGATTAAGAAACTTCATTTACAGTTTTTGCAAACCTTTTTGACAGAGGACATGATTTTAAGTTGCATTAGGTAGTAGTGATAATGCATTAAACGAGTACATTGTAAATAGGGATTATGATATGCATATATACACTCACCTAAAGGATTATTAGGAACACCTGTTCAATTTCTCATTAATGCAATTATCTAACCAACCAATCACATGGCAGTTGCTTCAATGCATTTAGGGGTGTGGTCCTGGTCAAGACAATCTCCTGAACTCCAAACTGAATGTCTGAATGGCAAAGAAAGGTGATTTAAGCAATTTTGAGCGTGGCATGGTTGTTGGTGCCAGACGTGCCGGTCTGAGTATTTCACAATCTGCTCAGTTACTGGGATTTTCACGCACAACCATTTCTAGGGTCTACAAAGAATGGTGTGAAAAGGGAAAAACATCCAGTATGCGGCAGTCCTGTGGGGGGCGAAAATGCCTTGTTGATGCTAGAGGTCAGAGGAGAATGGGCCGACTGATTCACGCTGAGCAACTTTGACTGAAATAACTACTCGTTACAACCGAGGTATGCAGCAAAGCATTTGTGAAGCCACAACACGTACATCCTTGAGGCGGATGGGCTACAACAGCAGAAGACCCCACCGGGTACCACTCATCTCCACTACAAATAGGAAAAAGAGGCTACAATTTGCACAAGCTCACCAACATTGGACAGTTGAAGACTGGAAAAATGTTGCCTGGTCTGATGAGTCTCGATTTCTGTTGAGACATTCAGATGGTAGAGTCAGAATTTGGCGTAAACAGAATGAGAACATGGATCCATCATGCCTTGTTACCACTGTGCAGGCTGGTGGTGGTGGTGTAATGGTGTGGGGGATGTTTTCTTGGCACACTTTAGGCCCCTTAGTGCCAATTGGGCATCATTTAAATGCCACGGCCTACCTGAGCATTGTTTCTGACCATGTCTATCCCTTTATGACCACCATGTACCCATCCTCTGATGGCTACTTCCAGCAGGATAATGCACCATGTCACAAAGGTCGAATCATTTCAAATTGGTTTCTTGAACATGACAATGAGTTCACTGTACTAAACTGGCCCCCACAGTCACCAGATCTCAACCCAATAGAGCATCTTTGGGATGTGGTGGAACGGGAGCTTCGTGCCCTGGATGTGCATCCCACAAATCTCCATCAACTGCAAGATGCTATCCTATCAATATGGGCCAACATTTCTAAAGAATGCTTTCAGCACCTTGTTGAATCAATGCCACGTAGAATTAAGGCAGTTCTGAAGGCGAAAGGGGGTCAAACACAGTATTAGTATGGTGTTCCTAATAATCCTTTAGGTGAGTGTATATGCATGTCTAATTTGTGTTAATGTTAGAGAGACAAAATGCCAAATCAGCACTGTGATGCCCCCCACGCCATGGCCAGCACTCCCACCCAGGACGAGCCCGCGGCCCACGCCCGCAGAGCCCCGCTGCCCTGTGCGCATGCGCGGTGCGCCATGTTGAGAGCAGCAGGAACATCAACCCAAGCGAGAGCAGAGGCGCTCGGATGGAGGCTTGAAACGGGGCTGTTTCTCTCCGATTTAAACCTCCACTGCACAGGCGAGCGGATACCCGACTGAGCCGGTACCCCCAGCTACGCAGGCAGGTAAGGGTGCCGGGGCGGGAAGGCGGCTGGGATGGAGGCAACGACCGAAACGGAGCGAGTTAGTCACCGGCAGGAAAAAGTAGCTAAAGTTTCTGTTTTTGTTCTCTGTCAGTGGCGACAGGGCGGGATTAAAAACAGACTCATTTAAAGGTAAACGGTGCACACGACAGGAGGATCCAGTCTGATCAATTTAACAGTGCTTTGATCTTTAATACGGAGCACTACAGGGATAGATGCTTATTGAAAGCCGTGCATATGTGTGAGCGGCTCCTGTTGTTCGTCGATGCTGTTGTGGGATTGATTTTATATTCATTGGGGGACAGTGTGTCGCATTTAACGCTGTCCGACTGGAAACTGCTGTTTGTGTAACGCCACTCCAACAGCGTGTTCCTCGCATTGCAATGCTTACAGATCATGCATTTATTGAGTTCAGCCGGGGATATAATGCACATGTCCTACTCACTGTCTTGTCAACTTCAGAGGATTATAATCCGCTGGAGAAATGGACTATTTAAAATGGTCAATCACGGCTTGGGAGTTGGACATGATAAACAAAACCTCCGTATTCATATACGAGTTGGTTCAGTTCAGCCCCAAACTGCTTCCTCTTCGGTGCGATTCATTTGGAAAGCAGTGATAGCATCTGCACAGTGTTTTCGTTATTATTTAAACATTAAAAAGAAACTGGAGTCAGTTGATCTGGTTAGTTTAAACTCGTTTTGACAGCCCAATAAACGACTACTGTAAAGATGCACAGATAGTAGCATATGCCTAAAACTACACAGCGAGCGATTGGTAATAATGCAATGGCTCGTTGATCAATTATGACATGCCCGGTGCAAATCAGAGCTCCGGGTTTTCATCCGCTGCCACTTGCAAAATTGTGAAATCGCTTTGCTAAATTATGCTCCGTTTAATGGACCGATTTTAACAACCTTTGAATGCATTTCAGCACAACCTGATTTTGATGTGCTACTGTTATTTACCGGTGTGATTCATGTGATTCACGGTTTCTGTGTATTAGTTTTTGTAGGGCTCAGGATCACCCAATTGAATACATATTAAAATGAATGTAATATATTTTGCTCACTTAACTAAAGTGTAAACCAGGTATAGCTGTAGCTAATTGATGCTTGAAAGCTCTTGATGTGCAACTCATGAAGCTTAGGTTTTTGCATGAAATATATGACTCTATTCAGCTGAGTATTACCCCCCAAATATTTGTAGAATATTTGAAAATGTAGAACATGTGGCCAATAAACGTACTTCCCATTTAAATGAATCCACAACTTTGAGTTTAAATAATCACTTTTGTGTAAGTTGACATCTTGCAGCTCTGTGTTTTATTATGTCTCTGTTACTAATTAGGCTTGTTTACTTACTAATATTGTCTTGGATTTTCAGTGGCCAGATTTCTGCTCTTGGGGAGATTGGGGGGGTTTGACACATTTATAAATTAGTCTTTGGGGATAGGCATTAAAATGTCAACAAAGTAAGGGAAAATGCACCTAATTCAGCCTAAACAGGAAGCATTTGATTATCTTTGCATTCTTTTATACCTGTATTCTTTTGTGATAAGACTGATCTGCCTGTACCTGCACAAACCTGTCCACTGTCTGTGTTAGTTTTACAGCTAGAACATCACGGATGGACATTATTTTATAATTTTGTCTTTACTGTTTTCAAGGGACGACTTGGTTAATAATTTGAGCAAACTTGAAACACCTTTTTGCACCTTGTCTCAAGTGAACAGGTTCCGTTTGCCATTAAATAAATTAAGCAGGGGTGTACAGACATCATTTTAGGAATCTGCACATTTACCCCCTTACCTTATCTTACTTTCAGTGCCATGTTTTGTCGACATGTATAGTGTTTGTTCTGCAGCACGCTCTTTTACCTTTGCTCAAATTAAAATTTCCGTTAGTCTAAGGAAAAATAATGTCATTCCAAGATAGATTAATGGAAATTTGACATGCTTTATTGAAGGGAACTTATACATATGCTTGCATTTGGGCTTTTGTAGTTTACTCTACATTCTAGGACTAAAGCCCCTTTGTAGTTTTGTTAATTTGTGTTTGGGTTACAGAAGATAAAGTCTTCCAGAAACATGCTTGTCACACCCAGCTCTGTGGCTATGTACATGCTGTTGACATGACTGGGATTTCTAGGAAAATACCCACTTCTTCCACAGAGTAATAATTTTCTTGTCAATCTGGCAGCTTATGTGAAGCATTAAGCTTTGTCATGTTAAATATCTTCCCATATGTCTTCTGTTTACATTGGCAGTAGAAATGAACAAGGGAAATTATATTCACTGCTTCACAAATATTTATGCGATGAGTTATTTTATTCTAAAAGATACCAGCCTTTCTTCCCCTCCTTCTCTGCCTCTGTGCTATGACTGAATATTAGATTGGAGAAACTGTGGTTGTTCTATCTATACCTTATATTGCTAGGCCAATAATGTTAATCCTTTCATTTAAATTTTAAATGTCAGGATAAGCTTTAGCACTAACACAGTAAGGCAGGCAACATTGCATAAGAAGGCTATTGTAGTCTTGTCTTTAAGATTTTGCAATCTCCCTGCTCTGTTCAAAGTCACTTTTTTCATTCATGGTACTTGATACAACGCTGATTGTTTCATTTATTGCAATCAAGTTTTTTCTTCCCTCAAAGCTGCACAGCGTTATTCCTAAAGAAAATAAGCCAAGAGCCATTTAGAAAAGCTGTATTAGCCGTGAGCTCCATTGCAGTTCCTTGTTACTAAGTGGCATCTCGGATTAAACGATTAGCTGGCTCATTGACAGTGTTTGAAAAGCAAATATGGCACACATCATAAACACAGTACATGAAATCTGAAACTACACCTATGGAACAAAAGAAAATAAACTTGTGTTTGTGGGCTTGTTTTGAACAATGAACTTGATCTAAGGTGTGTGGTGGTGGATAGGTGCCTACTTTGATTGATGTTGGAACATTGAATAAAATAAAATGAATGAACAAAGTTGAGAGTGTTCAAGGTTTACCAATTTGCAATATATGCATATTGTATTGTTCTTGTTTTCCAGGTTCATTAGGATCCCCAAGGTGGCTGTGTGAATTTGTATGCTTTTTTTTCTTTTTTCTTTAGACTTTCTTGAATCCTGCCTCCCAGTTGTGAGTTGGCACGAGGGTAGAGTGTGTGCCTCAGTGCACCGAGCACTTGGGACGTTAAAGCCTCCCTCTCAGTTTTGACTGCAGAACAGCATTTCCAGACTGGGTTAGGAAACCACGCATTCAAGGAGAAACCAAAATGTCCATCACCAACACGCCCACGAGCAACGACGCCTGTCTGAGCATCGTGCACAGCTTGATGTGTCACCGGCAGGGCGGCGAGAGCGAGACCTTCGCCAAGCGTGCCATCGAGAGCCTGGTGAAGAAGCTGAAGGAGAAGAAGGATGAACTGGACTCTCTCATCACTGCCATCACCACCAATGGGGCGCATCCCAGCAAGTGTGTCACCATCCAGAGGACACTGGACGGCCGGCTGCAGGTACGAGGGTGTGGGGCGAGTTGCTTACCATCGAATATGGCTGTTACAAAAACACACTATCTATTTGGTGTTATTCTGGGAGGTCTTGTGGACTGAAGTGACTGATGCTTGTAATTGTTAAAAGCCAATTGAGTGACTGGGAAGGGTTTGATTCTTAAAATATGGCACAATGGGTGTAAACTCTAGGTTAATTTCCTGTTTCCTTCACAGCTGCTTCAGTGACTTGACTTGCTTTGAGATGCATATAAAAACATTAACAAATACAGTCCATTCACAGTGCATCACTTGATAAAAATGTATATGAAAATAAACCTTCTCTAATGTAAGGCCTTGTTTAGTGTAGACACTGTGTACCCAAAGACACTCGTTTTTGTGTACATGTTTTTTGTTTTCCATAGTAAATGCATAAGTAGTGTTAACAGCCTATCTGTGGAAAGAGAAGTTATGATGTTGTGCCATGGAATGGTTTGTTGAGGAAGATTGATAGTTTCATAATGTTATACTAAAATTGAAACCACTTATATTTAGATTGTGCCTTTCAGAGCCAAACAGCTCTTACTCTCAATTAGGGTCAGGAAGAGCAAATGGTAGAAATTGTGGCCAGCAGTAAAAAGTCAATTTTATTGAAAAGCGGTCAGTACCATTAATTTTTGTATTTAACAGCTTTTTAATACAGTGTACTTGTTTATTGTAAATATCAAATTAAACTTCTGTTTTTAGTTGTCCCACTGTTAAAAACTGCTGACTGATATGACCATGTGTATTTATAGCCCATAGAGGAGTTATAGCATTTAGGCTAATATTTCAAACATTTATTGATGAAGGATATTTTCTAATTATAATTATGATTCTGCAAACACATTGCTCATGGGTTCTTATGTACACTCTGCAGAACAAATGGGTTCTTATTCCCCTGTGAACTTAAATCAGAACCAACACAATAGCTTATCTAAATGTTATGTCTTACTGTCCGCTTAAGAATGCCATTGTTTTTCCAGCAAAATTAGATTTGATTGTTCATGCTTGGTGGCCTGAAAACATTAAAATGACTGTATACTGTAGTTAATGCATTGTACACCCTAAGAAAATGTCTGGAGTGTATTTTGGGCGTCCAAGTTATTCTTTATTATATGTCCAGTAACTGAAGCCACTCTCAAGTAGCTAGCTAGTAACCCTAAGCAGATACAAACGTCCTAAGTGTGCTCAAAGTGAAACTACTGAAGCTCATGCAGGCTGTATGAGGTTTCAGCTTCTGCAATAGTGATTAGGCAAGAATGACTGAAAAGCTGTTTGCAAGAAATCATACTAAAAGGTTGGCAGAAGTGATTTTAATTCTGTGACATCAAAGCCAAGTGACTTGTTAGCTGCACGATCTTGGTGTTTCATGGCATGCACTTGTCATACAAAAAGGTAACAAAATGCAACTATTTTGTAATATTAGATACTACTTCAGTCCAGTAAAATAAATAGGCCTACACCATAAAAACATTGTACTATTATATTACATGATGCATTATAAAACATAGAAACTGTGGGAAAACAAAAGCCCTTTATATCATTCTCATGCTGCTGTCCATTTTGGAAACAAACATCAACAGACAAGTTGTATCATCTTCCAGAGTTTTTGTTTTGGCAACTTGGCATCTTTGGCATAATGGGAATTGTATTAGTTTGTACCAAAAAGGTTAATGGCACCAGTTTGGTTTTACTTGGATTTGTTTCTTCATTTTTTTTTTTTTTTTTTTTTCAGCCTCACAGCACAAGAACCAATGTTCAAAGGCAATAACATTAAAAGTGTTTTGGTCAGATAGAAATATGAAACGGATCAAAACTGTGAGTGCCGGGTAACTGTTAAACCTCTTAGTGGCATCTAAGTAATCAGTCCTAGATATTATTAAAGCATGCCTCAGCATTGAGGGGGAAAATAGGATACCTTTCACTTTGGCAGTTTTCCAGATGTGAAGAACATTGGTGACATTGCTAGCAGGAGCCTTGAGTGATATACACACTCACCTAAAGGATTATTAGGAACACCTGTTCAATTTCTCATTAATGCAATTATCTAACCAACCAATCACATGGCAGTTGCTTCAATGCATTTAGGGGTGTGGTCCTGGTCAAGACAATCTCCTGAACTCCAAACTGAATGTCTGAATGGGAAAGAAAGGTGATTTAAGCAATTTTGAGCGTGGCATGGTTGTTGGTGCCAGACGGGCCGGTCTGAGTATTTCACAATCTGCTCAGTTACTGGGATTTTCACGCACAACCATTTCTAGGGTTTACAAAGAATGGTGTGAAAAGGGAAAAACATCCAGTATGCGGCAGTCCTGTGGGGGGTGAAAATGCCTTGTTGATGCTAGAGGTCAGAGGAGAATGGGCCGACTGATTTCAAGCTGATAGAAGAGCAACTTTGACTGAAATAACCACTCGTTACAACCGAGGTATGCAGCAAAGCATTTGTGAAGCCACAACACGTACAACCTTGAGGCGGATGGGCTACAACAGCAGAAGACCCCACCGGGTACCACTCATCTCCACTACAAATAGGAAAAAGAGGCTACAATTTGCACAAGCTCACCAAAATTGGACAGTTGAAGACTGGAAAAATGTTGCCTGGTCTGATGAGTCTCGATTTCTGTTGAGACATTCAGATGGTAGAGTCAGAATTTGGCGTAAACAGAATGAGAACATGGATCCATCATGCCTTGTTACCACTGTGCAGGCTGGTGGTGGTGGTGGTGTAATGGTGTGGGGGATGTTTTCTTGGCACACTTTAGGCCCCTTAGTGCCAATTGGGCATCGTTTAAATGCCACGGCCTACCTGAGCATTGTTTCTGACCATGTCCATCCCTTTATGACCACCATGTACCCATCCTCTAATGGCTACTTCCAGCAGGATAATGCACCATGTCACAAAGGTCAAATAATTTCAAATTGGTTTCTTGAACATGACAATGAGTTCACTGTACTAAACTGGCCCCCACAGTCACCAGATCTCAACCCAATAGAGCATCTTTGGGATGTGGTGGAACGGGAGCTTCGTGCCCTGGATGTGCATCCCACAAATCTCCATCAACTGCAAGATGCTATCCTATCAATATGGGCCAACATTTCTAAAGAATGCTTTCAGCACCTTGTTGAATCAATGCCACGTAGAATTAAGGCAGTTCTGAAGGCGAAAGAACACAGTATTAGTATGGTGTTCCTAATAATCCTTTAGGTGAGTGTATGAATCAAAAAGGACATTTCTTCCTCTCATCCTTTGAATCGAATATAATGCCAGCCAGGACAAGCCCGTTTGATTCGTAGTTTGTTTTGTTGATTCTGAAGTTCCCCAAATCATTACCCGTGTTTCATGTGAGTTTAATGTTAAAAAGTTATATTATTTTCTTCTTAGCAAAGAAATTAGAGGGATGTTGTGTGAAAGTCACCTCCTGCCTAGAGATCTTATCACACAGGTGAAGCATATTGTGTCAGGTTAGCACATACTAGTGACCCCTGTGGCTTCGCTTGGGCCCCTGGATTTTATTTTGCTGTAGTAGTTCTGACTGGTGAAATCACTGGACTTGCAGTTCAAAGTATAGCAGATGGCTGTGACAGTACTGTGCTGAAGAGTTAATGTGCAATTCCAATGAAAAAATACAAAGAATGAAAGGATTGCAATAGAGTAATGAGCTTTAATGATAAAATTGTCTGCAGTTTCCCCTCTGTGACCTCGGTGGTGTTTATCAATAAATAACTGCAGCAAATACACTTAATTTTTTGTTGCAAGAATAAAAGCATATAAATAAAAACCCATACATCATTATAATAAGCTATACAATTAATACATCTTTAAGTAGATTTAAAGACTCGTTTTCAACCAAGCTTTTTAATTACATTTTTGATGATCCTTTAATAATTTAAAGCTTCTCTAGAGTACAATTTTGAAGGTGGTGGGTGATAAAAATAAAATCAAATCCTGACTTGGAACCCGACGGGAAAACACACCATATCACTTCTCCTATGACTAGACTTTTTACGTGCTATTTGAAAATTGAATGTTGAGGAGGAATTATCAGAACAAGCGAGATTTTGGGCTTCTTATCTTCAAACACCTTTCGTTTTGATTTGACTGCAATTCAGAAGAGATGTATTTTAACATTGTTAAAACAAGAAACTAAAAATAGTTGGTTCATACTGACTTCAATATGAAATCCGGCCCAGACAGCTAATCTACAATTATTGCAGTCTAATTTTATATGCATAAGATATAAATAGACTATTCTGCATGTATTCAAATGAATAAAGCTCAGCTTTCTGTGAAATTTGAGCTTTTATAAAACCACATTGGGGAAGTTGATGGTGTTGGAACAATAAACCGGTTAGGACAGCTGTGAGCAAGCATGCCTCTGTTTCTCATGTTAATCTTTCTCATTCACAGGTAGCTGGCCGTAAAGGGTTCCCCCATGTTATTTACGCTCGTCTGTGGAGGTGGCCAGACCTCCATAAAAATGAGTTGAAACATGTGAAGTATTGTCAGTTTGCCTTCGATCTGAAGTGTGACAGTGTCTGTGTCAACCCCTACCACTATGAGCGGGTTGTGTCACCAGGAATAGGTAAGTGCACAGCATCTTCAATTTGAGATATAAATAATCAACAATCTGCTCAGGCAGAAAAAGTAATATTATCTTAAGGAAAATACATTATTTATGTGGTAGACAAATGAGCTCCAGTGTATAATGTTTAATCTAGCAGCAGCATTTGTGATTAATTGTAACTTACCCTCATATAAACTTACCACCCTACCTTTCCCATCCACAGACCTATCAGGATTAACATTGACAAGCTCTGGTAAGTCCTTTTTTATTTTTTCCATAATTACTTCTAAGAATCAGATCTTTAATGTTTATATATTTTTTGGGGGGCTAAAGACGAGAACAAAACCATGAGCTGTAAAACAAAAATATAATTTGTTCTAATTTAAGGGTGTGTATTTTTAGTTTTGTTAAACGTTGCGATGTACCTGTTTGACTGAGTTTCAACATTTAAACTCCTATCTTCCTGTCAGATTAGTTTTGCACTCTCTAAAAGTAAGGTTTGGCTTGACAGGGTGGTGGATTAAACCCTCTGGAATAACCTCAGCTGATGTTGTGGTTTCAAAATGTGGAAACAACTTTTGGTTATTTTATGGGAGAAGGAGAAAAAAAGCAGTTGTTTTATAAGTGGTGGCAGAGTCTTAATGACAACTCTCCCAGCATCCCGGGCTGTGTTCGTCTGTTGAATGTTTGTTCGTTCAAGACCACAGCAGCCCTTTCTAAGCGCTGGCCTCTTCTCAGCTCCCTCCGGGCTGCTGGTGAAGGATGAGTTCCATGACTACGTGGATGGTCAGCAGTCCCTGCCCAGCGTGGAGGGGTCCCACTCAATACAGACCATTCAGCACCCCCCCAGCAACCGACCAGCGACTGAGAACTACAGCACACCGGCCATGCTGCCCCCCTCCGAGTCCAGCGGATCCAGTGCCTCCACCTTCCCCATCTCCGTTGGCTCTGCAAGTAAGTCTTTCGGGGGCTCCGAGGACCCTTGGGGGCTGCAGGAATCCAGAGTGAGGACCACGGCTGCCCTAGTCTGTGTCTGACTGTTGAATCTGTCTCTCAGCAGGCCAGCCCAGCAGCATGCTACCCGGGAGTCACAATGACGGCCTCCTCCAGATTGCCTCAGGTACTCCGCAGGGCTCACAGCAGAATGGCTTTCCACCACAGCCTGCTACTTACCACCACAGTAAGCATACACTCCTAAACTGTGAACAGACTTCACCTACAGAGATTAGGCTCAGTGTGCTAACAAGTAGATGGGAACAAATATCATTGACAAATTTTAAATGACATTTGATGAGCTTGCCCTTTGTATCATTGGACTTCTTCCATGATTTCAACCCTGTCCCATGTAATTGGTTTGTTCTGCACTTGCACAAACTGCAGTGCAAGTGATTGACTTCCCTCCGAGGCTCCAACTGGCAGCCCTGCAGACAATCAAGCTTAATCACGTTAATTTGAATTGGCAATTACACCTTTTAGATTCATGGCAAACTGCCAGTCTTCTCTTTATTTCAATCTCTCAAAGGTGCTTAAGATACTTTCAGAAGCTTTTTGCTGCTTCTGTGGTCTCATTGTTCTGGAGTATTGCTTTGGTTTTGTAACAATTAAATACAACCGTTGTGTCAAATTCAGATCAGATGAGCATTATGCCTTAAATTGTATAAAGGAATGCTTCTTAGTTTGTGTTCTCAGTTGTAAGATTATATGCTTTGGTTATTTGATGCTGGATACTTTGTCCTTTGATTTCTGTACACAATGTAAAGTATTCTGCCTTATGTCTACCATATTAACATTGATAGTATTAAGTTCACAGACTGGGGGTAAACAAATAGAGTCCAAAAAACGATTTCTTTATACAGTTTATTTTTTGTGACTTCTCCATTTTGCTGCCATTCCACCGTTTATAATACACAATTCAGGGGAAAAAAAATCTTCCTTTTTACAAAACTTACTAGATACTTGGCAACCATCTTTGAATGTTCTCTTGACCATCATCCTGCATTGTCTCTGCAGACGCAAATTCAACTTGGACAAGAAACAATACCTTCCCATCCAACATGCCCCACCATCAGAATGGACATCTACAGCATCATCCCCCCATGCCCCATCCTGGCCATTACTGTGAGTAAACACACCCAGCCAGTGACACAGCACATTTCCCTAAGGGATGTGGAGAAATTAGACTCTCGCCTGGCTTAAAGTGACATTATTCAGGAAAAACGGACATATTTTAACATGCTGCACATTTGTACTAATTTACTTAGTGGATTAGTCAGTTATATCACTGTATTTTCTCCTTTGGGTGATTGATCAAAAAGTAGTAATCTTTCCCCATACTTGGCATTCTTCATTATTTGTTGATTTCTGGTACCATAAACAGAGGGCTTTCTTGTGTTGTTCTTTCATATTATAGTCATTGTCTTTGACTTTAATTTGAGGTTACCTAGCCTTCAAATCTTTTTTCAAATCAAAATCAAATTTGGTCACAGGATTTGAAGTCTTGGTAACTTTGTTTGATCGTTTACTATCTCTGAACTGTGGGCGGGTGTTTTTGTTTGTTTGTATTTCTTTTAATCTCGTTCTCTTTTAGGGCAAGTTCACAATGAGATTGCATTCCAGCCGCCAATATCAAACCACCCAGGTCAGTTCTGATCCTTTGCAAATATGTCTGTCATCCCAGTTACCACTTCCTAAATCAATCCCTACCCAGGCCTTACTCTGTCTGAGGTCTAGTCCATTTAAAGAACTTCAGTCTGCATGAATGGTCAGTTGACCGCTTAAGATCGAAAGCAATTGGACTCGCATTAAATCTAATAAAGCTAGATTTAAGGTTCGACATTAAGAGATCAAAGCCCACAGTTTGAGTTTTTTGAGGAGCTCTGACTGTTGCAGCTGGTGGTGTACAGAGCAGCTGCACTGAGGTGCTTCTAAGAACTGAATTATTTTCGGGCAGGATGTCCCAGCCCTTGCGCTGACTCTGGGCTCTGCAACCGACTCACTCAGAGTTATTGTTTCCCTTGCAAAACCATGTAATTGAATAAAATGACAGAAGCAAAACTGCCACGTGCCTTATCCAGCACTGTAATCGGTATTGGCAGTGCATGTGACATGTAAAAAGTACCAGGGTGCTTAGGTCTCGCATCATGAATCCACAGGAATAACTGGTATCAGTGCATCTTTCCAGGGGATACATTTACAGTGGCTGGATTAGGGCTTCAGGTTTTCTTGATGGGTATCAAGTTAATGCTTACTTGTGTCCTTTAGTTTCATTGACTGTGTTAACAGTGGAATGTAACTCAGTGCTTGTTTTCTCATCTGCTTTCTGCCTTGTTTCGTTGTCAGCACCCGAGTACTGGTGCTCCATTGCCTACTTCGAGATGGACGTTCAGGTAGGAGAGACTTTCAAGGTCCCCTCCACCTGTCCTATTGTCACTGTTGATGGCTACGTGGACCCCTCTGGGGGGGATCGCTTCTGCCTGGGACAGCTCTCCAACGTGCACAGGACAGAGGCCATCGAGAGAGCCAGGTACCCAACCACATTCGAAAGCCGTCTTTCTTGTGACAGCGCAGTTTCAGCTTAACATCTTTCCAGAGTTTTTCCAAGAGATTGTATGTGGTCAGATGGCAACGTGTACAAAATTGTTACAAAACACTCCACTCTAAAAGTTTCAGTAATTGTTTACTGTTAGCATTGTGTGTCTGGCCTGGACTGGAAGTTTATCTAATAAATCTGACTGCTTTCATATAACTACAAGGATTATTCTGGAAAATTGCTGGTTGGACTGTTCAACTGCAGAACAGCTGTTGGAGCATATGCTAATTGTGTAGATAAGTTTTAGCTGTCCTTTTTTCCCCTGTTTGTTTTTTCAACATAGCGGTACATTGCTAGAGTGGCCAGAGAATGCATTTCTGCAATCTATTCACAGTGGCCTATGTTCCCCACTGAAATGAGATGGGCAGTTTTTATGGAGAGTGGCCTTGGTGTTCACATTTTGGGTGTCTGTTTTATTCTTCTTTTATTTCTTCTTGTTCCTTTAAAATAAAAATATTTAGGAGTTGTTACAGTAGTTCCCTCTTGGGCAGCTTTTTTGTCTGTGTGCGTTTGTTAAATGTGTCCCTCTCAACCATCACAGGCTGCACATTGGGAAGGGAGTCCAGCTGGAGTGTAAAGGCGAGGGGGATGTGTGGGTGCGCTGCCTCAGTGATCACGCCGTCTTCGTCCAGAGTTACTATTTGGACAGGGAAGCTGGCCGCGCCCCAGGGGATGCGGTGCACAAGATCTATCCCAGTGCCTACATCAAGGTTGGTCTGCTGTCAGAAACAGAGTGGGCAGAAGAAAAAATCCTCCATTTGGGATTTGAAAGCTACAATGAGACCATTTTTAAAATTTCATTTGAAATGTTTTAGTAAATGGTGCCAAGGGCCAAATACTTCAAAATGCCTTTGGGGATAAATGGTTTATTCACCCTTTTTGAGAGTTTATTTTTGAGAAGGTGGAGTCCAATGTGTTCTTTCTAGAATTTGTCTGCTTTTCTTTTCTTTGACACTCTTTATTTCCTAGGTGTTTGACTTGCGTCAGTGTCACCGGCAAATGCAGCAACAGGCGGCCACGGCTCAGGCTGCGGCTGCTGCACAGGCCGCCGCGGTGGCTGGAAACATCCCTGGACCCGGCTCCGTGGGGGGCATCGCTCCTGCTATCAGTACGTCTTCTGCTGCTTTGAGTTAAAATAATTTTCAATGCCTACATTTACTAAATCTGGGTTCTGGGTTCAAACCAGAAGACCAAAAGATGTGGTGCTGGCATAATGTTTTTTTAATAACCTCAATGATTATTTCCAAAAAATCTCAATGATGAAATTGACTGTTTTCCTTGTTTAAAATGAAACTGAAACTGGACCATCATGATTTTCAAAACTGACAGCTGCATGGCATTCTGCAAATTTGTGTCTTCATTTTATGTCTTACCCACCCACTTTTGGATTACAATTGCTGTCCCTCTTACCGATAGGTCTTTCTGCTGCTGCGGGAATCGGAGTGGACGACCTCAGACGGCTGTGCATCCTCCGTATGAGCTTCGTGAAGGGCTGGGGGCCGGACTACCCTCGGCAGAGCATCAAGGAGACTCCCTGCTGGATCGAGATCCACCTGCACCGTGCCCTGCAGCTCCTGGACGAGGTCCTGCACACCATGCCCATTGCAGATCCCCAGCCTCTGGACTGAGGCCCACCTTGGCGCCTTGAACCCGGAAGCCCTCCTCCCTGGTGTGAAAACAGACTCTTCCCATTGCGGTTCAGGACTCTGACATAATCTGACCCCTAATCCCTTCATGGCTCAGTGTACTCTTTAAAACAAGCTGCAGCAACTGAATCAGTATTCTTTACTTTGAGGCTCCAGCAGTTCTGGGTATAGCATGTCTGGTTGAGCAGCCCCCCCCCTTTTTAAATGTAAGTTTAGTTTTTTTTTTTTTTTTTTTACACAATTAATTTCAGTGCAGCTAGAAATACAGAGGCTTGTGCCATATAAAGGCTCCCAGCTGCACAGGTTGCATATCGAACGGAAAGGTTGGCACGGCCACAAGGAACCGCATTCATAGCAGAATTATTTTCCGTAAAATGCACTTGGTCAAATTTGTTTAATCAGAGCAGGGGGGGATATAATGGAAATCCAACAAAATATTTGGCTTTTTCTCCTCATTTTATATTTTTTTTATGTTGGTTTTAATCCGATTTAAATGCAATTTTCGCACTTTATTTTTTTTTGTTTTTCATATCTTTTTCATTAGAGCAGTTCTCAGCTATATTTAAAAAATAAAATTCTGCTAACGTATCTTTGAAATTGTGGGACGGCCAGGTTACCAACTATTGTAAAGCTATACATATAATCTGGTTTGTAGATTTAGACGCATACACACACACACACACACACACACCATTCTCCAGCACAAAAGATGAAAAGTTCTATTATAACACTACACACATCTTTTTATTTTTACTCCTCTTATATACATTTCCTATTTTGCTGTTTTTCCCTCAGGCAAAGTTCAGCAGTGATGTGTAATGTCTTTGTCTCTCAGAGTCAGAGATGACAGGTCAGCTTTACTCTCTTTAAGTCTTTCTATCTGTCTGTCTATATAATGTAAATATAAAATAATAAGTAGACCTCCACTCTTCCATGCATGTTAACATTAGAATACAATGTAAGGAAAACAGTGTTTTCCAGTCCCACCTTTATTGATAAATAACAGGACAAAAGACATATTAGTCAAATCAATAATTTGTAATCTCTTATTACATATTTTTTTGGCACCGTTTACTGTCACATTGTTTGCTGTTTAGAGGTGGGTTGTGGAGAAGGTCCCAAAGCCATTTTTTCACTGGCCAACTTTTTTGAGACACCAGAAGGTTAAAGTGTAGAAGCAGAAGAAACAATGTTCTGTAGTGGAGTGTTATAATTAAATTCTCACCCCCCCTTTTTTAAATAATAAACAAATCACCTATTTATTGAACAAAAACACTTAAAAAAATAAAATACTGCCACTTATTTTCTCATGTTTACATGAAATTCTAGAATCATGCCTAATTTTAGGATTTTAGCTGAATCCATATGCAGTGTTTTCTGTGGTAGAGTAGAAGTCCTTTTTTGTCTTCGTACCATTCTGATCAGTATTTTTATTTTCCCTTATCTAACATTGTTAAGAATTGTAATATTGAACTTGTAATAAATGCCTAGACTGTTATTTTCCTAAATTAAATGAGTTTCAAGTGTAAATGACTGTCCAAAATATGAAAAGAAAACAAGGGGAGATCATTTTTATATGTACAGAACTCTGGAAAGAAATTAAGAGACCACTCGAAGTTCAGAAATCAATGTTAAGGGGTCCCTTGATTTTTTCCAGAGCTGTATATGCAGTGCTGGTTAAAGTTATGGGGACACCTGTGAAAAGCACGAGCATCAACGTTTGATTACTGTGACATTTTACATCTAAATATTGTCACTTATTAGCAGTCACAGCAGTACATCCTGTGTCTGTGCCATCACATAATAGTATTTCCAGTTAATTTTGCCCTTTCAGGTCTGTTCTTCTGCTGGTCTATACTTGTCAGTCTTTTCTGTGTTCCTGTCTAGATCCTAATATTTCAGTGGGGTTAAAGTCTGGCAACTGGGAAAGATGAGAAATCCAAACCTGTTATTTTTTCAGATGTAATTCAGCTAGTGTGGCGGTGTACTTAATGCATGTTACTTTCTCAGTTACTTTTTCTGAACTACCTGCATCTTGTCAGACTGACAGGGCAATTGACATTGTTACAAGGACAAAATAATTTAATCGGGGGTAACTGATGTAAATTACTAGCAGACATTCTCGGTTCTTACTAAACTTTTGCAAACCCTCCTTGGTTTGTGTGTAGTTCTATTTTCATTTGGACAATTCACAAGTGTCCCTATAAGTCTTGGCCCCAGTGTATATATTCAGACAAATACTGTATCTCACAAAATAACCTTTTGTAATTTATTCATACCAATTTCATTAAGTATCTTGGGATTCCCTGAAGAGCAAACCTTTGTCTGTGAACAGATGAAGATTTCCTCTGAAATAAGTATGTAAAAAATGTAGTTTTAATATAGATATTATCTGCTTATAGTAATGCAATAAGGGTGTGATTTATTTTGTTTGCTATGAACCTTACAGTTCTCTTTCTGACTGCAATGCCACTGACAATACTATATTGACTATTGTAACTGTTTTAGCAGTCATAATTCAAGTAACACATATATTGGGTAAATGCTGAAATCATTATTACTTGAGTCATTCAATTATGGTGATAAATTAACCTTATTTGGAGTGCTACTAGTATAGGACCGAAATATATTAATTGTTGTATTGGCAAGGTGTGTATGCCTTTATATACACAAAACCAGTCTTTGTGTTTTGAAATTGGACAGCTGAGTACGGAGACTGAATAAAATAACTGGACATTGCCACAAAGTTTCTCTTTTAAAAGTGTATTTCTAATGCAGAAAAAAGCTACTTTTTAGAACCTGGATATTATCAACTGTTTAGTATTATGTCCTTTCCTTTTTATTAAAGATTAATTTAAGCAATGGACTATGTATGTGGTTCCTTGTTGGTGAAAAAATAAAATTCCCCGTATGTTTGACAAACTGCCCGTTATTAACTCCTGGGTGTTGATGAAGTGTAGCTGAAAGATTTTACAGAAAGTATGCTGGGAATACATTTCTGCACTTCTGATTCTAAGGAGTACGTCACAGCATTTGATTGTGGTGATGTATATTACTTTGACCTCCATTCTGTTGATGCTCAGTACCAAAGGGTCCTTCTGTAACCAGTCGATTCGTTTCTTCCTTCTTGAACACCTGCAATGCACATTATCCATTCTCCTTATGGATGGCTCGATACCACTTTTTGTTTTCTGATCCGATATCGATACCTCAACCTTTACTATCTGTCGATACCGATCTGATATTTTAGTTTACTACTAAGCTGTTAATATGCCATATGTATGGATGCAATGTGAAACAAATTCTCTATTTCCGTAAAGGAAAAAAATACAAAGCCCACAACAACATGACTTATGCAATAATGCTGCTTCCTTTTATTTAGTGAAACTCTTTTAAAAATATATATTTAAGCAGCATTTACACATTCAAAATGAATACTGAAATATATGGCCTCAAATTAGGGCCATACGTATCGCATTCAAAAAAAATATTGTAAACAAAAAAAAAAAAAAAAAACGAGAAAAAATTGATGTTGAGATCAAAAAATAAAAATCGAATGCAAAATGTATAGAATTGTGAACAAAAAAATGTATCAAAATCAAAAAAAAAAAACGATAGCAAAACTCGCCTGCAGTCCCTGTCTTTGCCTGCGATGCTGCGATCTTTGCTTTCGCGCCAGTTTCTTCGCTTTCGATTTATTTTTTTCGTTACGAGTTCTGGCGCGGTTTTGTCGTGAGGGCGGGATTTACAGGGAGGCGCGGATCCCGGGTCTCCATTGGTCCAGCAGGTTTGAGAGACGGTTCTTCCTGACCCAATCAGCGAGCAGGTGGGCTGGTCTGGATGGTATCGACTGTCTCGGTTTCAACAGCAGCGCCGGTTCTATGGAGTGAATTCACTGTCAAAATTAGCGAGCACAGAAATACAACTTGTACGTTCAAAACTACACTTACGGTTTTTATGTTACGCTTACAATTCAATTCTGCGCTCGTTCAATCTCGTTTGCACAGGAGCAGTTGTCGCTGCGCGCTCACGCTTCTCTACGCTCCACCCCGACTCAAACAGCGCGGAGAGCAGGCATCCTAGATGATCATCGCACTATCGATCTCCATTCTCCTCACACATGGCTGACCACACGGCAGCAGAGGGACAGTCTAAAACTGCTTAACGTGGTTTAATGTGCTTTAAGCATAACCATTACTTTGCAGAGTTTGTACGTTTAAAGTTAGGCACGTCCTACTATGAATAAAGGATGGGTATGTTTTTACTAACATAGACAATATGATTATGACCTTACTCTGTGTATAATAATTCACTTAGGTGAATAGCACTTAGAAAACGCTCAACGTGACTTACTGTACTAAAACATAGCCGTTTACATCCCATCTATAAATGACAAGACTGACACTTTCCAAACTGTTACACAGAAGATTGGATGTTTAAAATGACATTAAAAGCATTTTCTAAGCCCTATTGTATTGTAGCCAAAGCTGCATTGTGCTTAATGTGGTTTACTGTACTTAAAACGTAACCATTGATATCCAGATTTAATAAATGACAAGACTGACGTGACGTTGATATTGACTGTGTTCAGTTAAACGCCTCTTCATTTGTACAGGCCTGGTAGGTGCGGGTTGTCGTTAGTAAAGCTGGATCGAAGTGCTTTACTTAAGTACAATAACCACATATAAGCTTTCAATATGAAGCACAATTCACACTTGGCTACAGCAAGGCTTAACGAGATACTTCTGCTTTTAATATCAATTTGAACATTACATATTTTGTCTATCAGCCTGGGTGGTGCCAGTCTTGTTAATTAGAAAGTGTGAATATAAATGGTTATATTTTAAAGTACAGTCAAACACGAGTTCAACATTAAGCGCAGCTACGTCTGGCTAGGGCTTAACACGACACTTTAAACATCCAATCCTTTGTGTAACAGTTTGGGAAGTATCAGTCTTGTCATTAAGCCATGTTAAGCTTTTTTAGCGTCTGCCGTGGTCAGCCATGTGTGAGGAGAATGGAGATCGATAGTGCGATGATCATCTAGGATGCCTGCTCTCCGCGCTGTTTGAGTCGGGGTGGAGCGTAGAGAAGCGTGAGCGCGCAGCGACAACTGCTCCTGTGCAAACGAGATTGAACGAGCGCAGAATTGAATTGTAAGCGTAACATAAAAACCGTAAGTGTAGTTTTGAACGTACAAGTTGTATTTCTGTGCTCGCTAATTTTGACAGTGAATTCACTCCATACTGATGCGCGGCTCAGCGCAGTGCAGCTCTGTGGAGAACACGCGTGCGCAGTTTGCACTGCAGCCACACGGCGGTGCTGGAATAAAATCATCATGTCCAATAATAGCGACAGCTCTGGGTGGTGAAGTACAATTTTTATGACTACAAACCGATGGTTCTTTCGGAAAATAAGGGTGACTTTTCTGATTCCTCCCATTGACTCTCAGCAAAGCAGCTCCAGAGTTAGGACCTCGGTGACGTCACGGCATATTTCGCAATCTCTGATTTTTGAATGAGCTGGACATGAAAAACTGCACAGAATATGTTTCTACTGATAGAATAACCTGAGGAAATATGGATTTTCGGTGGAGTTCCACTCTCTTCACAATGTACTAATACAAAACCGTTTTATACAATCGGACCTGTGTTCGGTGGAACAAAAAATACCATATACTCGACATATATTGTGAACAAAACGAGAAAAAAACGAAAAGAAATGCGATTGAATTTGAGTGATCTGCGCGCATCTGCGTGCCACCCCCACCCCCCGCTGCTGGCTCTGAAACCGTCTGCGTGATTGACAGGCCTGCAGCCAATGAGCTCCGCATTCAAGCGACTGCGGTTTCGGCTGTCAGCCAATAGCGTCTGTGCACAAGAGCATTGCGTCACCATCCTGTATAACCGCGGGCTCACCCTGTGCTGGATCTGTAAGTAGTGTTATTTGGTTATTTGTATTATTTCAGCTACAGTTTTGTTTGGCCACTTGGGTATGTGTTTGGACAGCACCTACACCTCTCACAAAAGCCCTTGTACAGTGGGTCCTGTTTGTCCTATCAACACGCACATTGGTAGTTGTTGACGTGACGCCACTGAAGGGATGTATATGGAGCTGCTGCGAGCTATACACAGCGGTGCCTTGTGATGTGAAACATGACTGCATATTGAAACAACCTGCACAAAAACAACTTTTTGGGCACCCCTGGCTTAAGAGGTTAAAGTGTTAAAAATGAAATGAGGAAGTGTGACCCAAGTCCTTTCACTAAATTACATCTTTGAATTCAATACCTGCCATTTGAGACGTATAATTAACATCCTTGGTTACTTGCATACAGTGATGTTCAGACTGTACAATGCGCTAGTTAGAGCTCATCTGGATACTGTGGACAGTTCTGGGCTCCACACTTCAAGAAAGATATCGCTGCTCTAGAGGCAGTTCAGAGGAGAGCAACCAGACTTATTCCAGGTCTGAAGGGAATGTCCTACTGAGAGACTGAGGAACTGAACCTTTTCACCCTGGAACAGAGGAGACTACGTGGGGACTTGATCCAAGTCTTCAAAATCATGAAAGGCATCGACCACATCAAACCAGAGGAGCTTTTCCAGATCAGCAGGGACACACACCCGGGGACACAAATGGAAATTGGGCTTCAAGACATTCAAAACGGAAAACAGGAGACACTTCTTCACACAGAGTCGTCACAATCTGGAACAAACTCCCCAGCGATGTAGTTGAAGCTGAAAGTTTGGGAACATTTCAAAATATACTGGATAGGATCCTTGGATCACTTAAATACTAATGGACACCAAAGGAGCATGATGGGTCGAATGGCCTCCTCTCGTTTGTAAACTTTCATATCTTCTTAATGTTTGACTGTGTTTTGTATCTGGCATTGATAGTTCCAAACATTATTATTAACTGCAGCCAAGACCTTTCATTGTGATCAACACTTTTGTTCTTGGGGTTTTATCTTGAAATCGGTGCATGGAAAAGTAAAGTAATGCCAAGACCACGTTGGTCTGCGAAAAACATAGTAACAGATTATAGAATTGTAAAGTATTGTTCTGCTTTAATTTGGAAATAAGCTATGTTGCAAAGGAGTTGGATTATTAAGTGGTTATTATTTCTTGCATATGGATGGTTTGATATTTATGTAGACCACCAAACCTCACTGTGTGAGCGGTCAGTGAACAGAAACCAGAACTGATCTGGCACCATCTGCTGACCAGCCCGCCAACTACATATTAAAGGCCAGCAGTCGGGTCTGATCTTCAGACAGCAGCTCCCTGCAGGGAATGGACCATGAACTCCAAACACTCCCAATGTCACTCTCTCACACCTGTCCATCATCCTTCATATAAATGTCAAAGGCGAAAAATTAATACATTAACAAGTTTCAAGCACTATGTAATAGTACACATTGAATGCTAAAAAACAATCACACCTGGCCACAACAGGTTTTCCTTCATGGCTGTCAAGAGTAATCAATTAAAACAGACACGACTTTAAAATGAAACAGTCTTTATTAAGTAACTTTTAATATCAGAAAAATAAAACTCTTATAATTCTCTTTACAGCAAATATATAATATCAGTGCTTTGGCCACATAAGTTAAAGGCCCTTTATCATAAAATATATATGGTTTTGTTTATTGTCCCCACCCTCCCCATAGTTTTTTGTTTGTTTTTTAAACTTTACTTAATATTGAATTTATACTCCCTATGACTGCCCTACATATACATAACAAAAGTGTAGTAAAATTAGGAAATACTAAACTATGGGTACAGTATGTCATTCTTAAGTTCGTGGTTTACCGAAATAGTACACGCACCTAATGTGTTATTTCCTTGGCTTTTTAGTTGCAGTGTACAATGCAATACAATACAAAAGACATGCTTCGTGAACATTCGTTCTTACCTACGAGACGGCAGCTAAGTCTTAGATTTCAATACTGACAAACTAGACTACAAGCGGTTAGCTTTAAAGTTTATGCATTACATCATATGCCATCAAGGCAAATCTCATACTGGAAAAAATAAAAACTGATTTGTAAACTTTTAATATATATTTATATATACGAAATGTAACTTCAAGTGGAAATAAAAAATAAAATCTATATATTTACCAGTTTAATAATAATAATACACATTAGAAGTTCATGTTAACCTCAATGGCCAAATGACAAGCCACTGGTAGAAAAACTGCTGCGTTATTGAACCCTTGAGCAGTCAAGTCCACTAGCTTGCTTTCCTAATGATAGTTAAATAATCCCAGATATTCTTTAGGCAACACAGACATCCATATGAACACTTAAAAGGAAAGTTCATTTTTCTTACTCTGTATTGTGCACAAACAGAAGCAGCAGTCGTTGATATGGTTAAAAGTTATAAAAAATAAATACAAATATGCATGTCTGGATGAATTTAAAAAGAAAACCTCTTTAGTGCCCAGAGCTCTTTGAAAAGGAATTCCAATGCACCCCCTTTACAGCACAAGCCAGGGAATAACAGATTCAAACTGAAAAATGTTAATCTCAGTTAAGTGAAACTCAAACCCAGTGAAGGTTTAGAGATTGGGTGGTATATTTTCACAGCTTCTTTCTCCTAAAAGATGAGCCATCAATAGGTCACATTCTCTGAAAGCAGATACTAGCATTTGTGGTGGGCCCCAAATCAGGAACCAGAATCAGTCTGTGCACAGTACAGCCAGAAAAACAAGAACTAATAAATACTTTTGGGACAGTCCCACCATTCCTTCTCAGAAATCTTGTGGCACTGCAGGACAAACCATTACAAAAACTGGAAAGGGGCAGAGGAGAGTGTTTCTGGGATTACAAGGGTGGAGAGAGCAAGGACATCAGCTCACCCACATTTAAGATCAGGCATTTAACCCAAAAAGAAGGGCTGAATGAGAGTAAAGAAACGAGTCGAAAAAGGCTTCAAAGAAAGTGGTCTAGCAAGATTAGCCCTTCGGTGTTTCACACTATCACAATACTAACGGTTCTTTAGGACCAGGTCATTAAGTAAATTAGGAAGGCTAAGATTAAGGCCAATTAGGGTTTGTGAAACTGTTGTTCAGGTGTGGACCAAGGCTAGATTTTATTTGCATAAAGATCTGGTTTAAAAATAATATAAGATATACATTTATAGATACATAAATAAAAGACTGCTTTGTTTTTGCTCTCTAGCCTTTTGCACACACCTTATCAAGAGTAAACGCCACCCTTTCCCACACAACCACATTCACAATGGTTTAAAAATATATATATATATATATATATATATATATATATATATATATATATATATATATATATATATATATATATATATATATATATGGAATGTTTTAGCCTCCTCAGTGTTACTCAGATTAGTGTAGGCAAAATACTGTGACGCTACTAGTGGACCTTCCAGCTTGAATAGGTACAGGCCGCCGGTGCCTTTAACATTGAGGTTAACAACCCTTCTTGATCCTTTCGTCTCACATTGACTGTACAAGTACACTCCCAAGACTGTTGGGGATAGTTTAGTTTGAGGAATAATACCTTCGGTCTAAAATGATTAACCTGTAGTAACATTGATCCTTGTTCCACTGCAAAACTCGGCGCCCGTGACAATGATTCAGAACTCAAACCAGTCTGCAGTGGAATTAGGCACAAGCTGTTGTAAACTGGAAAAAATAAATTAAAAGCATGGCAGTAATTAGAGGCAGTTAATAGGTGTGCAGGCATTCAGTTTTGAGTTCCTCGCATCTCGTAGCTCCAGGAAAAATTGATCAATCTGCGCCGTGAACCTACTGGACTAAGACGGCTTCTCAACTGACATTATGATTAAAAATAATAAAATCTTATTTCCCTGTTGCAAGGAACATCCTCCAAAGCAACAGGGGACCAATTACTGAAGATCAAGTAGACCCCGATGTGAGGTTTTCATCTTAAAATAAAACCATAGCAGCTAATTATAAAAAAAAAAATAAAAAAAAAAAAATCAGGGAGAAATTATGAATGACTTGACCAACAACTTAAGTTAAGATCCTAAATTTGTTTTAACAGTCATTGAAAGTGACACAAATAAAAACAAAAAACGAAGGGTTATTCAAAATTCTAACCAATGGATTCCAATATTGAACCCCCAACCCCCAAACAAACCACAGGCACACCTAGCCAGCCTGATCGCCTGCCTGCCTGCCTGGCTGCCGCTTCACATGTTTAAGAGCCGGATAGCCTGTGTGACAGGGGCCTGGCAAACTGGACACACTGGTTCGCTCTTCCCACAGATGCGATCTGCGCACTCCATGCAGAAGAGGTTGTGGCCGCAGGGAACCAGGGCGGCAATCACTTCGCTCTCCAAGCACTGGATGCAGTCTTGCTTGCCCCGGTACAGCCCTGTGGAGCTGGCCGAGTCAGGCGGCGAGCTGGAGGTGGGGCTGTCGCTGGAGTACGAGAAGGCCGGGTAGACCTGGAACTTGCTGGGCTGGGCGCTCAGGGGGTCGCTCTGCACCCGGCAGGCCTGCGGGTGCTCCAGGTTGTCAGGGAAGGTAGGCGAGAGGCGGGGGGTGCTTGGCTGGCTCTCTCGACGCTGGCTCTTCGTGTCGAAAGGGTTGCCCTGCTCATACGCGCTCCAGACCACCTGCTGCTGCTGCGGCGCCGCCACCAGAGCGTCGAACCCGGGCAGATCTATTCCACCCAAGTCCTCCGAACTCAGGGGCATCAGGGTCTCTCCGAACCAAAAGCTGCCCCCGCCACCGTTAAAGGGGCTGGTGGGGCTGAAATCGGCCATCCTGCTGTTGCTGCCGCCGTAGTAGGAGTCGGTGGAGCCGCTGCCCAGGGAGCTGGAGCTGTCATTGCGGTAGTTGGAGGTCATGCGGGCGCTGCGAGGCCCCCCGCCAGGAGGGGCAGGGTTGGTGTGTAGCCAGGGGCTGCACCCCCCCTCAAAGCTGACATCTGTGCCGTTATAGTGGAAATCATTCTCCTCACCCGTCATCTCCACGTAGCTCCCAGTGCGCAGGGCAATGTGCGCCTCGATCTCCTCCCGCGCTCGATCCACGTTCTCTGGCATTCCAGTCACCTCGAACACCGGCTCCTTGTCGCGGCTGGGCGTCACAATGTAGGTGTGCGTCTGCTGCTGGATGCGCTTGATGGTGGCTCCCTTGGGACCCACCACCAGCCCGACTACCCGGTAGGGCACCCGTACCTGGATGGTGGTTTGGCCTGGCAGGTTGGGGGCCCCCGGCAGGCCCCCCGGTACAGGCCCAGCCTTGTTGCGAGACGCCCGAATAAGCGAAAAGTGATCGGCCGCCGATAAGATCTCCCGCTTGGCCATAGCCACGTCCTCCTTGCGACCGGTCACCACGAACACCGGCTGCTCCCCGCGCACCGGGGTCTTGATGTAGGTGTTGGTCTTCGCCCGCAGTGCCTTAATCTTGCACCCTGAAAGAAAGACAGAAAGCATCACTTTGAAGTCTAGTGCGGTTTCACAAAAACACAAATGATATGCCAATAAAACCATTCAAAGATTGAGTCATTCTTCATGAATATTTACTTTAAAAGATTAACACACCTTCACCAGAGATCGTTTTCTTGATTTTGTATGCACACGGTTAGCTGCATAATTTTGGCATCTTGATGTGGCTGATCTATGAAATAACAGATGCATGCTATTTTTGCCATACCCAATTCAAACATTTGCTGTCAATTTCGATTAGGACGGTTACAATTTACAACTGTGCAATTGCATTTACAAATACAACTTGATTGCAGTTATGTATAGACTATTGTAAAATCATGGCTTGTGTATAAAGAACTCTGACGACTGTTACCTGGCCCCACATAATAAGCAGAGTATTTGAGAAATTAAATATTGAAGACAATAGAGGACATTTGGAAGGAAAACTTAAGTTTACATGTTCAGGAACTACAGGCTCTAAAGACCTCCAGACACACACACACACACACACACACACACACACACACACACACACAGGCGAGAATGTATTTTGTACGCACAATACATACAGTTTGGCAGCCATAGGTGAAACGTCTGGGCGATTTCATTTTCCCTACACTTCCGGTTTCGTCGTCTTGTTTTTGTGAGAAAGGCACACTGCACACCCTGCCCCCACTCCTCAAGTTTCACAGCTACAAGTTAGTATTTTAGCACAAGAAAACGGGTCAAAACAAAAAAGGGATCGCTTACTAGCACTATTCAGTACATCTGTGAAGTTCATTTGTACAAAGGTCCCCCCTCTCTCTCTGCGCTTTTCTCGCACAGCCTCTATGGAGCACAGACACCCAGGCCAGACAGCGGGCCAAACAAAGGGCGAGCGGCGGACACATGGACGTGAGAAGGCAGTCACACCAACTCCACATCGCAGACGAGGCGTGTCCTTCACATATAAGGATAATGCACAAGTGAGGCCAGACCTGGGTCTTTACAAGTTGACTACTAGATCACTTTGGGACGCAGATAATAAGGAAGCCTACAGATTGACACGAAGATTAGATTAAACTGAAGCAAGTCGATTGAGTGAAAACAGCCTCGGTACACTGGGAGTGCAAACCCTGCCGGACTCACCCTGTCTGCCCACGATCTCCGCGACGTGCTCCGAGCTCGGCACCCCCACACACTCCGTGGTGTTGACGCTCTTCCTCCGCAGCAGCGACGGGTGCTCGCCCTCGAAGCCGCCTTCTCCGTACCCCGGCGGCAGGATCATCATCATCTCGGGCACTGGGTGGCACTGGGAGTCCTCCAGGTCCCCGCCGTAGAGCATCACCGTCTCGGGCCCGTCCAACCCGGCGAGCATCACCGAGCCCAATCCGGGGACCGGGGCCTGCGAGAGGAGCGTGCTGGGATTGGTCTCGTCTGATACCTCTTCCTCCCCTTCATCGCCCTCCTCTTCCTCGGTCGGCTGGTGTCGCGACAGCAGGGTGTAATGGCTCGGCTGGGGCGGGTGCAGCGAGGGCTTCTGCGGCTCCGAGTGGCTCTGCGGCCCGTGGTCATCGAGGCCTATGTCGGCCAATCTTTCTACCACCAGCGGCAGGAGCTCGGAGTCCGTCTCCTCGGCAATCAGCAAAGATGTGCTACTGGGCATCGTGAAATTATTACAAAAAATATATAAAAAAATAAAGACAAAAAAATAGCCGTATTTACAGATGTCAGGTTGGCGGCTGCTGTGGTCATGAGAAGCGCCCGCGCCGGCTGCAATGTGTTCCGGGAGCCTTTTATTGTTTCTTTTGTTTCCTCGCCCAGCCGCAAGCAGCTACGCCCCAGTTTGAACCAACGCGTCTTGCCATTGGTTGTCCGATCCGTTGGGCCCAGACTTTCGAGGCGTTTGATTGGCCAAAGGCTAACCAAGCCCCGTCGCGATTGGCTGTAGGCGGCAACCATTACGTTTTAGACACGCCCCACGCCGGGCAGAGGAACAGGCGCTGTCCTGCGCTGCGCTCGCAGGGAGGGGAAGGCGAGACCGGTGCGCGGTTTGCAGCGCCTTCATCTGTAAGTTTTGAAAGGACAATTGTAATCAACTAATGCGTTGAATTTGAAAAGATCTTACAGACGGGAAATACTGTCTGTCCAACATTCCGTTAGCCTTCATTTGTAAATCATTTGGACTGAATCATTTGGGGGTTGTTTTTTTAAGCATGCAAAGAAATATTGCATGTATTATGTTTTAATTGCGTTCAGTCAATAGTATGACTATACAATTCAATTGAATATAATCAAGATCGTCTGAAAAGTGCGTTTACAGAATATCTATATGAACATTTTTCTCTCAATATATATTTAGGATGTCTAGTTTAGTAGCATAGTAGAGTACTATTCATTAAAGTAATACTGTCTTAAATGGTCAGTTGGATGCTCATGGGGTCGTATTGTGAACGGGTTCTTTATAGCCACGTATATTTGAGTATATTCAAATCTTCATACTTTGTGTCATTCATTGAAGAAGAAGTTGCTAGCAATTCACAAACCAACAGAAGGTAAACGTAAATTCATTATACCAGAACATAATTAAATGTCTTTCAGTTACAAATAACACTTTAAGGTGATAACTGATCAGACAGACTGGATTGCTATGTGGAGTATTGCTGGCATGTTTTTTGGGTAACAGTTTGTATGGCACCAGGTGTTAATACCTTTACAATATTAAACCATCTCTGTCAATATAGTTTCATAAATGCTTTAAAGTAGCATTTAAAAACAACAATTTCAATAATTACAATCCGACAGTTACAGTGACTGAATATTGTGTAATAATATAAACAGAAACACACAGTTTGCATTGTGACACTGCAGAAAACAACAACACATAATGTAATGAAAAGTGTAGTCCTGATGTCAGCACTATTGCCATGACATTCAAGTAGAATTGGCAACATTTCTGAAGATTTAACATTCAGATGTTGTTGGTGTTTTTCTGGTAATTGGGCGGCCCTTACCCATTGTCTAATGGAGAATTGAATGATGAGTCCTCGGTGCCTGCAGGTCACTGTGGAAGAGGGGTCCTGGACATGAACAGTGGCCTACAGCATCCTCAATGGCTCAGTGTGTGAGTCCTGAATAGCCTGTAGTTTGGCTCTTGGACAGTCTGTTCTCATGTGCTGCTCCCTCTTACCATGATATATGATTTATATCATAATTTTGTAAATATTGAAAATAAAAATATTCTGTTGTTTCAATGTTTATACTATGTATTTGACAGACAACGTATTAGTCTGCATGTGACAACATGCGGTGTTGTTCTCTTGCAGGATCCTTATTATCACCATTATTATTATTATTATTACATATTTATACATAAGACTTCATATTAATACACAATACTGCAACATGCATCACTGTGTATTACTACACATCGTTGAAGTGTATTGACTGTTACTTTAGAATATCACTCAATACTGAAGATTACATCAATATATAGTATTGTTAATCACTGCAAAATACTGAAATGTACAGCATCTAACTGAATTAAACACACTGAAGTTGTAATTTATCAATTATATGAATTGCATGGTATAATTACACACAGTTGCTTTAGCTACAATTAGAATTAAAAAAGGAAATGATGATTGTAGTTGAACCTTAGCATACCATCACCAATTATGCACAATACCTTGAACAAGGATTTTTGTTAATGCTTGAGAGATGAGCTCACCTGCAATTTCCAGGTTTACCAATAGATGGCGAGAGTCCCATTTTATATATTTGAAAAGTACAAATGATTTAAGATTACTGTGCCCTACAGCTCGTTACTGCAAATTATATTTAACATTATTGGATTTTGGATTGATGAGTTTTATAGATTATGACAAATTGCTGATATACAATAGTTTGCATGATTATCTTACAGTATACAAAATTGAACAATAAACTGTTAATTTACAGTGATATGCAGTAATTTACACTAATCTGACATGATGTGCAGTAATATTCAGTGATGCAGTAATATGCAGATGTGTAGTATTGAACTGATAGGCAGTGTATTGCAGCGGTGAACAGTAATGTTCCAAAATATGCAGGCTATAAAGGCATGACATATCTTGCATGAAAGCAAGATGCTTGTGACAGGAAGAAACGGTGAAGGATTATTCATGTCGGCACTGCAAAGTTTGATACAAATTGAAACCAGTTAAGCAAAGGGGAAAGGACCCAAAGGAAATAAAGAAATGTAACACATGTGTAACTGACATACAGTGTCCAATGCAGTGGAAACAGTCTCTGCAAATCTAAACAAAAATCAGTACTTGCACCCTCAGTTTACAGCAACAGATAATGCATCTCTTTTGAATGTAAACTGTAGGATTAACATGTTTGAGACACATAATCATTTAGCTAATATTATTAGGTTTAAATACATTTTGGAAACATATTAAATCATATTAAGAATAATGGACTGTAAAAGATTGTTAAACAAAACTAAATCCTTCACACCTACACATATTTAAAATTAGCTTAAGCCAAACAAAAACAGAAACATGAACTAAAGAAATCCACTGTTTAAACTGGCATAACAAGACCTGCAACTTCTGCTCTTTTGTTCCATGTAAGTTCTGCTCTTTCATTAAAACTATAGTCATGACATTGTGGAGATGAAAATTGGGGCCCACCCAGCTGTATCATACTTCAGACATGACTGCAAACATTGTAATGGTAAAAAAAAGAACCCACAAACTTAAGAGCATTACACCACCTAACTGTGAAATGTTGTGTAAAGACACTTATCTTCATGTCGCTTCAATTGTTTAAGTGTCTGTATCACCTGTTGTGGTGTTTCTGATATACAAAACATATATGTATGTGCTACTACATGTGCAAGGAATAGTATTGTTTGCTCATTGTACAGCAGAATTCAATATTTACCATTCATTATAAACACATGAGTAATGTTGTCAGGCTCTGTTTGCTTTATCAATCAGAAAACAGAAATATATGCCATGGCGTCTGTGATTTTGGTCTGCTGTAACTGTATGCTTAACTTTCCCTGTGCTTTTCTACCATGTTAGGAAAAGCTTTAAAAGCAATGTTTTTGCTTTTATTTAACTTAGAACTCTAGAAAACAGCCATAAATAATAGTACTTACTTCTACACTGTTAAAATGTCTATTTATACTTGTGAAATAATTAATTATTGACAGGGAAGTAATTAAGTAATTTTGGAATTTGTAAAATGTATTATGCTTTGAATTGCACTGTATTATGCAAATTGGAATTTGTAATGTTATGCCTTGTACTGCACTGTATGTTTGCACTTTGTATTGCTCTTATATTTTGTAAGTTGCCCTGGATAAGGGTGTCTGCTAGGAAATTAATAATAATAATAATAATAATAATAAAAATAAATTCAGAAAAATAATCATAAAGATATGTTTTTTTTCAGTAGCATAATAAGTGATTCTACTTATTATATAATGTATGAGTGATTTGAATAATTCTGGAATTGGTTGGTTATTTATTTCCCACATTTTACTTAAGTCCTGTAATGTATTCAAAATTATTTATATTTTATTCTGTTTATTTATCAGTTGAATGTATTGTAAGGAAAAGCATTACTCTAAAGTGTCCTGCTACCTTGTTGTACAAGTTCAGGGTTCTCATTTTAACAATATTTCCCCACATATACAGCTAGAGTGATTGTAGAGAAACCATAAAACCAGCTCTGGCTATATAGATACACTGGCTACAGTACAATAATTAAAGGATACAGACAATAATGAAGGACCTGGAATGTATAGTCAAACTTCTAAAGGTTACAGCTAAATCCAGCTAAATATTGTTACAAGAAACAATCCACTGATGAACAGACATGAACTGCGAATGTGACACAAACACAAACAGACATGCCTACACAACCAGCTGCAGGGGACGGGAAGACGGCCTCAACAGAGATCACACAGCTGAAACTGTCACTTTCCTTTAATGAGCCGAGCAGTGGAATCCCACCCCACCCAGACGGGCACCACTCCCAAATCTCCATGTGTCCCACACCTTGCCATCCTTGCCTGATGTATTTGGAAAAAATGTATTCAGGTTCTCTGGTAACAAAGTAGCAACATAATTATGTGCTGATCATTTTTAGGTGTGGACAAACCTGTTAAAAACTAATTCATATGTCAATTGAAAATTGTACAAGCGTATCTGAGTATAAAGAACAGAAATAATGAAAAATCTGAATTAGGAGCTTCCCGTAGGGAAAAGCAGATACAAAGCAAAGTACACAATGCACATTTACACATCTCACCAATTTCTGTTGTGTATTAGCCTTTTTTATAAGGACGGCTTGCCCTTTTTTTTTTGCCATGCTTGCATAATATTTGCAGGTACAGTACATGCAGTATTGCAGTAGGGCTGTTTAAACCCTCTCAAACCAAACCAATTTGGATTGACATTGTAAAGAGGCTCAATCTCTAGAACCCATCTGCAGGATTTATTTGAACTCATCACAATAACATCAGTATTAAAAAACAAACCTATTCACAATAACGTCATGTTAACACAAGACTGTGATTGAGTATTCATTACAACACATACAACAACCCCCCTTTTGGAAATCCCTTTGGATAGACACTATTATTTTGAATCTGTGCAATACAAACCAAGCTTATAATATTTTTATAAGGGCTTAACAACAATTTCCATAGTGTAACGCATGCTGAATATGCCCGGTAGGAAGGAGGTGAGCTACGTGACGTCACACGCCTCCCTGTCTCCCCGGCCTCCCAACGCGGAAGAGGAGGAGAAGGAGACTCCACGTCATTGAGGTGCTGTAACACTAACATTCACACCAGAGGACCATTATATGTTGCAATTGAAATTATTTTATCAACACACCCGAATGTGGATTATATCGACGCTTGGATTTCGCGTCGGGGGATTATCGGACTGGGTCACCTCGCCCGTCAATATCAAGGAGAAGGATTTTATTCTGCTATTTAAAGGTAACACTGTTCCTATTTTTCCCCCTTTCTTGCCTGTCACTGGCTCCAAACAGGAGCTCGCAGGTACGAGGCTGCGTCGTAGCACCTTGCTTTCATGTAGTGTAATTGCGTTGGAAGATGTCTTAAATAAAATGCATACAAATATAACAAAGCTAGGCCCTTTAAATGTATTTCCCTGCATATCTTGCATCGCCGGAGCGCTGTGGCTGCATGTGTGAATGGAGAGGATAGTGCGCTGTGACATGACAGCAAGCGCGCCTCTGTGAATCCACGTTTATTAACAGTCAATCACTGGATCTAATGGTGTATGAGAACAAGGTTTCTCTTTTTAATCACGCACATTTGTTTATTAATGGCATTGTTTATATCAATACATATCTTTTTTTTTAGCCCTTTTCTCAATCTTTCCCCTTTCTGTAGATCTGCCGACCACACATCCAGTAGTGACCATTTGTTGTTGTTGTTGCTTGATCATTTAAAGTTAAAAGCTCTTTAGTGTTTGCAAATGGTTTGAAAGAGTACAAATACATTGTTAATAATGCACGGGGTATTATAGCATGTATATCTATGTCATTAAAAAAAAAATAACTTTCTGAGAAGTAATACAACTAAAAACTGCACAAAAATGGATTTGTCAAGCCGACTCTAAATTATCATTATTATTGGACACGAAAGACACGCATGCATATTCAACAGCATAACTTTTTTAAAGCACATATGTATAGAACAACGCATATCCCTATATAAAAAGCAAAGCTCTGTATTTAAATATTTCACATTTGTTCCCCTTATGAACAAACTAATGATCATTAAGCACAATAGCTGTAGTAGTTTTCCTTTCGCTGCACCGAATTATGATTTTATTTAGTAACGTTACAATCAAACAAACAAAACAATGCATGAAAAAAACAGGAAACAATGAACACAGATCTGCACATGCACCTAAACTAAATAAGGTGCTGCTAAAATGTAAGAAAGTACATTGAAATGTTGAAATCTAAGTTCATGTCCTATGGCTTCCACATACTCTTATATTTATTCTGCAACTTCATATTTATTATACAAAGTACTGTTTTCCATTTTTGGCCCCTAAACAAGACAAAACCGAGTAAAAGAGTGGACGCTGTATAGTCTTGTTCACAAATAGGTAAGTTTGGGAATATAATCTGTTGAAATACTGTAGCATAAATATAGTTTTAAAATGATCTTTGTTTCCCTAATTTTTAAATCTTGTTATTGTTGAGTGAGGGACATTCAGTCCATCTTGCTTCTTTGGTTTTAAGTAGCAAATTTACCCCAGAATTTCATGTCCTGAAGGATCCTAGGCACTCAGCATCATCTACATGGCTAGGTAGCTTGTTAAGACCTCCTCAACGTCCTGAACTTATGTAATGATTTGTTTGTGGCCTAAAGCAGAGACCTCTAAAGCCCACAACTCTGTGGTCATCAAGGACAGCTTTGGGGAACACGGCTTCTGTCTTCCTTGTTTTTAAGTAGATTTTTGTTCCTGGGACATGTTTTGGTGAGATAGTATGTCGGACACAGTAGTATTATGGCTACTCTTCTGATATTTGTGCAGACTTTGGGGTTGTCATCTTGGTAGTTCGTTCTGGACACTATCTGTGTTTGTCATGTTTTAAGTGTAAGATTCTGTTCCTTTTCCTGGTTTCACTTCTTTGATCTCTTTCCTGCAGCAGTAGTGATGGATTCAATATTTAACCCTGATAGTAGATTATCCTCTCTCTACATTATACATTATATCAATATTAATACGTATTGTATTCATAATTTAGAAACATAAAATAGAACTCTTTCAATTTCTTATAATGTCTAAGCTCACTGGCTCGCTTCAAACTCTAATATTATTATCCATTGTCACCCAACTTTTTTTAGTTACTGTGGAGTTTAAAAGGAAAGCAAGTCCAGATTGATTTAAAACAACAATACATATTTTTAATACTGAATGTATTGTTATTATTATACGTTTTTGCTCAGCATATTCCATGCTTATTCTATTTAATGCAGATATCCTGAAGCCAAACTCTAGGTTTTCCAAATTTAATACAAACCATACACAAACTTATTTTAACATATATATGTATATGTTTCAGGAGAAATAATATTGTGGTCCAGGTCATTTAGTGAGTGTGGTTGAGGATTGCTTAAAATGTTGTGCAGTGGCAAAGGTTGTATAGATTTATTATGTAGAGAGTCAAAGTTTATGTCAAGCTGTTAGTGAGTATAGAGGTAGAAGAAACATCAGCAACACTGTCTCCTGACAAACATGTAAATACGTTCTTTGAACATTAAGGAACAAATGCTTAAATGTTTCTCATTATTGTTCACATTGTTCGCTCGGCATTCTGTTCAATATGGGTCAGCTTTACTGAACTGCAGCACCAAGGATTGTTTTGTATGCTTATACAATGATTCAATAGCCTATCTAAAACATACCTCTGAATTAAACCACACCCTGACCTCTGGGTTGTGCCAGGGAAAAACACAACAAACAAACAATAAAAACAAGATGAAGAAGAGCAGAGAAAAAGTGATTGAGAGTTCAAACATTTTAGAAATATCAAAACAAGCTAATGGGCAAACCTGCAGTTTAATCAACCTTTTACAAAACATTGCTCTGTATAGGGGATTAAGTGTCAGTGCATAAGAAATACTCCATGTAAAATAAACCCAATACAAATATGGAAAATATAATCCAATGCATGCTGGGTTATCCGTTTACAAGCATAAAACTCCTTTAGTCATTGTGTATTATCACTGACTTTCACTTTCAATGATTTTTACCTGGTGACACTACTGTCAGATTGATTAAGGAATCGGAGTTGTCTGATTTAGATTTAACCATAAATGGCCAACAGAAAGTTCTGTCTCATTGATAACTAATTCTATGAAAATAAAAACGGCCTTGTTGAATGTTGATTTTCATGAGTATAAATCATCTCATTGTGAGTATTGTTTAGAATTTCCTGACGATGAGGTGTAAACAGTGAAAAAATATGTGCTGAGACCTGAGCAAAATATCGTATCTGTGAGGAATGCAAAACAGAGGTGACCAGGAATGCAGACAGAATGTGAAAACAAACATGAGACATGGAAACAAAACATGAATTTAAAAATATAAAGAACAACATCCAGAAATAAGTAAATCAATATATATTGGAAGTTTGCAAAGTAAAAAAAAACAAAAAAACAGTACATTGCTTCCCCCTGATTTTATACATGTCAGTGTTTTGAAATACTTTGTCCCAGTGGTAGTTGGGTTAAGAGGTTCATTATTTTTTGTAAATACACCTCTGCTAGAAAAAACATGTCTGGAGTGTTGTCCAGTTTGTCAGAAAGTATCTTCCCACTAGTGATGGAAGACCAACATTAATAGAAATAAATAAACTGCTTTAAGATAAATCAATATAAAGCAATATTGGACAGGAATACCCAAACCTGGATTGCTAGGTACATGGTCAGGTGTTAGGTTGCACATGTCTTTTTCAATGAGCATTGAGAGCAGAAGAAATGTTCATTTGTCAGTTTCTTTCTGAATCAGTGTAGTAGCTATTCCTGACATGTTTGCTCTTTTTGTTCAGTGCTAACACATGGACAAGAGGATGCAAGCAGCAAAATTAAGAGGAAGTACTCAGTATTAAGAGCTTGAAAACAGGAAGCACCTCTTTGCACAAAGGGTTGTAGGAGTCTGGAACAAGTGTTGTTGACAACCCAGGATTCTTCATGAAACAGCTGCATGAAATCTGTGGACCAACCAAATGATCTAGATGGGTCAAGTGGGCTCCTGTCATTTCAACCCTTTCAACCCTTTCTCGTTGTTATATTATGCTTATGATGTGTAGTGGACATTGTTAGCCTATTTGCCTTGAGTCACAACTAGAAAGCAGATGTTTGTGGATTTGCTGTTGCACCACCTAATTGTCTAGGTGAGGATATTAATGAGTCAATAAACACCAGAAATCTGTTCATAGGTTACCTCTGCCAGTTCAGTCCCACCCATCTACTAGATGCATTGTACATTTGTGCTAACTGCAATTATTTTACCCCAGCTGTTTATTAGAGATGTTTGTAGTACCTGCTAAATGTACCCCACAGTGGTTGTTTAAAAGGGAAATGTGTGTTAGCCTTTTCATGTATGCTCGTAATGGATTTAATTCTGACAAAGGTACTTCATTCAAAACATTTACATTTGGACTAGCATGTTTCAAATGGAGCTGGACTTCGAGATGAGATTGTGTATAGAGTTTCTGAACACATTTCTGGCAGCAAATGCCACTGAGGATGTGTATAAGTGTGTTAAAAAGTTCAGAATGATAGACTTTGTATAAAAATGCCAAGCAGGGGGAATGTAGATAGTGAGTCGGTGGCCAAACATGAAAAAACAAAGTGAAGATAGCCTAAGTGTCTTCTGTTTGATCCTCAACTGTCTGTGGCCTGGGAAATTCCAGAAAACAAGTTGCTGTCTCTAGCAGTATACTGCATGGGTGAAATAGTAATTTCCTCTGTTGACTTCTCAAGTTCTTTGTGCGCTGTCAGTGCCTATTAACAGCCACTGCAGTTGAAAAGTCTTGTATTGTGGGCCAAAAAGTAAAGGATAAGCTTGGGCTGTGAATGTCTGTTAAGCTACTCTGTTAGCTGAACATCCTGCCTCATGACCTACTATGTGCTACACAGGAGTGTCAGCCTTTTCTACTGATCTGATAAGAGAGAGCTGCTCAGTTACAGGAATAAATGCAGATTATGTCTATTCTGTTTTTTGAAAACCTGTGGTAAAATCACAATATAAAATGCAATCTATAACAGAATAGGATAAAATATCAGTTTATTACAATTGGAATGATTACAAAAAATACAAGACGTATATACAAGGTTCAACAACTGGCAGATTTATTTTTTTCAGTCTGAATGTTGTTGAATTTGATAGATGGTAACCTTGGATTAGTTTCATATAGAATGTGAACTGAAGTGGGTTTTGTCACATGAGAGGAGTATCTCAACACTGAAATCAGATAGTGACAAGCAGCACATGTAGTATGAACACTTTGAAGTGTGAGTATATGAGGTGTGTTAGAGTGTGTAATCACGAGAGTTTGAGGTTTTATCCAGTTGGGGGAATGTATTGTTATTTTATAACTTCAGCAGTGTTATGCAATCACAGAGAAAAATGCTTCACAGACTTCACTCACATACCTAACTGCTATATACCTATACATTCATAGTAATAAAATCCAGAGGTAGCCACTTAGTGTTAGCAGTGCCCCCAAGTGGCACAATCTGAGAATTGTAGTCATGCAAACCTTTATTCTCTCTAGTAACATTTTAGGTGTTTTGCACAGACAAGCAATTAAATGTTGCCTGTATCTATTTATATACATACATATTATTATTTGTATGTATTATGTGTGATTTAAATGTTTTTTTTTTTAAATAAGAGGCAGACAAGACGGACCAATCTTATCTTATGTGAAGGGATGCAGAGGGGGAATATAAGTTACTTTATCATGTAATCAGTGTCTCCTCTTTGCCCTGTGCTTTTTAAATGTTGCAGTCCTCTCTTTGACTGGTTCAATGACTCAACATGTTGCAGTCCTCTCTTTGCCTGGTTCAGTGACTCAACACAAAGTACATTGAGTGGCCGTGAGCCTATTCACATGCTCTGGGAAATCCGCTACCTGAGCCCCAGCCAGGAAATGAAGCATGTTGGACTTCCTGTCACTCACGCACACTGTTTTCACTACAAGTTATTTATACCTCTAATCACTGAGTCACCTATATTACCACTACCAGCCTTTCTGTGAGGGGAGTGCACTTCGTGTTGCCCCTTTTGCTTCCCATTAACATCTGTAGAATACATCAATGAACACGTCGGGTTCCAACAAGGTCTGGACCCGATGGGAAACGTCAAGCCTGGAATGATACTTCTGTGCAGCTCAATCAGTTACCCCAATCATTACCCCTTCCTTGGAAACCATTACATTTTTTTGACTTGTCAGAAAATTAATTTCCTATCACTGAAAATATGATTCAAAACTGCTTCATTCAACCCATTGAAATCTGTAAATATTCCAGATGACTGCACTGAGTTCAAACTGGGTTGTCATCTCAGTACTGTCACTTCACTGATTTCTATGGAGTGGCAGTCAAATATTTACACATCCCCATTTTAACTGGGTTCAATCAGCTGTAATCTTTACAGTTTTCTATAGACCAAATCTATGTTCATCTAACTCTGAAACATGTATAATTGATAAACTGAACTGTTTTGTTTCTTTGTTCTTGAAGTCGACTATGTCAATACCTTAGGAGATTTTAAATGAAATCTCTGCATAATCAGCTTTTTTCATTATTATTTTTTCTGTCTGTGTATGACATAGGAACTAGGAATTAATATGGTTACCTTTCTTTGAACTCTTTATAGCTCAGCAATATAATATTGTACTGTGAAGACCAAAATTGAACAAATGTGCTCTTGGTTTTAGTATGGCATTGTGTAATTGTAACATTCGCTCCACTGATCTGAGTTATACATTTTTTGCTGTATTATATATTGAAACATGTGGAGCATTTTTGATCACTTCCTCTCATTATGTAGATGTGGACAAAAGGAAGTGAATATCAACTCCTGTATTGTTTTAATTGCCTCTTCTAGTCCAGTATTTCCCGCTTCACACATATAATTTATTTTCTTACAACCTGCATCGAGTTCTTTAACACTTCCCTTCATTCAATTCCACTTCCCAGGTGTGTGGGGATCTTTTTGCATTGCTTTTGCTGCTGTTGGTATGTGGAATCGTCATAGTATTATGTATTTTCTTTCCAGTGAATATGTTTATGCTTGAGGTCTAAATAATTGATTTTATATATTTCCATCTTTTATTTTTCCGTTGATAACTGTTTATGCCACATTACGGCCAATCTCAAACATCTTTCCTTCGTTCTTTTTCTTAGTTATCGTGGATTCAGATTGATAAAGGCCCCTGATACTGGCATGTTTTTTGCGTTCCAAAGAAAAACAATTCACCAAAATTGTTCTTCACTGTGTAGCCTTTACAGGTCTGAAGTGACGCAGCAGGTTTAGTGTGAACAGTTAAGCCAATTTAGTACTTAACCATAAGGTTTACTGACAACAAGCTGTTTGTATCCCTTATGGCAATTGATACACAGCAGCACATACAGCCTGCTTGTGAAGATTTACAGCTGAAAATTACATCCTAGATTAAAGCAACAGCGAAGAGTGAAATATCAGTTAACCGCTGACAGGGAGGTTTCTGGATTACTTGTAACCATTAAAAAAAAACCCTCCTCTTGTTGCAGTACCTCCTCACAGTGGACGAACTGGCTTCACCAGCTGTCTCAGGTTATTATGATCAGTAATTATGATCGACCACCTTTACATGAATATTGACGGATGTCTTTACGAGGAGGTTTTTGTAGGGGTGGCTTGTGGTTTAGTTGTTGACACTCTTCCTCTGTGAAAATGCAGTTAGGCTGGGCAGTTCAGAGAGAGAATAGAATAAAATGATTATCACGCTAGATGTTAAAACTGTTTACTTGAATTTCCTAAGCAAAGCATAGTGTTCCTTGTGTACTCATTGTGTAGTGACCACTTTGTTCACAAGACTTGGGCCTATTCAGAACCATTTAGTCAGCTATAGTTCTGTAGCAGTGTAAGGTTTGCTGTTTGCAATTTGAGCTATGACACTAGCCACTTTTTTTAAAACTTTATAATTAAGAGTATAATATTAATAAATTCCAAAGTATTCATTTCATACTAGACAGGAATAATATATAGTAATAGGAACTTGGCATAAAAGTCAGTAGATGTGTCACTGGAGGGTCTGAAGAGGAATGCAGTCACTGTTCAGAGGAAGGGTCTGACTTTATTCAAATCAGTTGTTTTCACCCACAGTACCCGTCTCTGTTAACTGAGAAAATTAGGCCTTAGCTGCATGAGTCTGTGCCAAATAATCTTACACTGACAGAGTCTGTAACCCAGGTGCTCTTCAAAGCAAGAAGCTTAAATAATTATCCAGTTGTGAAAGTGTGTTGTTTTCTGTTTGCTGTGGTACGAAGTCGCTTTGGAGGGTTTAGCAGTGTCGTTGTCGATGTCTGTTCCGGGGTCGTTGTCCCATGGGGGTGGTCAGTCAGTTGTCAGTGATATGCAGGTCGTATGCTGGATAATCTGTCCCATCTTCTCGTCTTTCCGCTTCATACAATTCCCTTATTCTCACTGGTTCACTCTCCGTGCTTTTCCCTACAGGTACTTGCATCAAATGTCAGCTGCAGTGTGCTTTTATGTGGGTGCTTAATACAGGACGGTGTAATTTCACCAGCTGGGCAGGTGTGTGACGTAGCTCTTTTGCCGTCACGCTGTGTGGAAAAAGGGGAATGGGGAAACCATGTGGTCCTAAAGTATCTCCTCTCATGGTACCACTTCTCTCACGCTATCACAAAGAAAATGTGTTATAATGTTATTTCACTAACAATACCTCTAGTTTTCCATAGTTTAGAAATCATTGTTATCACAAGCAGCTTAAAATGCCAATAGTATTATCAAGTTCCTATTCAATATATTGAAAATAAAGGATGGTTTGGTATTACATACACATACTCACCAGTGTCAGGTACAGGCTTGGTTTGTTTTGACTATATGAATACCAGCATATTGTAGAAGAATGGTCCCTGCACAGAGTCTGGCATGACTTCACTCTTTACAGCACCTAAAATCTGCAATGCTTCTCTCAAAGACACCTGATCTCCAATGCTAGAGCCAAGTCTGTATCCAACCTACAGGAAGCTACCTGAAGTCCTGTTGCTTTTTCATTGTTTGAGGTGCACCTTGTTTTTTCTAAGGTTTTCTGAGTTCACCGGAACTCCAGACCTACTTCAAATCAGCCATTCTCCACTCAGATGGCACAGGGATTATCCTTAAAAAGTGGGGCAGGGATTTTTCTGTCCCTATATGGTAGCAATAGTTATGAAATGTCTCAGCAGACGATATAATCTGCCCATAGTGAAAGACATGCCTCTGGCAGGGTTGTAATTACACCATGATGGGTATGAACTCTCACTGACTATCTTGTGTCCTTGGAATTAGAGACACTCAGCTTATGCTGGTTTGTCTGGACAAGTTGTTTTTAGATCAAAGCTGATAAACAGATAAATATATGTCTTGTTACAGAGTGTCAGCTGCCATGTATAGTTTCCCCACATGACACTGTACATTTATTTGATGTGATATATTTTCATTGCCATAGAGAAGATATACTATTTTTTAATAGGCCATTGTAAATACAGTCAATAATGACAGCCTCGTCCTGTATACCTGACTGACATGGATTGAAGTGTATCAGGATATTTGTTCACATTTCTTATAAATAAGAAATGTGAAATGTAGACTTGATTGCACATACAGGAAATGGCTCTCTTTCTGGTAACAACCAAAATAAAAGGCACAAGAGCCATTTTGAAGTCTGAAAAAACACATTCTAATTTTAAGTGTCTTTTGAATGTACAGAATGCATCAGAGTTCACATGTGGCCTGTCTTTCAATTATAATTGATAACTTGGTATTATTTTCTATAGCCTGTTGAATGTTTTTTTTTTTTTTATATTTGTAACTCTGGGTTCCTAATGGTTAATGCTGTTTCCAGCAAATACTGAATTCCACATATTCACTTATTATAAGTACTCTCTCACTCATATAATAGCGGAAGGTGTGTATTTGGATGTCATAGTTCATCATTTCATAAGTGTAAGTTAACATGCATACAATTTGCTTTGAGAAATTACATTTCCATTGTTTTAAAGGGACATTATAGTGACAGATAGATAGACAGATAGTACAACACAGTAAGCAGCTTGCATATGAAATAAGTAACAGGTATGAAGTTACACGGTGTTTGTGATAGCACACACAATTATATTTTAGAGGTAAAGCAGAAAAGATTAGGGTAAAGATCAGCAGAGGTTTCTGTATGAGACTTCTGAATATTATGTAATTTTGTGCATTTCATCTTTAATTCCCCCTCTATTTCCTTGTGTAAATGCGGCCTATCTTACTATATAGTCTCTCTGTGACACTCTGTTGTCATTTCTCAGTTTACCATGCTTACTGCTTAAACAAACAGGGAAATAAGTGTGGTAATTCGCCGCAAAATGCCCAGTAGTTTCCTTGCTGGTTTTAGTGTACAAATATAGTGTGGAAATATATGTATATATTTATATTTATGTCAGTTACTAGTATATTTGGCTGTCAAGCCTATTCTCTTTGTGAGATGTTTTAGTCAAGTTCTTCTTCCTTCCTGTGTACTAATTTTAGATAATTAGAATATTAACCATCTTGCTGGTTTTGTTGCCAGTAGTACATTGATCCAAAAGTCTAATCTTACCACATTTGGAAGGGTCCCAGGGAATAAGCTTTAAGAATCGACTTAATGAGATTCTTGGGTCAATAAACTCTGACCAACCCAGTGAGTGAGGTTGTCCGAAAGGCCTCCTCTCCTGCTGGATCCCAGCTTGGGTGCTAATTCCGCCCCCCTGGATAAAACATAAGGAAATCCTTAATTACAGTTAATAAGCTTATACATCACTCCCATTACAATGCAACTAATGCAGTATATTTCTACCTGTGTGATGCGAACAATCCATGTAGCTTTATTGGTCTTTATTTTTTGTAGCAGCTTTCACAGTACCTTATCTGAAAGTGTTTGCAATCTTTAAAGGAAAAAAATTATAGAAACTCCACAATAAATATTGAATTAAATGATACATCACTGACTGTAATCCTGCAATTTGGAATGCTTTACATTGTTTCTTGTGAAAAACTGTAAGTCGCCCTGGATAAGGGCATGTGCTAAAAAAAAAAAAAACATACATACATACATAGTATATATACATAAAAAAAGTAATCACACCAACTGTGACCAGAGCTGAGCACATTTGGATGTATGAGGATGTACTTAGCACAATTCCATACATTCCTGTGTCTCCGTATTGTGTCCATCTTTTTGCGTTACTTTCCTACACTGTTTGCCTTAGAATAAAGGTCAGTTAAAATAAACATCTAAAATCATTCTCACGTTTACATCGTCAGTTTCACTACACCTACACATTCGATGCTTAAACAGTATTTTCTGTCTACTTGCATGCTGTGTATTACCATTGCCAATATTCAATTTCCCAGGAAACGGAACCAGAATTAAAGTTGTCACCAGTACTATCTGGCAACACATCCTAATTTAGTATGCTATTAGATATTGAATTTCTAATGCTGCATTCATGTTTAAAAAATGCCTCACAAGTCATGGCAGATTGCTAATGATAGGGTATTTAACAAAGCAGCACCAGATGGTGGTAATTTCGAAATTATTATGCTTTGTTTCTTGATGATGTGATTTATATGAGACTGTGGACAGAGAAAACCTGTACTTAGTGGGACTGTCTCTCCAAGGAAGACTTATCCATTTGGTATCTTCTAATTTGCAACAACCTTTAAGTATGTGTGTACAGAATATTAACCAGGGTTGTGTTATAATAATGTGTTAGCTCTTGACCTGGCCTTGGCTATATTGTGAGTAGTATGATCAGTTCTAGCTGGATCAAGTACAGGGCAGGGCCGGCCACATACACTAGCAGGCGCACATTCTGTAATCTTTATAAAGCTCTTTATACCCGTCTGACCACACCCCACTTCCTCCGCTACCTCACAGCTGGTGCCTATTAAGCTCCCCTGACTCATTCACAGGGTAAATTGGTAAAGGGAATTGGTAAATGAACAACTATGTTGCCTTAAAAAACACACATCTTCTCTGGCTTTGTTAGTGTAATTCCATGTACAAAATGGTTATTGATTATTTATTAGGTATGCTTTTCCATTTGAAACAAGGGAATGAAGATCAGACAGGAGAAAATTACAGAGAAAAAGCGGTTCATTAACACATTGCAATTTGCTGCCACTGATAAACCTGCACTTTTCTTACTTTGCATACAATTTGGAAAATGCTTTTGTGTTTGATGGTAAATACTGAGAATCATGACCTCACTACTATACCTAAATCTTACTACCACCACTAGGTGTTTCCTTTTTGTGTGCCACACATTTTACAGAAAAACACAATTAATGTAATAACATTTATTCACAGCAAGCTAACAGTTTATATCTATGGATGTTAAATATTATCTGCTTTTTCTCTACCCCACTCGTAGCCAGTGATATAAAACTGTGTTAGAGACTGTGGTAAATATTGCTGAATGTTTTGCTAGCCATTGCATTCATTTCTGTGTGTCAGAGAATGCAGTCACCAAAAATTGCTGGACTTGGTTGTGTTGGAAAAGCCTTTCATTTTCACTGCAATAACTACTCGCTGGAAAAACTGGCTTCTTAAATCTAGGTCAAAATGCTGCTTAGATGGAGCCATCTCAGTGTCTAGATAAGTGCAGTCTGTCAAAAAGCTAAATAACACTGATTAAGGATGGTGGGGCGTTGTTGTTGATGTGGGGGTAACTTAAGCTGTCTTTGCATCTTTATTAGAGAAGGGTTTAGGATCATTTCAGTGCAGATGAAGCATGACATCTCACTCTATATACATTTACACTCATCACGTGACCATGCTCAAGCCTCATTTAGAGAGGTCAGACCGTGCAAGGATACATCAAAGCTATGTTCTCCTCTACAAAATGGGCTCCACTTTAATTTGTGCTAAATAAGCATATTTATGTTTCAGTAAAAAAAAAAAAAAAATGAAATTCAGCTCTGTTGTCCATGCCTCTGTTTCTCTTAGAAGACTGAAACCTTCATGCTTTAAAATTTGGTTTCAAATAATCAAGACCAGACCTTGGCTCAGAGTAATACTTTGCAATTCACACCTTTTTTCTAAATATTATTGAATTAAAATATATTTTGTAACACACACAGGGCATACTCAGCTTATACTCAGTAAAATCTATATATATATATATATATAAAAAAATAAAGATAAGTATCAGTGGAAAGAAAGTACTTTATGGTACATGCAACAGAGATCTCAGAGACATCGTGAGTTGTACAAGTATAATATATATATATATATATATATATATATATATATATATATATATATATATATATATATATATACACACTCACCTAAAGGATTATTAGGAACACCATACTAATACTGTGTTTGACCCCCTTTCGCCTTCAGAACTGCCTTAATTCTACGTGGCATTGATTCAACAAGGTGCTGAAAGCATTCTTTAGAAATGTTGGCCCATATTGATAGGATAGCATCTTGCAGTTGATGGAGATTTGTGGGATGCACATCCAGGGCACGAAGCTCCCGTTCCACCACATCCCAAAGATGCTCTATTGGGTTGAGATCTGGTGACTGTGGGGGCCAGTTTAGTACAGTGAACTCATTGTCATGTTCAAGAAACCAATTTGAAATGATTCGACCTTTGTGACATGGTGCATTATCCTGCTGGAAGTAGCCATCAGAGGATGGGTACATGGTGGTCATAAAGGGATGGACATGGTCAGAAACAATGCTCAGGTAGGCCGTGGCATTTAAACGATGCCCAATTGGCACTAAGGGGCCTAAAGTGTGCCAAGAAAACATCCCCCACACCATTACACCACCACCACCAGCCTGCACAGTGGTAACAAGGCATGATGGATCCATGTTCTCATTCTGTTTACGCCAAATTCTGACTCTACCATCTGAATGTCTCAACAGAAATCGAGACTCATCAGACCAGGCAACATTTTTCCAGTCTTCAACTGTCCAATTTTGGTGAGCTTGTGCAAATTGTAGCCTCTTTTTCATATTTGTAGTGGAGATGAGTGGTACCCGGTGGGGTCTTCTGCTGTTGTAGCCCATCCGCCTCAAGGTTGTACGTGTTGTGGCTTCACAGATGCTTTGCTGCATACCTCGGTTGTAACGAGTGGTTATTTCAGTCAAAGTTGCTCTTCTATCAGCTTGAATCAGTCGGCCCATTCTCCTCTGACCTCTAGCATCAACAAGGCATTTTCGCCCACAGGACTGCCGCATACTGGATGTTTTTCCCTTTTCACACCATTCTTTGTAAACCCTAGAAATGGTTGTGCGTGAAAATCCCAGTAACTGAGCAGATTGTGAAATACTCAGACCGGCCCGTCTGGCACCAACAACCATGCCACGCTCAAAATTGCTTAAATCACCTTTCTTTGCCATTCAGACATTCAGTTTGGAGTTCAGGAGATTGTCTTGACCAGGACCACACCCCTAAATGCATTGAAGCAACTGCCATGTGATTGGTTGGTTAGATAATTGCATTAATGAGAAATTCAACAGGTGTTCCTAATAATCCTTTAGGTGAGTGTATATGTGTATATATATATATATATATATATATATATATATATATATATATATATATATATATATATATATTAAAAAGATAGATAATGTAATACTCTCCCGGGGCTTTAAAAGCACAAGGAGTTTTTCTACTACTACAAACGTAAAATAAGTGTCTTAATCTCTGATCACAAGACTAGTTATTATAGCTCACACCCGTCACTGAAGTGTAATTTTGGGCTACATACAGTGACATGTCTTATGTCAACCCTGAACTACCTTGGGAGACAGTTTAGAGATGACACTTGAGCATCTTCACAGCCTTTGTAAAGAGGTGTTCCAGCATTAAAGTACTCCAGTAAACATGGATTAAAAAACACTGTAGTAAATATAGGTGAAGCTGTTAAGAGACACCACAGTTTAGCTAAAGCTGACCTATTTCAGGAAATTAAAATAGTAAAATTAAAACGGGCAATTCCATTAGCCTTTTTTTTTTAAATTTAATTAAAAAACAAACTGTCTGGACAAGGTAAACACACTACATTTTGTTCCAACTGATGCATATTTGCAAATTGTACTGGTGTTTTTCCTGTGAATATTTTATCCTTTTATAATCTCATCACTTTTTCTTCAAGGTTTTCCACTGATTTCCCTTCCTTCCTTTGCAGTTTATCTTCTTCTGTATGTCTTTGTTAACATAGATTATTGAACTGTTTTTTTTGAATGACTGATCACTAAAATTAAGCTGATTTGCCCTTTACAAAGCTCCCTACCCTCCACGTCCCTAGTTTACTCTATACACTTGCCTGCTCAGTGCATCGGCTTTCTCTCAGTTCACGTGTAGGCCATTCTGTCTGTGAAGATCCCATCTGTTCCAAGAGAAGGAATAGTAACTCATGAACCTAATCCTCTCTTCCCTACACCAGCAGTTTAACCATGTGTTAAATCATCTGATTTCTGTCTGATATCCTTGACTAGCATGTGGTAGGAACAGTGTTTCTAACTACAGTAGAGGTTGTGCACTTTACCTCATCCTCAGCCCTTCATCCTTGTGATTATTTTCCCTTTGTTAATGGGATTGGTTCCCATGTGGACCATAACAATCTCTTTCTTCCCTTCTAGAGCCTGGTTCTTGGCTACAACCTGGGAACAATGTCTCCTACATCTCCTGTGTTGCCCTTTCTAACGATGCACAGGGTTATGTAATATACCGAATTGACTGTTGATTGTATTCTTGTAAACCTTATATATCCCATTGGATAAAGGTGTCTGCCAGATGAATAACTTAATAATAATAATAATAATAATAATAATAATAATGATAACATCTTAGGCAGATAACATACCATTCTGATATATCTATTGTTCATAAACACAATGCGATTTATGTCCCCAATCATGAGTTCCCAGCTATAGTGGGAAGTGTGCACCATGGGAGAATAAAAGATAACGATACAAGGTAGCATTACAGCATTACAGAGCAGGAGGTGACTGCTGTTGTGCATACAGGATTTCTCATTGTGTGCCTTGAAACTCACCAGTGATTTCTGTGTTCCAGATTGACTGTGAGGCCAGCTGCAATCTCAACTTGATGCTCTGATGGGCGATTCGGGACCCAGGCGCTCAACCCTCGTCTCCAGGTTGCCCATTTTTCGACGGAGTGCGAGCAAGAGGCAGGATTCCCTGCCATCTTCTCCTTCGTCCACTGGCAATGCCAATGGCGTCCACACATCGTCTCCATCCAGCACCAACTCCAGCTCGAGCAGCACGGGCAAGCGCAGGAGCATATTCAGAACGCCTTCCATCAGCTTCCACCACAAGAAGAGCAGCGAGCCTCGGCTGGAGTCCACGGAAATCCCCTTTCCCAATGGAAGCCAGCCCTCTGACCTTGCTTTTCCAAAGTCGGAAGACAGCTTCCGATCCAAGAGCAGACACTCCTTTGGTTTTGGGGGGCACCGGAGCAAAAAGATCACCAGGTCCCAGACGGAGGACTTTGAGAAGGTCTCCACCAACCGGAACTTGTTCATAAACTGTATCAGCTCAGGGACCAACGAGGGAGACGACTCTGGCTTCCTGGATGAGTACAGCAGCAAGCGCTCTTTGAAGCACAGGAAGCAGCTGTTGCCCAAGTCTTTCTCATCACACTACAGGCTATCCAAGCAGAGTCTCCCGGTCTACGTGTCTGACCACAATGCTGATGGCAGGGGTCAGCCATCCAAGGCCGGCACCCCTGGGTCTTGCCCTGGGGAGCTTGCAGAGAGCTCCCTGCAGTCACCGATGCTTTCCGATGACCGTACCACAGCACTTACCCCCTCGGAATTCATCCCCATAACTGAGGATTCTGTCTCCGAGTTGGAAGCGCTGCCCAGCTCCAGCCCTGCCATGCCCATGCAAGAAGACCACGCCATTGCTACCTCACAGGATTTCCTCAACCCAGTTTTGCCCGTGGAGGAATCCTTACAATGCAAAGAGAGCACCCACCAGCCTGAAACCAGCACAATGAACACTGATACTGGAGCCACTGTTCTCAAAGAAGAGCCAGATGAAACTCAGACAGACAAGTCCACAGTTGCTGCTAATGACATGGATGCTAACCAAGGTCTCGAACTGGGCCTGGAAACTACTGACACTGAATGCACTGAGCCAGAGCCAATACCTGGGGAACAGACTGAACCAAGGGTGGTGACAACAGTAGTAGTCCAAGAACCGTCAAAGGTCACTTGCTGTATAAAACCAGAGGTTAAGCTGTGTCACACCAGGAGAACTAACACAGGTAATGCTGCACAATAACTTAACTGACACTTGCACGTACAAATGGGCATCTGATGAACGCAGATGACTGTCTACAACTGTTCAATGAGAATAATTGTCTAGTTTAACGAGCAACATTTATCACACTTAACACATCAGTGAATCACCTTGTGTCAGATATTACAGGGTGCTGAAACATATGCCTGCAACTATCAATAACTAGGCAGATATTGGCATCTTGTGTGTTGATTAGCTCTGACTACAAGGTAGGTTGACATTCAAAGTCTTTTGTAGCCAAGCCTCACTGAGGAATATCAAGTGGCAAAACGATCCATTCTAAGTGTTAATGCAAACCTTACTTTCACAGCAGGAGTGTACTGTGTTTTGTTCAATAAAATCTATTTAAAACCACCCAGTTTATGTCTAAATAATGTGTTTCTTGTCACCGCCAGTCACCGTGGGGAGCAGCATAAGCCCGTACCATGAAGTGATGCGAATGGAGAGGCGCTTGAGGTCAGCTTCTGAAGGCACTGCGGGGAGCGCCAGGCTACATCTCAATTTAAAAGAGCCACACTATGGGGAGATCTGCAGTCTTCAGAAACAGGACAACTCATCCTCCTCCAGACTAGACAGCCTGGTAGGTGATGCTTTCCTGCCATGACAAAAGGGATGCTCCAACTTTACAGAGCTCCAGTGTGAATAGAGGGGTTGGTGGTCCGAGTACAGAATCTTGCTTTCTGACAAGTGTTATTATCAATCAATTATACATCAAGTAACATAACCTGAACATGTATCAAGGAAACATGAACCTCCTGCTTAGTCCATGTTCAGATTTTTTTTTAAAGACCATTCAACTCTTTTCCAATTTTAGTCTTAACGGTTAGTAATAAACATGAAACTTATTACAGTTTGCATCTAATTGTAAGGACATTTAAAAGATTATAAATGAGAGCAGGAAAGCTTGGCTCATTTTAATGCCAGTAGCTTATTGATCCAAGCTTCGCACCATAACATTTCTTGACAGATTAGAGGGAATGGACTGGATTAAAAAGCTGGACGTTTTTTTTTTTTCCAGACACCCACAACTACCTTGTGTTCAAGTCATTATTACTTCAGCCCTTATTTCATTGTTGAGATTGAGCCAGCCCTTCAGGTTGAATTCTGAATACCTGAATCAAACCAACAGTTATCTGCTCAAGTGCAGGTAGTAATTTAACCGGTCTGTGTATGACACGTCTTTTGGACTAAAGGTTTTTCTCGTTGTTCTTCCTTCTCTTTCAAGAGAAACAGTATACGTTTGGAGCACAGAGACAATAAAGTGAAGATAATATCCTCAATGAGTTCTGAGGAATTTGTTGTACAATCTCAGAACATGTGACTATACAGAAAGTTATAAATACCATGCTGTCATTCAGACCCTCTTGCTAGTTTACTGCCTTATAGTTTACTGTTCTAATGAAATTATCAGGATTCTTTTTGATGCATCCCAATGAATCAGATGCCAAAGCATGGTTAGGAAGATTTGTTTAAAACATTCAACACTGTAAAGAACCACTGTGCTAAGAACGGCTTCCTATTTTCTATTATACTTTCACTTGTGTTTACTGACTTTAATTTTGAGTTAGCACTACAAGTAGCACTACAGCTTCACCAAGTGTAGGTTAGATTAGAATGAGCTACAGACCTAATATAGATATTTGGCACTAAATACGTATTCTGTATAAATTACCTATGTATGTATTTCAGATTTTTAAAGTATAAAAAGGACTTTGTGGTCTTCTTCCTCAGACAAAAATAACAAAAATACCATCTCTTATTAAGAGACACTCTTCACACAATGTATTAACCTATAATAATACAGTAGTTTAGTTCAAAGACAGTTCACATTAGTATTATTTCCTCAACTTATACACTACATGGCCAAAAGTATGTGGACACCTGCTTGTCGAACATCTCATTCCAAAATCATGGGCATTAATATGGAGTTGGTTAACCCTTTGCTGCTATAACAGCCTCTTCTGGGAAGGCTTTCCACTAGATGTAGGAACATTGCTGCAGGGATTTGCTTACATTCAGACACAAGAGCATCAGTGAGGTCGGGCACTGATGTCAGGCGATTAGGCCTGGCTCACAGTTGGCATTCCAGTTCATCCCAAAGGTTTTCGATGGGGTTGAGTTCAGGGCTCTCTGCAGGCTGATCTCAACAAACCTCGCTTTGTGCACAGGGGCATTGTCATGCTGAAACAGGAAAGGGCCGTCCCCAAACTGTTGCCACAATGTCGGAAGCACATAATCGTTTCGAATGTCATCGTATGCTGTAGTGTTAAGATTTCCATTCAGTGGGACTAAGGGGCCGAGCCCAAACCATGAAAAACAGACCCAGACCATTATTCCTTCTCCACCGACCTTTACAGTTGGCACTATGCATTTGGGCAGGTAGCTTCTCCTGGCATCCGTCAAACCCAGGCTGGTACGTTGGACTGCCAGATGGTGAAGCGTGATTCATCACTCCAGAGAACGCATTTCCACTGTTTCAGAGTCCAATGGCGGCGGGCTTTACACCACTCCAGCCAACACTTGGCAATGCAGATGGTGATCTTAGGCTTGTGTGCGGCTGCTCAGCCATGGAAACCCATTTCATGAAGCTCCCGAGGAACAGTTCTTGTGCTGACGTTGCTTCCAGAGGTGGTTTGGAACTCGGTAGTGATTTTTGTGAGCTGTTGTTGCTCCTAGACATTTCAACTTCACAAATACAGCACTTACAGTTGACCAGGGCAGCTCTAGCAGGGCAGAAATTTGACGACCTGACTTGTTGGAAAGGTGACATCCTATGTCAGTGCCATGTTGAAAGTCACTGAGCTCTTCAGTACGGCCCATTCTACTGCCAGTGTTTGTCTAAGGAGATTGCATGACTGTGTGCTTGATTTTATACACCTGTCAGCAATGGGTGTGGCTGAAATAGCCAAATCCACTAAGTAGAAGGGGTGTCCACATACTTTTGTCCATGTAGTGTAACATTGAAAACAGTAACATTAAATCAGGTGGTATTTAAACTGTAGTCTAGTGTGTGTTTTTTTTTTTTTTTTTTAAAGCTGCACTCCGGTCTACGGTGGGTTACTGTGGAACTGATATCATTCTTTGTTTAGGATACTGAGAAAGTGTTCAGCTGGTTTATTAAAGAACACTATTGGTTCATATAAAATACAGAGACCCTCAAGGGCTGGAGTTGCAGAGCCCTGTTACAATGCAAACTCTAATCAGATTATCAAATGTGTTGGTTAGTGTAATCACGACAAAAAAAAGAGCATGTTTTACTTTTCACCACCAGATGTCAGTACAGTATGTTCTAACCATTCATGTTAGTTATTTATTTTAGCTTTACCGTATCACTGCTCAATTAAATATTAAGGTGGTAATAATTAATAATGAGATTGCCCAGAACTGAAACATATAATTAAACACATTCATCTTGATTTTATATTTAATTCCTGAGCTTAATTACTTTGCTCATGGACATTTTACAGAATAAAGCTTGATTAAAATGCAGTCAAGCCACTTTTTAATATATAACAATGAAATAAGATAATGTGCAGTTTTTCAAATGAGTATTTACATCTCTGCATACTTGTGTTGGTCTTTTGAATTACATGAAAATGTATTTATCTAATGAAAATTATTAGATATTATAAATGTCTTAAATTAATAAAAAAACAAAACAAGTATTAATGCGTTAGAATAAAAAAGCCGTCTAAAGATTACAACTGGGGAAGATTTCAGTTACATTTTTTGTAATGTTGAAAAACATAACATTCACCACATTGTATTATTCTGGCATGCTTCAGGAAGCATCTATGCTTTGGTCTTTATTGAATCTTGTTTTGTGCATGGTTTGAAACAATTATAGTTTGGGGTAGTTAGGTGCATATATTTGAAGAAATTCATTTTACTGTTTGCTTATCTGCAAACCTAATTAAGCAGAGACAATTCCATAGTATTTTCACTTATTATCTGACTAGCAAGTGGAAAACAGCTTATTTTTCATATAATATTTCTACTTAGTAATTGTAGTAGAGATGTTGCTACAACAAACCTCATTCAATTTATTTATGCTTCCCCTGATACATTTATAAGTAAGGAACACTGGTTTTACTGCAGGAGTGTTTGCATAATTTACAGAGCCTTTGCAGAGTTAAAATGGGCCCCCCCACAGAACTGTGTCATCCTGGTAAACACATCAGCCTTCTGTTTGCTCATTTGCATCAGGGCCCTGCTTGCTACACAAGGCCAAGCTAGGAGACACAGATTTTTGCACAGTATGGGAGTTGTGTTTTGTCACAGTGGTATATCTCTTTGTCAAGACTGATCATTGTAATGGCAGGGCTTTGTACATTTGATTCCAAATTGTTATAAATGTAAGGCAGTCAGCCATTTCATGTAATTCATATAGCAATGGGTGATAGTAGGAGGTGGTCATTTAAGTGTTTTAAATTGACTGATTCTCAGGAAACTCTGCCATCAATGTAATGACTTACCCTCATTCAATCAAAACTTGACCTTCTAAAGTTATATATTTCTTTGCGGGTAATTTTAATTTAGGGTATAAACTCATCTCAAATTTGATCAAGTGGCAATCATATTATTGCAGTTGCTGAATGAACTCAGTAATTCTATCCTCATATGTTTAAAACACTAATTCAAGAAAAGCGTAGGCTACTAAAATGTTGTATCACCTTCCAAATGACATTACAGTAGCTTTGTCCTTAGAAGACCCTTACAAGAAAGAGTTGCCTCATCATTTGTATGACGAAGCCAGTTTGACCATCTAGCCGCTGGGGAAATGAGTCTGGAATGTGAAGGGAAACAATTGGGTAAAATGTTTTTCAGAGGTATGAATGACTGGTTTTAAATTCTGCGCACACATCAAGCACATATTTATATTCATGACGGTGTGGGAGAACCCTCACAAAGTTAATTTGACTGTTTCACACTTCCAGTAATTTCCATTTTTTAGTAGCAGAATGCTGCCAGTTTGTATTAAAGCTGAAGCCAACACAATGTGGGTTGTCTATCTGTCTTCCTTAATTTTTGCAGACCTTTGTCTCCCGGTGAATAAGAGAAACTGTCAATCTATAAGTGATTGGGTGACACCCAGCGAAACAGAAAGCATGCCGTCTTTCTTTTGGTGTGTGTGTGTGTGGGGAGGTGGGGGGGTAAGGTGCTGTGGGATTTTTCTCTGGCATATTAATTAGTTTGTAACTAGAAACACATTGTACTCCTTCATCAGAAACCTTCAGAGACTGGCACGTTTCTATCAGTAGTGTGAGCTGGGTCACTCACAGGGTGGGCAACAGGAGTACAAGCGATCTGACAGGGGCTATTTCAAACTGAAATTGCTAATTACTGAGATATTATAATGAAGAAACCACTTAGATCATAGGGCAACATTGTCTACGGGTTTTCTTTCTACCTCAACTCTTCACTGCCTAATTCAAGCAATTATTTGCTTAATTGGAACTGTTAACAACTTTTCCCAGTTAACTCTGGAATTGTTGATTTCAGAAGACCTATGCATTCAGCTTTTCTGCCTCCCAGGATTGTGTACCTGTGATTAAGGGGATATAGATGCAATCTGTAGTCTGCATTATTAAAATGTTGTTTTGAATCCACCGAATTCCAAGAAAACATCAAACCAAAAAATAAGTATATTCCTAATTAATGAGGTGCATTAGAGCAACAAATAAGGCACACTATTATGAATTTTTCATAAAGAGGATGAGTATTTGATTTTTAAAAATATTTATATACAAATGACAAACAGGTTTATATTGGGGTGCCATCTGGGCTTTATACACTGCTCATCTCATCTAATAACTTGAACAATCAAGGGAAAATATAGTTGTATAAGTCTATATATTTTAAGGATTATTTTTCTGTGCATATTTAAAAACAAGGTTTAAAATTTTAAGGAATCTTTAGTGGTTTCATGAAAAAAAAGATGCTATTTAATATGTCTGAATGGAATATTTGTTGTACCATACTGTTTTCCTTTTTCTTTTTATTGTATTATTATTATTATTATTATTATTATTATTATTATTATTATGAAAGTCTACACTAATAAAGCCAGCTATTCATCATCCTTGTTCGCGAGGCATGCTGACAAAAGAGCTGCATTCTGTCGCCATCTCTTGGTCACTAATATTATGATGGAGTTAGTCTCTACATAGTCTTTCTACTCATTTTAAGGCTGTGGTCATACTGCTAATATTGGATCAAGGTGGTAGGGTTAAGTGTAAATAAGTAGTGCTGCTTGGGTTTATTAATACTCTAGTTCCATGGAGAGATCTTAATTACATATCCTGCCATTGAATGTAAACAGCCTGTTATTATTTGTTAGTAGTCTTGAACTTTCTGGCCTCCCTCTGGGTCCTACGCTTGACCCTGCGTGGAATTAATCTGCTTACTGCCTGAACACAAACTGTGCAGGAGTGCTCTCTCGCATGCAGGTTAATGTAACTGTCTTCTGCTATGTTCAGGCTGCTATGCAAATGTGCTAGACACACGAGGCAGGGAATTGGGAGGGAGGTGGGAGGACCGGCCCACAACCCAAGCTCATAAAATGCTCTAAATGCCTGCTGTGAAGAAGGTATTAGATGGAGACAGTGATGGAGAGAATGCTGCTGTAATCTCTTGTGCATTATTTTCTAAAGTAATGCTGCTTTGTTTTGAAGAAGTTGAGTAACTTTTGGGCCGCAGTTCTGTTTACCTCCATTACATTGCAGTGATGAAAGTGATGACACTCCAAAGAACTTTAGAAACAAACAAACAAACAAACAAACACATTTTGATTAGCTTTGAGAACATCAGTGCTGGGGTAAGATTTGCTGTCATTTAAACTCCACTTTTTTCAAGCTATGTGAAATATTGATGTGTATTTATTTGTTAGCTTTATGAAAATTCCAAAAAGAAGAAAACCAACTACAGGGTAAAGAACTCCAAATAACTATTTTCCAGATCCACTTATGTATCCTGTCAGTGCTGTGACAGATTGTTATTTGATTGATTGGTCGTTGTTACTGATAATCAATACTCTTTGTTCAAAGTTTTTGGAACCTCTTGGACTATATTCATGAAGAGTAGAGTTGATTAGGCATTTCATTGTGATTGAGCTGTCATCCGTGGCAGTGGAAGAATTACAACCTTTGGTTTATGTCAGCTGCAGAGGCTAGCAAGCTTTTCTCTTGTGTGGATTGAAGGACTTTTAACACCTAGCTCCTCTTGATGAATAGTTTACTAATTCCCTGTCTTTGGAAGTTCAGTTCAAATGAGATAACTCTCTTTGCCATACAACAATCACAGGCCCTCGTCTCCTGAATATCTCTGCGGAGTTGGAAGTAAATGTGCTATGAAACATAGTGTTCTTCATTGGTGGAACTGCAAACAAAATTGACTGAGGAAGGGAATGAGATTGGGAATGTAATCACCAAACAACTTGTGGCTGCTATGCCCTGAAGGGTCTTGGCAGTAATTTCAAGCAGATGGAAGAACTGCATAATAGTAAATCTTTGTTTGTATTTCCACAAAACAATCTCCCATGAAACCCTTCTATAAGATTATACCCAAATTATGACCCATTATGTGACTACATGAATCTGTGGTGTTCATGCACATCAGTGACCAAATGGTTTTTGGATATTGTTCCTGTGCATTTTTCCTAACCATGGCTCAAATAATGTTTGGCAAGCTCAATCAAATGGAACAATAACTATACAAATGCTGCTCAAGCACTGAATGCCAGATTGTTTTTGTCATTACCTTATTTATTGTTAGTCAGAGGAAACGCTTAAATAATTTACAAAAGCATTACAATTTGAAATTGAAATGTTGAGTTGAGTATCGTGTGGTCTGATATGTGTATGGTGGTAAAACTATGCTAGGATGAAACTTTATTGCAATAAATATGTGTTTATACATGTTTTACCATTACACGTGATGAAGGTTAAAGTGATACCTGTGATTTTCCTGCTGCTTCAGGCAAGACAAATCCTATGCTCTTGTAGAGCTACTATCTGGTAAGTAAAAATGTCACAACCTGGAACACTGAAGAGCTCTCCTTTGAGATATTTACTGCAGCCAGGATTGTGATGAAGGTAATACTTTTAAGTCTTAAAATTTACCAAAATTATAGATTGGAATAGAAGAACATCAGATACTTTACTTTACGCACATGAGACCATATAAACCAATTTTAGGGACTGCGCTAGTTCCCCCTTAAGGAAAGTAAATGCATGATTCATTATTCTTTTTAATCAGAAGCTCCCCACCACTGTGTGCGTGTGTGTGTGTGTGTGTGTGTGTGTGTGTGTGTATATATATATATATATATATATATATATATATATATATATATATATATATATATATATATGCCTATATATAAAAACTGTTCTTTGGAATGAAACAAATATCTTGTGCCAATGGTCTTTTATTTTATTTGTCCTGATGCCTTTTGTATTCATATGTAGTTTTATTTTAATCCCCAAGAGAACCAATTTACTTTCCAGAAAGAATAATAATAAACAAAATGTCTTTGGGTATTTCCTATACTGGTACCCTGGGCTTGTTTACGCAGCAATTTCTTGAAGGGGTTATAGAATTTTCCCATTTTTTTTGTTAAAGCTGCGAACTGGAGTGGGAATTTTATCAGCTCTTTTTGCAGGCAATCTTTGCTTTTACATCCAGTCATAGGTTTTCTTCAACCTTGGGGATTACTACTTCAGAGTTATATTGCTTATATTATAAGACCATTATAATTAGTCCATGCTTTTCAAAATGGTGAAGATTAACACAACAAGATTCCTGGAAAAATAAATTACTTGTCTACATATTTAGTCTTTTCCCATTTATCTAGGCTTATGCAGCCCTATTGCATTAGTACCCCAGCATCCGCAAGGCTTTCAAACCAGAGTCTTTTAGACTTGCCTACTTACATTTTATTTTAATGTGGAATCATTTAATTGACTGTGAATTTCACCTATATGTACCCATAAAAATAAATTATATTCATTTCAGACATCCTTGCAGGTTATTTTCCACTCCAGTCCGAGACTTCTCCAAAAATAATGTTAGCATGGACCTAAATAAGCACTTGTGAGCAAAATCATTGAAGTTTTCCTATCAGTTATTAAACAGCTGCTCTAGATCACACATTGTCATGGTAGTTGGTCAGAACAAAGCCCACGAATAGCACCACTCTCACTCACTTTTCATTTTATTATCTAGAAAGATGCAAATGTAAATTCTGCCAATATTGCTTGTTCAGGTGAGACATACTTTTTAAAAGAGAGCAGAGTTATCTGTTTAGTCATTCCACGCTGTTTAACAAAGTAGAGGTCTGAATTAAAAATATCTATAAATTATCTGTCTGCCTACCATCACTTGGTATCTAGAACCTTTTGACCTTCCATACATGAAGAGATAAGACCATAGGACATTTAACTACTGTTCATTGCACCTTGTTGAGTCAATTGTCTTTTTTATCTTTCTTGCCTTCATGTAGTATGATGTCACAGATTTCAGAGGAGTAATTACACAGGGCCAAACCACCACTAATTGGCCAGATTCGACACCTTCAGGCAAGAGATCTGCAATATTATTAATTTTGGCAAGATAGAGTCAAATCGAGAAATCTCCAGTTGGAACTGCAGTAACAGTGGGCTGATGTGATTTTCATCTAATTTGCTTTTTGCGAAAAGGCCTTGTATCTCTCCTCCCCTTTCCCCGAATGGAAACCATTCAAAATCTTTTGGAAGGCCAGCACATCCAATCCTCAAACCACTACTGCCTTATGGAGAACTAATTAAACAAATTCACCATTATTGCAGGAATAACATTTAGATGTTGCAATTGATATACCACAATGAATCTTCATTCTTTCGTAAGCCAGGAAAGCAAATCTCAGCATCAAGAGGGTAGTGAGTATATTGCCAGAGAATAAAACAATTTAAATGTGAAGATGGCAAGTAAAATAACAATAGTAGTTTACTGTAGTTTAGAAATATCAGATGAAATCCTTGACCTTTCTTTTATATGATTAGTATATCACAGAGCCCCAGTAGCACTTGCATACTGATTTGAAGTTGTCCAATTGTGGTCATAAAATATAACCAAAGCATTACTACTAATTCCTCAGAAACAGGCTACCTGGTTTTACATATAATAATGTACAAAAAAGCAGCGATCATAGCAGATCAAATCCGTACTCAGACCCTTCTCATAACACACGCATACAGCTCAGGGTCATCTTCCTAGTTAGAACTGGTGTGAAATGTTTGAGTAATTGCCCTAAATTACATTTATGGACTCCATAAAATTTTAGGACACATTTTCCATTCAGAGTTCTTTTCATTGGTGTGCGTTGGCTTTTAGTTTTTGTTGCCCTGATTTATGAAATGTTCAGAATCATACCTTCCTACTCAGACAAGGCCTAATGGCTTGGATATTAATAGAAATTATATTCTTATGAGCATTCCATGCCCACAAACATGTGAGAACCCGCTGAATAATAAATTACTAGCAATACATCACTGCAGCAGAAATGGGACTGGGTATACTGCAGCTACTGCGGGGCATTAGCCTAGATATGTTCATTTTCACGCTGAAGTTTTTTATAATGTAAGGAATGTATCACAAAAGTTAATCAAAGTTAATCGTTTTTGAGAATACTCGACTGACACCTGTGTGATTTTGCTCTCTCCCTAGAAATCCCCACATATTGTCTGCATCCTGAGAGGCTACTTTTAGATGTCACTAGGAGTGTGTGTTATACTGATATGCAAATACAGTATTGCACCCAAACTGCATAATTCAAAATGGAGCTTGTCAATAAATGTTTCCTTAAACAGCAGGTGGTATCTTTCAAACAATGCAAACTGCCTTTGTCAAAAAATATTCAGGCAAAGGAACAGAAAACCCCATGATATGTGTGTCTCTGTCTCACACACAGACAAACACCGCTCTCTCTCTCTCTCTCTCTCTCTCTCTCTCTCTCTCTCTCTCTCTCTCTCTCTGTATATGTATATATATATATATATATATACATACAGAGAGAGAGAGAAAGAATCATAAACTGAGATAATAGGAAAGCAGTGTTCTATATAAAAAGTGTTAACAGTGACCACGTGTGTGTTCCTAAAAACACTGTTCCTTGTCTGATTGTTGCTTGATCCTTTTCTTGGCTTCACTGTGTCAATGCCTGTGAGGATGTTAAATGCTCCCCTCACAATACCCGATGAAAGGCAGGTGTACTAACTGTTGTCCTTGGCTGTAAAACCACATTGAGCTATTTCTCTCCAAGGTGTAGTTCTGCAGAACTGTAGCCAGATGGCAGAGGAACACTTCAATAAGAATAAATGGAGCAGGTTTGTAAGCTAAGCAACAGATCGTATTCATAATATTTGTTTTTCAACCTCTGTGTTATCCAAGTTTGAGTAGCTAAAGCAACAAAAAATAAAAATGCTCCACTGCCTGAAATTTGAACAGAAGATGATAATGGCTCCATAAAAAAGTCAATTTTAAAAGCTAAACAGAACGTTGAGAATGGATTTATTCTGGATTCTGCCTTCTGTTTTCTGCGTGCTTTTTTGTTCAGACTGGCTCGCATCGTCTAGACAATGCAGTCTCGATTCCCAGACAGTCATCATCATTGTTCATGTGATTGACAGTGAAGAATGTAATTATAATGAAGTCATAATCTAATAATCTTAAAAAAAGAGAGAAAAAACAGGGACTTTGAATTAATTGTAATGCACCAAGTCTTTAACACCTTTGCTGTAAAAAAACCCTTTGTCAATAGCTGGTTACTGTGACTATGCTGAAAGACCAGGCTTCTTCTTTAATTTATTTAATACAGAATATTTGTTTGTAAAACTTTTGGTGTATCAAACACAGTTAAGGCATGTTGAACCCCATAGGAAATCTGCAAAAGTATGGTAAAACTACAGTAAATCCAATGTTAAACGTGAAAAATGATATGGTAAAGTTACAAAGGTAAACCTGCATAAGGGAATTCTTGTTATCTTTTGAATTGAGAATACCACCCAAAGGAGGATGGGTGATTGTCATTACCATGGGCAGTTTCGCTTTGCATTGTGCTAGTGTGCAGTGACAACGCACAGTGGCCAGTAGGCAGCTTTGTTAGACAATGTGTTCATGAGTTCCCGTGGTAATGACAATATCCCATCTCTCTTCAGGCAATATTCTTTTTCTCAGGTAACTGTGTTTGCATTTACAAAGATTTCCCACACAAGTTCAATATGAGAAAATATGATTTCTAACAAAAGTTATAGAAAGATTTTAAATTATATATATATATATATATATATATATATATATATATATATATGTTTACTTACACTATCTTCTAAGCCCCTAAAAATATTTTCAAGATAATGTTAATTTTAACATGCTGTACTGGAGATCCTAAAATTGTGCCATAAAAATCAAGTCTTTTTTACCACAAACAGACCCACTTGTTTGCAGCAATGTTTTGTTTTCCAAATGCAGTGCCAAGGATTGCTTTGGGTTTAATTATAATTATTGTTATGGTTAAGTAGGGAGTTGTGTCAGTGAAATAAATAATTCAAAGTAAATACAAACACATCCTAATCCACTTCTTTTTCATATTCTTTGTTGAAGTGGTTTCATTTTCCATAAGAACAATCTGTTGACTAACACCAGGCTTTCAAGTTGGCCTTACTTTGCCTTTGGCTGTGTGAACAGGCTATGATGTTATAATACTCGCATTTATAATGTAGTATTTTTGCTGTAGAATTTTGTGTTTTGTTTTTCGTTAAGAATTAATGGGTTGTTTCTGAAATGCTTTGGTACTAGCAGGCGACAAAGCATGTGTAAGGAGCCCAAAATGGGACGATGAAACAACACACAGGTTTCTTTTCTGTCCTAATAAAGCAGGTAAAGGCCTGCTTGAAATTGATCTGCAAGGAAAGGGTTAAAACTGTATAAACCTCCCAATATTCCTTCATGTATTTGGTTCTCACTTTGATGTTTAGTGAATAAAATCAGCCGCCTTCAAGGCAATATGGAGCTGTTCTCTGCAACAACCTGAGGACTGAGTCTGCCACAGTGTAAGTAGAATGGCTGTAAGGCAATCTCTCAATTGTGCACTTTCTAACCCCCCCCACTCCCACAATCCCTTCATAAACTGAACAGGCTGTAGTATATAACACAGTGTTATTGTGTAAACCCTTTCTTCTCTTCTTTGTCTTCAGGTGTCCTTCGTAATGTTAACACTATGACAGCCTAGTTGAACAACATGGTAAAACTCTCTCAGTTTATTCTGAAAGGGATAGAAACATACAATAATGCCATAAATAAGATTGTTTGCTGCAGACAGCATAGCGCCGGATAAGCATGCAGTAGTTTACGGGCTGTGCTCTCATTTATCAGCAGTTGCGGAGATGCTGTGCAGCTCACTTCTTTACCAGGAGAGTGTTTATTGTGCTTAGGGTCACAGCAGCTCAAACCGAGCCTGTTAAAGAGGGGTAAAGGAAGTGGTGAACAAGTGGAGGGTGACTGGAATTGATGAGAGAGGCTCGGCAGGCAGACCATAAATTGGTGAAGCTGGATGGTGTTAATAAGAAGATAAGATGGTTTATAAACAAGAGGGGGTCCTCTGGCTTATCTCACTCGGGTTTGGTTTTAGTAGCTAATTGAACACATGATTGAATCCAGTTGTTTTTGAAGGAACCCGGAGAGATAGATTTAGTGCCATGCCTACGTAGTTTGTTCCATACCCCCACCCCTCTTTGTGTTACTCCTATTTAATCTTCATTTCCACCTAATCCAGAGATTCTCAAACTGTGGTCAGCTGAGCTCTGTTCAACACATTGTAACAGCGTGAATCCTGAAGTAGTTAACGAATCCTATTCTAACCTCAGATTTGAGCTTAAGGGTTAAGGTTGCATTTCTACAGAGTTAATTAAGGCAGTTTTAGTTGCATGTTGACTGTGGTTTTGGTGTTACCTAGGTTTGTTCAATTTGCAGCATAAAAATGTAATCTTTCTAAAAATGGAGAGCACATTGTGCCAAAGATAAGGCTTAGAAAATGAATCTAATATTGGGGCGAAATTAGATTGTGGCTGAAGTTTCATGTGGGTTTTAAAACAGTCTTCCCCCTGATCTGAAAGATGGGAGAAAATGATAAAAGAGCAGAATAAAGACTTTGCCCTTAAAACCTAAAAGGTGAGTTTTTCTTGTGTCCGCTTTTCTTATCTTAAAGGGTACTCCCTTGACAAATCCCAGAAATTGTGCCATATCAGATTGCAGTGAAACCTGTTACCTTGGTTTTTGCCCCTGCGAGAAAAATCCTAATTTCAAATTGCGCCATGGATGGATAAGCGGTTCAGAAGTTACAGAGGGGCAAAAAAGTTTGACAGTTGCAGTAGACCTACTGACCTACTGACATTCTGATTCCTAACATAGCGTTTGAGCTGAGAAAGTTCTTTGAATTGAATCAAGGCTTATCATCAAAGACAGTCAGCTTGAGTGTCAAAGGTGCTACGCAGGATGGGAAACATACAGTGAATGTTTTTAAAGTGGGATGATTCATATCCAGTGTATAAAATGGAGGGAAAAGGGAAAGTCTTAGAAATGTGCAGTTTACCTCACCTCACTGTCACTGGCCACGGAATGAGCTGGAAATTTAACTCCGGAACAATAATCCTACAAGATATTTTATGGATGATAATAACATCACTAGGGTGCATATCAAGTCTCCTGGAGCTACTTTTGGAAACTCCCTTCTCACCTAGAGTGCCATGTTCTTCCAATGGGGCCATGCCATGACAGAATATGCATGTTTCCAAGCAGGTAGGACATGTTATGTAAATATGCTCAAATGCCACCACCTGATTAAATCTAGGACCTCTGGCAGAATTAAACAAAGATTCATGTGCCGCAAAAGATTTTATCTTAAATGTGCCTGACCATCCTAGCTTAAACATTGAAAGCATTACTTCACACAGGGATTAAAAATAATGAACCTATAACACCTAAATAATAATTAGGCTTTTTAACCCTTACCCTAGCCTGGTCCAAAATGTGACTCACTTTTTTCACTTAATTACTCAAAATATTGCTCTATAAGCAACCTAAATGTAACCATTTGATTCCTACTTTCATCTATATCCCTAATTAATACTAGCCTAATAATAAATAATACATTTTGTCTTCATGCAAATATGGCAACTAATTAGTCTAAAACTTAAATTATATTTTGAACCTTAAATTGGTGTGTGATACTCTATTGCAGTGCCAACATGAGAGACCCAACACAACTGCATTACATACATAGTTTACCTACCCCATTTAAGACCTGAACAATAGCTTAACCTAAACCCTATCAAGCAGGGCTCATGACAATCTGCACCTGATTGAGTTAACTTAAAAACAACCCTAACCTTAAAGAAAGCCTTGGGGACTCGCTGCTGGGGACTCTAATCCAAACTCTAGCCCACACCAAAATGTAACCCTAATTTCATCACCCTTAATTTCAATGTAATACAAAATTAAATACTCCAAATATTACTCTCTAAGCAACACAAATGTAACTGTTCGACCACTACTTCACCTTTATCTCAAAATAAATCTTAGGTTTTTCACATTTTGTATAGTCAGATTGTCCTTTTCTCTATCATGATCATTTTATTAAACATCCAAATCTTGGTTTTATGTTATGGTAATTAATTTGCCCAGTACCTAAATGATATTAAGACTCTTTATTCTGATTTGTGACACTGCATTGCAGTATGTCAAAAGGAGATGTTGTATTTTACACCATGGTATAACCTATTAGTAGATTACCTGCCCCTAATTAAAACTATCTACCATTGTCAGATTTTATGTTTGACATGTAATTTTGTAAATGATTTACGTGAGAAGAATAAAATATTAAAAGGATTAATAATTCACGTCAGCATTGCACAGCTCTGTAGATCATCCTAAACTCCTGTTTCTCATTGAAAATCACTACATTGATCAGCAATTGGGGGTTGGTGTGCTCAAATATTATGTGAAGTAGGTGTGACTTTTGAAGTTTGGAAAGCACTACTCTAGGGCATTGAGAAGACCTGGGAAGACCTTTCAATGCGGATAGTTCCCTAGAAGAGGATCCCCAGCCACCCAGTCGGAAGTGTGGAAAACTTGTAGGCTTCAGTTTGGTTTCCTCATTGCACAATAATATTGTAACTGAATGTGATGGACCAGATTCTAGGGATTGCTGTCCTGTGAAATTTCGCTTCCCAGAATTGAAGTAGAACAAAACATTGTGTGTATGATGGGGTTGCTGTGTGACACTGCCTGAAGTTGTGAGTCTCTGTTTAATGCTTGTTCTTCTTCAGCTCTGGTACAGCACCCAGTTGAGCCCTTCACAGGTCTGAGGGGTAAAGAGGGCAGGGGCCACTGTGCAGTATCACCATGTGACTTGAGATGTTCCAGAGCCTAGGTTAACATAACAACTGGAAAGTGGCCTTTACCTTAGCAAGAGGCCACTGATGCTCAAATAAGCCTGACTGACTGACTCGTGTAAGGTGACAGTTAAGCTCAACTAGAATTTACAATACTCCATGTTTGCATTTCCAATAGGAATTTTTGATATGGTACTTCATATTTAAGTGTTAATCCATCAATATTATGTAGGATCCTTTTAAAATGATTGTAAGAACATAAGAAAGGATTAAAATACAATTTTTGCTTTGCTCCCTGACCTCCTTGCTTTGATATTTAGTTGTATATAGTAGTAGTACTTGTCCAGCTATTTCTCGAAGCCAGACAGGATGTCAGGTTTCAAATAGCTGAGTTCTGTACATACTGTAGCTTATATATCAAGACACCCACACGTAAAGCATCACAGTAGTCAGTTTTTGATAACACAAACTTATGTATAGTATCAGATGCTTTGCATGAAACCCAGAGAGAAAAACAGATAATAAATCAACAATATTGCATGAAAGGAAAAATAAGTACACAAAACTAAAAAGAGGATCAACCATGTCACGCATTTTAAACCTGTAAGATAGATGTAATACTTATAAATCCTGTTACACATCATCTAGGACCAGCTGTGTACAGGATTTGAAATTATTAATCAAAAGCATGTATTTATGCATATTAAGGACATGAATTATTTGAATGTATTCATGAATGCTATTACCCCTTTTCTTGTCTAGAGATTTGAATGTGTCAGCATTTTTCACATGATGGCTGGGATAGAAATTGGTTTTGATGTGCTTTCAAATAGTCTTGAATATTGAAGGTTGACAATGGGATCGAGAAAGTTGAGCAGGGATTTCCACAAATGAAATGATGTATCACCTTTACAAGTGTAATTCTGCCTCACATATATTCTGCTGCTATATAAAACAAAGCAATTATTATGTCTGAGCCATACATTTGGAGGATATCATTGAATTAATGTAGATGCCCTGAGGCTCTGATAATACACATGGACATATTCATTGATTACATACATCTCAGAGTTGTTAACAAGATGCAGCAGATCTGCATCATTTCCCCTAAAAAGTCTTGTTGCCAACTACATTGTAGTGGTTTCAATAAATCTCAGGATGCACCGATGAAAAAAGTAACAAGTTTATTACAGAAAACATAAATACAGGTTAACCCGGAGCTCTCCTCTCACATGAAGTGAAGAAAAGAACTAGAGATGTGAGCTGGAAGAAGCCCCTTTGTATCTTTGACAGACAATAGGTTACAGCAAATCCATCTCAATCCAGCTGTATGAGTTCAATTTACCCCATGCATACTGATAGTTGTCGATCAGGTATTCAAAAGACAATAGCTGTAGGCCTATATATTCAAGAAACAGTGAGCCTTGAGCCAGAGGCAGAGTGACTTGGAGACAGTTGTTTTGTATACAATCCAAGAAACAATTAACCTTGAGGGGAGGCAGGGTAACATGATTTTGGTAGATTTCTGTAGCATTCTTGCATGAAAACTAATAATTAAAGTAGTTCTCATGAAGGGGTTAATACAAACAAATGATTGCTTCATACACAAAACTGAAACAATTAATACTATAACAAAATGAAACAATTAATAATATAGAAATAATAAACAGAACATAATAAAAGTAAATTTTCCCACTACAACATCAGATGCTTTTCTAGGTTTTATTTTAGTTGGCCTTTTATTTTTAATGCAGTTTTCAATAATGAACATAGTCTGAAACCATCAATCAGACAAAATATTCATTCCATTTTACAATTTTTGTGTAATCAGTTATTAGGAGCTCCATGTATTAAAGTCAATTGTGTTTACAGGATTATTCATAACTCATTGTAATTAACGTTTGAAAATCTAATTGAAACTTTCAGATCTGATTAATCTGGTCTTAGAAGAGGGGAGGGGGAAACAAGTGTTTTGAATAATTATAGTTCTCAGATCACCTGGTAAATATTGGCATTCAGCTATGTGAGCAAAATTAAATTAGTTTGAATTCTAGATGAAGTTGAAAAAAATATTTGGGAACTGGCTTCTGTTGTTTTCTTTTTCTTTTGAAAGCTCAAAGACTAGCAGGGTGGCTAGTTTTCTGAGTGTTTAAATTATATCATATATGAACTGGTTCAAAGCAAGGGATAAACAGAGTTTAGGTTGAATTAGGCAATGTTTTTTATGCCTGCATGCATCAATATTTTAAATAAATCTATAATGTACATATAGACAAATTTTCAAGATTGTTTTTAAAAGCCAGAAAAAGTGCCATAATTGTCCCATGATTTAAATGTTGTAATACTCAGCATGTTTCTTAATCACGTTTGCTCCTTCTTTGCATTCCACTTTAATAATGAGTTTTAATATGTATTCAATCTGTCAGTGAGTTTCCCATAAATGTATATGCAATGTAAATTCATCTTTATTTTGAATAACCCTTCCAGTCTGAAATACATACTAAAATAGATACTTAAATGCATATTTCCAGTTGGAAGGATTTTATTTATGTATCTATTGCACAGACAACCCACCTGGAGAAATTAATCCCCCTGGCAAAAAAACTGCTTCATTCTCAAGAAGTAAAATAAATCTTTACCAAGTTTTGGTTTCTTAATCATTAGTAATGTTAGTGGGTTCAAATAAGTGTACAGATTGTAATGATGATAACAATGGGTGACGGCTATCTGCTAAGTAATAATAATAATAATGATAATAATAATAATGATAATAATAATTATGGCTTTTTTACATTTTACATTTCATCACAGACAGTTTTGAAGGTCACAATATGAAAATGGATATGGATTTACATGATGCAGGAAGTTATACTGAAATGTGTTACAATTATTATAACATATCTTATAATTTATAAATTATAAAAGTACATTTACAGTGAAATTTAAATAAAGCTGTGAAGTGCAGAGCAATACCATTTTCAGCTGTACCTGAACTATCAAATTGCTTGTGAAATCCAGTTCCTGAATGTGTTACACATTTTTGTCATCTAGATTGTAATTATGCTCCCAACATATTGTCAGCCTATTGATAATGCAGTATTGTTAAGTCTCTTGTGGCTAAACAATTGCAGTGCCATCATTACATTATATAACATAAAGCACAGTTATCTGAGTTGAATTGTTAAGAAATATAAACTGTACCGCTTCACTTCAGGAGAAGTCGGTCTACTTAATGCAATGCACTGCAAACGCTTTAACAGTATTCACTCAAGTTAAGATAATTTAGCAGTTCATACACATTTTGGGGAAATTGTGAATTAAATTATCATATAATCTGATCTCTCCCTCTCCCTCTCTTTTGGATATAAGCTGTCATGACAAGTTCACCTCCTTGTATAGTTTGTAGAAGACTAGAGGAACTGATCATTTAGCCAGTGAACTCTGTAACATCTTTCTGACACTTACAGAGTCTCAAATCCTTTAAAAAAATGCCTCGTGAATATTAATTCAAGGATATTCGGGACTACTGAGACAAGTAACAGAACAGGTAGACGTGTGAAAAATGTCATTGTCCACTCCAAACATGTTGTCGGAGGGCATTTACCCTTGAACAGTAAAGTGAGTGGACAGCGTACACCCGTGCTAACCCTCCAGTCTAGGATGGGAGATATTGCAGGTGATGTAAATGACTTCTTTAGTCTGAGATTTAAGATATTAATAACAAATGGTAAGTGGCACAACTAAACAAAAAGCAATTATTTGGAATGCATTATCGATCGAACTGGATGCTTTCTCAGTTTTCATCAGCAAAGTAGAAAGTAGGAAAGGTGTGTTTTTTCATTACTCATATCAAGCCACTTTGTTTTACAGTCTGCCATTTAGCTTTCTCTTAGAAATAGCAGTTTTGTATTTTATGAATGCCTGGTACAAGAAGAGACAAACATTAGCATTAGCTAATGAATCTTCCAATTGGTAACTGAAACAGGTGGTGGTGATGTATTAAACTAGTATTCTATACTCTATACTCGACTGCACTTCTGTTATTACATCCTTTTGTGTTTTTGTGTATCTGTGTGACCAATGTACATTCAGCAACAACCAAATCTTCTTGTTTAAGTTCTTGTGCTGGTACACTTTTAAAAAAAGAACCCACCACCTCTGTCTTGCCTAACTTTACTGTGACTACATATTCACCAACACTATATTCATCACCATTGCTCTGTACGTTTCAGTGATTTCTTTAAATTCATAATTGAATGCTAAAGCAGCAGCCTTTATCAACTCCAAAGGAATTTGTTACTTCTAGTGTTGAAATACTAGCGTTTAAATGAAGTTCACTTTGATTGTTCAGTTGCTTTCTATTCCCCTTCTATTCCCCTTCTCGCAGTTCTTGCACTGCCTCCTTTCGTCATAATTCCTTGTAATTCAATGCAAATATAATCTATCCCATCTGTACGGATAGTCTTTGCCATTAAAGGGGTCCAATGGCAGACGGAGTTGAAACCTCCTAGAGTACACAGAGTCTCGAGCCATCCGTTGTGGTTTCGGATGAGTGCCTTCTGCTGCTCCCTGATCTCCTCCAACTCCCATTTTCAGTCTCTAAACTGGCTACTGGGTTTTGTGACAATTGCAGTACACATTCTTGAGCTGTAGGGGCCCTGCTGTGTGATCTGCCTCCTGTACACATCCCACACTGCTGCTTTGAACAGCATTGGCTTATATACTTAGTTTATTTTTGTTTCCGTTATGTATCCAATGTGGTTGAAGACAATGTAATAAGATGTTCCATATGTTATACTTTCTTTCATCTTTAAGAGTTTTGGTGTCGTAACATAATTTCCAGCTTCTCCAAAATGGGCTGCTGCACATGAGTTACTACCTTCTGTTCATTATAAACTTTCATGGTAAGAAATTCTATAACAAAGTTCACAATCTGTATTTTCTATACAAATCATTCTAGAAGGACATCAACATGAATGACATTGGTTGAGCTGCACATTAAAAACTCCAATCTACACACTGTTAATTGTTTCTCTGTGTTTGTCTTCTTCGCATCCCCCCTTTTTTTAACTAGGATGTCTTAAATAACCTTGGTTCCTGTGAGCTTGATGAAGATGACCTCATGCTTGACCTGGATTTCCCTGATGACCAGAGACACCGTTTTGGTAAGTCATAAACTGAAATATGTTAGTGTTGAGTACGACTATGAGGTAAACATGTCCTCTGAAATGGATAATAAGCCTGCGCATAAAGACGTGATTTTTATATAGCTTCTCCGCTTTAGTAGTACAGCAGTTTGATTTGCAGCCGAGCTCGTAATTTTGATAGCCACCAACACACACACAGGCACACACACATATATAAGAATAAATAAAACTGGAAGTTTACCCTGGACCACACAGTATTAACTGAAGATGTGCCATGTTTCATTTGAGCCTTTTTGTCTTCTTTTCAAAAGGATCATTTGTTTTAGTCAAGCGCATGTTATGGGTCAGAGTTTGCTATGGGGTTATGGGCTGCTGATGTACTCGTTCATCACCACAACAAGGCACGGTGTCCTTACCCTCATACTATTTTAAATTGCTCTTTTTGTCTTTGATGAATAGGTTTGTGTTTTTAATTAGTACTTAGAAGCATTGCATCTTACAAAGTCATTAAGTTCTTGCTAGTGCTTTTAAAATACAAAGCTTTCACCCCCCAAAAAGGCTTTTAAGGAAACAAAATTTACAAATGAGTGGATGTCCAGGACATCCCTGTACTGTTGCTAGTGCCTTTAGAGCGATCAAACCATTTCTTGCTGGATCCCAGCGAATCAACCCTCAAATTGTGGTTTTCCTGTTTCTTGTAGATGCAGTTTCTTTTTCATATAAAGAAGCATTTTCAATTTTAGTCTAGAATCTCATTAAGCTTAATATCCCTTTATATTCTGTAATCCAACTCTCCCATTTCAAGCAGAAACTAGTATTTTGAGTTTACATTTTCATTCCCTTTTAGGATTTCGAATCCCTTTATTAAATCTCCCAGTTTTAACTAGAAATGCATTTATTTTTAACCTATTGGTGAATGATGAACTTTGGAATGGCACTTTAATTTGGTTTGCCATTCCAAGAACAATGTCCTTTTAGAAATCTTGTGACTGATGACATTTCGGGAATTATATATGTGGTCAAACTAAAGCATTGTGGTGGTTTAGCTTTATTTGATTTTGATTTTTTTGAAGTAATTTTCTTAGTTTTCTCTGAATTCTAATTGCCTCAACTATTACTATTACTCTTCTTGATGTTCCCATTATTGATATATATATATATATATATATATATATATATATATATATATATATATATATATATTCAAATTATATTTCCTTTTGGTTATATGCAGTGCTATGTCCCATACCATTTTTGTATTTAATAATAAAATGTATTCATTATCAGCAAATTACTTTTACAATCTATTATATTTTTCACACAAAAATGTAATAACTCACCAAGTTTGTTTTGACTGACTTAAATTATTTACTAGCAATTCATATAACAATACAAATATAAACAAACAAACAAACAAACAATCAAGTAAATAAATAAGACACAATTAAATATTTTGCCAAACACTATGTAATCCCTTTAAGTTATTATAAAGAAATACATTGAGAATAAGTGAAAGCCACTTGCAATTTTTTGTCCAGTGATTCAAGTTCTGTGGAAGTGTTACAGGGAAAAACAATGACAATACCAGTGTGGCCAAAAATGAGAACAAGAAGAAAAAAAACGAGTAATTGCTGAATAGAAACCTGGTAATAGAAATTATGTCAAAAGTGATGCAAATTTGCTGCAGTTTACACATACTTACACAGTTATAGCTACACAGAAATTGCCGTTATTAGGTAGGAAAGTGGTAAGGGCTTAGTTGTCAGTTATCCCCCCTGTATTTCCTAATAATATATCCACTGGAACTAAACCTGACAAGTGTGTGAGTTTCCAAATTGCAAAATTACTTGCACTTTCTACAATATAATAGCAATTTGTTACAATCTAGTTATATTGGCGAAACAGTACAATTTCCATTTAATTACCTACTTATTCCAAGGACACATAGACTGAAAGACATCTTTAGTATTTACCTAACAGTACTGGATGATCCCAATAATATTGTACAGCACATACACAGGTATCTGTGCCACCAGTTTACATGTTCAAAGGCTACATAATTTTGAACCCATCTTCCATTTTCCTAAATTTGGAGGGGGTACAATTTGGGGAAGATATTTTTAATATATGACCTTGTGGTTTTATGGGAGCATTGAGAAGTATTAGAGCAGAAAATGATTCCATGTGGCAAGAAGCTCTGTGGTCATGGATGAATATTTCAGTTGTAAAGCAGCAAAATAGTTTTCTTCTCCAGATTAAAAGACTTGAAAGGATATTCCAATCATCTGATTTAAAACCATTAGAAGAGAACACATGGAGCAGCAGCTGAATGTGAGCACTGAGGCAAAGACATTGTCAAAAGACTAAAGAAGAATTCAAATGTCTGAGAATCTTAAAAGAGTGTAGTACATAAAAAAGTCAAATACATTTAAACCAGTTTTAGGAAGGAAATGTCAACTGCTATATAAATCCAGAATAAAGGCATGCCCCGAAAAACTGTGTGATCCTCCCTGAGTTACTGCATAAAGAAATCCCTGTCGGACGGGGCGAGTCATTTTCATGTTGTACCTGCATTTTTTATTCAGTTTGGATTTGGCATGTTGTAACTGTCACTAATTGTTAAGTTAATTGTACAGCCCTGCCACACTATTCTGCATATTTGCAGATGATCCATATCTTTAAATATTCCATTGTTGTCTTTTGGCTTCCTTTGACAGTTTTGTTTGTATATTTCATGTGTGTCCTTCATCAGTTGCTGCTGATGTTATCTAATTACAACATTAGTTGCACCGTTGAAATGACCCAGTGTGGGAGTTTCCTTTCATAAAGCAAATGCACACTTTACAGCATCATCAGAATCAATGAACAGAGACTGTAAACGGGGGACACTACTAAATGTGGTGCCAGCGGCTAGTGCTGGTGTTAAAAGACAGAGGACAAAACATCCCTTTAAAATCTCATTACAGTAAAAATGAAATAAAATAAAAAACATGTTTTAGCCCCAACTATGCAGGCTATAATTAAGAGTTAATGACCTCTGCAACTGTTTTTCATTTATCTGCCACTGTCAACCTAGGGCCCTGAACAATAATGACTCTTTGGCAAACTATTGTGCCACTTCTGAAGCACATAACTCACACATGTCTCATCTAAAGGACACAGAGAATGGAGGCTCAGTGACTTCCTCAGTGTGTGGTATATTGTGAGACATTTTCAGAACTGGAGCTGGAATCAGGAAAGTCCCAGAAACAAGCTCTTGTCTCATGGGACAGCTAACATCAATTACAGTAGTGGCTCACACTTATGGCTTACCAGTGTACTCTACCCAGGTCAATCCCCTAGCACCACTTCATCTAAACTCCCCCCTTATCCCACCAACCTATGGGTCAATGCTCTGTCATTAACCAAAAGAGACCAGTGGGACCCTCAATTATGAATGATGAATGACATAATGTGCCAGGGCAGAGGGGCTCAAACTGTGGTCTGTGAACATCTGGTAAGCCGCCAGTTCCTTTCAGGTTGTCTAAGGAAAGGTGACATGCTTACAGGAAGAGGGCATGCCAGGTTTATAGCATTCCATGGCTTAAGCCTAAAACACCTTTAAAACAGATACAGGGAGAATATGTATACATTTAAATAATCAAATTTAAAAGGGAAAAGTTGAAAACCCATCTGTTTCTTGGCTCCGGAGTTAGGCTGGTGTGTCGAATGTATTCTCCTATTCATGTCTCTGTTCTTGTGTCCACTTAATGCAGCAGCTTTGAAAGAGAATAGCTGGAGATCCACAGAGCATAGATTGACAAAATCACATACACTGATATTAATGTATTTATTTATTTACGTCCTTCACATAGTTTGCCATTCTTCCAAGAACTTTCTGGTGCCTATGGAAATGAATCTACTACATCTTACTTTAACTACTGACATGAATCCTAACCCTATTGTTAGTCTTGCCTTTATGGTGTATGAAGCTGTATATAGGTTTAGGTTGTGAAGTAGATTGAAGGTAGGGGTGGGCGATCTGACGATTTTATATCGTGATCGATCTTGAAGACGTCCACGATCTACTTTTCAAGTGAATCGTAGAGATCATGATATTTTATGTCCTGATAATAATGTTAAAACTACAACACTGACTGCCTACTAGATGGCTGTTCTGATTGGCAAAATTATACCACGTGTTTCTATCATGTGTGTTTCATGCGTGGTGACAAATTGGAAAAAAAATTCAACATGAACTAGCAGCATGGCGGATGAGGAGCTGGTGCCGAAAAAAGACTCAACATCAGTTGTGTGGCAATGGTTTGGCTATGCACAGTCAGACATTTCTCAGAGAAAAGTTATGTGTAAACTTTGTCGGGTAACGGTCGGCTCTTCCAGAGGTTAATACGACACATCTTTTCAACCACCTGAAAAGGAAGCATCCGAAGGAACATGCTAAGAGTGTTTCCCTCAGGTCGGTACAACCCCACTCGTGTATCTCACGAGGTCCCGAAAGATAAACAGTAATCACTGACCGACACATTAGAGCCGTCAAAAATACGACTAAAGCTGCAAACAATGGAAAGAGGTGATGGAGGCGGTCACATTCTACTTAGCTAAGGATATGGTGCTATTCATATCTGTGGAAAACATGGGATTTAAAAAACTGATCCACACTTTAGACGCACGGTATGATTTGCCAAGTCGCAAATATTTTTCTAACACCGCCATTCCCCATAGGTATAGTGAATACCGACAGAGGATCGCTGCAGAAATAAAGCAGGTAGAATTTTTTGCAATTTATTTTGTATAATATTATCTATTGGCTGCTGCCACTTGAAGTTGAAACAGGATGTTTATTTTTCAGAATTTGAAAAGTGCACACCTTTGTGAGTACTTTAAGATCTTGTGTTATTTAATGTTTATCTATGACTGCTGATTACAACTTTAATATTTAAAATAAAGTTAAACTCAGGACATTTAATGACATGTCAACTGATTCTTTAATTCAATGTTGTGTTTTACATAGATAAATCCATAGGCTTGTTCCAGTCTGGATATTCTCTATAGTACATCTCAAAATTGGGAAGATCGTGATTCAGATCGTGGATCGTGATTATGTGTTATAAGATGGTGATATTATTTTTTGGGAAGATCGCCCACCCCTAAGTGAAGGAGGGATTTTCGGCTATGGAGAGGTTTAATAAGGGAAACAAGTGAAGGTGGAGAGTAATAACTAGTTTATAATACTACTACTAATACTTTATAAAGCTACTTGAATCATTTATGAACATTTACCAAACAGTTATAACACAGTAACATGCAGTGTCTTAATATAAAGCTTTACAATTATTGTTATAATAATTGTCAGTGCTAATAACAGGTGATGGCGGTAGGTATATTGCAGACATTGTTTTGACAATTGATTCCTTTTCCCATAATCTTGTTCAGTACATTGATTTGAGGCCCTTGTTTGACCCTGACCCTGTCTTTTCATTTTGAAACTGCCATTTCATATAATATAAAATGGTCACATGCATTCTCTTAAACTTCCCACACCGACACTGAGAAATTAACATTAAACCTGTTGTTAAAAAATATCCGCTTTCTTAACACATGCTGTCATCTGTGTTAATTTTAATGTTAATTTATCTTGAGACAGAAACACATGCATGGTGGTATGGGCTTAAAAGTTACATTTAATGCCCGCTTGTGCTCAGTTAGGCCAAGCTAACTGGAATAACCAGCTCAGTACATTGCATTCTTCTGACGGTGAATAAAATTAAGTTTGGCCGCTGGAGGTGAGGACCAAATTAATCTTTGAAAAGAATTAAATCAACAAACACAATAGCTCCCAGCTTTAGGTGGCATTTAGGTCTAACGGTGGGGTGTGAAAGTAATAAAAAGCATAATCTTGGGAGGTAGAGCACAGCATGTAAGTCTTCAGAGCGTGGTGTGTGCAGATGGATGAGAGAGACAGTGGTGCATAACAGTGGAGGAGAAGAAGCAAGGTGGCACGCACTGTGAGGTATTAGAGCACGGGAGATAAGCGTAAGCGCTGCTATACTACCTTGCATTCTGACAGGGTGAGGTCAGGTGGTCTTATCTAATGCTGCAGATTAACTGCTTCGAGGAGAAAGAAAAACTGCAAAGAGCAGAAAATAAAAGGCGAAGCAGAATATTACTTTTTTTTCCAACTGTAAACAGCAAATGACGTATATCTCAGATAAACCAAAACCCAATACATCCTGGGAAACTGTGGCATGTTTGTTCCCCCGACCCCCTTTTGTGTCACATTTGGACTTACGGGGTCCACAGTTAGGATATGGATGTTGCCAAACAAAATGGTTCCAAGAATAATGAAGTTATTATCAAGGAGTCCTTACTTAAATGCCAGGAGAAACAAAATGCAAATCAAAAGCCATTGCACTCTAGATGAATGTAAGAAAAATAGCAAATGGCAAAGACGAAAACATTTGTTCTTTTTACTTTTTTCGTTTATGCATTTATATTTCTTACATATACCTGGGAATTATCTAGACCTGTTATTTTTCCCCCACGGATACCCTGACATATCTCATGTTTGAAGTCCCATGAGCTCTTGCATTTCATTTCCATAATAATAATTTCCATGATGAATATGACCTTGTTCCATTGTTAGGCTTCAAGTAGTCCTTGGGGTTGACTTTGTTACTACCTTTCAAGATTTTGAATGGGTGAAAGAAATCCCTTCATTATCACTAGTTCATGACTAAAGATATTCTGTTCCTTTAACCTATCTGTGTATGACATACACTATTAATTTGGTCACACGTCTGGAAACTGTTTTCAGGACACAAATATCCTTGAGGTCTAACTAATTCATTGCATTATTTTAACATTATCTCCCTTGATTTACATTCTACACCTTTGAAATATCTTTAATTATTGCTTCTGCACATTTTTGAATACTAGGAGAATGAGTTAACTGAAGAACAACAGAAACACTATTATTTTCAAAGGTTGCCTATTTAATAATGAGCATCTGACCATGTAATTTATAACCCCCAACATGAAACATTATTAATTATAATTTCATTAGTCTGTTTTCTGAGATTAAGCAGTTATTGCTCTACATAAACAGTTTTCCTTCCAATACCTTTCCATTGAATATTAGTCTTCTATATAGAATGTTATCAAAGGCTTTCTTTGTATCTAAATATAGCATATCATACACTTCACTGTTAACCATTGACATCTGTGATTGTTCAAAGTAGTCTAGCAATTAAGTCCAGTGTTCTCACCCAGGAAAGCTCAAGGCATTCAAATTAATAGATTTTGTAAGAGATGACTCAAAAAATACTTGAATTCTGTCTAAATCTAATCATGCATTCACAGATTTTACAAAATCCCCAAAATTTTGCTTCAAAATCTAGGGAATTTTGCATATTTTTATTTATATACACGGGCTGCAAAAGTAGGGGAAATTTAATCAATTAAAATAAAGACAATAAAGAATTAACAAATATAAATGAATAAACTTTACTAAGTTAAAGGGACCTCACAGGTGTAAATCTGAAATATTAAAACATCCAGCAATGACATCAGTAGCACTTCCATACGCAAAGTGCAGGAGGTGGAAAGCTTTCTACCACACAAATCCTTACTCATGTCCATTTCTTAAGTCTCATATTAATATTTTTTCAACTCCTAAAAGTATATGAGGCTGCTGAACCATGAACCATATTTCATACAACTTAGCCCTACATGCCACGTCTGTCAGGGTGGGGCAGCACAACGACAAGTTCTCAGATTTGACGATTTCCTGTGGTTGGTGTTGAGAAGCGATAGTGGACTGTGGCCTTTGTGTTGCATTTTGCAATCTGCCAGGCAGTGTCCTGGTGTCCAGCAATCAGTCCTGGCAGCAGGTGGGACATCCAAGACATCCACTACAGGGTAAATCAATTACATTTCTCAGTTTACAACCAGCTGTGAGATGCTCAGTCGTGCAGCTTTATATTCCCAGGTCTATGTGCTCTCCACCTTTTTTCTACTTTTTTAATTCATTTGAAGAAAGTCAGTCCTGTCAGAGTGACTTGGGCTGTTCTCTTCTACCTGCTTTCGCACTTTTGTCACGCATTGCACCCATTTCTCAAGTGCTACCCTGAATGCGTTCTGGCAGCCAAAACTTTTTACTGCCTATGAGTAATGTAGTATAAGGCAAATACTCTGATGCCAGCCCTCAGTGCAGGTTTATTGTCATCCCATAAATATGTGCCAGTTCTGCCAGTGTGTCATGTTGAAGTTTCTTTGATAGAAGATGTTCTTTTTTTGTGGGGGGGAGCAGTAAATGGATACACTGAATAATGTAGGGTATACAGAGGCTAATGCTGGGAGACAACAACTCATTCAACTGCAATTTGTCCACTGGGAAAACACAGAACAACAAAGTGTTAATGGAAGGCATGCAGCTTCAACGCACCTGTTTTTAAACTGCATCATGTAATCAAGAAAATGTCTGATTGTTAAAATGTCAAATAACTTTATGTACGTGTGAGTAGCAATTACCTTTCCTTATATGAAGTCATTTGTAAGTAGTCCAGTGCCATCAGCACAGCAGAGCTAAATATTGGATAGAGGATGGATGTGAATGACTGACCTCACTGGAATAACTGTGGGGTCCCAGGTGCCTGGCAAGCCACGAAGGCCAAGGTGACAGTATATGTCTTGGCAACCCCTACAGATTTCCACTCTCAAATGGCTAATGAAACAGCCACAACCTCTGAGTACAGGCCCCACCTTGCGCACTGAGCTGAGGCTCTTACCAGTTCAGCCATTTAATAGCCTCAGTTTAACCGACTGAACTGATTTCCAAGGCATTGAGGGTTTGATCGTTTAAAGACGCCTTTATGAAAGCTACTGGACTGCAGCCCAAGAGGTCTGAAATTGAGGAGTGTGTGTGATTTGATGTGTGAACAAAAATATAATTTTGAACTCCTATAAGGATATTCAGGAGTAGGGAAATTTTCCTCTGAGTAAGCAAGATGCAATTTATTTCTTCACACCTTCTTTTTACAATGTTTAACCCAGCCAGCAAAACTTCTGCAGGCATAAATTGCATGTTTTATACAAATAGTGGGAACATGGAAGAGAATTCCTCCAACGCCTCATTAAGCTTAATGATCTCGTCAGACAGAAAGGAAACAATGGTATTTTTAATTACAATGAAAAGAACTGAAACTGTGAAGATACCAAGATTCCTTTTGTATCTTATTGGTGAATTGAAGCACAGTCTTGATAGGCAGTATCTCCACAAAGATGAGTATATCAAATGTCCTAAATTAGCTTTTAAGCAGTTTAGCTTGGAATCGGATTAAGGATATCACAGTTTTGTGTATCAGTATGTGTTTATTAGTCAAACAAAGAGTCCTCACTCAAAAGGTATTTTCACAGCAATACAAGTGCCAAATGTAAAATATCATCTCTCCTGCCACTTTAATTCCGCCATACATCTTTCAGAAGATAATGTGAGACCTTGATATTAGTCACCACAGCTTCTCATGGCCAAGGAAACCATTTAAAAAACAATCAGCAGGATTTTCAGCTGGAGTAGTGGATTTGGACACATTTTGTTAATAACTCTTTTTCACATGTATTACACATTAAGCTCAGCATCCAGCATATACCTAATTATTGCACTCTATCATAATATTGGCGTTGTACCAGGATCTGCTTTGCCAAACAAAGAACTGCATGCCAGACTGTGGTCGACATTGCTGCTGATATTGAAGAGAGTAAGGAGTGGTTTGCTCCTTACTCATCTTCAGTTTTACTACCCTTGTATTGGGACTAACATCTGATTATCCTGTTGGGCACCTCAGCATATTCTGCCACATTTTCTGTTGTCAAACTTTCATTTCTATTCCCCTCCTTTGAAGAGTCCATTCAGTTTGCTATGGACATCCAGAATATGCATGATTGACTCATTTGTCTTCCCTTGATCAGGACAATCACTCTGTTATGAATCCACAGAATGATATCCAGATCTTTGTAGATTTCCCACGGGTGTCTACCGATATTGACCAGTCAAACTGACCCGTTCTCATGAGGAACTTCCTGTTGTCTGGAGAGTGAAGTTTCTGCTACGTGCCAGTTCTCACAACTTGTGTTATGACTGCCCACTCTGAGCTGGTATGTCTGTTTACATTGTTTGTGTTAGATTACACATCCTACAACTATATGTAATCTATGGAAGGTCAGTGTCTTGGCGGTATTACAATATTAGGTTACGTTCAGTAATACTAAGCACAGGAAGATTAAGCCATGTGATTTGATGTTTGTGATTAAAATATAATCTAACTTGTAATCCTTTCAAAACCCTTTCAAATTATTAACATTTCTTCATTTCTTCAATTCTAATACATAACAAACATACAATGCACAAAACAGCATTAAAGAGTAGTTCACATTTGCAATAGTGCTGGAGACAATTGGCCACAAGACTTTTGATGCCTTTCTCTATATCTGAATGTTGTGAAATGCTGAACAAAGCTGTTCCTCTTAACATAAAAGACAATGTCTAACGGGTAAGGGCTAATAGATCCACTTACATATCAATGTATTCATATTCACAGCTATGCGCACTATTTCATGTTATCTTTCAATTTTAGTTAAGACAAGACATCTTAATGTATACCATTAGCGATTGGCAGAGATGTCTTTCTGCAACAGCAGACTAGGACCCCACTGCAACATCCTGATATCTTAACAGCAACACTCTGCATTATTAGAAATACATACTTAAATACTCTAAAGCAATTAAAGATCAGTAACATTGATGCACAAACACATTATTTATCATCCAGAATTAATGGTGTTTGGCATGATGAGAATTGCCTTTTCTTATGTTTCAGTTCCACTAAAAATATAATTGCCACTGTTTTGGGCACCAACACAACATTTTTCTGTCAATACGTCAGGTCAGCAAATCAGCTGTCTTATTACATACAGTTCTTCAAAACTTCATCATTATGATCTCACCCAACTGCCATAAAATTCACTTTGCCTACTTTATTTTTGTATTGTAAATCTGGTGAGGCGGCATCTAAATGTGACTTTGTAAGCATCTGAGACAATTGATGCAAGACAAAAATAGTGCTATTAAAAATGTTTCAATGTGAATCAAGTCAGACATCAAAAGACAATAATGCATTATTCAACTTCAATAAGGCACGAAGAAGAATGTGCTGCAATGAGGAAGAGTGTGGTCTAGTATATTATACTAATAAGGAACCAAAACTGTAGGCTTTTTGAATGAGAATTATATAATGCAGTTTGGATACGATTAGTGTTGTCACTTTTACCGATGTGTAGAATGGTACAATTTGTATAAAGGTTGATTTGAGAGTTTGGGTAGAAACATTTTGCTACATACGCTATTGTTAGGTCAAAGCATAATCACAACTTCCACCATCAACTGAACAGGCTTATATTACATTTAAATATACACAATACATGAAAAAGAAGAACAAACAACTCGAGAGAATTATGTAATGTGAGGATTACCATTTTGGTAAAATGATTACTTTTGTTTACAGCGAGGAAGATTTCTAAACCTATTATAATACAGTATAATTACTGATATATTACATAGTTACTGTCCACTTACCCTATACATCTGGAATGCAACAATCATGTTTAGGAAATGCATACATTTCTGGAATATATTTGTTCAAACTGTTTGTTTCAGGCTTTCCAACGGAATCTGTCAGGCCAGATACAATGGAAATTTCCACACAAACATTGACTATTGAATTGCTATTGCTAAACATATTTTACACACATTGGAAATGGAAAATTTACAATTTTAATACAATTGGAAGGCGGTGCCTGTTTGAAAACATTTGGAAACAATTGGAAGGGAATCATACGTACAGTATAGAGGGAGTCATACTTCTAGATAACTTTATATATTAGTACTGTACTCTGATGTTTCTCATTCCTTCTTTAGAAAGAATATGAATGATTAGTAAAGACAATTCAAAGGAGATATAAGCCATTTTATTATTTAGTTGATGAACACACATGTATGATTTCAATCTTAAATCCTGACATGAACCCGTTGAGGTAAGTTCTGTGGTCTTAGAGCACTTTACCCACTTTGCATCAGGTTAGACCACATGTTTTTTAGTTTTGGATTTCAGTCAGATGCCACTGCTGAACCCTAGGAGGAATTCTGTCCTTTTATATGTTTAGGTGTCAGAATTCTAGTAGAAAAGATTGTGCTCTATTCCAGAAGTGCTGAAATCTAAAATAGAGAATATAAATAGAGAAGACAACATTGAACAAACTTTGATGGATTGAAAACTCTTAGCTTCCATGTTATCTCAATGCACAGATTTCTAAACCTACCTGTTTTCTATGTCTCTCTGTCTGTCCCCTGACTGCATTGTACAATAACTTATTCCTATGACTAAGCAGAATTTGATTTTGTTTCCAACCACAGAAGCAACTTGTCAAATAAACTCTAGGCTGAACTGACACATACTTTGCACCAGTGATGAGAACCGGTAAAAAATAATACAAGTAAAATTATAATGTAGATATTTTACTACTCATACACAATATTTTGAGATTAACTTGTGAAGAAGAAGGGTGTGACTGTCCCAGAAACAGGCATTAACTGGAGTAACTTCAATTTCTTTGCTGTCATATTTCCTTTAAGCCATGAATGAAAAACCTGAAAGTACATTATTTCCTTTTTAATCTACTGTATATATTGTCATAATTTTGTAATTTAGAGCATGTCACTACAAATGCTGTGCTGAATTTCAAACTCGTATGAATAATTGTTGATTTTCTCTGATCAAAGACACATTGTTCTTCAAACGACAACTAAACGCTGATTAATTAGAACTACATAATCATAATGGTATAAAATAAACAAGTTAGACATAGTTGGAGAAGGAAGCAAACTTTTCTCCCTTGATGGATTTCACCAGCATGTCTCATTACAGGTTTTTAAACTGCAGTCTTGTCAGTATAATTTTGAAGTCTTTAATATTCCCCGTGCAGAGCACAAGATCCTACAGAACAGTGTTTTTATGCAGATGAATGCAGAATCCTTCCTTCTCTCTAATTAAAAGTGTTCCAGTTCATTTGCCATAGGCTTGTGTATGATGAAGGTACTTTGTTGTGCCGTAGTATAAACAATCTTTGCATTATCTTACCAGTTCATTTTATGAAGTACATATATAATAGAGCAGGAATAAAATATATATTTTGGTATTAAATGTCATTAAAGTGCTAATGCTGTTATTCCTATTCCTAAAACCTGTTTAATTTCTATTGCAGTTTCCAGAGAGGACTCAAGCCAGTCAATAGCCTCGTGTTTGGCACTAGTGCATTCACCCATGGAAGCCTCTGTAGACAAGATCCCGGGCAAAGAAGCGAAACCTACGGACTCGGCTCCTGGGTATGTTTTTTTTCTATTCCAGATGCTTTACAGTGATGCAGTATGGAGTCAGTAAGTGGGTGTAATGGTGACAAACAGGCCATTTCTTAGCTGCAGGTCACAAAAGCAGTAGACCGGTACACCACCTGTACACCACTAAGTACACCACTTGTAACACATTTAAACCTAAATCTGTACAAACGGTTGAATTGTGCTATTTCTGTATGTACAGTTTGTTTTGTTTTTTCATCAAATCCAATTTTATTGATGTATTTGTTAGCAGATACCCTTTCCCAATACAGATTTCTCAAGCACAATGTGTGAGAAACCACTTCCAAGTTTAAAAAGCCACTGTACAATAGAATACAAAGATGGTCTATTATGGCATCTATCTGGCATCTAGTGAAAACAAATGGGTTTTTACACCTGATTCGAAAAATAATTGAGGAGGTTTCAGTTCTCAGAAGACTCTAGCAAGGATTTCCAAAAATAGACGATCTCTTCAAAGGCTCTGTCTCCCACTGTCTTGAGACTTTATGGAGAGTTTAGGAAAACATGGGGTCATGTATTCAGAAGTCCTTAGAGCCAGGTAAGATGGTACTCTTCCCTGGAGAATTTTAGAGGTCATATTTAACATCAAAACAGGAAGACAATGAAGTCTTTCATCTGAGTGGTTTTCTGTTCATATAGTGTGAGTTAATACTATATTAACCAACTCGTTTTCCAACTAACAAGTTTCAACAAATTTAGCTTTATATAGATTCCTTAATCGTGTATTACCACAGCCAGTTCAATATGCAGAGATGATAAAAGCACATGGATGGAACATAATTCCTCAGCTTTGTTTTATTTTTGAGTTGAAGATATGTTTCACTAGACATTGTGTGCTTCCAAAGTCAAAAAGAAAGATATGTGACTGTTGTCATTATAACAGTTTAAGAGAGTATTATTTGTATAGAATAAATGTTACAGAATCGTGTATTATTCCAGAAACAGGAAACATATACATATGGAACAGGATTGATCCCAAAATTGGGGAGGGGGTGGGTACGAGTCAGCTGGGTAATCCTCAGTTCATTGAACACAAGCAACTCCTGTGGCTTCTTGGGCACCTGCAGGTTCACATTGTTAGCTTTTCCAGCTGTTTCTACATTATGGACTTGCAGTGTGAAAAAGAGCCGATGGCTTTCATAACATGTGTTTCAGAGAATGCATGGCTTGTTTCAGCCCTCCTAAAGAAACACACAGTCTTAGCAGTGGGTTGAGTTCACTAACTGATGACTCCAAATGTGGAAGAAAAATTGAATGGAGAAGATATAATGCGATGGCTAATTTGAAATCCAGACTAAAGTTTTTCAAAGCTATCTCTAGTACAAAAGAATGCATGAGCCGAAGAGTGACTGTATACAGCAAAAGTTTTAACAAAGGATGGAATCTTTGAAGAACGACACTAATTTGATCAAATACCTCTAGGTTTTGAAAAATGCTTTATTCCCGGAGTTACAATAGCTGGTTTTGATTGAGTTGGAACAATGCCCATAGAAGGATAATTTCTGATGGTATTGTAAATGGTAAGGTCTAGCAAATCAAGGATCTTAGTATTTGTAGTTATAGGATCTAAACAACCAGATGTATTTATTTTATAAACCTTTTCTCTTACTCTATTGATATTCAGAAAACAAAAACTCATGGAGGAATAGGCTACATACTGGAATAGCTACCTTTCTTACCCAATTAGTATTACCAAAGCAGTAAAGAAAGAGTCTCAAATACTGAAGACTGAAGTTTCATAAATTTAATGAGACTCTTAGGTCAGAGGTAGCCTTTACCTGTGAATTCAGCAATCCATAAATTACATTTAACCATTTCCCCAGAATTACCCTTTTCATTCATTAGTTAACTGGAATAAAAGACGTTCTTGTATTCAGTAACACAACATATTAAGCCAATACATTCAGTTTCCTATTTTTTTCAATATTCTCCTCATGACGTCTCCCATTTCCAGCGTTTTATTTTGTGTTCTCTGAGTGCCTGAGTACAGAGGACACATGCAGCTCCATTTAGTCAGAAAGAATCTCATTACAATCACATACAATGAGAACTAAATTAAAGTTTGAAACCAGTTCACATTTTGGTACACTGTGTAAGTAAGGAGTTTTCAATGGACTCAAAACTTCTGAAAGTAGCAAATCTCTTACAGCGCAGATCATCACACTTGGGTGGGTGTTGTAAAATCAAAAAAGGTCAATAATGTGATTTAGCCTAGAGAGAGAGTGGGCACATTCACCAGCTGTCTATTCATTATAACAATACTATGTTACAAAATCAGTTGTCTCATTAGAAATAGTTGGGGATTGAAATCATCAGGTAACAGCATTGAAATGAAATATGTGTGTTATGAAAGTAGAGGTAAATCTTGTTATGTCAGTCTCATTTGACGGTGTCCTATGAGGACAGATTCAGAGGATGTAATGTCTTTAATACTCAACACGGGGTAATTAGTTGTAGTAGTGATAATAATTAGCTTGGGGTAATCTGATTGCAACTAAAGTGGGTATTATGGGTTTATTTTATGACCGCTACGAACATTGATATAAATACCTTTCAATATTTTCACTCAGACCAGGAGTTCTAGAGTTCCAGTCCTCAGGGTCCAATTGAAGCTCTCAATTATTATAAGAATCTAAGTATTTGCCTATTTAGACATGTTTTGTCTTCTTGCAAGGCCGTTTTGTTATCCATGGCATGAATTAATGTCTTGTATCTAAGAACTAACTGTCCTCTTTACAAAGCTAGCTGAGAATGTAAACAAATAAACAAACAAAACAAAACTGAGGGACATTTCTACACTCTTTGTGTGGGTGTCCTCCATCCGTCCTTTAAATCCATCTTCCCGTGACCATCTTCTAACTCTTTAATCTGACACGGTGGGTTGCAGTTGCCTGCTGTTCGTTGCAGCATTCTCTTTGATGTTTCTGTGGTTTCTTGTGGGGAGAGAGAGGTTTAAAATGGTTATCTTTGTGGATTGTTGTGAGCCTTTGTTGACCACTGCAACATTTGCTTGTATGGGATTTGGTTGGTTTAAGACTGTTTAGAGTTCTCTGGACATCACAGCTGAAATATTTATCCGGTTTTCTCTCTGTGCCTTAAGAGAAGCTTTGGGAGGAGAGAAACCATAGCTGCAACTGTTTCCCCTTCAGCTAATTCCTATTTTTTTGTTTTATCTTTTTCATTTTTCTTGGCAATATTATTCGAGAAATACAAATCTACACGTTCAATTTCAGGAGCCGAGAATTCTGCTACTCATACCATGACTCATGGAAATTAGGCCCCGAAGGGTCTTTACAGTAGTTAGAACAGATGGAAGGCCTGAAAAATATACCATCTTGTTTTTATTTGTAATTAAAAAACAAATTCTAATGTTTCCATTGATTGGTAAACCAGATTATTACACAACATAAAATAAATTCCATGGGGTGACTAATAATTTTGACTAAAATTATATAATCTGCCATTTACATGTTTTAGAGTATAGAACCACAGGTGTTTGACTGATTGTAATATTTTAATATGTGTTGATTTTACTATTTATGTAGGCATTGTTGTATTGTTTTCACTACTAAAAAGCTGTTGTATTATTGTTATTCATGCAGGGTGTAATATATGTCAATGTTTGTGTATTTGTGTATAAATAGATAGCTTATTATTTCCTCAGACAAACTATGATGAATGAATGCATTTTTGCATATCAGTGTTATGCAAACCTTTGGCCCCTGTATTACTGGCCTTGATTCTTCATTTCTGCTTAGCATGTATTCCCATTTGTATATCAGTACATTAGGTAAACACTAAACACTTTGCTGCTGTACAGGGATCAAATTTCATATCTAGGTAATATGATCACCATGGTAAAATAATTCTGCTAGGCCTTTACACAAGTTGTGTCCAATTAAAGGTTTACTATTCTTTATCCATGATTCGGAAAACCAACATAGTAAAACCATGGGAAACTGCCCTGTTACTATACAAATGTACTGCGGTACACTTTGTTAGGGCAGCTTTTAAATCGCACAGTTGCATTAAGAATGAATTAAGTGAATGTAATGCATTTCTTTATTAATGTCCAGCTATGTACTTCTGATTATTTGACCTTACATTATTGTTTCTACCACCATGCAAAGAACAGTGAGTTATAACTTTGGATAAGGAATGGGAACACATGTGATTTCTGTAGCTCATGCCCACAGATGGCACATTATACTAAATACAACAATATTCTGAAAAGTCTCATGTGTTCAGTGTCTGCAAGGATTTCCCATTAGCAAGCTAAATGTTGATCCGCCACAATCAGGGTAGAGCGTGCTGTGCTACCTCTTGCCACACTGCATTTGAATAAAACTGTATTTAAGTGTCCATGTGGTTTGCTATCTGCAGACTTTGTGTGTCTTTTTTTATCCTTCTTTGCATCGCTTTTGCTTTCTCAAAGGGAATTGATGCCTTTTTATTTTTTAATAGTGATCTCTAAGATTGACAGGAGTGTTAGTTCGAGTTAGTTCAGGTCTCTTACTCTTCCTTAACGATTTACATCTCATGTTGAACTGCTGTTCTGCTGCTTCCCCTGTTCAGTATGAGAGCTGTGTTAGGCTTGTAAAAAGATGATCAGACTTATTCAGACTCTTTAGGTTATTCCTGGTAACTGAGGGTGTTTTCTTTAAAGCATTACCCATGAACCTTGTGTGTGCATATACCATTCCAGCTGCATATGGAGTTCATTGCAAATTACTACATTTTCATTCACAACCTGTGTTTATAGATACCTTTCCTGCCATGGGGGCAATTCCCCATGCCGAAATGTGTTCAAACACCTGCAGATAGAATATATTTAGAAAATGTAAGGTTTAGATTGAATGAGTTACCCTTTTGGGTAGAAATGTAACGGGGCATTAGAGAACGACTATCTAGAAATGCCAAAGAAAGGTTTCCATTTTGTAGAATATTTCTTGATATGTTTCTGTTGATATAGAGACATCTGATGTAGAATAGAAATCAACAGAAAGCTAAGTGCTGGTTTGGAAAGGCAGTTAGTATTTCTTGTCTTTTAGTTGGCTTCCTACTTTGTCCACTTTATATTCTGTATATTCACTGTCTGTTACTGATGATGCTTCAGTCTTTTTTTAGGCTCCCCATTAAGAGAAAACAGTAGCTGTTTGCTCAGCCTATCAACTGCTGGCTCTTACCAGATGTGTCATTTTTATAGATTTCTCTCAGTTTGTTCTGAAAGCTCTCTTTCCCATTACCAAAAGGTAATCATTTCATGCGAGTACCACAGGTGAAATGTCAGAAAATCATTGATATATTCTATTTTTGATTTTGATCTTGAATCTCAGCAACAATAGTAGTACGGAGTTACTGACATAAAGGATAGATTTAAACTACTTGTTTTGTGTAAATTACGCACATGTACAATACAGCTTCATACTGAAAAATAATGTATCTCATTAAGTATGCATCTTTGAAGTCTTGTTTTACTATATCTGTCAACTGTCGTGTGATGGTGGTGGGTGACGTCACAGAGGTGTTATGTTAGGGTGTTTAAGATGTTTATAGCTGAATTTATCCTTCAGTTTTGACCTGAGTAAAAGGCAATGTGAGAATCCTATGATCCTTCCACTGCACTGCTTTAAAGTGGAAACTTCTTGTGCATGTGGAATTTAAAACAGTTAATGGCTTTTGGCATGGATCATGAGCACAACCATGATTTGACATGGGAGTTATATCTGTTTTTATAAACAGGTGTATGGTACTTTAAATATTAGTAAATTCATTTGAGGATAAATAAATTGCATGTTTATTGGACATCAGATTATACTCTAAATGCTAATTTACTGAGACATTAACATTTAAGATTCTTCTCCCCTGTAGGCACTTGTTAAATGCAAAGAGTGGTCTTGAGTTTATTTCACAGTAATAAATCATAAGCAGAAAATAATCCAGTAAGCATGAATGATTTATCCCAAAACTTGACATTAATTGTGATTCAGCAGTTGTAATGTTTATTCGTTGGTCTGTACCAGTGTATCTGTGCTACTTAAACTGCAGTGTGATAGACTCAGAAAAGTGAAGAATGCCATATGCTAGTAGTCTGCTGTTGCTGTAATTCTCATTTGTACTTTATCTCAGTTTTTCTATCTTAAATAATGGGATGAGGTACTTCAATGGCTTTCACAGTAAAAATGTCATAAACAATGAAGACATGTGGTAGACCTATCATTTCATCATATTGCCTTGCTTTAGCAATTTCACTGTTTTCTACGTCTTATTGAGCTGGCATGCAAGTCTTTGTCAGTTTATCTGTATATAATTTGAAAATCATTCAATTGTCATTGCAGACATAGGGATGTTATACAGAATGTGTTCCTTTTGATACAGAATTAGATTGACATTGTTTAACATCTGTGTGCTACAGACAGTTGATGATAATTGCTTTCATTTCATGTTCACCAGTCAAGAGTCCCCAAGCATTTGGTTAAAAAAAAGTTGGAGAATCCCTTGGATTTACTTGATTGCCTGGGGCTGGAATGAAATTGAACTCAGGCTGTAACTTTCAGACCTGTCCCAAGGTGGTGCTAACTTTAACAAAGAGGAAAAAGCACATGACACATCAAAATGGTATGAGCCCAGATGCCTGGTACGGGTATTGTCAATTTATGATCAATCTCTAGCTCACAGTTCACATTACCTTACTCCAAGCACATCCTGATTTCCCCCCTTATTGTCTAACAATATGTTAATTAATGCAGAACTGAAGGACACAGACTTACAAGGACACAGACTTACAGAAGTTTCTGTTCTTCAAGCCTCTATTTTAGGCCTTTTCAACCAAATCAACAAGTGTCACAGCGTCAATTAATTGAGAAAATATTAATATATACACTTTGATAACCATATGATTATAGCATTGAAGTGTGTCTAGTGGAAGGCAATATGCAGCTGCACAAGCCAACCAAGACCGAAAACTGTTTATTTTAAGATAAATCCATTAACCTACTACTCTGACACTTATGAATAAAAGAACTACATTAAGTACATAAATTGTGCACACAAGTATTCTTTATCTGTTTGGTTACGCAGATGTTTCTCACTTTTGAGGTATAAGTGGTCATATGTCAACATTTTACAACATCATTTTTTTTTTCTTTTTCCAAATTGGAGACCTTTTTAGTGTTCTGGTGATAAAATTGTTTCTTACATCAGACAATATTAATCTTTGTCACAGACATAGCCACTTTTATATTTGCCAGTTCTACACTCACCTAAAGGATTATTAGGAAAACCATACTAATACTGTGTTTGACCCCCTTTCGCCTTCAGAACTGCCTTAATTCTATGTGGCATTGATTCAACAAGGTGCTGAAAGCATTCTTTAGAAATGTTGGCCCATATTGATAGGATAGCATCTTGCAGTTGATGGAGATTTGTGGGATGCACATCCAGGGCACGAAGCTCCCGTTCCACCACATCCCAAAGATGCTCTATTGGGTTGAGATCTGGTGACTGTGGGGGCCAGTTTAGTACAGTGAACTCATTGTCATGTTCAAGAAACCAATTTGAAATGATTCGACCTTTGTGACATGGTGCATTATCCTGCTGGAAGTAGCCATCAGAGGATGGGTACATGGTGGTCATAAAGGGATGGACATGGTCAGAAACAATGCTCAGGTAGGCCGTGGCATTTAAACGATGCCCAATTGGCACTAAGGGGCCTAAAGTGTGCCAAGAAAACATCCCCCACACCATTACACCACCACCACCAGCCTGCACAGTGGTAACAAGGCATGATGGATCCATGTTCTCATTCTGTTTACGCCAAATTCTGACTCTACCATCTGAATGTCTCAACAGAAATCGAGACTCATCAGACCAGGCAACATTTTTCCAGTCTTCAACTGTCCAATTTTGGTGAGCTTGTGCAAATTGTAGCCTCTTTTTCCTATTTGTAGTGGAGATGAGTGGTACCCGGTGGGGTCTTCTGCTGTTGTAGCCCATCCGCCTCAAGGTTGTACGTGTTGTGGCTTCACAAATGCTTTGCTGCATACCTCGGTTGTAACGAGTGGTTATTTCAGTCAAAGTTGCTCTTCTATCAGCTTGAATCAGTCGGCCCATTCTCCTCTGACCTCTAGCATCAACAAGGCATTTTCGCCCACAGGACTGCCGCATACTGGATGTTTTTCCCTTTTCACACCATTCTTTGTAAACCCTAGAAATGGTTGTGCGTGAAAATCCCAGTAACTGAGCAGATTGTGAAATACTCAGACCGGCCCGTCTGGCACCAACAACCATGCCATGCTCAAAATTGCTTAAATCACCTTTCTTTCCCATTCAGACATTCAGTTTGGAGTTCAGGAGATTGTCTTGACCAGGACCACACCCCTAAATGCATTGAAGCAACTGCCATGTGATTGGTTGATTAGATAATTGCATTAATGATAAATTGAACAGGTGTTCCTAATAATCCTTTAGGTGAGTGTATGTAGAAACATCAGAAAACTATGAATCAGAATCAGAAATTGCTATGATTACTAGATTTTAAACTAATATATCTTGCAATGCTATTATTTTACCCTGCTTTCACTCTGCATTACTCTACTCACCTGTGATAATACCACAACCCACCACAGTAGGTACACAAGTGGAACATATAAAATGTATTTGAAAACGTGCATTTGTACCCAACCAATGCATGGTAAAACCCAGTAAAAGAATCAATGCCAATTAGTACAAAACTGGGAGGGTAATCATGATTACCATGCAAACCAAGGTACACTTTTAAAAATGTAGTTCTTAAGGACGAGATGACCTTCACATTTTGTTTCAGCTTCTATTAACCACTGAGCACTGACTATGTTCCTGATCCAGGGTTTCAATTTTTTTTACAAAAAACTAAAGCAAAACTTAATTGAAGAAAAATGCATGATAGAAAACTCCTTGTCCTATATTGAACTCCCCATACTATACCCCATACACCCCCATTCCCCATACCAGAAAAGACAGCTGATGTACAAAGAGAGCAGTGGCAGTGTGTCACATGGTGTTTAACTCTTTCTTGCTTATATTTTATACCTGTGGTGGCATTGATTTTAAAGGGGGAAGGCTTAGTTGAGAAAGGCTATAGATATGGAAAGCTACTTGCAGGAGTATTAGCAGAGAGAAAATTATTACTTTTATAACAAATTATACATTTTGCTTGTGAAAATGAATTATTTAATTTACTTTGCAGCGTGTCATATGTATCCTTACATTTCCAGTACATTGTCTACAGTGAGATAATTGAAAATTCCATTAAAGGTACTATAATAATTCTTAGAAGTCAATAAATGTCCAACACGCTCAGCACGCCACGATAAGCTTCAAATTTCTTGAAGAAATGGTTTCCATGGAAACATAGAGTTACATTGTGAGTTGGCCTGGGTATAATTCAAATAGTTTTAGTCCTACCATACCAATAAACCACATGTATAAGATTACTCCAGCCTGAGCAAATACTTCAAAATTAAGACCAGTAGCAGAGGACACACCGTAATTATCTACATGTAGATTTGGCAAAGAGAATATGCCACTGCATATAGAGTTAGGGATATATTGAACCATGCTGGAGTGCCTTATTTCTTCAAGAATGGGAGTAATGGGGTTCCTTCTACAGAAACAGTAGAACAAGTAGAATGAGACCTCAATAAAATTAACTTTCCAGAGCACGTATACCTTCTTTCACTTGACCTTCCCTGCAATTTTCCACGCAGCAGAATCTTGAAGAAAAAAAGCCCCAGTGCAGTTGAGTAACCAGCGGTCAGTGCAGACTGTGAGGCCCACGCCTCGAGTGAAGCGCTGTGTTGTGTCCACTGTGGAAATTGCGTGCATTCACAATATGGTGATAATAAATCTTCCCATGATGAAGTGTGATCGCTCACACAGTCTCACAGTCCCTAGACAAAAGACGCGAGGCATATTGTCCTTGTACTCCAGATCATTCACACCTGCAGGCTCTCTGGCCATGTATTCCTCAGCCAGTCATCTGCATCTGGGGAGATACACACTCTATTAATACCACGGCTTACTGACACTGACCTGTGCTTCTTATCAAAATTTCTGATATTGTCTTAAAGATACGTGTTTGGTGCCTTACCAGATGATTACAAAATCAAGACATCTCTTTTGAGGGCTGCTGTGACAAACCATGCATAAATACACCTAGTAATATCTGTTTAATAGATGAGCAAAAGTTATGAAACAGGAATTTCTGAACAACTCTGACCACAAATCAACCTGTTTGACTAGGCAGTGGGGTTTCTGGCTGAAGTGACCCGACTTGATATTTGTATTAAGACATTTAATTATCCACTTTATCCACTTTCTATGTTTCAGACTAAATGTATATCATGAGAAATGCAGAAAGAGGAATGTTAGGTGCTGAAATCGATGCAGGGGTCTCTGTGTTCCATTCTGTTGTTGTTCTTATGATATGCCATTTGATGAAATATGCCAAGTACCAGCATAATAACCTTTGTTGCACTTCCTCATGGCAATGTGCACACATTTTCCAAAGATCAATAATGTATTCTGTTTATTCCTTTCTTAGTTCCTATTCAGTGACACTTTCAGATTTGCTATCAATCAGTGAAACCAGGCTACAACAGTTACTGGTCTAAGCAGAGCAAGACCAAACATTTGTCATTATCTGGCTCACAGACCATACAACAGATAAATATGTGGTTGACCAATCCAGATTATTATTAATCCTTATAGTTTAAAGACTCAGAATCCTCTTGCAATCACATGACCCCTTCCTATTTGTTGACACAAAAGTGTTAGGAAATTAATGCTGAAAAATAAATAAAACTTAAATTCACTAAAGTTTAAACTGATTTCAAGCAAATGGATAGCATCTAATATTCATGGTGTGCGCCATCTGCAGTTCCTGTTTGATTATTCATTTTACTGCACCATGTAAGGTTACTAATTTTGATTTGTTTGTGCAGCATAGTAGACTAAGAAAGCTCCCTTCATGAGGGAGGAATCATGCATTTTTGAAGGGGCTAGTAATCACCATGATCAGACAGGAACTGTGGACTGCCTTTAATTTGGAGATGCTTGTTTTCAATGTAAGAATTTCCTGCGTCAGATGCACTATTTTAAATCAAACATCAACAAACAGACAGATGTTTGGTAAATAAAACATCCTGTCAAAAATAACTTGGCAGAATTTGAAAAGCCATTTAATTGTTTTTTCATCTTAAGTATTACATACTGACAGCATATTTTGCGTATAGCAGCACCTCCTAATTTTGTGCTGTAAACGACATCATACATTCTTGTCTTGAGGTTTTTGACGGTAATTTTCCATTAAGATTTGAACAAAGTCAGAAAAGCTGCTATTTCAGACTGAAGGCCAGGAAATGTCAAGGGATGAAAAAGATCAAGAAGGTTAATGATGGTGTGTAGTCTTGTGTAATTTTATGGATGTTCCTTAAACACTAATAAGATTCTGTAGACATTATCGTGTAACATGAAGATGAGTAATGCATTGCCTGATTCAGTGAGAACTCTGTGACCTGCCTTCTACAGTATGTAATACTGGATTAAATATATTTACTGATGAATGTCATTTTACAGCATGTAACTTGGATTGATTTTCTTTGCACAAATGACAAGTGAAATACAAAAATAAACAATCTATCTGCAGGCAGCTTTGAGATTTTTGTATTGATACACTTTCAATGTACTTGACAATTATGTAGTTCAGTAACCCTTGCTTGGGCAGCACGGTGGCATGGTGGTCAGTTTGATTGGTCTCACTAAATTGTCCTGTGTTTGTTGCCCAGCAATGGCCTGGTGTCCCATCCTGGGTGTATTCCTGCCCTATGCCTGCCGGGATCCGCTCCAGCTTCCCCGTGACCCTCACCAGGATAAGCAGTTTCGAAAATGGATGGATAGATGGAACCTTTGCTTTATGGGTCTTCTTACTGTACATCTGTGTTTTCAAAATCTGGACCTAAGCAACATTTTTGTACACTGTCACTGTGCAAATGCCACTGATTTACTCCCCCTTTTTATTAGTTGAGTCACAGAGCAATGGGTTGGTTTAGTGTGTTTGGGATTAATGCTAACCTAGCCCTCTGTTCTCTTTGAAATATTGACCATATGTTTGAAGAAGCTGTAGTCAGGGATGTTTAATGAAGAAATCTCTATGTACATTTGCATTGAGATGTGCATTACATACTGATCTTCAACGATCTTCGTTTGTTTTAAAATACATGAAGGTGACATTCCATAGGCAGTACCAGGTGTTCATAGAAGAAATCTCCTTTTCTGAGCCATTGGCTGTGAATGCATGAGATAGATGACAGTGCCAAGGTTAAAGCTACTGCTTCAGGCAGGTAATCGGGGCTTCAGCAACAAACTGTTCCATCACCTGTTTCCATAGAAACTGGTGGTTTCTCGGCTCCAAGTCATATTCAAAGATTTCTCTTGACAGCTTCAAATAATGTTGAAACTTGCGTCAAGGACAATTTACATCTTGAAGGGGATGGAAAAAACAGTGTTCTTTTTGATTAGTAATACAACTTCTATTCTTTAAACTATAAATAATGAAGGGCCTGCAACTGAATAATTCATCATTGGTACCCACTTTTAAGATAAGTTTTAATATGTAACAGATTATGGAGAATTACGTCTATTGCTACAGTTTGGCATTGAAATGTCTGACTTATGAAATTGACTAGGCTGTGTTTCATTTACCAGTCATTGAATGGTGACATTAATGTCTGGTACTGTGCTTCATTAATGCATGAATGTCACTATCATCAGCTTTATCATGGACATTTGATAAATACTGTTCCTGAAAAGCAGTCAGACTGGTAACATATCTGAAGATGTAGCACTGGGGGCCACAAGAAGAAAAGAACATTTTGAATATTTTAATATTCTTTTTCCTGATTTGGGAAGGCTGGACAAGTAAAGTGATACAGGACAGCAGGGAAACATGGGAAGGGAAAAAAAAATCTTATGTTATAGATTTAAAATACACAGAATGTGTTGTAAAGCAGTATAGATTAAATGTTTGTTAAGGCAAAACATTACATAATGGTACAACGATCACTGACAGATTTGACAGCTGGTTTGTATCACTGCTTTTGATCACAAAGTGTATGTCAATAAGTGCTAGTGGCTTCCAAAAGTGGCAGGGAGTATTATAGAGTACTTCTATCTGAAAACATCAGTAGGGCTGTAGGCTGTTGTTGTTTTTTTGTGTGTGGAAAACTATGAATCCTGAGAGAGGAACAGAGTTACCTGTTGTGTAATCAGTTTGTCAAGATATGCAGTAAGAGTAAATTCCCGGATGGGTTAAGACAGCACCAGGAGAGTGTTTCTGTTGCACCAAGGAAAAGGCTATTTTATATCATCTTAATGGAAACTGTGCATGCTCCTTATGACTGTTTCAAGCAAATTAAATATAAAATACAGTTTATTGAAAGGAAATAGGTAATGCAAATTGGAAAAAGCTTGGACACTGTTCCATATATCAAAGCAGTTATAAACCTACAATAATTATAGATTTGCATAGAGTAATTTCCCTGTTATTGGAGTTTTGGATGTTAATTGGTTATTGATACATCAATTGCATAACGTTTTGTTTCAATACATGTAAAGAAGTGTCACCTGTTTTCTATCCAAAATACTTAAATACTTGCCTTTGCCTCCTGCAGAATATGTCTTTCACAGAATGTTTGAACACCTGAATTTCCCTGATCCAGGCTGTACCCATCTATTGCTATAGCCTTTGAGCAATATGTGACCAATAGTTTTGTCTCATGCTTATGTTCATCTAAGTAGTGTGTTATTATTTGCAGCCCAATAGTAGTCAAATACCGATCTGGGAAATGATAGGTTTTCCATTCTCCTTTGATTAAAATATGCATTTCATTTTTTGAAAGACTATTATTTGGATGGGTAGCCTACATAAACTTCAATTGAGTTACAAAAAAAGGTGTTCTGTGACAGTCCCCCTACGCAGCGGTTGACAAATGGAAATGTAAGGTAATTTTCTTGTGACATGAGAAAAGCCTGTCAGCCTTATCTTTACAGCTCTGGGAGCTATCTTGGTAAAAAAACTAAAAAAATAACAACAACAAAAATTCAACTGGAGGGGTTGGTTTATCACCTCTTTCTCTCCTGTCCCTCTTGCCCTCAGACGTACCTTTTGCAGGCCGAGGTCTGTTTCAGGCACAATTGACTTAAGATACCAATCACTGTCAGAACCACTAAAGTGTGAATTGCAATGCTTCCCCCTCCTATGCCAGCTCAACCTGTGTTATCTCCTTTCATATTTTTTTAAATGTCAAGCACTCCCCACGAATGTGAAAGAAAGGGATTGAGATAACATTGAAGGAAGTGACATGAGACTGGAGGAAGTGAATGGCATACTGGTACTTTAAAAAACAGAGAACCTGGGCTGCTTGCTATTCAAATCAAATGCCAGAGGAGAACACATTTAATACAGAAAGGGTGCAGGCTTTTTCTGATGTGAATTTAAATTGTACTGTATTTTGAAAAGGAAGCTCTGTCTGCCAATGACTCGAGTGAGTTGGGGGGGGTGAGTGGAAGAATCTCTTGGGTGCTTTTGATGTTGGCATTTCTGCAGCTGCACACTCTCCAGAAGTCAGATCAATATTGTGATATCGTTGTGTGTGAGGCTGTATGGATTTCATTGATTTCATTATTGATCCCCTATTGAACCAGGTGAAGGGCAAATTGTTAATTCTGTAAATCGAAATCAGTTAAGATCCAACCTGGTGGATTTTTCTTAGGATGCTCCTGAAGGTTTAGTTAAAAAAGAGCAAAGACAAATAAACCATGTTTGGTATTTATTTAATAAAAAAAAAACAAATCTTGAAAATGAAAACTGTGGTGGAATGAAGTATATTATTAGGAATGTGTGCATAATTAAATGGAAAAGATGTACAAGAGCAACTTCACAACATCAGGATGTATTCTGACATAGACTGCTGATCGCTGACCTCTGGTGGCAGCTGAATGGGGCACAATGGTAGTAGACGGGATGAAAAAAGCGTCTGTTCTGTCAATTTGTTCATTTGTTGTATTATGTATTGGCCTGTATGACACATGAGAGATGACTGATGGAGTACGAGTGGGTGAACAGACTGCAGTGAGTGGAATTATGGATTGGCAGGTTCCCACTATATGCATGTCAACAGGTGTTGCATGTGAAAAAATAGATTTGATAAGTTTCTGGTGTTGTCCATGTAGCTTTACTGTTAGTGCCTTCTCTTTCTATTGCCTGGAAAATGGAGAATCTCTCTGTGTCAATGTTACAGTTTTTGAGATATTTTGTAACATTTATTTTCTTTGCAGATACACAGAAATACACCTGTTTTTAGTCTTGGATGGTCACACAGTGCATTTTCACTTCTGTTTTCATGTTGTCCACTTTGATGCTTTCTAATATTGCGACATGCCGAATTCATGATCTCTTTTGTTCAAGACTGCGATGATTCCTAACTTCAATCTGCTTTGATTAACATGTCATGCCGAGAAATAAAACCCATGTCTTTTCTCCACATTCAGCAGCACACAGTGATATTTATTACACAGTACACAGTACATTCCTGCTACATACTTGTTAGAACTTTGCACTTGTCTACATTAAATGGAATTTGTTTCCATTGTTCTAGCTACAGTGTTTGTTACTTGTATAGAAATGTGCCTATACCGGAATTTAGATAATTAATATCAATGAGGTAGGGCATCTGGCCTAATCGAGATCCCCGAGGTACTCTTCTAATTACATCTCTCCAATTACATCTCTCCAATCTGAGGATTCTCTTGTTATTGATGCACTCAGTTTTCTGCACATTAACCGGTTCTTAATCAGCATGGGTACATTACTTTGCCTTCCCACACCTCACAGTTGGAGAATTAATCTTTTTTCTGGCACTTTATCAAATGCCGACTGAAAAGCTAACTATATCATCTATTCCCACTGTTGTTCTGTTATTTCAGAGCACCCTAACACGTCAGACAACATCAGACTTTTAGAAATATCCTTTTGTTGGCCACCTGGTTGCCCTCACTTTCCCACCTCCATTATTTCCCTGCTTCTCCTCCCCTGCTCTCCTGGGAAGGAACCAGGTACCTGTGCAATGGAGGACTGCATTTTTCTCAATTTTCCTGCAGTTTTGAGAAACTGGCATAACCAGACCGAACCAACCTGTATACCCTATCCATTTGGCCCCTCTGCTGGGCAGCCTAGCAATTGTTTTCATCAGCACTAGAGCTGCCCACTACAGAATCATCACAAGTCTTTGCCATTGAATCATGTTCTGTTCTGCTGCATACTCTTCAAACATTTACTTTAATCCTACAGCTTATTCGCTCTGGTTGATAGTCTTTTATCCTGCAATCTAGTTTAGCTGCACTGTGTTAGTTACTGCTTTAGGTTTATACTGTATCCTGCTGTTTTTGAGACAACTGTGCACTATGCATAATGTATTTCTGTGAGATTGTTCCAATACATAGTGCGTAATGCAGTTTTAATCACTATATGTCACTCAAATTAACTACTACTACTACTACTACTAATTGTTTGCATAGCTGATACAGTAAGAGTATTTTGACTTTCAGGGGAATTCTTTAATGTGAAATGTGCTCTGTAGGAGGCTATATCAGAGGAATGCAAATACTAGTTTGTTCCTCATCATTGTACATCTCATATTCTGGCCTTGATCTTTTAATTATTACTTGAGTACAATCTTTTTTTTTGTATTAAATAAACCATGTTAATTAAACACCTGGGTCATGGAAGTGTGTGTGTGTATAAATATATTATAAGCATATACAATATTTTTGATGTGGTAGGCTTACATGAAAAACACCTGTTGTGGTCTGCCTGTGCTATTAATGTAGGTTCTTCCTGCACCTGAGATTTCTTTATAGATTTACAATCAAAGAGACTCAAAGATCATGAAAGAAAAATAAATACCCCCCTGGGTGTGCTGTGGAGCTGAATGCTCACACGTTTATTAATACAGTCGCAGGGCTCACACATTCATGTTGGGGGTTTAACAGGTATAATGTGTAACTGATGAGCACCTTTGACATTCAGGTTTAACCATTTGGTCTTTCTATTGCCATTCAACCCCAGTTTTACCCAATTTTAAAGACATTCAGAGCTCTCTTGATCAGCGAGTGGTTTCGATGTGCACACTCTCGGCTGGAACGATTGCAAGTCATTGAGGATACCTACTACTTTACGTACAGTTTGCCATGTTGTGTGTGTCTGCGGTCCCCATGACATGTGCTGGTGATGACATTGTTGCACTTGTCCTTTTCTTTCTCCTAGGGCCATTTCTGTCCACTCCCCAAAGGGAATCCATGCCAGCGATTTCCGCCCCTCCCCCAGCTGTTTAACCAGTGCTCCCCCAGCAGACTGGTGTCTTTCCAGGGATGATGAACTGGTCGGGCTGGAAGCCTTACCATTTCGCTTGATGATGCAGGACTGCACGGCAGTAAAGACGCTGCTGCTCCGGCTGAAGAGGACACTGCAGGAGGTAATGGATTTACACAAGGGCTTTCACTGAAACGTCTTGCTTTATGGATGGCTTTGCGAAATGCACATTGTATCTTGGGGAATATCCAGACAGATAAAGAGAAGTACTTTGAACATGAAAATAATTTACTGGAGGTAGAGCTCTTCGCCTTCCCATATATACTTAATCACACTTGATTAATGTATACCTGTGTAAATCTAGAAAATATCAGGAAATGTTGAATGTCCATTTTTATTTTGAAAGGAAAAGAAGAAACATACTTTTAAACTAGCAAATAAAATGCTGGTTGTAACATAGCCAATATAACTATTAGTTGGATAAATTGATTATTTATCAGTAAGAAAAAAAAAACCCACCTGTTGAGTTTGAAGTACAATCAGCAAGACACTATCCTTATTTAAACAAATCTGATCAAATGGAATACCATTGCAAATCACAGAAGTTACAGTTAATTTGCTGTGCCCAAGTAAGTATTGATATAGCCCACTAAAAAATAAAACAGAAAAACAGAAAAGGCTTTCAGCTCTGGTGTGCAAAATTAGATTTTGCTCACTCTGTCAATTCAACTGTCATCATAAAAACAAAACACAGACTCAAAGCTTTGTCATAAACTGGAAAGGAAAGACATTTTCTTAAGCTTTTCTTGACACTTTAGAAAATACATCTCATGCTGAGCCCAAATTACATTGGAACCAAATAAAACGCCTCTATATTTTGTTACCAAAGTTTTGGCAGTTCTTATCATCTTTTGTAATTTTTACATGCAGTTTTAATTCTTCCTCAGAACGATATCCTCTGTGGGAGCTTAGCAAAGCTTAGAAAAACTCTGCTTGACTGCGTTCCTAGTACAGAAACACTTTACATATGGCATTTAGGTTTTGCATGAGCCTTTGTATTGTCTAAATGAAGAGTAGTGCAACCTTTTTCAACTCAATGTTGTCAGTGGAGGCTTCCTGTAATTGGCTTTCACAGAACTTGGAAAACGAAGGGGTCAAAGAACTTTATTAATTAGTAATTGTTAGTAATACTAATAGTTAGTAATTATATGAAATTGGAAGAGCTTTTATAGGACTAATTGGGATTTGTGCAATAGTTTGTAAGATATGCACCATATTCCCTCCATTTTAATTTAGGTTAATTTGAGACAAGTAAAGAGAAAGCATAATGAAAAGTAGGTATTTGATTTAACACTCTAAATCGCTGAAACACGAGAAAATTCAATATAGGTATGTCTGATAAACACTGTTGTGGAGAAAAGTAAAATCAATATAATGTACTATGCAATACAATGGTAATGAGAAGTCACACTGAGATTCAAAGAACGAGAGGCAGGTATTATTTAAAGCTTTGGTTTATTTTCCATTTTGTTAAACAGACATGAATTATGAATAATGTATCATGATAGTGATTTTCAATGGGGCCCTGGAGTGAAAAACACTTACAAATACAACTAATAATAATAAAAAAAAGTTTTTGAATTGGGGAGGGAATCTCAAACAAAAACAAAGCCTTGCAAGTATACAGCTCTGGAAAAAAATTAGACCACTGCAAAATTATCAGTTTCTCTTGTTTTACTATTTATAGGTATGTGTTTGGGTAAAATGAACATTTTTGTTTTATTCTATAAACTACTGACAACATTTCTCCCAAATTCCACATAAAAATATTGTCATTTAGAGCATTTATTTGCAGAAAATGACAACTGGTCAAAGTCACAAAAAGATGCTGTGTTGTCAGACCTAGAATAATGCAAAGAAAATAAGTTCATATTCATTTTTAAACAACACAATACTCATGTTTTAACTTAGGAAGAGTTCAGGAATCAATATTTGGTGGAATAACCCTAATTTTCAATCACAGCTTTCATGCGTCTTGGCATGCTCTCCACCAGTCTATCACATTGATGTTGGGTGACTTTATGCCACTCAAATTCAAGCAGCTCGGCTTTGTTTGATGGCTTGTGACCATCCATCTTCCTCTTGATCACATTCCAGGAGTTTTCAGTTGGGGTTTAGGTCTGGAGATTGGGCTGGCCATGACAGGGTCTTGATCTGGTGGTCCTCCATCCACACCTTGATTGACCTGGCTGTGTGGCATGGAGCATTGTCCTGCTGGAAAAAACAATCCTCAGAGTTGGGGAACATTGTCAGAGCAGAAGGAAGCAAGTTTTCTTCCAGGACAACCTTGTACGTGGCTTGATTCATGCGTCCTTCCCAAAGACAAATCTGCCTGATTCCAGCCTTGCTGAAGCACCCCCAGATCATCACCCATCCTCCACCAAGTTTCACAGTGGGTCCGAGACACTGTGGCTTGTAGGCCTCTCCAGGTCTCCGTCTAACCATTAGATGACCAGGTGTTGGGCAAAACTGAAAATTTGACTCATCTGAGAAGATGACCTTACTGCAGTCCTCTACGGTCCAATCCTCATGGTCTTCTGCAAACCTCAGCCTGGCTCTTCTTTGCTTCTCATTGATGAAGGGCTTTTTTCCAACTTTACATGACTTTAGCCCTGCCCCTAGGAACCTGTTTCGAACCGTCCTCACTGTGCACTTCACCCCAGCTGCCATTTGCCATTCTTTTTGTCGGTCACTTGACGTCATCCTACGGTTGTTGAGTGACATTCGAATGAGTTGGCAGTCATCCCGGTCAGTGGACAGACGTTTTTGCCCTCTACCGGTCTGTAGCTTTGTTGTCCCCAATGTCTGCTGCTTGACCTTGTTCTCATGAACCACCATCTTTGAAATTTAAAGGATGGAAGCAACCGACGCTCACTGTATCCCTCTGCCAGTAAAGCCAGAATTGAACCCTTCTTTTCCTCACTCAGAACTTTCCTTTTCAACTGTTTTGGTATGGTCAGTAGTTATTTTGATTCCAATTACTTTTGAGGTACTACTGGCACTGTTTTTGCCATCCAGCTGGTCCTATTGCTGGAGGATAGTGATGACCACAGCAGTGGTTTTTATACTTTTCCTCATTAAAGAAGATTTGGTTCAGGTGATCACCTAGTCAGTACCTCATTCAGTAGAACGAGGTGTGCCTGTGTTGGAATACATGTAGAGATGCTGATTTTAAAAAACAATTCAGTGGTCTCTTATTTTTTTCCAGAGCTGTATATACATTTATTAAAATGTACTGTAAACAGTAAATTACTAGTAAGATGTCAATTTGAAACAGAAATGATACAATACTGGCTAATGACACAGATGCATTAGGCCATAGCATTGTCAATCTTGTGGCTGTGGGACAGAATAGGACTATGCACCACCTGTTTCTATGTAATGCTCAGACCATCACTACAGACAATCAAAAATGATTAGGTTTGCAATTATAATCCTAGCTGCATCTATTCTTGTACATCACCACATTTTGCTTTAGCTATTTTAGTATTTAAGTAATATCCCTATAGTGTTTCCGGATGGTTGGGTTCTACTGGTGCTACTAATTACTACTACTACAGTAAATCAAAACTCTTCAGGGAATGATCAGTGTTGGAATTTGCATGTGTGGTTATTGAAGGAAATCTACAGATAATCAGGGTTGTGGCTGGAAAAAACAAGCAACTAAAACAAGGCTAGATTCAAAACCTTGATATATTTAACACAATTTTAACATGGAAACCCATCATGTGAAAATGTTAAGGAGCCTTTTTATAGAGTCCAATCTCCACAAAAAAATGCAAAACCTCTACTGTTTCCAATACAGATAGCCTGGAGAAAGTGTCTGCCAGAGATCTCTATAACCCTGCCCCTCCTCTGGTTTTCAACCCTGGTGATTTGCCATACCACAATTGGAAAATTTCATTATTTTAATTGAGAGTCAAGAGATAAAGAAAAGTACTCATGAACACGTGATGATTTACAGTGCTGATGGAACCATGCTCTTTTAATTGATTAAACCAGAGTAAAGCAGGAATATGGCTATTGTTGGCCTATTATTTGGTAGTTAAATGACTGCAAGTGGTCTGTTATTAATCATATTTCCTCTTCCAGCTACTGAATTTCTGAGTTAACGGCACAGTGTCCATGTTGACAGTTTAGATTGTGGTTCTTTTAAATGAGGATTTTCAGATTTCAGGACAATCACCGTTTAATATCTGTAGGGCTAATGAAAACAAAGCCAAACTGTGTTTTTCTGGTAATAAACATAATCAGCTATTTGAGTAAGGGTTTATTAAATGATTAATCAAATAGCCAATTGCACTCACGATGCACGTTTGCATTACATGTATCTCATTTTCAATTTAGGCATGCTCTGTAATGTGCCCATTACAAGCAGGGAACATTGCTAGCATAACTAAACAAGTCCATTATGTACAAAATATGGCTACGGCTACGGTAGTATAATATGCAATGCTGGCAGAATCCAGCGGGTGGCATTCAATTTATGTGTTCCACTGCAGCTGCAGAAGAAGCCAGCCTGATTTAGAAAATTGCCGGACACAATTTGAAAGCTGCCACTGATTTTTTGTTTTTGTTTTGAAATGTACAAGTCTCAATTGCATTTTGCTTCATGTTTGGGAGCTGTCAGTGTTTATGAAGGAGTGGGGACAGGAGATAAGACTGGCTTATGCGCTCTCTTGTGGATCATCAGCAACTGATTTATACTGACAAGTTTGACCAGAAATCATTCACAGCCAACAGATTGTTAATGTGTTTATTGCAGAGTACGAATGAGTGTTAATGACATCGGAATTACCTTATTGATGACATGACAACTGTAAGAGCATAAGCATAAGTTCAGACAGCTGTATCAGCACTTTAGCGAACCACAACTGAAAAACTTAGATTACTCCTGCTGAAGTTCACCTTACAGAGAAATGTATTCAAGCCGGACACTTTTGAGCAGTAACAAAGGTGTGAAAATTGCCTTTATAAATAATACGATAGCCCAGAACAAGTTATCACCTCCTACAAGGAAAGTTTTGTCTCGGGGGGGAAAAAATTGAATTATTTTTCATGATGTACCCAAGATAGTTTGATCTTATGGACAAATAAAAAGGTTAAGTAAACTTTATAAATATAACTATTGTTCTGTTTATCTTTCTACCCCCCTGGAGCTACAGCACAAATAAAGTTTGTCTTATAAATGTATACCTTGAGAATATTTTTAATATAAAAGTATTGATTGCACTGCTTACTTAATCATAATCTGAATAGCAGTTTAGATAAAGTTGCAATTAGTATGCTCTTTTGGTCAGCCATACATTTTGCATGGTTCACACGCTATATTAGTTCACACACAACATCCTCCGGGGCTTCCTGTTTTTTGACTTACTGATGTCCTCATCCCGAGAATGAGGTGAAGGAGTAAAACTGACTGTCAACAATAAACTGTAAAATGTAGGCAGTGTCTGGGTACTACCTTTACCCAGTGGAGCTGTGGCAGTGGTCTAGAAAGCTAGAAATCATTTCTTATTGCTCTGTGCCACATGCCCGGCAATACGGTAGTTGGTTTTAGTGTGGATGGGTCAATTTCCATCAGCCAAAACTAAGTTTGGCTTGACCTTGCATCATCACAAGGACACAGACTGAAAATAGACTAAAATCTTGTTCCCTAATGGGGATAAATGTATCATTGAGGTTGATTTGGAGTACAGTATGGTACAGACCTTTTTGTGTTAGTTTAATTGTTTTTCTGATCTGAAACATGCACTATACTTGTATACAGAGCCCTGTTTCCTCCACAATTGGAACAAAAGGTCAGAATTTGAATCTCCCCCCAGTCTTCCCCATATCTTTCGAAACATTAGACTTTGTTAAAGACCAGTCGAAGCCACAAAGAACAATGGTGAGCGTTATTTCTCAATCTGAATTATATTGCATGCAGTAGATAAGACAGAGCAAAATGTCATTACTTTTCGGACATTCAGATGAAGTCACACATTACAGAGCAGCATATCCAAATATTTGCATTATCTTTTGAATAAATGTTATCTTCAGAATAGAACTCTCGATATTTAATCACATTTTTAGTTCAATTAGTGAATTCTCAATTTCTGTTTTTAGGAAGGCTATTGGGATGGACTGCTGAGAGAATGCCAAATGTAAAATTTCCAATCTGTTGTGAAAACTGATAGGTATTAAAATTAGTGGAATATTTATAAAACATATTACTTTCCAGCTGAGCACTAACTTCACTTAACTAACATGTTTTTAACTGAGCAGGTTTTGCGGAAGTTTTCAGGCAATGTTGTTTTCTTTCTGTGGCAGAATAATTATTTGTTTGTGTGGATGATAGTCAGTTAGAAGGTCATGTAAATGATGTCTGTTGTTGTATATAAGTTTGTACAGTTTGTGCAGCCACAGCCTGGTCTCACAGTCCTCACATGAAAAACGCTTGAGATTACATATCAGATACAAGGACACACATTGCACATGATGAATTAACTTAAAATGCATACTGTTTCATTTTTTACCATCTCAATTGATATCATGATACTGGATTAATCCACAGAGAAAAAGCAAATCACAAGTTTACTTTATTTGTCTACAAGGTCGTATGACTTTGGTCCTCCCTGGCTGTACTCTGGGAGGTTTTATTGGTCTCCTTAAATCATCAGTGAACTTTGGAACAGTGTTAAACTGGCCCAGGAAACAAACACTCACTGCAGTCAGATAATAAAGAGATCAGTGGGATGAACAAAGGTCTGGATCTTTAGTATAACTAATGAGGATCTTACCAAAATAAGTAGATTTGTGAAATTCTTATTGAAATAAAGGAACTATATTCTAATATTCAGGGTTTGTTTCAGCTGTTGTTTTAGTCCATGGTAACTGATGCTACTGTGTTCTTTAGTATCTTTAACTTAACTTAACTTTGAATTGGCAAAAGTCTCCCCTCAGATAATTGTTTAAACAGGTTTATTGTTACAGGAAATTAATACTTTGAATTTCAGTTGGGGACTTGGGAATGGGTGATCAAACACAAGTATTTACATATTAACACTTTTTAACACTGAATGCTCTATATATTGTACATATACAAGTTTGACATGTGTGTGGTATTCCTTCATGTATGTAGTTAATGGAAGGAGAAACATGCTTTTGTCTTGGGCTCTTTTAAAACATAAGAACTCAAGAATATTATCAACAAGAGGGGGCATTTTGTCCATATTTCAAGAATGTATTATTATTATTATTATTATTATTATTATTATTATTATTATTATTATTATTTTATTATTATGTGTTTCTTTGCAAATTAAATACGTCATGATTTTCACTTCATGTATTAAACTGTTGTGTGTGTTTTAAATAGGCTGAAAATGTGTAGCGTATCTCCTTTCCTCCGACAACTGCAATCAGCTCTGCATTTCTAACCAAGAGCATCAGACATGTGGGAAATAATTTCCTCACATCAAAAATAAAATAAAAAGAATAAGAGGACAAAAAGAAAGGGTCAGGAATAGAGCATAAAACAGAAGGATATGAATATTAAACATGCAAGCATTTGCCCTCCACTCGTGCCCCGTTCAATGTGACTGCAAGCCTTCCCTGCTCCCGTCTTATTAACTTGCAGATTTCGTTTGAACTTCCATCACAATATGTAAACTGCTTACTAACAATATTTTATCCCTTTGCATTTTATTTGCTTAAGAAATATGATCTTGAACTCAGACTCCGAGCTGTTTCGTGAAAATCAGCTGGCTCTCACACATGTAATAAACCCGTGAGTGATTAAATTCTAAACACAAGCCCTAATTTAAAATCTAAAACTCAGCAACGAAATTGACTTTTAACGTAGCCGCCCTGGGGCATTCAATGACTTTGAATGACACACTATGGAGTTTAAATGTATTGAAAGATTTTGAACACGCCATTAGCTTGTTTTCGTAATTATTTTGAAAGTAAACTCCAAATGTGTCAAAGTGAACTCGGTTTGGAAGTGAACTCCTGCAGAGAGATGCGAATCATACCAGTATCTGTCTTTGAGTGTAAATATGCAAATGCACAGTCGGGTTATGTTTCGCATTAATAATGTATTTACTATTTATCTACCATGCCTGATCTATTCCTGCCAGGGAAATAAGAAAGTCAGTAAATGTTATTGAGTAGTACTCCTAAACCTCCTAAAGGACTTGCATTAAAGAATATAATCTCAGTGTATTTTGAATTAAGTCAACATTGACATTAAACTTTATACTTGATTTAAGATCACTTCAGCCATGTTTCATTAAAGAGTAATGAAAACTATTCTTCATGGAAAGGTTGCAGCCGAAAATATACTGCAGCTGAAAATCGACAAACACGTTGCTCACCTTTCTTTCACCTTGAAACTTGCCAGGAAACTTTGAAACCTTAAAATTACACCCTTATCCATGAATAAAGTTTAAAATTAATACCGAAATAAACAGAAGACATGTTACATTTCATCCTCGCTTGGCAGAGAGCAATCTAACTCTGATGTTCTGTTGATGGGAAATAAAATTCTGGAACTGTTTCCATTTATTTTTATTTAAATGCTTCCAATGCGAGCCGTTTTTCAAAAGGGATGTTTAGTGACAGTTGCATCGGTGGAAAATATAAATGTCAGCCCCTCATTTTAAGAAAATGAGAGGTTATAGACAAAAGATGACAGCTTGCCCTGCCTTCACTGTAGCTGATTATAGATAATTGATTCAAGAGTCTCTTATAGACATTTTCCCAATAAGTAAGCAAGTAGTAGTTTGTACCAGATGCTCATTGGTGCTGTGTAAAATTGTACCTTGTTTTATCAGTTCTAAATGTGCCTGATCTTACTTTTGACTTTGAATAAGTACCTTAATCTCATTTATTGACTTTGCCAGTACCTTTCAGGATTTAAATACTTGAATCAAATCTCCTTATAGTCACCTCTGTTCAGGACAGAAAAGGTTCAATTTCTTTAACCTGACAAAATAAATTATTCTGGTGGCTCTTTGAATTCTTGCTAGGACAGCATTTTTTTTTTCCTGGTGGTGACCAAATATTGAGCACTATCCTAGATGTGTATTGTATTATTTCAACATTATTTTGATTTAAATGCAATTCTTTGCACTTCTGTGTGGATAATGTCAATGCAATATGCATGTGAATGCTAAAACTGAGCCAGGCAGCAACAGAACCATAGGCCTTCTATTCTAACGTGCTTGTTGTTTAGGATTATGGGTTAAGAAAATTGAGATTTAATCTATCCAAACTGTTAGAGGTTTTTGAGATGCAAACCCTCCATTGAATAATGACAGGGCACATCAAACATCCATGGCCCAGGCAGCAGAGATGGAAGGGATTAAACTGTTTGATCTGATGGAAAGCGGTCCAGGTCCCAGTACTGTAAAAGGACATTATAAAAAACAACTTTGTATATGCCAAGTTTGGTCTCTAATTGAATGCTGTGTTTGGTCTCAATTTTGACATTGTACAAAGCCTTGCACTGATTAATGTCTTCATCGTACCTTCAGTGTCTTCAGTGAATGTGATATCTCGTGGAGCCTGGTGCATGGTGATAAGACCAATGCTTTAGGGTTGCAGGAGTATTAATTGGTCAGTGTCCATGTATAGCAATGGTTAAAAATGTGTGTGTATATACATACATACATACAGTGAGGGAAAAAAGTATTTGATCCCCTGCTGATTTTGTACGTTTGCCCACTGACAAAGAAATGATCAGTCTATAATTTTAATGGTAGGTGTATTTTAACAGCGAGAGACAGAATAACAACAAAAAAATCCAGAAAAACGCATTTCAAAAAAGTTATAAATTGATTTGCATGTTAATGAGGGAAATAAGTATTTGACCCCTTCGACTTAGTACTTGGTGGCAAAACCCTTTTTGGCAATCACAGAGGTCAGACGTTTCTTGTAGTTGGCCACCAGGTTTGCACACATCTCAGGAGGGATTTTGTCCCACTCCTCTTTGCAGATCCTCTCCAAGTCATTAAGGTTTCGAGGCTGACTTTTGGCAACTCGAACCTTCAGCTCCCTCCACAGATTTTCTATGGGATTAAGGTCTGGAGACTGGCTAGGCCACTCCAGGACCTTAATGTGCTTATTCTTGAGCCACTCCTTTGTTGCCTTGGCTGTGTGTTTTGGGTCATTGTCATGCTGGAATACCCATCCACGACCCATTTTCAATGCCCTGGCTGAGGGAAGGAGGTTCTCACCCAAGATTTAATGGTACATGGCCCTGTCCATCGTCCCTTTGATGCGGTGCAGTTGTCCTGTCCCCTTAGCAGAAAAAGCATAATGTTTCCACCTCCATGTTTGACGGTGGGGATGGTGTTCTTGGGGTCATTCCTCCGCCTCCAAACACGGAAAGTTGAGTTGATGCCAAAGAGCTCGATTTTGGTCTCATCTGACCACAACACTTTCACCCAGTTCTCCTCTGAATCATTCAGATGTTCGTTGGCAAACTTCAGACGGGCCTGTACATGTGCTTTCTTGAGCAGGGAGACCTTGCGGGCGCTGCAGGATTTCAGTCCTTCACGGCGTAGTGTGTTACCAATTGTTTTCTTGGTGACTATGGTCCCAGCTGCCTTGAGATCATTAACAAGATCCTCCCGTGTAGTTCTGGGCTGATTCCTCACCGTTCTCATGATCATTGAAACTCCATGAGGTGAGATCTTGCATGGAGCCCCAGACCGAGGGAGACTGACAGTTATTTTGTGTTTCTTCCATTTGCGAATAATCGCACCAACTGTTGTCACCTTCTCACCAAGCTGCTTGGCGATGGTCTTGTAGCCCATTCCAGCCTTGTGTAGGTGTACAAGCTTGTCCCTGACATCCTTGGACAGCTCTTTGGTCTTGGCCATGGTGGAGAGTTTGGAATCTGATTGATTGATTGCTTCTGTGGACAGGTGTCTTTTATACAGGTAACGAGCTGAGATTAGGAGCACTCCCTTTAAGAGAGTGCTCCTAATCTCAGCTCGTTACCTGTATAAAAGACACCTGGGAGCCAGAAATCTTGCTGACTGATAGGGGATCAAATACTTATTACCCTCATTAACATGCAAATCAGTGTATAACTTTTTTGAAATGCGTTTTTCTGGATTTTTTTGTTGTTATTCTGTCTCTCACTGTTAAAATACACCTACCATTAAAATTATAGACTGATCATTTCTTTGTCAATAGGCAAATGTACAAAATCAGCAGGGGATCAAATACTTTTTTCCCTCACTGTACATACACAAATGCACACTTAAACGACAAAGATCCTTCAGATTGCAGGCTACATATTAGTTAAATTTTCTTTGTTGGGGAACATTAAAATTACAACTGTATTATGTTCACCAGCACTGCTGACAGTGAAAATAATAGTTGTTGGCCAGCAGCACAATCTGTGACCAGCCGTGGATTGGCTGTGAATTTCCATTTATTATATATATTAATCACTCAAATGTGCCCAAGCACCCACAGTGCAAGTGGAGTGTGCATGCATGCAAGATAAGAACATATGCGAATTCTATTTCAGTACAGATAAGGAGGATTAAAAAGTCCATTAAAAACATCTCCGAGGCTTTGACATGGTCTATTAGCCTTGAGTTCCGACCTTGAAGACAATTTTCATGTCCCAGCTACTGTATATCAGATTATAGTCTCTAGATTTAAGGCATTGCCAAAACTAAAGGATCACTTCATCAAGTGTGGTATTTACCGAGAGGGCTATAGTCAACACAGTTGAGGGGTTAACAAATGACTAATTAGATAAAGTGGCTGACCTACACTTAATGGAGCGTTTCATGCGTTAAAGAGAGTTGACTGGCCATTAGGGGTGACATTCTGGTCACATTTGAAATGACCGTGACCTGTGGTCAGCACACCCACCCCTCTCAAAGGCCATAGGGTCTTCTGGCTATCAGTGCACCTCAGCTCTTAATTAGCCAATTAAACTATAATGCAAATAGCTGCTGCAATTTTACATTGGTCTAACAGGTCTTCAGCACTTACTGGCTTAAAAAGCACTGGGTCCCAGCGCTTGACAAATGAAGTTGACTCACATAATCACTTCACAGTTACCCTCTCCTCTCTCTCTCTTTCTGCAGTGTTTTTCTGTAGACCAGTGTTTCAGGATAATTCGAATTACCATGCACCTGTTTGCCACGCACAATCTAATCTTTTTACTCTCTCTTTTAAGATCAGTACACATACAGTTTTACTTGCATATACAACCAATGCCATAGTCCACAGGTATGAACCAACTATGATCTGCAAGACATTATGGGATAACAGCTCTAGTGAGGCAAGACATGTACTGTAAATGTATTGAACTAGTTATACAAAAGTTCACAATTAGGAACAACATCTAGTAATAATATATTATAAATATGTTATAACTCAGTTATAACAATATATGGAATGGTCACAAAGTCAAAAGGGTAGCTAAAAAGTGTCCCTCTTTCAAATTATTTATGAATTGGTTATAACGCAAACTTCACTACTGCTTTGACACATTCCTAATACATTATTTTTAACTTTTTGATTTGAGGGACACCTTTTTTTAGCTACCTGTTCAACTTTGTGGCCATTCCATGTATTGCTATAACTTATTTCTTACTAAGGTTATTGTACTTGATGTTGCCGTCTAACTCTTGTAATTTATGTTGGATATCTTGACACATCTGGCTAATTATTTGAGTGAGTGCCTGCAAGTAACTTTGCTTTAACTGTAGATTTAAAAATGCTGAGTCTTTGGCTTTTGTAATCAAAACATGGTTTGATTATTTTACTTAAACTTTCACATTTGATTAGAATTGAAGGAAAAGGCTCAAATGTACCTTTATCTGCTGCTACTGATTCACATTTTATAATCCATTTACTTAAGAGCAGTTGAAAATCAAGACAAATTTGAAGAGGTAGATATTTAGGTTTGACAGACATTTGTTGTGAGACATGCTTAATTTTGGCACTGACAGATATCGTGCAGTACTTGGGAATTACTGCACAGTTTATGCATATATGAATAGTCGCTGCTTGATGGCTAATGGAAAGTTTACTTAAAAGCTCTCTGCTGTTTGAAGATACAGTAGCCTGTTGGTTTTCCAGAAGTCGCCTAAACAGGATGTTAATTAAGCGGACTGGCCCCGACACCTAATTCCATTTTTATTTACTTTCAGAATATTTATCAGTGCAGGCAGACGCGATCTGCCCAGCTGTGAGTTAGGATGACAAAGTTCTGCTCACGTGACGAAGGCAGAGCTGTGCAGCCGTGATTGTGTTTCTTCCACTGGCGCTACACTGCTCTTTAAAAAACTTTCTGTGGAGGGATTGAAGGGAAATAAAAGATAACATGGTTGCACTAAAATGTGTGTCTCTTCATTTTGAAATGAAATTGAGACCACAAGCAAGCCAGGCAAACTCTGTGGCAAATGTAATATTTTATTTACATTGTAGAAAACTCCCTCACTGCCTTCTTTTCGCAGCATTTTCTTTCCAAGTCATTTATTGATGTAGTTTCTGTGGTTACTTGTGGGCAATTTTTGGGTTGGTTTGAATCACATTCTTTTCCCCTTTTATTTTAAACGGTGTTGAATGGTTTTCTCTTAAAGACCATACACCATGGTAGTTGTATTGTTTTGACATTTTCAGTGTAAGTTATGTTTCCTCAAGTTCAAGTAGTCTTTATGTATTCTCTATAAATACCTGAGAGATGTGCCCCAGCAGAGATATGTATGTGTATATTTAATCATATCTGCCAATTTAGTCACCCAGCTGTGTAAAGTTACTATCCATCATAATCATACAGAAACAATTATGGTTGCTTGTCATGCATGAAAGTACACATCGGAGCAAGAGGGGTATTTTGCTGAGTGCATTAAGGATTTTATTGAAAGAGTGGAGGGGGGGCAATTGCACCGGCAGCATCCTAATTAGTTTCTTTACATTGAGCAGAAAGGCATGAGTGATGCTAATCATTCTTAATATTTAGCATTTTGTGGCAATGTTCAGCACACGTGATATTTTATTTATTTTGATCAAGATGGTGCGTTTCACCTGCAAGCTCCCCTGCCTAAGCTCACAAATCCTTTAATGTATGATAATGGGAAAGTGAAACCCATCCTTCACTTCCAGCTTGAAATATCTTCTTTGGGAACCGGTAATGTATATGCGGCATGGTAAACTTCATTACCACGTGCCATACACACTGTTCCTATCCAGCATAATGAAACATAATTAAAAGTACTGTGTTTCAGTAATTTACATGTAATGAATAATGTTAATGCAAGGGAATGTATTTAACTGAGGCTGTCAAGTACTACTAATTAGATGTTTAATATTTATGTATTATTATTGACTAAGAGGTGCTATTTCCACTGTGTGCCTTAACTGGTTATTAAAATTAGTGATTATTAAAAGGAAGTGGTGGGGCATAAATTAGGCAGGCCGACAGACCACTAGGGCTTAGACAACAAAATAGCTGGTATTAGAGAACGCAGTAGCTGGGAGAATCCCCTGAGGAGGTTTTATGCTGAGCAGGGCCAGCGGACTACGGTTTTTGATATTTGATATGAATCAATTGTCATCCTGGTGTTAATTTAGCCCTTGGTTTGAGTGGGGGTTTGGTGAGAAGAGACGTATTCGATTGAAGGCTTAAGGTTTCATGTGTGTGCCTTACTGCTGCCAAGGTGTGTGCACCTGCACCGTGATCACATTTCCTTTGCTGTTAAGCAGACTGACTTTCTCCATCATTAGGACAGATATGTAAGGTTCCACTGCAAATTGAAAACACTGTTGCATGATGCATGATTGAGATACGAGCACTTTTAAAAGGGGTCAGAATCCACTAATGCGCTGCTGTGTTCAATATCTGGATAATTAAATATCTGCATAATTAGAGTAGATGGAGTGTTATGACAAACAGAACTCGTCAAAGCCGTCTCAGAAGAATTATTAAAATAATTAAAAATTATTGTGGACAGAGAAATATTAAACCACATTAATCTAAAAATGTGCATAGCCATTCATTTATTGCCTTAACCAGAACGCACTGTTCATTCACCATGAAATTCCTTATCTCCTAACAAAAAACCTTTGACGCATATCACCCTTGAAGACTACAGGGTTTAAGAAGTCTAGATTTATGAAAGACTAAATGCAGGTAATTTGCTTTCTCTCAAAGATTCTGTTGCAAATAGCGGAACAAAATCATGCTAACAAAGTCTTTTCAGTTGAAATATGGGAAGCTAATGAGCTTTTATTGAAAGCCACATTGATGGGTTCATAATCACTGTAACTTTTCACCTGGACTCGTACAGCTAGATCTTTTTGTAAGTTTTGGGTCAGTGCAATTATGTTAAATAATAGGTTTATTTTTTTTACTTTAAAGAATGTTTAAAATAGTGCATGGACTTGCCCTGGTCTAACAGCTCCTGCAGGAATTGCAGAATGACACCTATATGGCAAAATAACAAAAATCAAAGCAGCTGTCAAACGTATTCAGCCTTTCTCACCAATTCCGCATGAGGACATCTGAACTCAAGCTTTTTAGGACATATATAAGTGACTTTTTCTGATTTATCGCCTCCTCATTTTAGTGGGGCTTGCTAATCGCTCTGTAGATGGTTCTATCTCTTATAGCGTGCACACACAGATGACAGTTGTTTTATTGACAAGCGCAGTGTCATCTCTGAACCGTGTAACCTGTGCTCGTCCTCTGTCACACTGACAGTCTCTGTGGAGGTGCTTGCTGTGTGCTGACAGCCCGTCAGCTCTTTAAAGATGGCCGCAGAAGGCATACTTTCTAATCTTCAAGTTGTTCAGACATTTTCTCTCATCATCCAGTTGATGGTGCCTCTTCATTCATTATAGATGCTGTTCAGAGGGTCTTCTGGAGTTTCTGATAACACTCCTTTTCAAAAATGTCAATGCACTTGCATGTGTGCTGGCTGTTCATCCATGTTTCAGCACCACACATTATAACGATAGGTTTGCGAATGCAACCATGGTTATCTGAGAAAAGAAGAAGGGCTTTCAGCGTGCATTCACTGGAATGTATCAAAGATTTGCCCATCACTCAAACAGGACCCTTCCACTTCCTGTTTGTATAAAAGGTGACGTCTGCACAGAGACTTCCTCTTTTTGCCGGGAGTTTGAACTCTCACATGACCTTGCAACCCTTGGGCAGTGCTTCCTTTCTCAGATAACCATGTTTGCATTCGCAACCTATTGTTAACTTTTGAGTTAGAAGCAGTGCCCAAGGGGGAGGGGTTACAGTATAACCAAACCGTTGCAAGGGAGGAGGCAGTGAGGTGGTAAGAGAGCCTGCCCCGAGGCGTACCTACTAGGAGCCATACCAACTCTATGATAAAAGCCACAGGGACTGCAGTCACGCTGAACTGGGAAGAAATAAAGAATGGTGTATCCACGGGGCAACAAGAATCCTTGAGCCTTCCGCAAAGCCTAGTAATAGCGGCCTCCTGCTCTACTAGAGGGTTAGCAGCGGGGCCAATACCAAGACCACACCATGTAAGCACAGGGTGCTGTCTTGCACCCTGTGCTCAACACACAGCGGACTAACTAGACTGGATAGCCACTGCTGGATAATCCAATTAATAATAATGGAACTATATACACAGCGGGACAACAAGAACCAACTCAAGTGCCTCCCGCTGGACACAGCAGCAGTGGCGGTCCCCAGCACAGCTAGCAAAGCTAGGGCGGGGCCACAAAACTGCTGGCAAAGGAACTATATACATAGCAGGGCTCACTAACAATGTGCCCTCGCTTAACAACAGGAGCAGTCATCCACGCTCAACATAAATAAGGAGCGGACAAGCTCAACTGTATATTCCAATGAACTATATACACTGCGGGGTGCAGGAGCCAGCTCATGCCATGCTCATGTCAGTATGCGCGAGTAGCAGCACGATGCTCCACAGTGGCATTGCTTCTTTCCCTTTCCCTTGCATTTGTTTTGTGTTTCATTTTGTTAATATACAATATATTAATATATGTATAGTTTATATGCCTGAATATATTTGTGTTTATTTGATCTAGTTATATACCCTGTTAGTGGATGACACATGGCATATTGGAATCCTAAATAATGCACATAACTTGTGTCTTGTGTGGGTTGAGAGAGCGATTGTAAGATACAGACACTGTACCCACTCTCCAAGTGTTTGAAGGTTCACAACTTTTTAAGCCAGCAGGACCAAATCATCCATATAATTCAGGTTGCTGCCAGTCAATATTTATTTCTGGGCTTCCCTTGGGATCAATTTTCCATACAAATTGAATAACATGCAGGACTTTGGACATCCTAGTCTAACTCGCCTGTCTACTGGGAAGTTGGCTGTTATGCCAGCCAGTGTGTCTATTTTGGCAGTCTGGTCTGTGTAAAGTGCAGCCTGACTTCCTATGATGTATACTGGGAAATGAAATGCTGTCAGAACATTCGAGAGCTCGGTGATATTAACACGGTGAGGTGAGGTAATGTGACTGATGTGTATATTTTTATTCCAGTGTTCACGTTGTCCTGTCTCAACTATCACTCGGTTCTCGCTCCTTTATATTTCTTGGGTTTTGTCACAGCCAACCTTGCCCCTACTTACGTGAGCAAAGTAAAATGTATCTGACATTAAAATATATAGATTACTATTGGCAAATTCATTAGAAAAGTTGCTGACCTTTCCTTGTGGTAAATAGGAACATACTGAGCACAACAATCAAAGTGACATTTGTTTTTCCCAGTGTACAGGCAGTGTGTCTTAATCTGTAAAAAGAGAACATTTAAAAACATATGATGGAACAATTGTCTAACCCTAACCCCTTTAGTAACTACACTGTTGGGAAAAAAAGACGCATCTTCAGACATGCTGTCATACTTCCGTAATCTAAGATGATTACTGATCTCAAATGACAGAATCTTGTGCCACCCATCATGCTAATGTAATTCATGGCATTTCAGTGGTCCTAGAAGCATATAATGAAAACCATATCAGCAAAGCTAAAGAAACCTTTATTTAATGCAGTGCAGGCACTGCCCATCATAGATACCTCAGTCTTTTCAAACGATGAGCCGAGGAATTCTGTGACATTCCTCCGGATCACCTCCAGCAGTACACTGGCAGTCCAGAATCTGACAAATTTGTTGCACATGACCTGTAGTACAATCTGAAACTAGGGGGTTTGGCTCTTTTTGTAACACAACCTAGTCCAGTCATTTGCTTTCCACTTTAAGTTTCTTGAGTAAAAAGTACGTTTTTGATTCCAATTTTTTCCAAATTCCGTTATCTGTACCCATGTGGGTTAAAGCTTTGTCTGAACCTTGGCTGTTTGTAAGACCTCTCCAGCATTTTCTATGTACTGAGTGAAGAGTTTCAATTATTTTAATCTTATATATGATGGACCTACAAATCCTGTGATTATTCTTATGAATTTAACTAGAAGCCTTACAGAACATTGCTGATACACACTGTATAAAACAAAGCAACAAACACACAGATGTTCAAACAACTTTGTTTTCTGAATCAATGTAATAGCAGTGCAATAACTTATATTGTTTATTTAAGCTACTGACAGAGAAACATAACTAAATTATTCAAATCCACATAAAGGTTATAAAAAGACACCTCCACTTATGTACAGAAAGGCATATGCTGAGATTACAGGAGCAATTCAGAGAGGTATGGCAGAAATAATATGCAAGATCTGTGCGTGTTTCTGTGAGATAATGAGCCCTGCAGTGTGTATTCGCCGAGACTTGCACCGCGGTGCAGAGATATGCAAGGTGTCACAGACAATATGACAATTCTGTAAATTAAGTTTTCCTGCTCTATCCCTGCTCTCAGGATGCATACTCCTTAAGGTGTAAATCAACCAAGCTTTGATCTAAATACATTACTGTGTTTGCTGACTGATAATCTGTGTTGTGCTGTTTTCATGTTAAAGTTAACAAACCTCATTCTTTTGCCCAAAGCAAACTTTTGTGTTATTCAACATAAGTAAAACTGATGTCAAATGAAACCAAACCATTTTCCTTTTGGGGGCTTATTTGAGTTAGCTTGACTCAAAATTACAGAGACTTTCAAAACTCTGACAAAGCAATATGTGGTCAGTCCTGAGTAAACTTCCCAAACTGTCTGCCTACATTTGTATGTTCCAGAATTAAGGGACTCTGAAAAATAATATAAGTTGAAACTGCTATGAGTTGTGGGGTGCCAGGAGGGATATCCCAACCAATAACTGTTAGCAAGAATAAGTCTGACAAAAAAATATTTACAAAAAGCAAAAAGCAAAGAGAAAGTCACAGCTGTCTCAGGAAACTGAAGAGTACCGATTACTTATTCTGCACCCTCAGCTATGACATAGGTATGGAGAATATATAGGCTAAAGGAGACAGATAGCTTATAAGACAATACAATACAGATCTGTTTATATATGTACAATATATATTATATTTGATCTAAATCAAAACTACAAGTCACTGATAGAATAATAGTTGTGGGGCAATATTGTAAATCGTGAGTTCAAAATCTGTAAGAAGAAAGTCTTTAGTAAACTATCGTTTTACCCCAGACCACTGCGTATTCAAATGGGTTTTGAGATTTATGATGGCTTAATGACAGCTGCACTGACATTCAATGGCCCTAACACTGTACACCTCTGGAAATTAGTGTTATCCCGGCACACATAAAAAGACAAACTTGGAGTACTTGGATTTAATTGCTGCTGTATAACCCTCGTTTATTAAATGTAGGGGTTGGGAATGTCACTCGTGTGCATCAAACACATGAAGAGCAGAAAGGAGAATTTATTTAGGGATTATGTCACCCTATTTGATCTTGCTGAGGAGGGTGCTCAGGAGATGGCTTCTAATTACTGAACCAGTACAGTTGATGAATGATAGTTCATAATCTTAACGGTCAATCACAGGAGTGCGTTCCTAATTCGCTTTCAATTGATTCCTTTGTTAACCTTATCAGATCCACTATTTGACATCTGTTGAGTTATCAGTGCAAAATCAACCCGGGAAGACTGAGCGCTCTTTGGAACCAGTAATCATTCTGAGATTTGCAGCACATCTCTTAGCCAACTGTTTAAAGCTACTGTTTTGTCACCTGTTTCTTATCACATGTGATAAGTTCATATTTTAATTATTTGAACTGCAATATTGGCTTGATGGCACATGTTACGCACCGGATAGATAGAGGATCATTTTGATTAATATATTGAGAAATTCATGACCCTTTTCTTCTTCTTCATCTTCCCACAGAGCGCAGAAATGAGTCCGGCCAGCAGCATCCATTCGCTCCCCATCAGCCCATGCAGTGACAAGTCACTCCCCTTCAAGGTAAACATGAATCCTAACTTTGGGTGTCCTTAGCTTATGCTTTTAGCAGACTATGATTAGAAAAAATTATGAGACTTCACACTTCGTTGTTTGTTTGGTCCTCATAGTGTTTATTACGTTGTTTTCACTATTAATATTATGTATATCAGTTTACATGTTAATAATGAGTTTCTGTTTCATTAATTTGATTCTCAGTTTAATAGATTTCACTTATATTTGATAGTTTTACAAACATTTGTCTTAAATATTGCCATGTCAAGTAGTATTCCAAAGCACAGTATTATGTACAGTACAAATTTATGTTAAACGTACCAGTTGCTTTTTAAAAACAAACCAAAAGGTGATCTAGGTCAAAAGGAATAGCCACAATTAAATGTGAGTATTTTAATTTGTTTTTTATTAATGCCAACTCGGTTTTAATTTCTCATGCAATGGGACATATTAGATGCAGGAAGTGCTCCTTGTTAATATACTAATATTTGTTCTATATAACTTAACATTCATTTAACACCAACATATTTAACATTAACAACAATTTATTGTAAATGCCATTAAACGAGTGATCAGATTGGAGAGATCAGCGTGTTTCACACTGGTGGGATGGCTATAATGTTCTGATTAAATGTGTTTGAGGTCCAGACGTACCTAATGGACCTTGTCATTCAGTGACTCCCGCTTTACATTTTTTCAGTGTAATTTGTATAAAATACACGTAAACCTTCAGTTTTACACTAGCCAATCGTATAAAATATATATAATCATGCCAGAATTCATAAGAGTGGGTTACAGATTCTTGTTAACAGCCGCAGTAGTGCTCTTTATGTTTTTGGCTTCGTCAGCTCTTACCGTACATCGTTTTTTTGTAATTAATAAAACAGTTGTACTCTTATACCCTGAAATGTTGTGGAACTGTTATTTGGCAAGTGTAATATTCGCAACAATTCTGAATAACTCCTGCCAGCAATCCCACACCAGCTGTCATCTTGGCATTTCACAGACTAAGCAGCATTTACAGCTTCTTTCATGTTGTTAATGTAAAAAGTGACTTTTATATGAATAGCATGCTGTTGACCTATCTGTCATTTTTGTTCCATGTATAACATATTGTTTTAATACAGAAAAGGGTTCACAAGTAACGGGTGTGGTGTGCATTAGTGAGATGCCCTTTTACTTTTTCCAGAGGAAGATTAAAACCCAAACAATACAACAGAATATGTGCTTTGGTTTATTGCTATTGCCCATATCCCTATGATGGTGAAAATAGCATCCCATGATGCCATAGGTAACTAGAAAGCCAAAATGTAATGGGAAAATGGCTTAATTCAAGAGGATGCCATCCCCACACAACAAAGAGCACGAGAAAAGAGGAGTGAGATAAAATAGTTGTCAGCTGTATAATAATGGGATATATATATATATATATACACTCACCTAAAGGATTATTAGGAACACCTGTTCAATTTCTCATTAATGCAATTATCTAACCAACCAATCACATGGCAGTTGCTTCAATGCATTTAGGGGTGTGGTCCTGGTCAAGACAAGAGTTTAATTACAAAGAAAAATGAATGAATCCAATATTTGTAAGTTTATAAGCAAGGCCAGGGAAGAGAATGAGGAATCTGGTGAAGCTGGCTCAGAAGATAACAAAGAGGCCCTTTTTTTGTTTTGTTGAATGATTGCAGAGGTTTCGGGAAATGTTTTCAACCATTTATACAGACCTGCAGATGCAGACCTGTAGAGCAGATCCTGTGGATTTCAGATGCTTTTGTGCTTCACAGAACTAGCTATTGGATCCATGTTTCTTTGTGTTTCATGGGTATTGTATCTGCCAATAGGAGAGTACAAATTCCCGTCGAGCTAATTAGCAGTCCTGCAGAGCAAAGAATAGGTGTAATAATGCCTGGAAAGTAGTGTTCTTTGTCTTTGTCAGAATGCCGTTGAGGCAGACCTGTCAGATATAAACAATCTGTAATATTGCCTGTTCAGAGATATTACATAAGGTCAACAAAAGGTCATAAGGCTGATACTCCCACAGTTTCAAATAACTGTTAAGACTTAATATTCACAATAAACCTTTTTACTATGAATGTCTCTTTATTAAATGTCACCTTTTTCCAAGTTAATTGCCAATCTATAGGAGACCTTGAAAGAGGAAGTGTAACTTGTGGCTGTATTGCAGGGCTCATCTGTGAGAACAAACATGTTTGTTGGCAAGAAAGAAAAAACTCTTGTGAAGTGTATTTGAAATCAGTGTATAGCTGTAGGTTGGAAAAGGGAAATCATATTAGATTTATTTGATCTCATTAAAAGCTGGATCTTTTGTGTGGATTTCTTTGTGTGAAATGTTGTGCGATTGCCCTGGCCATCTTTCAAGGCAAGGCTAGTGCTCATTTCAATACACTGTGAACTGCTTTCTTTTTCTGTTAGTCCCAATATGTGTAATACATATTTGTGTGTTAGTATGTATTTATCCAAGTTTTCGGCAGTTGACATTTAAAAAAATCTAGGCCATGCCCTTCAGTGTAGCACAAAAGTAGAGTGAGTTTGTTGATTATCGCTGTAGTTGTCTCTTCCCTGCGTTTTCAGTAGATCCCACGTCCTCCAGAGCAATAAAAACCGAAACACATCAGCTGTAATTTCCTTCATATGTGATCTTGAATTTTTCTTCCACCTAAAAGACACAAGGAGCCAAAACGCATCTATGTTATCATCAGTATTCAGATTTCAGAAAAATCGTGACTGCTGTCAGACAGAAAAGCATACTTGAAGTGTTTTGTAAAGAATGCCTTACTACTTTGCAGTTTGCAGCAGAGAAAAGGCGTTTTGAAAGGCTTTTGAAAGGACTCCATTATCTACAAGTTCACATTTTGTAAAGCAGTTAGTGTCAGTGTGAAAACCCAGCTGAAAAAATGGAGAAAGTAGGTCTGAGGATGGCCTCCTTATTGCGAATGTAATGCAATCTTAGTTGCTGACCTACATGGCTTGCAGGGAGGCAGCAGCGTACCATTTTATTTTCCAGGACATCTGTAAACAGTAATGGAGATGAGCTCAAAATAGGATGCAATGCATCTGACATTGTGTTGGATGACAAGGGATTGGAACTTGTCCTGCCGTTCTAGAAAACCTGTTTTAAAAATAAGCCGGAATCCAACTGAGACTGAACCATGTCACTTCTTGTCCTACTTTGAGTAAAACTTCCTTTTCTGAACATTTGTTATCCCTGCCTTTTATAATTAGTGCCTGTGGAAAATAAGTCCCGCAGTGAGAAGCAACAGCAGTTTGGGTAATGAAAGTGAACGATCCTCATTGCTCCTTGGAAGCAATTGATAGCGTTGTAATGTAAGCCTCATTTATCCTCCCATTTCTGTCAACCTTTTGTTCTGCTAGTCTATTTATAAAGGCTGGCTAACCAGAATACTAGGTATATTTAACATCTTTGGTCTCTCTTTTAGGCCAGGAATGCTGATAGCAGAACCATGCTGTTTTAAAACAAGCTCTTTACTTTTTATATTTGTATAAACCCTTCCATCAAATGTGTACATGTAGGATCTTGACAAGGTCCTTTAAAAGTTGACTGCATTTGATTGCTGTTCACTTCCTAATGCTAAATATCCTCCAGGTTTAGTTTTACACTCTGGCACAGAAAATGTGTAGAATGTCCTAATTTATAAACCACCAAACAGTCAATTTGATGAAACCTTACCAATTTGTCAGCTCTATACTATATTTCCACATGTACTTTTTGGTAGTATCCTTCAGCTCTGATATATTTTATAATTAGTTTCTTCATGAGAAGGTTGGCTTAAAACTATAGACATCATCAAGTTTCTTATTGAAATAAAATCCAAATTCTGCAATCCTTTGAATCTAGCAAACTGCGAGTCAAGAAATGTACTAGAGCGAAAGACCACTCACACTGAATATAACACCATTTAACACTTATTACATTCTGTATTCTGTTTCACTGACCTCTGTGTGAAAAAAATAAATAACGTAATACTAAACAAACACAAAGAACAACCAGGGAAGGCTGGTTTTGAAGAGCTGAGAAGGTAGATAAGACTGTAAGACTCAGAATGTTTATTCATAATTATGTAAAGCATATATAAAAAGAGACAAAATAACAGGGGTATGAGAGGCTGAAAAATTCAGGGAAACATTAATATTCAAAACGTAAGTCACAAATTTGTGTGCTAATTTGTGTCCTCTGTACTGCTGCTTTCGATCCATGAACTTAAGCCTAATCACCATGTTGACATAAATAAACACTTTATTTCATACCTTGAAGAAATGTAGCCCAATCAAATGGCAAGTAACAGGGGTTCCAAATACTTCTGAAAATTGATATTTTTGTATCACACACCCCAAATTATTATGAATTGCCCGCTCAAAATCCCTTTTCATATTATCAGCCTTGAAACAATGCTATATGGTGATATGGTGATTCCATTGACTATTATGCTGAATTTATCGCTCAGTGATATATTTTCAGTTTGTTGAGCTCTGATTCACCACAGAGGAAACTGTGAACACTCCAGTGGACAGAACTCTACTAAGATGGGGGGTGTTTAAACTGTGAACTGCCAATTGATAGAAATGGTTGACTGTTGTGACTGTTGTTCTTCAGAGGAAACAAGCCGGACAAGAAAGGTCCACCACATGGTTGAGAAAAGGAACTGAAATGTACTCTTCTGTTTGAGAACAGCAGCGTGAAGTAAACCTTGCTCTTGTTTGTGAGAGAAAAAAAAATCAACTGGAAATCTTTTTCACATGCTATGTAACACAGACATATGATTTGTGACTGTTTCGAGATAATAATACTCCATTTCGCAACAGTCACAGGATCCTGATTAGACTGATTTTACATCTTAGAAGTCAGCATTGCAGTATCTCAGTAGAGATGTGTCACAATTTATGTATACTTATCACAAAGCTATTAGTTTTTGGCACTGCAGAGACACCTTGTATTATGGAGAACAATCTGGAACTAACTTGTTTTAGTTCTACTTCATTTCGTGGATTCGGTACTAAGCAATTGGGTGACAACTCCAATAAAAGCTTCTGGCATTCCTCGGTTTTGACATCTGAAATATGTAATAAGTGGTTTTTGTTCACTTTTTTGTACATTTATTTATAGCAAAAATTATACTGTGTATTTATGAGTGAAATGTCACACCTGCCACTGTCTTTGTTAGATTTATCATGTTAGTTTATGAAATTAATTACTACAGGCAGCTTATTTCGACTTGTCTGCTCTGAAGTGATGACAGTGTTCTCAATTGAAGCTTGAGTGTTGATAAAAGAGTACATGGGACTGATTTTGACATCATGATTTACAATGACTAAGAGTAAAATATGGACACTTGTAAAATATGTAGATTGTTCCTTTTAACATGAATAAAACAGCATGAGTAATGATTTTCTTGCCTGCCAATTACTGAAAGTTTTTTCAGTCATGTATAAAAATTTAATAATAATAAGAATAGTCTTTTCCATGCCTACAACTTTCATTGTGTTGCGTGTAAAGGGAGCTTATCATGTCAGGCCTTTTGCCATAGAAGGATGTGCTGCACTACCGGAGATATTTCCTGAAAAAAGAAAGCTGTGTTACATGCTTTTAAAAAGTGAAACAGAGGCTGCCACCTTTGCTCCCTTTTTTAATCTGGGTCTCTGTAATGGAAGAAGCCTCTCGCTGTATAAAAAGGAAATAGAAAAATGATCCTGACGTAACCCTTCGCATTTGAAATTATGTTTTGCTAAGCATTACATCCTGATAAGGTATTTATTTCCAAATGTACCTTTGAAAATGTTTATTATGTTTTGTGAGAGATTGTGAGTACACATGATTAAACTATTGACACGTCTGGCATTTTCACAGATAATTTTAGCTTTAGTTCCAACTTTGACCCCTCACTTGAAAGCACACCTGTCTCTTCAGTTTGCTGCCATATTAGATGATGCCATAACCATTGCATAACAGCTTACTGTGATTAAATTGCTCAAACAAAAAAAGATTAATATTTATTTATTATCATTTTACCTTAGGAACCTTTCCATGCATAAACTGCTGATTAAAATTAGGTATAAAACAAAAGACATACATTCTCAGAAAATAAAGCAATGTGAAACTAAAAGATAATGCCAACTGACAGTCTAAATGATGAGGACACTACCACATTTATGAAAATGCATCCTTGAAAGGAAGAATCAGCAAACATGGTTAATTATAATGAAATCCTGTACATTTCAGCTTTTTTATTGTGTAATTGCTTCTAAATAAGGACAATACCTCCAAGAAAGCCTGCAAATGCCAGGTAAATTAGATCCACATTGCTGCTCTGAAAGTGCCATCGGCATTGTTTAAATATGCCCCTCTAAGTGGATATTATGAAATCAAGCTTAATTAAATCTGATGCTTTGGTTGGCACAAAGTGAGAGTCGTTTTTAGACACTTGCCTCGTAAAAAGACAGAAGAGATACACATCAAGGACAGTGATTTTTTAAAATGTATTTTGTGATTCAACTGTTTGTAAATCATATTCATAGAAGCTCATAAACAAACACAGGAAAAAAACAGGAACGTGACCAGGAGAGCAGAGGCCAGATTACCTTATATCTCCACTGTCTTCAGTCTCATCACATGTAGCCTAGTTGTTACCCACTCTGGATGGTCTCGTCAAACATAACCAAGCAGTGATGGGCTAAAGCTTTTATAAGCACCGTACAGAATTTGAGTATATTTGTAAAAGTTAGACCAGCCAGTAAGATTTTACAGTGCATCACATACAAACTGGACGGATGATATGATTTAACTATGTTACAGAAACAGGGTTTGAATGTAATTGAAACAGGTTCTGCAGAATTTTAAAGACCTAAAAGAACGGGCACAGTACCTACATGCAGTCACTGTTTCTGTGGTGACAATGAGACACCGAAGTGAAAACCAAGGGTATACAACTCCGAATGCACCAGAACGGAGTGACCCAAGGGTATACAGCTGCTCGACTGCATATCTCACAAGCAGACAGCAGCTGCATATATTCCTCATTCCAATGAATGGGAAGTGTCATTGATTTACTCTGTAGTAGATATGTGCACCACAACACTTACTGCTAACCCCAAAAACTGACCAGTAGAGCACTGTGTGATGGATTTCAGAATGAAACAAGCCAACAATGGCAAGAGACTGTAGGGGTCCTCATCTCAACACAGTCTTTGAGAAATAATCATTGGCATTCATGTCAGAGCCCATGAACCACTCATTGTGCTTTCCATGACTGGTAGACAACCAGGAATGACTCCCCAAGATTGGACCGTTCACCCACAGACCATTTTTGACTATTTATGGAGGTTCTACACAAAAACTTGACACTAGATTACTGTTGTTGTAAAGACATATATATTTCCATGCATTAAAATGGTGGATGAGCTAGATAGCATTCATTTTGATTTATTTTTAATGTAGACTTTAATGGCAGTCACAAATTTCTACTTTTAAGCGTATTTTGGCTTGGCTTCAAGTATGTGTACAGCTGTGCTCATAGTTTGCTTTTTGCATCGACAGAGTGAAAGGTCTGACCTGCCGTTGTTTACTCCAAACATGCTGTGAATGGTTACCTGCTACTGCCTGGATCCTGGCGGGAGTCTCGAAGCTCTTTGACCCAGCACTTCCTCACTGACTATGGTAGTTTATTTAATATTGTACCCCGGTGAGGTAATCTGGCTTTGGAGAGAGAGGATAGATAGCCAAGTTTTTCTGTGTAAGTAAATACTGATTATGCGTTATAGTGTGCTGAGCTCAATGCTACTGTAAATCTCAAATATATATTCTGATAGAGGCTCACTGGGGAAGTTGATTGGATTGGACCTTTAAGGGAACAGCCAAGTCTAACTGGCACAAGAAACCGACAATCTAAGTGGTATCCTCTTTAACATTGACATCTTTGCCATCTTTGTGACAGATCCCTGAATACTGAATAGAAGAAAATGTCAGTGTTGCTGTGCTTCAAAAGTCCTCACACACTGGAGAATTTGTTTCAAAAGCAGTTTTTAATTGGAAAGGTATTTATGGATGGTAAACGCTTATCTAGTAGCACTTACCAATTGCTAAATTTGACAACACCCAGCCCAGGTAGTCAGTAACATAACTATCTAACCAGTGGATTGGTTACTGGTTGGTTACTGGGTTAACAGCAACTTTAAGCATGACATTGATGAAGTTCTTTTCTAGATTATTGATGTCTTTACTAAGGTGTAATGTCATTAAGGGTGTGCAAAACATTTACTAAGTGCAGTCAAATCTTGGCACCCATTGGAATTGTGATTTTTAGATGGGAAAAAAAATGGTGTGCAAAGCCAAAAATGATGTTCAGGACCCATCATATGCTTTGTAAAAATGTACAGCCTTTCATATATATCATCAGTCTATATCGATCCACTGCTGGATGAAGGCTCCCCAAGATGTTTCCACTTGCTTCGATCTACAGCTTCTCTTTTCTATGTCACTCACGTCTGCAAAGTTTATGATTTAATCTTCCCATCTTCTATGTGGTCGTCTTCTAGGTCTTTTTTCATCTCTTGGGATCCATTCAATAGCTTCCTTTGTCCATCTCTGATCTGTTCTTCTTGCCATGTGTCCAGCACATTGAGCACTTGAGCACTGGTAGTATGCATTGATCAAATACTTTTCTCTTGAGGAAAGATATATGTATATAGAGAGAGAGATGGAGAGAGAGATAGATAGATAGATGGCTTTCATTCCAAGTCAATATAATGATAATAAGAGTGTAATTCAATTCAATTTTTCCTGTGAGCTGTAACTGTAGCGTTGGTAGATTCAGCAATAATTTATGAAGTAAATTTGATCACATGGGTTGTACATGTTTTGTTGCTTTTTTCCCAAGTGTATTTTTATTTTTAATTGTACATGTTGGGTTTGCATGTTTTTCTTTTTTTCTCAGTGGTATCAGTAAGAATTTTAAGTTAACTAGCACTGCAGTGTCCTGTTGAATTTATACAACATGATGATTTTCCTTGATTAATTATTTTGTTTTCATATTAAGTTGGGGCAGTTCCAGTATTGAGTGCTGTGCTCTGGGTATGCCACTGTGTATTCGTATGAGCTTACAGTGCACATTTATTTTCTGTAACACCTCAGGTATGATTTCTGTTGTACAACCTGTGCAAACAAATTGAATACAAATATAAGAACATAAGAACATAAGAAGGTTTACAATCCATAGGAAGCCATTTAACCCATTGTGCTCGTTTGGTGTCCATTAATAACTAAGTGATCCAAGGATTCTATCTAGTCAATTTTTAAATGTTCCCAAATTGTCGGGTTCAACTACATCTCTGGGGAGTTTGTTCCAGATAGTACAGAGATTGTATTTAAACTAGTTATTTGAAAGAATGGCCTTCCAATCAGTCAAGTCAATCAGTTCAAAAACTTGAAAGTAATTCGAATCTGAAAAGGAATGCATTTCCCTTCCAAGGTTAGTTACAAAAGTGTTAGTTGCAAATGTGCTTTCAAATATACCCTCCGTCCTCCAGTGATCTGGAGTCTCTCATTTTAATCTATACAGGGCAGATAAAAGTGAAACAAATTCTCCCTATGTTCAACAGCTAGACAATAGCAATCGACAATCAATGACTCAACTGAAAACAATGATTCAATGATTGTAATCATTGTATACCACAACAGAATCAAAATGTACTTCAGTTTGGAGCCAGCGCTCCTGAAAGTTATGACTCTTTGATTCCCAACCAGCCAGGACAGCTTCCTGCACCACTTGATAGAAATAGCAAGCTTGGGTTCAGGAGTCGTCAGCTGTGAAACCCATGAGCGAGGAACACTGTGTAATAATGCTACAATGTTCAGGACCACTTCTGACATGAGAGAGGTCCATGTGGTGGGGTGTGAGCCAGGCCAATATTGTACTGAGGACTGTGTATTGTGATGTGGTTCAGATACCTTACACTACCTCTGCTAAGGTTTTAATTATAATTATTTGTTATTCAATTCCTATAATAATCAACAGCAGGCTCCACTAATAAGGAGCAGTATTAACGTCTATCGTTAAGACAGTAGAGTGTGCTGTTTACTTGGTGCTCAGCATCTAATGATTTTCAAGAGAAATAGCAGCTGAGAGATATGTAGCTGTTTTTAATTAATTTGTTACATTACATCACAAGAAGTTCACATATTAAAGTGTGAACCATTTGTTAATTTGTGTTTTCCTTTTTATTTGAGAATATTGTTAATTAGTTATTTACATCAAACAGTACCTCATGCATACAAAACAGGACTGAAGGGCATACATCCTTGGGCTATCCCATCTCCTTTAAAATTGAGGCTTTCATCAAAAGTGATAGAATGAACCAGATAAAACTGGCTGTTTGTGTTCATCTATAATTAAGCTAATATTCACCTAAGGGCTTTTTTTTCTTGGATCCTTTTTGTATAAATAAAATAAAAGAAGAATTTCAGTCTGCCACACATACTTTATTCAGTCTTGAATTTAGTTATACAATTTAGCACACCAGAAGTTTTAATTTCAGAATAACTTAACATGATCCAAAGAGAACTTGGAAGATTTTGTATTAGATCATTAGATCACTCAAAAGTGGCTGTTTCTTTCTGATCAAATTGAAAGGCATATTAAATTCCACAGCTGCAATAATCCAACACTGGTTCTGAGACTACAGAAGCCTTTTAGGAGATTTATTTGATCTTATCAGAAGAATAAATATATATTTTTTATGATTTTTCTCAAATGGTAAACAAACAAAAAACAGCCCAATTCAGTGTGGCACGGGATTCTTAGAAATTACATGAAAAAGGTAGAGAGAGGTTTTTAAAAAATAGTTTATTTGTCATGACTAATAGGATGCTACTCATAAAGATACTCTATATTTCAGGTATAAAGTATAAAAATGAATCTGAAAAACTGTAAAGCATGGGTTGGCAGTTTAAGTTTGAAAGGGAGTACATTGTGGGATTTGATGATTTTTGGAAATTCTACTGGTTACCCCAAGAAAATCCATTAATAAAGTGGGTTGAACAGTAAGGATATTAAACTTGTAGCTGGGTATGACATTGACCCGATGTCATTAACATGTCGACTAAAATCCATAAATTGATTCCTACTTTGTGCATTAAATGTGTGTCCATTTATTTTATTGTGATATCGGATCAAATCATTAGCCATGTTCAAAACACAGCAAGGTCATCTCAAATTAACCAATAAATGAAAGCGTGACATCTGCTAAAGAAAAGGAAAGGCCAGATTACAGTGAGGTGACATACCAACACATAATTAAGAAAAGCACAACTCCAATATTTAATTTTTAAATAAGAGGTAGACAGAGTTTGTATCTTTTTTTAAATATATGAAAACAATACACAAACCTGACCCTTTGGATGAAGGAAACCGTCAGACATCATAATTTGCCATTTCCTACATTTAAACTCGGTATTTTGGGCATTGGGAAATGATGTAATTATTAGCAGCGTTACTCTCATAACTTGGTCTCATGTTAACCTTTGCCCCTCGAAGATAATGATCTCATTACCATTGTCGAGTGTCTTCTCGCTGGTGCTGCCCTTCTGTGTCTGCCTGTGTTTACATTTATTTCCATCTCCTCTCATCTCCCAGGGTAGATATCCACTTGTACCTCATCCTAAGGTAGATCTTTTTTTTTCAAGTTTGCTAATTGACACTGACAAAGTAATCTAGACACACCAGTTTCCTATAAATATTAAGTAAGAACAAGAAAAGTTTTCTGTAACTGTCATGTAACTGTTGGATTCTTCATTTCCTTTCCATTTTCAACATGAAGGAACTGGGTGATTGGGTGAAGATAACATGTTCTGCTGGCTGGTTCAAGTTGCTAACCTGCCAATCATTCTTAACTGGTTAGAATCAGGCAGTGCCAACTATGGAGTGATAGAAGAGCTTTAGAGATAGATTGTATTTTTCCCTTTTCCTCACGAATCTGTACCACTTTCAGTGAAACTTTTGTAGCTTTGTCTGCTTAGAGCCAAGTGCATAGGCACTATCTTGTAATGCTTAGTAAAGTGGAATGAAAAATATACTTATGAAGCTTTATTTTGCTGAATGCTGGTATTTGCTAGTATTTTGGAGGAAAGATTCAGAAAAAAAAGTCTTGTTCTACTGAAGCTGTTGCCGCAGAGTTGAAGTTGAAGAAATGGTATTCTGATATCATGACTCCTTGGTTCTTCTTATTGCAAAGTAGAATACTTCTGTGCTCCTTCTGATCATTAATGTCCTATTTCATATTCCACCCACTGAGTCAGCACGGAAGTATAGTTTCCTAAATATAGGAAAATCGTACCTTTGCAAGTTGATATCAAATGTTATGTTAACCAAAGAACTTAAGCATCTCTACTTGTGTGCCTAAACTTACCATAATCAAAGGCTAGATTCAAGTACCTCTGAGTAACAGACTCAGGCTTTCTTACTCCAAACAATATATGCAATAATGTATACAATATACAGTGCTACAAACGCTTCTACTAGGTCATACTTTAAACATCTCTGAAGAGTTTTTTACGTATGATCAATGTAAATCATGTCTTGACATGTTCTTCCTCCTGTTTTCCTGTGGTAGGATCTAATGAAAGAAGAAAACCCCTCACTACTGATTCAACTGAAGGAAAAAGATGAGTTGATCACCAAGCTCCAGATTGAGTTGGTAAGGAATGAGACTAAGTGATGTACATTGACTTAAAAAAGCAAAACAGAATTAAATCATTATATAATGTAAATGACGGATGTGTCCTTGGGCTGATTTAAAAACGTAGCCCCAACAGCTAAAAGCAGACTAAAACCATGTACTGCAAATTTGAGTAGAAAGGTTGAAATGGGCTCTCGTGGGTAGAAATGGATGCATATAAAGATATATGCTTTATATACAATCAAAAATGTTGAGACAACAACAACAACAGCAAAAGATATCTTATTTGGTGTAGGCCCACTCTTTTTCTTAGTGATTCCTGTGATCATTCGTATGACAGGAATACTGATCCTCTCACTCTGCAGTGCAGTTTTAGTGCGACGAGAGCAGTGGGTCTCTGTAGTTTTCTCCTGAATTGCTGTTCCATTTCTTTCAAGAGGTGTTCAGAAGGATTTAGGTCAGAACAACCCACAAGGTTTTTTCAGCCTTGTTGTCCTTGAACCACTGTGATACACTCCCTGCCTTTTGACACAAGGCTACTGGAGGCTATTACCTTCAAACTACAATAATGATTGAAATCATGATGAACAAATATAGTTATGTCACAAATGTCCCATTATGGTACAACTTTTTTTGTTTGTATCATATATGAGTGCATGCCAGCCTTCTGCCTGAAACAATGAGTTCTGCATTATTTCTAAGCCAATACAGTGTCCCTGTATAGCATGCTCAGTTCTGTTTGCATTCTCTGTCTTCTGTTGACACAAGTGCAGAAGGAACATTGTACACCTGAATCCCAGCACCGTCTTGCATAAATGAATTCAGAAACGCTGCTTGCTTCCCTCATTTGGAATGCACCCGCTCCTAACACAGTAGTCAATAACGGATATTTGGCAAGTGGTGCCATGGGAGAGTGCTGTGCTTATTGGACTCTTCTCTGATGCAGACAGAAAGCAAAACACTGAATGGTTACCAGTTTAAAAACTACAAATTTTCATATTTACATATTATTTTCTAACCAGATTAATCAAAGTGGCTCATTCACAATGTTGAGGTTAGGAACTGGTAACTATATCACCTTTTGATTTTGTCTTGCCAGCCTCTTAATTTACTTCACTGCATTGGATCTCCTGTTCATGCTGGTTCTAGATTTAGCTGTTATTGCTCATGTTGCCTCATTCTCTTGTAAGTGTCTGCAAATCTACTACTTTATCCATGAGGTATATGTGATAGGCCTTTATGTTTTATGTGAGGCAGTGTGGCAAGTTGTCTGTAAACCATCTCTGGGGCATGAACATGTAAAATCCATTAATCTCCGAGAATTACACCATTGTGTTTTATAGCATCTTTTAACAAGGCCGACTTTCTACCATGTCTTGGAACTCAGCAAACCATTTAATGTTATTCGCCAGTTGTGTGATCTTATAAGCTTTTACATCATCACCTGCATTTGAAGTCTCTTGGTTCGGAGAGCGCTGCCCTGGATTCTAAGGCATGGCGCTTAGTAATACGGTCATCATCTGGTCCCTGACCTTTTGATGTTTCAGATCAAGCATGTGTTGTGCTTCTTGGTTGGTTGGTTGGGAAATTGGATGAGAAAGCGGTGTTCTGTCCAAATGTATTTGGAGACTCACTGTATTGGGCATGTTTGGTCCCCTAATGTTTTTAGTACCTAATATATACTATGGCATTGGAGGTGGGCAGGTGTCCAAGGCTTTGGTTGCTTTGTTGTTGATGAGTAGAGAGGGATTCAGTATGCAGCTTTAATTGGTATTAAGCTGACATTTTAATTTACATAATGGCTTTTCAGGAATTAGCACATTATAGCAACATTCACAGTGACTGTTACCTGCCTGGAGGCTCATGTACGAGCAGCATTCTAGCGTTCACTGCGGGTTAGTGCCTCCCCTCTGCTCCGGCATCCTGTTCTTTTATGCAGGCATTGTCTCTTCTGTCCTTGAATTTATTGTTTATTCAGTAAATAAGGTCAATAGGAAGTGTTGAGATTTATTTTGCCGTGAGCTGCAGATCCACTGGAGTGTATTATCCTTTGTCCTGTGTGTGTTTTTCTTTTTTGTTTTCTTTTTCTTTTACCTTAACTGTAATTCAGTTGATCGCACTAGATAGGTTTTCTGGAAGTAGGTGGTAGTTTTTGCCATAAGTCATCTTCTGTGTAATGCAGTGTTAATGTTGATAAATATACTAATTGTTTAATTGCTTTCTAAGTAGCCAAAAGTTCATCTGCAATGCATGATGCTGTTTGCAGCATTTAGACCATTTAAAACAACAAAGACACTGAGCAAGGCAAAGGGGAATTAAACACCATGTGTTCTGGTCTACGTATCGTTGAGGAGGAAGGGTTTTCTATGTCATAACTGCCACCTGTACCTGTGGCAAGGATTCATTATTGAGCGATGAATATCTTTATATTGAAAGACATCCTGTAGGATTCCTGAGACGTCTGTACACATCATATTGAACACACTGCAAGCTGTTTGTTTAAAATAGACAGGCTTAGAAAAATAAAGCTGCTGTACTCCACAAAAAGTGCATTATGTGATTATAAAACATAAATATGTTATGTGTTGATCTAGTCCAAGCAGTTCAAGCATAATATATCTATTTAGGCAGAAATGTGTGGTTTAACAGTGACTCATTTTATAGATTCTTATGTTTCTATATAACAGAAGGATGTACTGTGCTCAAAGGCTATCTTAGAAGAACAAAAAGGACACATTTGTCCAGTTCTGCATTAGCACAGCTATAAAATCATGATCTCACCTTTTCGGAGCTGTTGCAAAACCATACATTAGCTTTAAAAAGATAATCGTCTAATTGAAAGTGTGAAAGATCTTTATGATTTTTATACGAGTTAAAATCTTCAAACTCGGGTAGACAAGCATGTATTATTTGTGCAGAATTGTTGAGCACTGCATCTTGTTCCATTTTACCCTTGCTACTATTTTTCAGTACTCACACGATGAAGCACCGTAACATGCTGACAGTTACAATTCAGTGAACACATATACAGTTATTTATCATATTTGGGAGGCTACTGCAATATTCTGACTTTGAAGTGATAGTTCTAAACAGACACGGGCCATTTGCCTGGTTCCACTGACTTTAACCCTCTGACTAGTAAGGTTGCCAAAAAATAAGTTTGAGGCAATGTATCAATAAAGACTTTCATCTAAATCTCTATGGGAGCTGAACATTGCCCTGATCCACTCTGTCAGTAAAGTGTGACCCTCCTAAATTGCCCCTTTCAAAAGTCCTTTTCTCCTGTAAAAAGTTTCTTCTACTTTTTCTACAATTCTACAATTATTATGTTTAATTTTTAACATTATATTATTCAATAATGCATTTCAGTATATATAATGACTATATCATAATTACATTTTTTTTAAATGATAAAATGTACCAGAGTGCTGCATATTTTTGAAGTTTCTTCTCGGGGAGGGGGGGGCGGGACTGCACCTGACCTACTTCACAAAGCTTTGTGGGACAACGCAGAAAGATTTTGGGACTCTTCTTGTTCCGTATCTTTTGCTAAAAATGAATACTCAAACCATCACATCCACTTTCCCATGAGCCTCTCTAGGGTATCTGAAACATAAAGCCACACAGCTCCTTTGACAATTCATTTAATGGTAGTAATTTTTATCTCCACTAACACTAATATGCCTGATAAACTCTTGACTCGAATTGTCCAAGTGGAAGCAGTTCCAAAGTTATCACTGGGATATCATATACAAGCTCAGGCCAATCAAAGGTTAGATTGTGATACTGTAGTTACCGCAACATGATGCTTGTTCCTTAAAGTTCCCTGTTTTTAATGGGCCTATGAACACACAGAGGTCATCGCTGCATGCATTTACTACAAGAACAAGTGTGATCGCTTTTTCTGTCCTTATAGGCGGTGCTGAAAATAAATCTGTAACATAGTAATCGACTTAAAGGCTCTGTAACAGATTACACCGGTTCCTATAATGACAGCCGCCTTGGTGAATGATAATTTTTAAAACTGACATGATAATTGCCAAGTTACCTTTAAGCATAATGCATGGAGGAAGCAGAAGAAAAATCCGAAAGGACTTTCTTGATATGTGGCAATTTAGATTTGTTTGGTATAAGTTTGTGATGGGTTTGGGAATTGAAGGTGTTCGTGCACTGAATATTAAAACTATACTTAGCTGCTTCTATGTATATGCTGCACATCTTAGCACTTAAAAGAACAAGTGCATATATATTGCATCTCTTTTTACTTCCTATAATATTAATTTTAGTGTATCACTTACACTCTGCAAATTAACCAATACACATTCTATTATGTTGTACAGGCAGCTTGAAATAGAAACCCTGTATCTCTCATGAAAGTGGGACACTGCATTTTTGAAAACAACATCTGATGCAGAACACGAGAGCTACTAATGCAACAGCAAAGTCGAAATTTAATTTTCAATTGGTAGTGTTTCTTATTTTTGGCTGTATTACAAATGAGTTGGCAGTCTTTGAGATTCATTCTGTATTAACGTCAGTTACTCAACGAGAACACTTCACTGGTCCTTGGATATGGTTTCCCTTTCCATGTGTTTGGCATATAGATGTAACACTAGAAGTCTGAGTTATTTTGTGTGCCCTGTAACATGACTGGCTATGGGATATTTCTGTAGAAAAGAGTAGATGCTGGAGCCCTAAACACATTTTATTTAAGTTGTGTCAGATCAAATCATGTTCCTTGGCATGTGTGAATATTGGTCACTATCCTCAGACATACAAGGGTGGTCAGTGCCTATGATCCTGGTAGAAAGAGGATAATTGAACAGGAAGAATGCTTTCACCTTTTATGTATTTTTAAAAATGTGCCTTTAATGCAGAATGTATATAAAAAAAGGGCTTTGCAATTACAGTTCTATACTAAGCAGTCCAGACAACACTACCTAGACCCAGGATGACATTTAGTTTGAAGCAACTTTAAGAATTAAAAACAGTTCTACATTATCATCAAGTCCTCTTTCCCATTCTCGAGGGAGCGGGAATCCTCATTTGACTGCTCCCCACTGTGAAAGTGAATCATCACCCGTCTTCACAAAGCAGGAGCAGAGCGACTGATCACAGAGAATATGCAGAAGCACACATCATAAAGCAATGTGCTAGACAGGAGACATAAGACAAATGAAGACACTCAGAAAAGGACATTGAATAATGTGATATTTTTCATAGAGGAAAAGAGCAGTAGGAATATTCTCAATCAGCAACCTACATCTGGAGGAAAATAAATAACAGCCTGCAGGAATGAAGTGGGATATTTGTGCAAATTCAAAGCCCACACTGTGGCAAAAACCCGAAACATGTTTGAACCTTCGAGAATGTCTGACAGATTTTAAGAACAGCAGAGCTGGAAGTGCAGGCCGTGTCCTGTGCCCTAATTTAAGCTGGGCTTGGATCCCAGCTGTGTAATTGGCAGCTTAATCAGGGGTTCCCTGGTGTGTATCACATTGGATGAAAAAGGGGAAACACTTCCCACATTTTAGCAAAGCAAAGAAAACAAAACTAAAAACAAAACAGTAAACTGAAAATATGCTTTGCAAGGCCTTTGGTACAAACTTTTACTAGTGAAGACAGCTTGTCCCGCTGCTTTTGGTAATAGAGTTTATATACTTTTACTCACATCAGCAACAACACATCAGCCAGATCACCGCTTTAAAGAATGTACCAAAAGTGTATTAATTTACCTTATGAGAAAAAATGTGGAACAAAGACTCCTATAATAGAACAATGAGTCCCTTTGAAATAAAGATGACATCCCTACTTAAAACACTTCAGCCTACCTGTTGAGACCACTATCTTCTAACCTTTTTCCTTGCATTGTGCACTTTCTCTTCGCAAAATATCATACCACATACACAACATTTATTTTGTATTTTTATTTAAGTGAACTTTGCATCATTTTTTGTCATTCCCACATGCAACCCATTCTTGTTTGTCTTTCTCTCTCTGTCTCTCTGAATCCATTCTGTTCTTCTTACTCTATCTTCTTGATCTAAGTGTTTGCCATTTCTGTTCCACAGCACTTTGAGGCATCACAGCATTTGAGTGTCTTCCATTTGTTGCTTTAATGGACTAATAACATAATTATTTGCATATGCCAATCAGTATGGGACTGGCTATCACACATGTCAATGTGTAAAGCATCATTTCTGAACTCTGTGTAACAATGACAAAGGAAAGTCAAAACATTTTGGACTTCCAAAGTTTTAGACTTTTTAGTAGACGTTTGGCAGCAGCAGTTTTATTTTTCTGTAACTTAAAGAGTCTGTCCTTCCCATTGAAAGCTCTGGAAATCAGTCATGAACCTGTTAAGAATAACAAAAGAAAAGAAAAAAAAAAGGAAATATCACCTACTTGTGTATTTCTGTTGACCAATAGATGGCAGTAGCAAGCCCCACAAATACAAACATGATAATTTAGCCAGATTAAAATACAGTGAAGATTTTGTATTATTATTAATATTATTATTTGCTTTATATTCCTTTGTTAGTATTTTTTCTTCTTTTTTACTTTAATGAATTCCTTTGAAAGTGAATATAATACATGGTGTGAAATTGTTTGTAATTAAGATAGAGAGAACTGAAGAATAGTTTGCAATGTCCTGAACTGAAAACTAATTTGTTACTCCTTTGATCCTTTATTAAGTTTTAATAAAATGCAATTTAATTGAAGAAAAGGAAATTGTAGTTATTAAACAATTCAATAATGAGCTCGGGATGTTTATCTTTAATATTACCCTCCTCTGTCTTTGATTCATGACTCACGTGTGAATTACAAAAAAAAAAATCTGAATTCTTTGTCAAAGGTTATTTCTTTCAAGATGAAGAAATGCAGTTGTCAGCTTTGATGAATTAGGCATCCAAGAAAAGTAAATAGTTTGGCTCTTGTACGTCAGGCTATAGGACCTCCCAAGCTCAGTGCAGGTATTGATCCTCCAACTGGCAGACTATAGTGCCGTGTTAATATACTGAAAAGGGATTTTACTTCCCTGCTGATTCTGTTACTCGATTTCACGCAATGGACTTGAGTGAAATGGGGGGGAGCACAAATATATATATATATATATATATATATATATATATATATATATATATATATACAGTACTGTGCAAAAGTTTTAGGCAGGTGTGAACAAATGCTGTAATGTAAGAATGCTTTCAAAAATAGACATGTTAATACATTATATTAATCAATTAACTAAATGCAAAGTGAGTGAACAGAGTTGGTGTGACCACCCTTTGCCTTCAAAACAGCATCAATTCTTCTAGGTACACTAGCACAAAGTCAGGGATTTTGTAGGCATATAGTCAGCTGTATGATTAAACAATTATACCAAACAGGTGCTAATGATCATCAATTAAATATGTAGGTTGAAACACAATCATGAACTGAAACAGAAACAGCTGTGTAGGAGCAATAAAACTGGGTGAGGAACAGCCAAACTCAGCTAACAAGGAGAGGTTGCTGAAGACAGTTTACTGTCAAAAGTCAAACACCATGGCAAGACTGAGCACAGCAACAAGACACAAGGTAGTGCCATCAGCTCAGAATTGGCAGAAAACAGTGGGACCCTGGTACACCCATCTACTGTCCGGAGAGGTCTGGTCAGAAGTGGCTTTCATGGAAGACTTGCAGACATGGAAACAATGCCAAATCACTCAACTATGCATGACAACACAGGAACTGGGGTGCAGAAAAATGGCAGCAGGTGCTCTGGACTGATGGGTCAAAATTTGAAATATTTGGCTGTAGCAGAAGGCAGTTTGTTCGCCGAAGGGCTGGAGAGCGGTACACGAATGAGTGTCTGCAGGCAACAGTGAAGCATGGTGGAGGTTCCTTGCAAGTTTGGGGCTGCATTTCTGCAAATGGAGTTGGGGATTTGGTCAGAATGAATGGTCTCCTCAAAGCTTAGAAGTACATGCAGATACTTATCATGCAATACCATCAGGGAGGCATCTGATTGGCCCCACATTTATTCTGCAGCATGACAACGACCCCAAACATACAGCGACAGTCATTAAGAACTATCTTCAGCGTAAAGAAGAGCAAGGAGTCCTGGAAGTGATGGTGTGGCCCCCACAGAGCCCTGATCTCAACATCATCGAGTCTGTCTGGGATTACATGAAGAGAGAGACGCAGCTGAGGCTGCCTAAATCCACAGAAGAACTGTGGTTAGTTCTCCAAGATATTTGGGCCGACCCACCTGCCGAGTTCCTTCAGAAACTGTGTGCAAGTGAACGTAGAAGAAGTGATGCTATTTTGAAGGCAAAGGGTGTTTTTTCTTCTGTTCACTCACTTTGCATTTAGTTAATTGATAAATATAATCTATTAACATGTCTATTTTTGAAAGCATTCTTACTTTACAGCATTTTTTCACACCTGCCTAACTTTTGCACTGTACTATATATCTAATAAATAAACTTTCAGTGATAAACCCAAGCCTGACAGATTTAATTAACAAGGCCATGTAAATCAGCTAGAAATTATTTAATTATGTAATGTATTATTTAGGGTTATTTAACATTAGGGTTGGAGTCCTCAATAAACCTAGTAAAAGTTAAGTTTGATTTTCTACTTCGTCTTATCTCAAGTGGGTGTAGATTTGTATGTGCCTAGATGGGATTTTGATGTTGGTTGGGGTTGATGTGTATGTTAATTTATTTATGTGGCTGCCTCACACAGCAGAACCAACAATATGTCTCCAGTTGAGAACTGTATCTTTCACAAGACAAGACAAGGCTCTGTGGACTAATACGTAAATATTTCAACATCACGGAAGTCCTCACATGACATTCTTGAGCCACAGCTCCTCTCCCAGTTGCAAATCACGACAAGATATCCAGCAGAAGGGTCCCTCACCCAGGCACGGTTCCAGTTAAGATGAGTGATGCTCTCTTCTTCTCTCCCTCCCTGGTCCAGTGTGCAAAGAAGCAAGGATAAAAGGATGAGATTGATACTTCTTGTGATGTGTGCCAGAATGGCCATATCACAGGACCACTGGCACTCTATAGCTCCAACACTAATCTGTCTCCATCTATCCTCTTCCAGAGCTGGGCCTGAATCCTGACCACAGGGATGAGACTCCCTCTTTATACGGCTTACAGCTTTGATTCGACACACAAGTGATTTTGCTGGCAGCCCGTGGCTCGTCTCAGCCAGCCTCAGCCCTGTGTGTTATGGCTTTGTAGAATGCAGAACACATATGCAAGCAGGGCTGCTTGAACAATTTCTTCTAAAGATGGGAATAAAAATGTTGCTTACTTTTAGTAAGGAGAGTGATTATTTCTCACCACGGTTCAAACAGTTCCATTACTAACTCGGGGTCTTATTATGATATGGCTGATAGTTCTATAATTTTATGATGGGGAAGAAAAGTGTATTTTAAACCTCATTCTGTGTGAATGTATTGTTTTAGTTTGTGTATTTGTGTGTTCCTCCCTTGCAGGTGCTCTACAGAATCTGGTCAGAAGTCTGGTCAAATAACCAAAAAAACAGGTCAAAAGTAAAAGGGGGAGGGAGTGCTCTAGACAGGACTTTTCACTGACACAGCAGGTACAAGAAGTCACTGTGCAGAGAGGAGAGAGATGAAGGAGATCAGTATCAGCACAATACAGAGCATGGCCTGGGGTGGACAGCACTGTCGGCTCAGCCAGGTAGACAGGTGCCAGAGCGTGCTGCACTTTAAAAGCCAGCAGAAGGCTCTCAGAGTCGATGCTGTGGGCTACAGGCAGCCAGTGAAGGCTGGGCAACGCAGGGGGAAGCAGGCGCTGAGCTCTAGTCACAGTGCCAGTGTAAGATGCTGAATTGAGCATTACCTGTAATTTGTACTGTTGTTTTATGGATCCCCTGTAAGTAAGCATTGCTGTCATGAATTTGAGAAGTGAAAAGGGCATTAGGAAATGGGCTTTCAAAGTGTGGGTGCATATGGGACACCTCTTGGGATGCACATGGATTTTCAGTAGTACCTAAAAATCTATAACATCTAAAATGTTTTGAAGAACACGTTTGAAAGCGGTTGTAGGTGTGTGGATGCAGTCTGTTTGAGAGTATTGCGCACATAAGGTTGGAGGCACTCTTAAACATTTGTTCCATCCCATATGGATTTCATTAGCTGAGGCATTATGGTAGTTTATTAGCAATGATTTCCTGCCAGAGTTTCAGAAACATTCTCAGAACTATAACTTGTATCCTTTTTATTCGTAAACAAGACCTTTGGTTTTTCGGCTTTTGAATGTCCCTGTATTCTGCCTGATGCTCAGGATTAACCCATGGGCTGGGGATCATGATTCCCATCCTCTTTTTAACGGAGGGTGTTCTTGACATATAGGCTGATGCAGATCCAAACCAACAAGACAGACAATAAATGCACACTACCTTCAGATATCTTTATGATTGTCAAATATGAGTTAAAATAGTGCTCCGGTAATGATTAAAAAAGTCATTTTGTTGATTTATTATAAAACAGAATAAATAAATCACAATTACATGTACAGACATTAAAAACACAGTTAGAGAACATTCAAAATTGGAAACTGTTTTCCTCTTATTTCCAGGATATGGAATAGACAATTACCATATATAGGTGTTTAAATGTTTAAAATACTAGGTGCAATGTACAAAAGGAAATGGCATTGGATTGTGGGATTTTGCGATAAAACTGGATATCTGCTACTTTTTTTGAGTAGTGCATCTGCATCCAGTGATCCAGAGGACAGCTGGGGACATGTGTGGCATGTTAAGCATGTTAATATTGCATTATTTAGTGAAATACAGTAAGTCTATTATTTATTTATGTATTTATTCTTCTTTCTACTTTTTCCTGTTATCATCCAATCAGGTATTTTACTGTTTTGAAGCTTTGGATCTTGTTTTTAAATCCCAGGCAACAGAAAGTATCAGTTACTCTCTGTTCCTTGAGGAATGGAGTTATGTCCACCCCTCATAGAGATCGGAGGTTTACTATGTATAGCTTATGTGCCTGACAGAGGTGTAAAAGATGTCACCCATGCTGTGGTATTGACATTTTACCCTTGCCTAACAGCGGGAGACTGCAGGGGTTTGCAACAGCTCCTAAACCCGAAGAGAAATAATTAAATATGGCAACTTTGTGTTTTCACCTTTTTCCATTGACACTGGAAGTCACTGTCGCTTACAATCACCACACATTTTCCAGCAAGGGGATGCATTCACCTAAATACAGTTAATTTGACACACAGAGATACGATGACATTGCTCACGCTACCATTCTCTGTGATTAGCCATGCCACAGCACGCTCACTAATTTGATCATCCAGCTCTGCCAAGTACTTCCTTAAGAATATGAACTTGGGTATAAAATGGTAAAAGCAAAGTTAAGTGGAGTATTGATGTAAATTGTGGTAAAACATGCTGAACCATCTGAAATCATGGTAAATCAAAGGAAGCACTTTGTAAAATGATGGGAAAGCATCAGGTTTGGAGTGTTGGACAACTTCGCCAGATTTCAAACTAATTTATTGTTCAGTGTAAAAATATTTTGGAAACAGACAAACATGTTTTCATTCTTGTCTAAATATAAATGACACATGCCTTAGGTTCCTGTTTATTTGACAGCCTTCTTGAGTGTTTTTTTTTTTTTAATTTTATAACAATGCAACCGCTCTCAGGGGACAACAAATGACAACAACAAGAATAGAATTGAATAGGATACATTTAGTGCTGTTTTAATTTAAGGAATATTAACCGGATTACATTCCCAAGGAATATCAAATGTACTCTCTTTTGAGCATCACTGTACAAGCTTTAATGTATGAACAATGTCACAAGAGCAAAATAAACAACAGAGATAGCATTTACTAACAGAAAGTTATTTGCAGTAAAGTCTTGCATATTTTGTGTCATTTACTTTACATGTAAACAGTATGTGATACAAGACAAAGTCTTATGAAATTGGCTGGATTATGACCAGTATGAAGGTTGAGATTAGAAAAATATGGTTTCTGTATTTTACTGTGCCTATATAAATGACTCTATTTTAACACCGTGTCATTTTGACATGTCGCTGTGTCAGCTGGTCTGATTGACATTGCTGGTGGCTTTGGAAATTAACTGTGTCCCGTGGTCGCTCCAGAAAGGCTGACTGTCAGCGGTTTTGTGAAACGATAAGGAGGGATTTTCTTAAAGAGCATATGATGCATGGCAAGTGACTTTTGAAAAAAAGAAAAGTGAGAATAAACAAGATGTGATATTAAGAGTTGTTCATCTGTATTTAAAGGACAACAAGAATGGTGTCATTTGGATTATTCGGTTACTAGTATTGTACAGGACTGAGGCTCAAGCCACTTCTTGGAAGACACCAGTGATTTTGTCAGCTCTGCCAGCTCTGTTCAGGATCTTGAATACCTGAATCTGAATTAACATTCTCCAGGCTATAGAAATGGAGTGATTTTGAACTCGTAGTGCATGACATGCGTTCAGTCCAGTACAGTGGTGGCCATCCGAGTTCCTGGAGAGCTACAGTACTGCAGGTTTTATAATTCTCTTTACATCCTCAGTCAGTGAATCCTCAGAGCACATATTTTGTGTAAGCCAGCCCAAGACACAAATCAATTACCTAATTAGGAAGCATGGATAAAACAAAACACAGAAGACACTGATATAGTGATATAGTTTGATATAGTCTCATACATGACCACTGTTTCAAGACCTGCTTCTCTTAGCTGCCATTCCAGTGAGTGCGAGACCGCTGGTCAGGAGGAAAGCAAAAGCACAGAGCATGAGGAACCTCAGGTGGGAAATACATTTTTAAAGTCGATGCAGAACCTAGCAGAGATTAAACTAACAGCACAGTGCATTTTGTGCCAGCTAAAGTCCTGCCCGCTGTGTTTTGCACTTTGTAGTGACCTATAAAATTGGAGACAAGATCAGCACGGAGAGTATTGGACTAGTGAGTATTTGGAAAAGAAAAAGTACATTCATGTACAAGGAAGGGGCAGACACCAATACTATTTCAAAGGCTGTTAAAAAAACTAAACATCCTCAGCAAGTGAAGAAATGGGAAATAAAAAAGGACAGGGATAGATCATGCAACTGGAAAAGAATTATGGCTGGGAGATTGCAAAGTAACCTGTGCAATGGATGTTTAGGGCCTAATAGATGAGTTTGTTGGGCTGCTTTTCAACAGTATTGTCAGTATTAAGACAAGCAGGCCGCTAAAAATGGAAAGCAGGCACCAGATTGAATTCCAGAACAGATCTGTGTCTCACAGACCTCAAAATTAGAAGGTGTGCGCAGCTGCTGGATTAAGTACTCCAGAGGGATGTTAAAGATGAGACGGCTCAGAAAAAGAAACCTGAGGGACAAATAAGATAACGGAGAGTAGGAGAATTGATCTGGCCATACGATACAGATACAGAATGTATTTGAGCTATAGGTACCTGTATTATGTTTCTTTAAAACATTTATGTGTGTGATTGGAATGTACAGAGAACAGGAAGAGATTGTTTTGGGATATTTAAATTGTTCAGAAAACAAAAAAAACGTATAACGTGTTGTATAACGTGTTGCGGAAAGAAGTTGGATACAGAAAAAAAAAAGATTCCTTAGACTGCTGATCATTGTCAGTGGTTCACATTCTCCTCTGTTAATCTAAATCTATGGTTTGTAGTCTCTGCCAGGCCAGGTTGTGGAATATCTTATGATCCGCAAAAATAAATTAAGATAACACCTCAAGATGTCACCAGGGGACTTACTAGAATAAATCAAAAAGCCTTGTTTTTTGTTTAACAAATAAATGTTTATGTGACATAAAACTGTTTCAAATGAAAACTGTGGATACCATTTAAATACAGTAGATATGCACATGATTGGGAGGATTAGACAATCTGAATAGTATGAAAATCATTCTCAAGCAAACGAACATGGCTGTACAGGTGAAATATATGTATTTATTGATAAATTCAGCCTATGGTTTGAATGCCATTTGAGAAACATTTGTAATGCTGAATTTATGAATATATTCTAGCATTGGAACAGCTCATTAAGAATACAAAGGGGAATTTTGGGTCTCTGAGTATTACCTCCTTTATGTGTCTCTTTTTTATTTTTTATTATATACAACCAATGAATTATGCATGATATTGACAGTTACGTGCTGCATAAAAATACATAGAAAAAGAGAACAGTAAAACAGAAAAAGAGAATCTTTATCAAATTAAGATAAATAATTAGTGTACTTGTACTAGGTGGGGTTTTGGAATTTTTATTTTCCAAAAAAGAGAAATAGATGGTTCACCAAGACAATCGTCTATTCTCTTCTAACTCTAACTCTGCTTGCATCCCTACCATGACTTCAGATATTTAATAAAATAAATTGAAACTGCAAGCCACTGAAAAATAAATTTCCCCTGTGCAGACTAGGATTCCCCAAGTGACAATTTGTCGAGTGGCACCAGAGCTGGGCATATATATAATGAATTCTCACTGAATGTGATGGTATTAAAAACAAAAAACAAAACTTCCACAAAAGTCATGTTTAAAATGCTTTCCAAATTAATTCAGTAGCATCTTTCTGTATTGCATAAGGTATAGAAAGGACATAGACACATTTTTTTAGGTTGTAAATGTAAAGGTTTCATTCCCATTTGAAAAACTAAATCCCTGTAGTAAATATCCTACATTAATAAATCCTCCATTCAATTTGTTCTACAACAGTGTCAGCTTCACTTTTGCAAGGTGATGGTGCTGCTGTAAAATAAATGAATAGGCACTAGAGTTTATACTAAATTGAAAATTGTAAATTAATTAAAATGATTAATGATAAAATCTGTTTAAAGCTTTTACTGTTTTTTTCCAGTGTTGCTAATCTAATGTCTTTATTTTGCATTAGATGTGGTCTGTATTTCTAACTGCATAATTGAATGCTAAGTTATTTCTGTTATTTAAATGTTTCCATACCTAGAACACAGAATATCTATGCTTTCTGTGTCTGCTCTGTAGTAATTTTTCAAAGATGTCACCATCAACATACTGTATATATTTTGTGTTTGCATGTATTCACCAACACAAGCATTGACATTGAAGTCTTAAAACTTTTAACCTCTGTGTTGCTTATCTTTGTAAAGTTATTAATTCCAGTAATGAATGTCTGTTCTCACAGGAAAAAGCCCAGAATTTGCAAAAACATCTCTCCCTAAGAATTGACAAATCTACGCAGACGGAAATTATCGGCCATGATGTGAGTACAAATGTCTCTATAAAAGTCCTGATTGTTATTCAGAGCTCCACCAACCTATTTACATTTGCTGCTATCTCTGTCTTTTCCCTAATACGATTGGTATGCAGTGCAATTCATCTTTTAATCTAAAACGATTCTTGGATACCTTCTACAATTGGAATACGATAATTAGAAAATACATTTAAAGCACAATATTATCATTTTGTTTGCTGAAAAAAATCCTCAAATGTACTGTTTTATGGGATTTTATGGGATTTCTCTCTCTCTCTCTCTCTCTCTCTCTCTCTCTCTCTCTCTCTCTCTCCCTCTCCCTCTCTATCTATCATCTTTCTTAGCTGTTGAGGAAATGTTTACTGTTTCATCTAAGCAGTATGTTTGACTTATTGTGCATAGATACGAAATTAAACTCACACTTTATTTTGATGACAAATCTGAAACAATAAAAAGCAGCTTTGTTTCACACACAATATATTTGAGGAGCTGTAAGTATAACTACAGGCGATTACTATATCATTAGACGAAAAAAGCTAACCTTGGTATTATCTCATTAAGAGTTAAAATCTAGCTTTGCTGTTTGGCTAGTGGACCTCTTTAATCACAAAAATAAAATGACTATTTATGTGTATGTATTTAATATGCCAAAATGCAGTCTAGATATCTCTCAGGCCTTTCAATGCTGCTTTGATTAGCTTCAGTAATTATTTCTGGTTATTGTAATTTTCTGGTAAATTCAAAGTTAAGAAAGCTCTGGGATTTTACATTGTTCTGTTATGCAAGAAATGTCAAGGAGAATCTAGACAATAATGGGCTTTCTTTCTGCAAAATATTGAGTTAATGACTGTAGTCAGTGTAGTGGCAAATTAATTATTCAAAGTCAGGGCAGGAGTTTGTTTAGTTCTTCAGATCTGCAGCTAATTAACCATTAGATCCTGACACTTAATCGTCTCAGTGTGGCTGAGTCCTTTCTTGTGCTTAAACTCACAAAGGACTTCCTCGTGTTGGTTTTCATTCCGTCTTGCTCTTTTTCAGTTGTGGTTATACACCTACTACTTATTTATTACTAAATGTCTTACAGTCTTGTCCATTTTGTCCGCTGTCTTATTTTTACGGGGACACGGAAATAAAGAGTAAGGACATCAGCTGTCTCTTGAAATATGTTTTGGAAATTACATTCTTTATCATTTGCATAATTCAGATCTTTATTTTCTCTCTGATAATCTCCAAAACACAAAAGAAAGAATAAAACCAAATCCCTTTCATCCGCAGTGCTTTTCCTGACAATATTGTCTCACTTGTGTGTGCTATAACAAATGTATTTGCACAGGGGTCAGGGGAGTCCATCAAAACTATGCAACATACAAATAAATTACTTATTTTAACATCTGTAAAATGTGTGTTTTATGTTTAAATGTTTTTTGTTAACGTTAATGTTAAAAAATAGATGTTAGCCAACTCAGACATGTTATTATCTAAATCATTACAGACTGCATATAGTCACTGCATTATTTTCTTCTGTGAGAGATATTCCCTTATCTGATTCAATATACAGAGCTGCTCCCTATTGGGGAAAGATTTGCACATTTACAATCGCAGCAGCGGCTAATGCTGTTTCCTGTTAAAACGCCTGCTAGCTTATTGTTTCAGGAGAGCATCTGCAATATGATTAAATGTACAAAAAGGACAGTTTGTAGAGTGTCCTCTGACTTTTTTAATATAGATAACTGAATTACTACAATGAGACAATTAAATTACATGTTTTCTTGGTTCAATTTTTTAAATATATGTAAAAACAGATTTGCCAGAAACCTATTATATATCTTAATTTTATCATTAAAATATAAAATGTGTTTTATTTTTATTTTGTTTAAAGATTTTTGTTAAAGTTGAAAGAGACCAAAATAGATGTTACCCATATGCAGTATTTTTATATATTGGCATTAGTAAATTACATTACCTGTGTATGTGAAGTCTATGTACAATTAAACAAATGTAATTGTGAGGCACAGATGTCCTAGCTCTAAAAAATAACATTTTGGAATGAACATTGAATATGGATTTGCATTTTTGGGTCAATACACATATCTAACCGGTTAAAACAATTCAGATCATCCATTTTGAGACAAATATGTTGGATTCAGAATTTCTTTATGTAGTTAGACATTTCTATGTTGTTGTTTTTCTTCCCCTCGAAACACTACCATGTGGTTGGATTTCACATCTTATTTTTAAGTATCTTCAACATCCTTGCGCTCAAGAGCGTGCTGTCATTTGTGATATTCTGCAGGTAGTGTGATTGTGGATTCATTGGCTAGAGCTTAGCATCTTGATGCTGTAGATATTACTGGATTCAACCATTGTCCAGGTACTCGCAGTCTATCACATCTTAAACCTATTACGTGGGTGGAATATAAATTCTTGCTACTGATTGGTTACCACAGAGAGCATTAATAACCAGCCAATGCACACCACCAGGAAAAAACAAACATAAATAATTAGAAGGAGTTAGAAACTGTAATGTTATGTATATTAAAAGCTGTAAACAAACACAGCAATAATGACCTCTGTGCAGACTGGAAAAGCCCTGTCAGTTGCTTATTATTGCTGAGATTATTATCAATGGATTGAAAATACAGATGTTCCTGATTTCATTTTACAGCTCTGTGCAGAGCCAGCACACGGTGTGTTGAAAATCAGAAAATGTCGCCACAATCATGCTGGCAAGACCCAATTCCAGCATTGAACTGTTAAATTGAGACACTAATTAAATCTGACCAAAGGGATGGGAAAAATAAAGTTGGAATGATGCACTGCAAATGTTATGAAGACCATGTGAAATCCAGTCCATTCTGTACTCATCTTTTCATAGAGAATACACACACGTTATCCATTTCTAATACAGCTGTGAAAGTTAAATTAGAATACAACTTCTGTGTGTCTGATGCTGACTCTGCTACAGATTACCCTGGGACAGCATTAATAATGGGGTTTACACATGAAAAAGGAGAAATGCAGCTTCTGCTTTGCCCCCCATGTGTGACGCTCTCCCAAGAAGTGAGCATTTCTGCCTTTGTCTTGTCAGTGAAGTGTAAATAACAAAGTGTTTGACTATTCAGATCATTTGCCTTGCTGTGAATAGGGACAATTCATTCTTCTTTGCATCGTGGCAGGCCCTGCTACTGGGAACCATCGGAGCCGATGTACAGTGTGACTTCTAACCGCCATCTATTAATCCATTCTGACTGATTCAGTGCTAATAGTTTATGGTTACTCATCCATTACTACAACATCAATCAGATCTGATGATTTGGATTTCCAGCATTGTACACAATATCAAATTGGGGCGGTATAGTTTAAAGGATAATATTTAGCAGATCATGGTGTTATTAGGAACTGTTTAGAGGAAAAGCAATTAAGTGTCTGTTTAGTCTCTTTGTTCTACCAAAATCTGGCATACACATTTCATTAATATGAAAGCATTCAATGTACTTGGTCACATTTGTAACATACAAACACATCAAGTATGGGGATTTACTACAACAATTAGAAGTACTTCAAGCTCAAATCCTGTCAATCTGTTAAATCAATTTACAGCTTGATAGTATTTAAAAAAAAATGTCCTGCTTTACTGTTATCCTTTTTTTAGAAATTAGGAGAACAATCAGTAATAACTAGCAGTAGCAGTGTCTGTATTAATATGTTTTAATTGATTCAGCTGTATTTTTTGTTGTCAAGATAATCCAGTATCCGTTGTTGTTTAAGCATTGCAGAGGTGACCCTCGGAGATGTGGCTTCTCTCAGAGCTGTAACCTTATTCCAGTACAATACTAGCCACTTGTGCGCAAACAACTATGTGAATAGCTATCATATGTCTCATACTTTTCCTGTGTCACATAGATGTGGGTGCATTTCTTTTGGTTTAAGAACTTGGCAGGCACTTTTCACTTCTAATCTTATTTTAAAGAATATGATGTGTGTAACACTTACTGCTACATTTATTTGTTGTAACTATATTTAATGATTTATCACCAGCCTTATTTGTTAACAGTAATGCTTGAATATCATATCCTTCTTATAAATCTCCTGCATGAAATGCAGACATGTTATTATCTAAATCATTACAGACTGCATATAGTCACTGCATTATTTTCTTCTGTGAGAGATATTCCCTTATCTGATTCAATATACAGAGCTGCTCCCTATTGGGGAAAGATTTGCACATCTACAATCGCAGCAGCGGCTAATGCTGTTTCCTGTTAAAACAGCTGCTAGCTTCTTGTTTCAGGAGAGCATCTGCAATATGTTTAAATGGACAAGGACAGTTTGTAGAGTGTCCTCTGACTTTTTTAATATAGATAATTGAATTACTCCAATGAGACAATTACTAAAGTTTAGAGGCTTGAGTTTGTATTTTTCTTTACAAATCATAAAGCGATTGAGCAGATTCAGTATTTTTTTTTTTTATATTCAATCCCACAAATATTCTAACAGAGGATACAGTAGTCTCTCTAGGAAGTAGGATGAATCTCAATCACTTACTGATCTATTGTCTTCTTTGTGTCAGTTAGATTAATGCCCCACTAACTTCTGGGAATAATTTTCCTTTAATGACAACAAATTGGTGATCAATGCAAAATATTTATTTCTCTCTCCTGAGTCCCATTTAAAAAACAGGTTAACAGGTTAAAAACAAATATATTGTGGTTAATGTTAATGTTGTGAAAAAGCATTGGGCTTACAATGACAATATTGCCTGTTTTATGCTAATCTGTGAAAGAGAGAGATATGCGCTTCTTGAAATGCAAAGGAAAGTAAATATTGACAAAAATGTCGGTGCACAACTCTTGTTTAATTATCTCAAATTTTGTATAATCGACTTTGAGTTGCTATGAGCCATCTAGTTCTTGTACCAGCCAAACAGGTGAATTAATAACATAGGGAGCCCTGTTGGTCCTAAAAAATAATTATTTCCTTTGAAATAAGATAAATTCAGATTCTAACACAACACATGTACAGTGAAAATAGGTTTTCAAGTACCAGTGAAAGTCATCTACCTAACTATGAAGTCTCTTTTTTGTTCTGTACAAATTTCTGTCTACAACAGTATTACTTGACAACAAAGCAGAAGATTAAAGGCGCATCAGTGTTGACAAAAAAATAAAATACAAAAAAATGTTTGCCTAAGCCCCGTAGGTATCATCAATAACAAAATCATCTAGACTTTAAAAGAGGTTCACATTTCTTTTTTTTCCTTTGTTCAATTGGTCTTTGAACATGGCTGGTGTGCGAATATTGACAACATCTCTGTTTTCTTCCTAACTCCACGGTTCATTTGAACCTGCGCTCTCTTCCCAGTGCGCATTTTAAACAACACCTACTACCAAATACAAATCGCTGCTTCTTTGAAATCATGCCTCTGAATGTCACCAATGAGACCAGAGCCTTTTATCTTGCTTCTTGTTTGTTTTAATCAAGATTAAAGGCAGTATTATCTAAATGCTTCTGCAGTGGTCACTGTTGATATTCAGGGATGAGAGCATCACACACCTCTTGATGGGTGCATAACTACAAACTCTAAACATAATCAAGGCTGTCTAATGAGCCGTGAGCTTCTGACAGTATTTTGTTCTGTCATTTTCTTTCTAATGTGCTTTTGGTCATTTTAGCATCTCCATGTTCAGTTTTATTTTTTTTAATGATGGTTTTCCTGTTCTATAAAGCAAGAATGGGAGAGTGAAAATAATATTTTCCTAAACATATAGGGATCAGTGATGTACCATAAAAGTTATGGACCAGATCCTTTATATATATATATACAATGTGAGATATCAAGTTGCCAGTTAGTTTGTGAAAGTAGTTCCAGGGGAGGTTTTTGAAAGGTAACAAGATAGTAAGAGATACACTGGTGACATCATTGTTTCAGGCAGCTATAAAGATGTGCCACCTGTACTCTAAATGCACAGCCTCTCATTGCCAGGCTATTGCTGCTAGTGGCGCAGATTAAGACATATTCATAAATACTGTGTTTGTTAGTTATTTAAGCTTTGGGAAGCTCTGTATTCCCCTTACTCTAAACATTAATAGGATTGTCACAATGTTGTTTGACAATCGTGTCCTGTTTTCTGCAGTGCATTCAGCAAGTGTAAATAATTTTTTCCCCCCGCCTGAATTCGTTTTTGTTTCTGGGGGGCGGGAGGGGGGGATTTATTCTCTTTTTCTTTATTCATAAGCAACGTCCCTTTTGGTAAAACCAAGTGTTCCAGGAGTAAAGTAGTAGGCTTTCACACCCTCTAATGCAAATGTCACTGTCTTATTTAAGATATTAATTCTGGTTGAGTAGTAACTGTTATGGGCTAAATTGGCATATGATAAGTGCTTTGTAATTTTAGCATTTAGTGTACTAGTAAATCTTTGAATGGCAGCTGGAGAAACACCAAAACTGAAAAGCAAACCTGAACATGCACTTCTGTAACTCTGTAATGGAGAAGCATATTGTCTTCTAATATGTACAGTTTGGTCAGTGCTTCCTTAGAGGAAACCATAAATGCTTCGTTCTGTGCAACACAAGGAAGAGACAAATCCAGTTTAACATGACAAGTTTCTTACTCTATTGAAACACGGTATATTTTTGCTGTGAACATCATTATTTCAGCCCTCATTTTACATTCTGGTGATTGAACTCACCTGCTAAGTTGCTGAAACGTCTGAATGATAGCTGCCTTCCAACCTGTCAGACTATTTCCATGTAATGAAACACAAAGGGGATTAAATGACAGCTGATTAAAATAAGAATAGAAAACTACTATTAAAACCATATCCACATCCATCTTCCGCTATAAGAAGATGTCATACTGATCTGTTTGTGCAAATACCTGCCTCAAAGACTCAAGACATAGATTTACCATTTATTTTATTTAATCCTTACTTTGTGCGTGGAACCAAGGAGGAATTTTGTATTCCTTCAGGGCATACTTTTTCAGTGGGTTTCTGAAAGAAAAATAAATAAATTAATAAGGTTTGATGCTCCCTTCAGTCTCCAGTACAATTTTATTAAAAAAGGGCACACCTCTACAAAACTACACAATATTTGATAAGGATTTCATAGTTTCACCAAAACTAATTTGTTTATGCTACCTTGGGGGGTATCATCATTGAAAGATACATATTTCTAAATATATTACAATCTGTAGCTGTAAAATTATCCTTCTCTCAGTGGAAGCCGTAATGGCCGTGACAGTCTATCAAATGCACTTCAGATTCACTGTACCAGACTGTGGGAGTTAAAAACGAGATCTGTTAAAGTGGATGCACCATAATACACTATTGTGTGTGTGGAATGCCTTAAAACCCTCAGCTTTGAAGATTGTGTGTGTGTGTGTGTCTATTTATTCTTGTTTTTTTTTTCTTTAAGTGGAGATCCTGTATTTTTTTTTAATACTTTTTATATTTGATATATTATACAGTAATATCTTATATTTTTGTAGACCTGGAGTGTGTGTCAGTGATAAAAGAAAGAAAAAATTAAGAATGCATTCTCTTACTAAAAACTAAATACACTCATACAGTCTAATTTGTCAGGAAGAAAAATTTACCTGAGAAGTAAATCGTATTACTTTATATTATGATGGGAGCTAGTGTATTATATATCCCTGTATGTTTGTTCTTTTAATTCTTCAAATTCAATCTATAAAAAGGCTTGCCACGCTTTATTTAGGGATGTCAGGGAATCTCTTCGACAATATGGCTGGCTACTTTGTTCCACACGCTCACAGCTGCGATTTTTCAAAGAGTGTCTGTGGAAATGAATGTTTCTGGATATACAGTGTGAGATGTAGGACAGCAAATTATAACAGTAATGCACTTGCTAACAGGCATTCAGGGGACACAGTTTGTCCAAAGCATTTTATAGCAGAATAAATTCTGCCTCTGAAAAATTTCCCCTCTCCCTTTTAAAAAGGCACACTGGCACTGTTACAGCCTGTAAGTATTTTATATGTCCTTGTTAAATATTTATGTACACATTTCATTTGTGTAAAATCCCTTTTCATACATTGTAATTGATTTACCTGTACTATGTATAATTGCAAGCTGTTAGGGCCTGAACTAAATTTGAGCTGCAAACTTGGAACATAGCCTAGAAATTAGCGATGGCTGTTGAAGGTGTGAAACAATGCATGTCGAATTTGATGATTTCTGCCTTTTTTAGAGTGTGATAAAATACAGAAGTGAATGATGGAAAAGAAAGAAATTCATTATTCATCAGATACCATAAGCATGTCTTTACCTCCCCCGTAACCCCCACCCCCACAGAAAAGCACTATCAGCATTAAAATCAATATCCAGTAATATTCTTGAATGCCCAGTCAGAATCAAATCAAAAGCAGGCTGTGCGAATAATGATCATCTCTCTCTAATGCAAAGATGAGAGTAGCTCCAAAATTGTGAAAGAAAAACTCAGTATGGTTCAGAGTAAATGGTAATTGTTCTGTATGAGAGTAATTGATTACAGGTTTCAACGTGCATCTAGACAATATATCTTTCCTTGCCAAAGGCTTGAGCTGTGAAATCACAGATATATAAGAAACCTAAAAGGTGTCAGGCAAACCGCTTTGAGAATTTCATGCTTAAGGAGGCTGGGGATATTATCAAGGTCTTTCTAATTGTCATACAAGATGGTTAAGACATCCTTGGACCATCATTTTGAGCACATGGAAACTAACAGAAGGGGGCATATATCTACACAGTGTGTTCAGTGTGTCATCTGTCTTTCTAAAATATGACACTGCCATTAAGGACAATATAGAGAACAGCAGATCACCTCATACTACCCTGCATTACTGTGAGAGTCTGGTGTAGATTCACCACATCTTTAATCATCCAATTTTCTTCTTCAAAGAGTGTGTGCCATGTAACATCACGGGACAATGGCACTCTCTCCTCTTGGTAGGAGAAGTCATGCTGACCCTACTTTACCCTACAAAAAAAACAGAAAACAAAAACTCATGTTAGGAAGGAGCACAAGTACATTGTCACATTTGTAGAGCAGCTAATTAGAGTACCAGCCGGAGGAAACTGGGTCGCCTAGACACCAGGTAGCCACCTTCAACACCTGACCTCAACCCAACAATTTAGTAGTTGTGAAGTCAACTCAAGGATTATGTTTACTGGGACATCACACAGTTACAGTAACAGTGAAATGTTTGCTTTATTTGGGACATTTCTTCAACAGTGCCAATGATTGCAGGCTATATTTGTAATTTGTCATAAAGGGGGATCTGATGCTGTGTTTTTTGTACTTTTAAATGGGTTGAATACGGGTTCAATACTAATGCAATTAAGTCATACCTGAATGCTCCATAACAAACACATACAAAGTAATTCCATGTACGCGCATTTTTTTTTAAAGCAGTTTATCTGTGATTCAAAACATATTTTAATAAAATGGCTAAAACATTAATTAGGCAATTTAAGTTAATTAAAATGTGTGAAATCTCAATACGTATCATTGAAATAATTCAAACAGTTTTTAACCAGATTCAACAAACTTTAATCCTGGAAAAATTGAAAATAGACATGAATCAAATATGCTTATGATTGGTACCCATTCATCCTGTTACTTCAATTAACCAGCTTTGTTGTGTTTATATGCATCTTCATCTTTGGGATTCATGACTCTTTCATCAATGACATGCCCCCACATGCTGCAAGGCTCATTTTTCTCCACAGTATGTCAGTCATTTGTGGCATTTATTTTATTCTCTAGGCTTATTGTGGTCATGAAGACATAATAAACCAACCATTTTCAATGATGAAATATCTCATATAGTCTGCATTCTGCAAAGAGGTCAGATTGACATTATTACCATGCAAAGGTTTATTTAAAGACAGAGAATGGATTAAAAACTAACAACATAGACTCTTATTCAATAAATCAATAATCAAGAATCAATAAATAGATTCATATATAACTCCTATCACATATGAGATGTTTTACAATATGAGATATCATTTCACTTGTGTAGGCAGTTCCAACAGAATACTTCAATGACTGTATTAACTTCATTAACATCTTAAAACCCAAATTAGTTCATAATACTAAGGCATGATACTGGAATATCGCCTACAAAATTATTGGCACCCTTGAGAAAGATGAGCAAAAATGCTCAAAGGGGAAAGTGATATATATACACAAACACACTGTGTTGATAGGAAAAAGATAAATGACCGTGCAAGCTCTAGTTAACCAACTCCTTTGACATAAATTAATATTTCCAAATAATATAAGAAATACCCATGCTAGAGACTGGAGAGACTTTGAATTTGCATTTATGACATAAACAGCCTACAGCAGTGTAGAATTACAGTGATGTTAAAAATGACTCATTCCATCATCATTATTCAAATAAGCCGGCACACAATATAATTTATTTTACTAAGTATTCCTATAATGAAACTAGGAATATGGTCTTTTGTTTTTAATTCATTTTTTTTTACAGGCAGTACATGCAGTAAAAACTAATGTGTTTCTTTAATATTAATTAAGTAGCTTCCCCTAATTGTTTGGCAGTTCATTCTACAGCTAATGCATTTTCTGTAAACCCCATATATCTGCCATTGAACACCAGCAATGAAATAATAGAGAGAGAAAATAAGGCTAGGAAAATAATGAAAGGTGGGTTCATTCTTTCTTTATGAATTTATGTTGTTATTTAGTTTTTGATTGATGTGTTAAGATTGATCAATTCATTATACAAACCATTTTCAATTAGATACTGACCACATACCTGGATCATGTATATTTATTGCATATATTGCACAATCCCGACATGCTTTAAAATTGTCAGATTTCAACTATTTTGCAGAAACCCAATTTCATCATTAATGCACACGGTAATAAAACCATTCCCCACAAAAAGACCAGTCTTTCACTGAAACCACACTGGTTCCTGAAGGAATGTAAATGTAAAAATGTGCAGTTTCCCAGCTCTTTGCAATGAATACAATACCTGATAATGATTGTCTTGTTAAGAAAACTCAATTCTGAAGATGTCAGTCCCTCCAGAGATCAGCTGTTAATGTTTCAATTAGAGAGGAACTCTAATGATATTAATGATCAGTAGTCTATTTTAAAATGCTTGTTCAGCTTGCAAGGCCAGTTATGATGTGCTTTTCCCATACTATGAACTATGTATATCAACCTCGTAAAAAGCTGAAGGAAAATTACACTGTAGCATACCTGAAATATCATACAAAGTTATACACTTTAGAAACAATATGTATGTATATATCATCATCATTCTTTAAAGGGTGAAGGCCTTCCCATTTTATGCGATCTAAATATATTAAATATATAGTTTCACTCATAGGTTTCGGCTGTAGCAGTAGCTCAGAAAGACCTCTTGTGTGCAGTATATAGGTTATTGCATTGAGGACACCTCCATCTTAACTTGCTCTGAAATCTTTCAAAGTGTGTATGCAAGTAGGTCAGGGCTATTTCTAAAGCTGACAAGACATTTGGAGGTTCTCACTTTTTTCTAGAGCACCCCTCCTTTCTTAAGAACAACTAATTAGCTGGAGGATTTTGGGGCTGTTTCTGCCAAATGGTCTCGCAGTTGGCTTTGGAAGAGAAATGAGTAAAGGAGCAGTACACCTTGGGGACTAACCTGGCCTGTTTTACGGGGATTGGCTATTTTATACAGAGCTTCACTCCCAGCAAAGGAGCGGTGGCTTGAAGGTGAATGTATAGGGGAAAGACTTTGAGCAAGGATACCTTTTATAACCAGGTTGCTGTTTAGTGTCTCAGAGTGCCAATAATAAACCTGCGGAAAGCGAGAGAGTGAGGAAAAAAAGAAAATAACCAAATCTCTTACTGCACCTTGGGTACAAGACCCTGCTGTGTGACAAATGGAAGCAACTGATACTTTGATTGAGGTGGAATGATTTTGTGTCTTCATCTGAAGGAAAAAAAACTAAGCTAATTAAGAAAACAATGTGCTGCACTCCAAAGCCCAGTAAGGAGGAGCAGATTTGTAAGATGTGTTGGCATTGTGTTTACAATATGCTAAAGTGTATTTTGTGACAGTATTTTACCTGTTTGATTACTGGAATACAATTCAGGTCCTTCGTGAAATTAATAAAGTCATAAAGCAGAAATGAAAAAGGACCCCTTTTTAGTCCCTATACTGTAACTTTTGAAAGCATCATAAAAAATATTTCTGCTAATGAATGTTACATAGTTACCTTTAGACTTCAAACCAAAAAAAACCCCACAAAATATTTATGTGTATGAATAAAAGCCAATGGTCTGTAATAATACTTTTTTTGTTGTTACATTATTTATTTGTGGTTTATATTTTTCCTCCTGGTGCTAATGCACATAATCCTTTCAAAAAGTCATCACTCTAAATAAATGAATGTGAAAAAAGTTTAAAAAAAAATTAAGTGCAGTACAAAAAAAATACAGTTTTACACATTGAAAATATATTAAAAGATTAGAGGGTGAAAGAATACATTACTAGGTCTTGCTTGATCAGAAAATAATGTATCTTATTATTCATGGATTATGGGTTGCTTGTAAATATTTCTTACATTTATCTTTTTGTTGGAGAAAAGAACAGGGATTTGACAACTTTTCTTTAAGAAGTCTGTGCGTCTGGTTCCTATTGTTACTGTTTAATGGAAAGATATTTGAAAGGATCTTTAAAAGCCTCACAGATGAATTTACAGTCTGCCTTTGGGCATTAGAAGACAGTCATTTGAATGTAAAAACACTTAGAAGATAATGTATTCTACATTTCCTCTCACAGTACCTAAGATGAAGTTATGTGGACTTATTTTTTTGCAAGGCTTACTTTTAGGCATAAATCACTGTTAACAAAATGACAGCAGTTAAAAAAATGACTTCTATGAATATTTACCAGAAAAAAAAAATATTGTAACACCTGTCATTTATTTTCTCTCCCCATGCCTGTAAGCTTGCACTCCAGCTCTGCAGCTCTCCCCTGGCAGGGTTATAAATTACTGCTGTCCTGGCGTTGAAAAGGGAACCTGTGGATTTTATGTAAAGGAGGCATTTAAGTGAGGAAAATTGGTATTTTAAACAAACAGTTTCTCTTTAAACAGTTTATTTGCACTCCATTGCAGCAGATCACTTTAGCCAATCACAGTGTCTGATGGTTAAACTGAATTAAAACTACAAACAATGTGAGTTTGAATGACAGTCTACCTGTTTTTCTATCTTAAACCAAAGAAGTAATCTCAGGGCAAGTGATAATACGTGTTAATTATCCAATAATATAACCAATATTATTATCCAATAACAGGCAAACCTATATGGCAAGCCAAATGATCATTTAGAGATATCTCTAAATCATTTAAAGATATCTTCAAATAATTCCAGATATCTTTAAATATTTATAGATATCTCTAAATCATTTAAATTTAAACATATCTGCAAATCAATTAGAGATATCTGCAACTCATTTAGAGATATCTTTATAAAGCACCTTATTTAGATATTTCTAAATCGTTTGCAGATATCTATAAATCATTTATAGATATCTTTAAATGATTTAGAGATATCTTTAAATATTTGAAGATATCTTTAAATGCATTTAGAGATATCTCTAAATGATAATTTTGCTTGCCATAAACCTTCAATTCAATATGCCATTTATAATAGCAAAAACCAGAAATGCAAGTTAGAAGTGTGAAATTGTCTGATATTTAAGAAAATCCAATAAACAACCGCATAAATATACATTATACATACAATAATAGTGAAGAGAAGTTACCGGTGAAAAAGAAAACCTAGAATACAATATGTTTTGATGTCAGAAGCCAGAACAAATCTGGAATACAGTTATTTCTTATATCACAGAGGTATTAGTGTTAATATATGCCAGTGTGTCAAAGAAACAGCCAACAAAATCTTCATAATCCAAAGCCTGTATAAAGTCCTCAGAAAACACAGGATTTTGGTTCATAATGTGGATTAACTGCATGAATAAGGATCACTATGGCATTCATATCTCATTGTAGCTCTTGTTATTTGATCAAGGTTGGTCAGTTTAAAACAGACCTCTGTCTGCCTGCAATGCTGGATCAATTTTATGGAGTAGTCATGATGTAGTTCTCTGACAGTGTAACTCCATGTGTGCGTCCCTCCAGCCTGCCCTGCAGACACACCTGTTGCTCTGAGAAACACCTCAGTCATCCCCCATCGAGCTACAACGCAGAGGCAATGCGGGCACTCCAACCAGTAATCCAAAAGGGCAAATACTTCTCAGTGCCATGTCAACGTCTTCTCGGCAGCAAGCGTTTAGCCAGCCTCTGAAACTGCTCTACTTCGATAGAAGATCATTGGGCAGCAGCAATCCAGCACGGCCCTGCAGCCCTTTCAGACAGGTACTTTGTAGTTTCCCTCCTTACTTTACATTACCAATCCATCTGGACTTGTTCAGTTGGTCGACACTGTTGCTTAAGTGGGTGCCAAGACAGTCGGCTGCATACGCAAGTGAGACTTGGACCCCACTTGTCTTCTGAAGGGTTCTCTCTCGCCATGGTTTTAGGACACGTGTGCTGCAGATTATTTTTGATACTGTACAGGCAGCATTTCCCTATTCAAGACATAAGAGGCTGATGTCCTGAGCCTATTGATAGCACACGAAAGTCGAAAATAATCCAGAGAGAGATGTATGAATTTATTACAGGCAGCTGGATTTTTTGGTTTGTGTTTATATCTATATAGACACATTACGCTGCATGTGTCTTAATTTGGTTAATAAAAATACAATCTATTTTGCTTAATTATTACAATGATCTAAGGAACCAAATAAAAACATAAATTCAAATAAAACATACAATCTTGTTAACTGGGACACAAAATGAAGAGACTAATTGCAATGTAGGCTCTCAAACTTAAAAAAGTGTCACACTGGGAATCAGTTTAAATGAAGGGGAAACATTGCCAAGTGCCTAATTTGATTAGCTGGAAAACACTAAGAACAATGATTCGGAGGTTCAGACAGAGGAAGACGTGGTATCATTCACGGCCCTGAATGACAACAAGCGTGTGTCTGCTGTCAGGAGCAATCGTCTTTTGAAAATCAATCTAATCTGAGATTATTCACACATTTTATGATTCTGCATTAATCCTATCTTCCAGTTAACTTTGACTAATGTGGAAAGAGGTCATTGCATCTCCAGTGATATGTGCCTTAATGAAGTCTGCTTAATCTTGTTGCTGTAAGAGTCTTAAAAAGCATGCTTGGCTTTTCAAACAGGGGGTTGACCTCTTTATTGAATTATTCTGCTTGAAATGACCTCATGAACTGAAATGTAAAACATGAATGCATATTGTGTTTCAAGCCTAAATGTCTTCACCTCACAAGTTCATGTGAACAGAGTACCAAGTTTCTGCCAATTGTATAACAGATAGTCGAGTTTGACGTTACCTGTTTATTTTATTTTACTTATATTTATTTTATTTCTGTCCCCCCTTGTGTACAGTGTACATAATCCACATCACTGCATACTGTAAATATACATTTTGACTTGAGACATAAACATAGTAAGTACAGTGGGCTGAATAAGCAGTTATAATTTAGATGCTCATTTTATAAAGTAACTGTTAAGGACATTATGTGAAGAATTCAGGAATCATATCAAAGTTTTTGGCTTCTGTGAAACAGACTAATGAGCTATTTAGCTACACAAGATAAGTAAGGGCAAAATTGTACTAATAAATCTGGCCATTTCTGTGCCTCTTATAGATTTTTAAAATGATGTCCTCTGCAGATATTTGACTTTCAGACCCAGCTATAAAAGAGAAATATGTTATTGTTTGTCACTTGTTACTTTTCCTGGTTTGAAAAGACCTGGTATTAAAATATTGTTTTAAATAAACATATATAATTTACTTGTTTAGCATTTAAATGCATGCTGTTCAATTATGTTAAATATCAATATAATCATAAATGTAGTCTATATTGTCCTGATATAATATATAACTGAGTAATTTGGAAATTATTAATTATATACCATATCTGTTGTCTTGTTTTGTTTCTATATTCTGTTAAATGAAATACGAAACAAACATAAAACACATAAACATCCATATAAAAATTGTATCTTGTTTTATTCAAGATAAAATAGGTATTTTAACATAGGTCCAGTCTTCATCTTTCAACTGATAAAAAAAGGACTCAATGGACAACCTGAAAATAATAATAGGATAAGCAATAATTTAAACAATTTATGTCACTACTCCATTTATAGGAAATCACTGTCACGAATCAATGAACTTAAAAAGTAAATATGCATTACAATCTGAGAGGATAAGAATAATTATTTTAACAAGATTGTGGAGTTCCTTTAGATCAGGGGTAGTCAATGGGCGGCCCGCGGGCCAAATCTGGACCGCCAGATGCTTTTGACTGGACCGCGAGAATAATTGTAATTAACTTTTTATCATATATATACACTCACCTAAAGGATTATTAGGAACACCATACTAATACTGTGTTTGACCCCCTTTCGCCTTCAGAACTGCCTTAATTCTACGTGGCATTGATTCAACAAGGTGCTGAAAGCATTCTTTAGAAATGTTGGCCCATATTGATAGGATAGCATCTTGCAGTTGATGGAGATTTGTGGGATGCACATCCAGGGCACGAAGCTCCCGTTCCACCACATCCCAAAGATGCTCTAATGGGTTGAGATCTGGTGACTGTGGGGGCCAGTTTAGTACAGTGAACTCATTGTCATGTTCAAGAAACCAATTTGAAATGATTCGACCTTTGTGACATGGTGCATTATCCTGCTGGAAGTAGCCATCAGAGGATGGGTACATGGTGGTCATAAAGGGATGGACATGGTCAGAAACAATGCTCAGGTAGGCCGTGGCATTTAAACGATGCCCAATTGGCACTAAGGGGCCTAAAGTGTGCCAAGAAAACATCCCCCACACCATTACACCACCACCACCAGCCTGCACAGTGGTAACAAGGCATGATGGATCCATGTTCTCATTCTGTTTACGCCAAATTCTGACTCTACCATCTGAATGTCTCAACAGAAATCGAGACTCATCAGACCAGGCAACATTTTTCCAGTCTTCAACTGTCCAATTTTGGTGAGCTTGTGCAAATTGTAGCCTCTTTTTCCTATTTGTAGTGGAGATGAGTGGTACCCGGTGGGGTCTTCTGCTGTTGTAGCCCATCCGCCTCAAGGTTGTACGTGTTGTGGCTTCACAAATGCTTTGCTGCATACCTCGGTTGTAACAAGTGGTTATTTCAGTCAAAGTTGCTCTTCTATCAGCTTGAATCAGTCGGCCCATTCTCCTCTGACCTCTAGCATCAACAAGGCATTTTCGCCCACAGGACTGCCGCATACTGGATGTTTTTCCCTTTTCACACCATTCTTTGTAAACCCTAGAAATGGTTGTGCGTGAAAATCCCAGTAACTGAGGAGATTGTGAAATACTCAGACCGGCCCGTCTGGCACCAACAACCATGCCACGCTCAAAATTGCTTAAATCACCTTTCTTTCCCATTCAGACATTCAGTTTGGAGTTCAGGAGATTGTCTTGACCAGGACCACACCCCTAAATGCATTGAAGCAACTGCCATGTGATTGGTTGGTTAGATAATTGCATTAATGAGAAATTGAACAGGTGTTCCTAATAATCCTTTAGGTAAGTGTGTATGTATATATATATATATATATATATATATATATATATATATATATATATATATATATATATATAATATATAATATTACGGAGGTTTGTTGCACTCAGTGCTTGTTATTGTGTGGAACCTAGTCGCAGCAATTCCTGGTTATTAGCCAATAGATGTTATGTATTAATATGGGATGTCCTATATAGAGCCCTTGTTTAGTTAGTCAGTGAGTTGGTTGCTCACAGATTCCCTTTTCAGGCGTCTCTGTACACCGTCTGGACTGGGTCAAGAGCGGCACTTTGTACTGTCAAAAACACAAAACAAAAACAGGTATTCGGTTTTCCTGATTTCTATGAATAAGCAGCTAAAATGTGCATCGTTTGTCGTATGTCAACCACACCTCTAAAATATAAAAGTGCACACACACGACCGGGGGCTGCACGGTTCCATAGCTTGTGTTCACCTAGAAATCCTATGTCAGCAATGGAAACAGCATATTTGTAGCAGCGCACACATCGAGAGTTGTATATCCTCACCCGTTTCAATTACAGAGACCCACCGACACAGATCTGTGAATAACCAGCACCAGAATCCGTGTCTAGTTTGCATATATAATGTTGGTTGATGTGTAATTTTTTGGTGGTGATCTGTGGTTGTGAAGCAAAGATATGTTTGATTCCAAATCTACCTGATTTCATGGAGATTTTGAGCTGTTTTTTGACTTCGAAATGACTCCGAATCATGCATTTCAGGTCTCCAGTTGTCAAAATCTTCTGGGGGGGGCCCCCAGACCCCCCACCCACAAATTCTCAATCATCTTTGCCCTCATTTTTCAACACTAATTTTGTGCAGTGCATAGTGGGACAAAGGGAAATGGTAAAGACTTGAATCTAATAAAACACAAAATGCTTGAAAGTTTATGTTATGTTTATGTATATGACTACAATAATCTTTAACAAATTAAAATGTAAAAGTGGTCTGAAACCATTTTAATACTAATATATACATTTATTTAAACATTTTATTTTGGTACTTTGTTTAATGAATGTACTAAATATAAGCAAGGGGGTATATTACTAATTCACAGAATTGTGTATGTGTGTGTGTGTTGGAAAGGGTAATTTGAAGGTGTGACCCCCCCCCCCCCCCCCCGATGTCTGGACCTTGACTATACCTTGACCAAGAAATTTGGACCCAAAATAATTGACTATCCCTGCTTTAGATCCTGTGTCGGTACTATTGTATAGAAAATGAATTTCACTCAAAACTGTATACAACTAGAAAAATGCAGTTCAGAGATTCTTATTTGATTCACAGTCATTGCAAAGCCATTCTCAATATGTCCTGGAAATTGCTCAGATCTATAATTCCTGTGCATACAGCATGTATGCAGGTAACCTACTGGGAAGAAATGCAACTGAAAGTGATTTTACAACTTGATGGACTTGGAATCTCTTGCCTTTTTGTATTTGCTTTTTATTCAGGCAGGGTGTCCACATTAGTGGAGATTAAATGGAGATGGTAGACCTCATGTCACCATGTAGACAGGTTTCACTGAAGACTTGATATTAGAGGCTGAGATATTTTCTCCATAATTGGATATTTCCTGTTGATTTGTAGGTGATGGGAGGCTTAGAAATACAGCACTTTTGCATTATATTGTTTTGCACTGCTAACTGTAGTTGGTATTTGGTTCATACTTTAAAAGGAAGCAATGTAGGAATGTCTTGACAGTATGAGGCCACAAGTAAGATGTATCCATGTACATTAAGTTAATTATATTTAAAATACGTTTTAAAAACAATCTAAAAAAATGCAGTAATTCAGGAAAAATGTATAAAAACACAGTTGATAAAACTGAGAGGGTAAACTATTAGGCAGAACCAAATTTTCATGAAAACATATTTTTCATACAGATGGTCTGTGTGTTTGTGTGTGTATGGCTGAGAGGAAAATGCTTATTTCTATGCTGAGTATGAAAGCATGTTTAATTGGGTTGTACACCAATTAGAAATCCTATATTTCAGTAACACATTTACAGTTGTATCATGTGATAACATTAATCCATTAGCTGATAACTATCACACTAAATGTCGTCATTAATACAATCATGTCTGTATTTTTCTTAAGGACAAGCATACCTGGCAAGGCATTTTTTCACCACTCTGTTACTTAATTTAACTAAAACATTTGCTTGGCTTGGCTTTTTTATGTAACATTCTGTTTTGACGTTTCTTCAGCATTATTTTGAATTGACCATAAGGTACCTGCTGCCAGGTCTGAGTTAATTGTCAAGTATAATACACATTTCCATCCTTTAAACCCCATTATAATTCATCATAATGCAGTCCCACCAGATGTTTGTCAGATCGCGCTAACTCAGTTTCACATTATTTGCCAATCATTGGAGCCTTTGCTACTTCTGCTTACTGTGTACTAACGGTATCCTGCTGTCTCAAGGTTACCCTGTTTTATATTAGAATATATTTTACACCCTGATTTAAAAAGGCTCATTATACAAGTGGTCTTTTATGTCAGTAGAGAAGGGTTCATTCCTGCAGTCATTAAGGTCTTTGAAGCAACTCAGATAAATAACATCATCACAGACCTACACCCTTAGCCAGCTGATCGGGAGCTAACAATGAATTATTATAATAATCCTCTAAGCCCTTCTCACAGAATTATCAGTGTAGCATGCAATTTATTAAAGCTGCTTTAACTTAAGGTAATTGCATAAGTAGCTTTAGTAATTTTTGATATCCTCCTATCACATGAAGTATACAAACACATGGCCTATGTTTCCTGCAAAAACAAACTTGTTCTAACACGTTTAGTCTGTGACACCAGTGTCAGTGAATGTTTAATTAAGTCATAATGAAGGTCATTCTGATCTTTCTTTTACTTGAACACCATTGGTATTTTCTAAGGCTGTGGGGTCGAGAGTCTATAAAGTCTCAGTCAAAATACCAGAAATTGATGTTTAGGTTCAGTTCAGAGCAAAAGATTTTTATTGGAGATTGGTGACTAACATGAATGGCATAGTATAATACATTCTGCTTAGTATTGTATTTAGGGTAATGCTACATTCTCATGTGCTACTTACAGGCAATGGGAAAGGTATTTTTTATGGTATTTCTATGAAGTAGTGAGAGCACAGGTGTCTCACTGTTATTCATGAATACACACAAACTTGCTCACGTCCTTCTGCGTCTTGACTTAAAGATGATTTTGTCAAGATCTATGATTAAAGAGCAGAGCAGAAGAGCAGTGAAAAGTGAATTATCTTCTATATCTATACCCTGAAGGAAAAGGTAATGCGGATCCAACCTTCAGCATTGTCAAGCCTCATTTGAAAAGATTAGAGTCCCAAGATTAAATGATGCATACCAATAATTTCAGAAATTTAATGAAACTGTAAAGTCACATCATTCAATTAGGAGCCTTTGGAGACGGGGGGCTTACAATGTTGGTAACCAACACTTCGCTTGATGATGCTGAATTATTATCTGCCCAACTCATTAGCAAGCTGAACAATGCCTTTCCACATACAGCACCTTGTGAGAAATTGCATTGTATAATTTAAAAAATGAGAACGAGTCTCAAATGGAATAGTGCTCATCATTTCTAATCTGATCCAGTCAACGTGACTTGACAAGCATATCTATCAGATTTATACTTAACAAATCTCCATCAAATATGATGTTTCTGGGAATTTAAGAAGTGGAACATGGTAGCAGTCAGATTGCCAACATTTTATAACAAGCTTGAAGAATCTACTTTGATGGAGTAAATAGCTAAAGCTGCAAGCTGCAACTGACAAAGTAATATTTACAATGTATAAAAAACAGTTAACTGTTTCACTCTGGCAATCAGACTTCGAGAAGGTACGTCCTTTAGCCTGCAATCCTGTTCATTGTGAGGAAAGAAATGCCCTGGCTGACTCTGAAGGATCATTAAATGGGCCCTACTTGCAGGCAGACCTGTGGTGGGGTTGATGAGTGCTTTCTGAAGTGAAAAGGACATTTTACAAGTAATTTCTTGTTGGAATCGGGAGGGGGGAAAGATCCAGACAAACGAAAATGCGAAGCGGCAACTAATACACGCATTGTGCTGGAAAATCTTTTTGCAGATGAAGGAAAAAACGTGTAGCAGAATTTTCTCTCCAGGAATTTCGTTACATTTTACATTAGCTGACATCAACCCTAACCTAGTCCTCTGTCCTAGTATGGGATTGGTTAAGGTTACGGGACGGGGGTTATGATGAGGTTCATTGAAGGATACAGGTAGGCACTGTCTTATGCTTTACCAAGAACAAACAAAAAATTAAATTATGAAATCGACAATTAATTCAGTTTCAGAGTGATGACAAAGATTTGATTGTGGATTGAGGTGAGTAATGGTTCTGTGTTCCAATTAAGTTTTTTTTTTTTTTCTTTCAAGAAGAGACAGGATAATAATACCAAAAATCCTTTAACATATCCTCACATTCTCACTGTTTGGATTCATTGCGCATGATAAACAATGTTGTGCACCATTGCGTGGAATTATGCTTTGTGTTTTGTTTAACATTTGAATTCAATAAAATTGGAAGGCATAGTTTTACCATATTAGAAAAACTCCATTTACACTGACTGATCTTAGGTCAGTCTTTTTATCAGAGTAAATTCCACCAGCTGACCAGGACCTGTCCCATAGTGCAACCCTCTCCAGAGGTGGCTCAGCCTGGGCTCTGAGTCGTAAACACAAACCGGCGTCTCGTTCAGGACAGGGATGATAAAAGGCAGTGCCCCTGGGCCACTGTCACACGCCCACACGAGAAACAAGAACTGACAACAGTAACAAACTGGTGAGCTTGTGTATATACCTCAAGATGTTGCTAACCTTCACTGATGTGCCATAGCATTAACAGCATTTTGCAGCTGCTTTCAGTTGCATGCTACCATTAAGAATCGAAGGTAAGAGGTTGAATTTACACGCTTATCTCGATTATTATTAAGCACACCGGTCATGTGGAGAACTTGCTATTTTTCCTGTAGCGGAGATTTATTTGTGCCAACAATTTTTCTCAGTAATTCCCCAAGTTCAAAACTGCTGCTGCTGTGATTTAACTACTGGTGTTTGTTTTGCTCAGTCAGTTTGGCAAAAACAGCAAACAAGTGAAGGGATTTTCACTTTTTGAAAAGTAACAATTCATTTTCCATTTAATCAATAAAAGCATTGTCTGTGTACAGTGAAGTGATGCTCTATCTATCCATCTGTCGGTCAACATTATTTTCTATAACTGCTTGATTATTCCACAACCATGATTTGAAGCTTTTCTGAATTAGAAACCTCTACCTGAGCAGACTGGTACTTACTTACTAGCCCATCACTTTCTCAGGTTTGATTTTTTTAATCAGGAATCAGGCAATGATTGCTTTTTTAACAGTAGTCAATTACAATTTTATGGAGAGTAGACAATATCTACCAACATTGCGTCAGATGAGCTCGTAAATTATAAAAAGGAGGGAAGGAGTTTTACAGACACCTAGTGCAATAAGTTGTCAAGACAAACATTACTATGAATTAGTATTTGCATTCTGTACATGCTTACAATGTGTGTCTGCTCAAGCACTGCTTTGGAAAATAAGGAGTTGTGGGATCGATGTTCAGCCAACGTATATGTTGTTCCATTGCAGAGCTACTGTAAATTGCATTACTGATTAATTTTTACTATCAGGTAGATAGGAGGATTTTTTGATATACAGTTTGTCATATTTTATTGGGCTGCCACCATCTGTGTGTGTACAGCAGTCTGTGTTAAATTAGATGATAAATTAGATATATGTAGTGAATTACAACAGTGTTGATTGCAAAATATTATATATATACAAACACATTCACATAGGCAACATTTATGGATCTCTGATTATAGTAACTCTTTCATTGTAATCTGAGGCAATTCAATTTAATGCATAATGTTATGGCTGTAATATCATCGTTCTGTTGTGCGATTATAATATGTTATGTTTCCTTTCCTTCATTGGAATCTCCAGGTAGCAGTGTGACATTTCTTGTATAGGTATTTACTGTTCCCTCCAAAAGTATTTACAGCCTTGAGAATGTCACAGAAAAGCCTTCTCAAGGTCATTAAAGCAAATTCTGATTACCAGGTTGTTAATTAATTTCAGTATTTACAAATATATGTAATTCGTTTTGACAGATTAATTGTATGCATATCCGTGTTTAAAGTTTTTTAAAGGTTATGAATATGTATGTCTGTGTGTGGAAGAAACTCAGCTTTCAATCAGGTTGGAACGTTTGTTGCAATGCCTTTATTACACACAGGAGAGGAACAGTGAATCAAGGAGATTCCAAAGTTGCTCTGACGCCGTACTAAAAGTCAGAGGTTTTTATACACACATAAGTCTAATATCTGGTTATAATTAAAAAGTAATTACTATGTTATCTTAAAAGCCAGCAAAACAGAATATATATCATTATAGGTAATAGTTCATAGGTCAATACATGGTTTAGGGAGCAGATACTTAAATCATACTGTTTGCCATTGTTTCCAAGATGCACATCATAAATATAAACAGAGGTCAAACTACCTTCTGGCCTGACCCTTGACTTCACCTTATTTATCTTAATTATACATATAGTAAGCCTTGACAGAGAGGAATTTCTAACTTTATTCCACATGTGTGTATCTCTCTCTCTCTCTCTCTCTCTCTCTCTCTCTCTCTCTCTCTCTCTCTCTATATATATATATATATATATATATATATATATATATATGTTTTTTTAATTACCTAATGTTTTGTAGTAAATAACATTACTAGGTAGTGTTAGCAGGTATATACCAACTGATTACAGAATCACAGCAAGTCACTCACTGCACTATAGAATATGGAGTTAGTCAGCTGGAGCCACAGTATAGATAACTCAAATATCCCCTCATATGAAAAACCCCTCATCAGTTGCTGTGTGTCCTTAAATTATTCAGATATTTTGTAAGGGGAAGGAAAAGGATGAATAAACCTGTAAACGAGATATTTTTATATATGCATGGTCAGCATGTTTCTTTCTTATTGGAAACAATAGATCTAGTACAACAGATTGGTGGTGGACTTGGCAGATTACAAATGTGCTTGGAAATGCTTTCTGACACCCCTGCAAACTGCGTTCAGATAGAGTTGTAGTTGATTACTAGTTTTGGCTGGCATTGTGGCAGTCTAGTGGAAAAGGGAAATGAAAAACTTCCAGCCATTCGTATAAAACACACATTTGACAACAAAGACAGGATTTTAAGTTGGTCAGTCCAACTGACTAAGGAAACTCAAGACTATGAAAGAGCATGGTTTTACCTGTGAAAGAGCCTCAAATAGTTAATCAGAAGCCACTTTCTATTACATAGAAATAAAAATGTAGTAGGTTAGTAGTTCAGGCCCTGCGCTATAGGCGGGCTTTAGGGTGGCCTTGCCCCCCAGGTTTTGGACCAGTGCACCCCCAAGTTTCCGATTTTAAATTTATGACAAAAGTAAAGTACAAGGTTTTTCATTGACAAGCCCTATTGATTCCCAAAACAAGTGACGTCTACAACAACCAATCAAAGAGAGAGGGCGGGGAGGCTGCTGCATCAACATGATATGGGGTGTGTTCATGACATGCAGACTTTTGTTATTCTGCGCAGACTTTGGACAATTTAGCTAATGTTTTTCTGAGAATCTTCTGAATTTGCAGATTAAGGACAGAATTGTGAAACTAAAAGTCTGCATGTTGTGAACGCAACCTACTAGTACAAATTAAGGCCTTTGCACACTAGATCCAATGACGCACCCAATATTTGTGAAAGAGAAATAGTGACTAACCACATCTAACCATGAAGAACTAGACAACAGAGCAAATAAATATAGACCGACAATATATGGCATGCTATCACAGAGGAGCTGGGCATGAATGGTACCTGAAAAATATTTGTACTTTCAAATAAACAATTTAACTATGCATTCTGCTTTTGTGTCTTTTGAGGTGTAGTTTGTGTGATTAGGTATTTATTTATTTATTTATTTATTTATTTTACATAATTGTAAAAAAATATGAAAAAGCTAGTTATTTCTTCAGCAGCCCTGTGGGTGCTTCCGGGCAGGTTTTAGGACGACTAGGTGACAGAGCCTTCTGTAGAGATGCACTGCAACTCACTTCCAGAGGCTTTGACATGCGCCCTGATAGTTTTAAGACATTTCTTACAACTCACCTTTTTAAAAAAGCTTTTAAGGATCTCTGTTAGTTGCAAGTATTTAAATCTTCTTAGCATTTTTCTATTGCTTGTTCCCTTTTATTGACTAACCTGTTTAAATTGCTACTATTGTGCTGCTTGTGTATTTTCCCTTGTGTATTTCCCGTTTTTAAATTTTTTACTGTCTGTTTTGACTATTGCTTGACTTGACTGTGGGTATGAGAAAAGCGTGTTATAAATAAAATATTATTATTATTATTATTTTAGTTGAAGAGGTAAAGAAACAGGCGTAGCTTGCGAGACGCACACCAGTTCAAGAAACGGGACAGGCTGTATACTTTGTGTGGTTTTAATGGATGCATTGTGCAATGTACATACTGACAACTTTTCGGATTATGGACTACAAATGAGTGTTGAATCCAGTGTACAACAGCAGTACCTGTGATTCACTTCACACATATTAATTAATGCCAGTTTTGTTCCTTTTTAATATAGTTCTGGATTCAAAATACAGTATATTATATAAATAATAATAATAATAATAATAATAATAATAATAATACTCTACAGGAAGCTGTGTATTAGGCTACTTTGTAGAGGGCTGCTCACTGTATTTGTGTGAAGTACTTAACTTGGCTCAGACACTACATTGTTGCTAATGCTGCAATAATAATTAAATCAAATCTGAAAGAGCTCTAGTAATGCGTGTTGTGGGAAAGTTTATTAAATTGTATTATAATCATGTCATATGATTGATTTATTGCCATTGTTTAGTGTCATTATACACAAGTAAATTGGTAAATAATATGATTTAATTGATTTTAAAAATGGGCCGCCCCTAAATGAGTGCATGCCCCCCAGAGCGTTCATGCTGCCACTGAGCCTGTAGTAGTTTCTAATTCACAATTTGTGGATCGGTACTTTTGTATGTGATCTAGGTTATAAAAATTATTTGGTTTCATAGCTGTTGAGATATTTCTAAAAGTCAAACATTTAATTCAGGAAATCTGAAAACTTCTTGAAGGTCTGAGATAAAAACAAATTAATTTAATTAGTACAGCAGTTTTCTGTAGAATTGCTGCTTTTCTGCTACTTTGTACTGAGAATACATTTTTGCTTGCATTGAAACTCTAATTGTTTTTGACAATTATCCAGTTCATCCAGGGATTATATTCTTCTTATTATTATTATCATTATTAATATATTTACATCTCAGTTGGAATTGTATTACTGAAGGCTATGCAAAATAAACATGAAAATCCCATGAAATTATGAGATTTGCTATGATACAGTAAGATCCGAAAGTCATATTTATATATTAAAAGGTGATAATAATATTTACCAAGATACATATGCATTTATAGTACAGATAATCAATATGTTCTAATTGTGTTTAATACAGGTAATGTGTTTTTTTATAATTGTTTCAATGGCTTGAGTGCCTTGGTAATTAATTTCCATTTCCATGAGTAAAAGGCAGCAAATGTGAAATATGGTCATCAGTGTGTTTGAAAGTGGTGACCCTATGCCTGTCAGACATTTTTGAAAGGAAGAACGAGGGAAAAAAATTACCAAATGAAATACCGGAGATTGCAAAACACCTCCATATAATGACATCCCACTCAAAGATAATGTCAGTATTTAATACTGGGGCAGAGTATCAAAGTTCTTCTCATCACAAGCCCTCATGGTATGATTGAGGATTAACCCGTTTCCATAGAAACTGACATGAATAGAAATACGTGAGAGAAATAATAAATACAAATGTATATTGTGTTGTATTGTATTGCATTATATTGTATTACATGCACAGATATGTTAAATACTCTGTTCAGATCCTCTAGAAAGCTTCATAAAACATTGTATTTTAAGAATCAGAGAAGAAAAATATGTTTTATGAGCCTAAACCGAAAGATTATGCTATGTATCGACCATCTAGGCACAGTTGTGTTGACCCGTTCTGTAAAGTTTTAGTAGTATCTGCCTTGAGCTGTTGGTTTCTGCACACAGTGAAGTCGGAGTGCCAGTAAATGGCTAGTCTTCCCGTGCTGCTCAAGGCACTGCACTGCTGGTTTTAGTCAAGCAATATTTAGAAGTCTTTATCAGAGTGTCATTTTGACTGTGTGGAAACAATCCCCACATTAATACATGGTGAAGGTTCTACACCTGTGAATAAAGGGCACTGATGCAGTCGATACAGGTAGGTCGTCTAATCATTACTATACTTTTTAAATCTCATTTCCCTTTATAAAGAGGTATTTGTGTAATACCGCAGGCCTCCATTCATCACACTGTGAATATACAGCTGCTTGGGCTGTTACAGTGCTGCATGCACATGATTAAACTGAAGGATAAGCAATCTGCTTGAGGAACCACATCATTTTCCCTGCTATGTTTGAGTGTCGCACTGATCCTGTTATTTATGTCACATATTGCTACTCAGTGCACATCTGAATCAATACATTTTACAGCAGCCAAATAAATGGAGGATTGAAGGAATAAGTCATCTGTAACTTTGTGTTAGCTTTTTGGCCAGATCACGGAGTAAGTACACCTTTAATGAAGGCGATTTTTATTAAACGGCCTTGGAAAAATATGGACCACCATGTCTCATGATCACGTGCAGAGTGCATAGACAATGTACACGGGTGCAGTGTCTATTAACTGCAAGAACATTTCCTAGGGCTTAATACTCACATAAAAGATCAGTAATGTCCATTGAATTGCACATCAATCTGTTCTCTGTTATTCAAGGATACATTCAAGGTAAGATGCTTTGGTATAGGCAATTTTTTTCTTAGGTGATCTTTATAGTGGCAGGTAATGGGTCTCTGGAAGTGTTAACATTCAGAAAATACCAGAATATCAGGTCTATTTCAGCATGTTTTGGAATCATCATTTTAAGTGACTTAATTGCAGAGTTTATTTTTACTTTTTCTGTTTTAAGCTTGTCATTCTTCAGAGCTTGTTTTTGATACATACATTTTTTAGTAGGCTGCTTACACTGTTTAGGATCTTCATATGAAACATTTAGCAAAAAGCTTGGCACGAGCTTGATATGACTTGAGTTCAACATTTTTGATCTAGATAAGAAATGACAACTTGTCACTTACAGAATTAAAGTGGACAGACTTTCAGTTTCTTCTTTCAATCCATCTTTTCCTTTTTATCCTTTTTTCACATTAGCGAGATACCATGTACTGGATAATTTTAGCTCTGCTATTTGATATATTTTTTGTCCTGTTTATTTTGGCTTTATTCCAGGAACATAATGTTCCTTATTTTAAAGTAACCAAAATCTGACCTTCTGAAATTCAGAATTTTAGAATCATGTCGTTTGTGAACGTAGGGAGGCTGCCACAGTTTGTTATTAGTGACAACAACGCAGGTTAAAAAACATCCACTCAGTTTCCCCTCACAAATTCCAAACACAATACTTGATGACAGCCTTCCACTGGGTACAACACAGGAGGCCTCTGACCAAAATAACGCCACCCTCGAGTCACACAATTGGAAGCTGCTATTGAATGGTGAGTTGAAGTTACGAAGGCTGTTATAATGGCTATATTATAATATTGAACACCTTCTTCCGATATAACCCTATTTCAGACTCCTTTTCTCTAGAAGAACCAATGAAAAGCACACATTTCTCTCACTAAACAGGTTCTGAATTAAATTTAGACCAAATTTGACCTGTATGTATAATCAATCATTATATTACAGGTTTAACAAAATACCAATTTATTAATGTATGCTACCTTCAAAGCACAAGCTTCTGAATTGAACAGTTTGTTCTTTGAACCATTTTCAAATTGCAAATATATAGATTTCGATGTGAAAAACTTTTACTTTGCAAGTTGTGCCCTCCCTTTTAAAATTTCTTTCAAGTACCATATTGCTATAATTCCCAGTGAAGCTAACCAAATGGTCAGAAAAACTCAGCGCCTTGGGATGCAGCATTATTTTTCTAGCTGTTCTGCTTCGGTTGGAATGTCTGCCTCCAGCTGTATCTGTCTATTGAAACACAGCCAGCGGTGCCCGCACTCAGCTGAAAACACTGTCGGGCATTTGCATTTATTCCTCAAGTACACTCCTAAAAGACCATAAACCCTAAACAAAACCTTCATGCTTTTCCGGATTGTCTGCAAATTCAGAAGTCACCTTGTTGCATCGGTTCACATTACCAAGGAAAGGAAGGTGTCTCGATCGGTGTGTCTGGAAATTTCACTGTTAGCTTTTGCTTTTTAATGGCTTTCTGTTTAGTCATTCAGCTGCAATACACCACCCCAAGGGGTGCCTTCCTTCTGCACAGCACATTTCACATTTAGGCAGGTAATCACTAAGTAAAACCACAGTGCGCAAAGCCTTGTTGCTATCATTCCCATTCTAGTTCTCTTGTCACTTGTCACAGTACACAAAATGCAAATCGGTTAAGATCCATCATCTGTGATGTGGCAACCAGTTTTGGATGCTTGGCACCATCTGCATATGTATTTATTTTTTGTTCTTGGTGAACGTTAAAGAGGTAGTACCTCTGGTAAACTATGCATGTGTGAAACCAAACCCATAGTGCTGATGTTTATGATTCTGACTGGTGTGTCAATACTCAAACAACCTTAGAGGCCAGTCCTCACCTTCAAGTGTATGTGATCTCTTTTCAGTCTTTATTTCACGGTGTTAAAGGATGAATCAGGATCACTAAATCACTAAGAACACAAAATGCATTAAACAACAGGAAAAAGCTTTTTTTTCTCCTGTGGGATTGACTTCCATTTTGAGACACCATCCTAACCTCCCTGATAAATGTCTCCCTATGATTCAGAAGATTGTAGAGTATTGAAAGTATAAATTAATTACCAACAAGGTTCTCTTTTATTGTACATAAATGTATCGTATTAGTTGTTTGAGCACTGGTAGGCTAGTTAAATATTTCTTTAATTCCATCCAAAGCACAACCCGAGGAGTCTGAAGCAAGCGATGGGTAATAGAATTCATGGCTGAGACTCAAGCATCTGTTGGGAGAGTCACAATGGTGCCTTTTCAACAGCCTGAGGATTTTAATTGAAGAGACATTTAAATGCTTAACAGCTGTACTAATTTCACAGAAGGAGTCATTTAAAGATAACAAAGATATGCATCTGAAATAGCTTATAAGAAAGATCAATTCTTGCATGTTACAGTGCTCTCCAGGGATATTATATAACACTGGCGCCTATATTTTCTATACTTGCTCTGTGTGAATTGATTTAGATCAGGGCCAGCTTACAGAAATGGTTAAGGCTACTGGTTCACGGTTACAAATAACTGCTGTAGTGTACAGCAAGGTCCTTAGAAACGTAGCCACCACTATCACCTGAGTTATACCCTGTAGTAATAATTTATTTATTTGTATTTTTTATGTTCACAATATTACTTTATGAGTTGGTTAACAAAAAAAAAGAAAATAATCTGTTGCTCCCTGCCTCTGTGTGCTTTTCCACTGAGTCCATGAGAATTGAGTTGATGATATGAATATGCACCTCTTAACCCAGACAAACTGGCTTCAGTGTGTTTCCTGATGAATATCAGTGTCTTGCTAAGTTTCCCTTGACCACCAGATAAGTCCAAGTTTCTCACTGATACTCCCAAAGCACTCATGACTCTTCAGTGTTTCACCTGTGCTTTATCACATCCACAAACTGCAGTATTGTTAGCAAGGAGTACATTCAGAAGAGCTTAGGTGTTGCATTGTCTTTTGATTTAAGCACACATTGGCGTGCCTGACACTTTAAGTAGCTACTGTTTGATGTATTGCTGTATCTGTCAATCTGCAGTGTCTCATAATACAATCTCCCTCCTATATGTTATGCAAAAAGCCATTTTCCCTCTACCAAGGAGGATCGTTAGCTCAAAGTGAGATTATTTAGAACACATGCTTCATACTGTGCTGTGGGAGGAAAGAAAGGAATATATATATTAAAAGCACATACATTATCATAGGGTTCCTTTCATACCTCTGTGTGAAACAGAAGGTGTTCTGGGCAGCTACTGAAGGCAGAGAATGCCAGTTTTTTAAAACAGTGACTAATTATTGGCATATGCTTTTTCTTGAGATCTTTAACATAAGTTCTCTCCTCTGTGGAATACAGCAGGTTGTTACCTTTCCAGCTGTAGCTGTAGCAGTAGCAATGCTTTTGCACGGTGCATAGAATTGACTCTGTTGTCCCCACACAACGCCAAATTAGTGTCCAATATCAACATAAGTAAGTATCCAAAAGAAATTCAATGTGAAGTCTACTTGAATAGTGAGCAGTGATTCCACCCATAAGATCTAAAAAACTCAGATCTTTACTTTGCTTTGCATACTCACAGCATGTAAAGCCTTATTATTATGAATATTTTAAATATGACCTTGTTTGTCAGGTAAATTTGTACCAGTGCTGTAATTTCATGTTGTTTTCTTATAGGAGGAATTAATGTCTGCTATGAGGAGCCTTTAACTTCCTCTGTGCTACTCACTTAGCATGTGTTAAACATCTTAACACATGCTTTATTGCACCCTTAACAAAATGTAATTTGATGGCATTGTAATATTAGAGTTTATTTTTATTTTTGGTGCAGTTGTCGTAAATATTGCAAAACTGCTCTTGAACCACAGCGTGCTTGAACCATTTCATATTGATTTTACTACATAGGAGTTTATTTAGCTCATAATATATATTCCAGGGGTGTCCTTTGTGCCAAGCAATACCTGTCGATTCACACACATTAGTAAGCAGGTTTAAGGTTGCATGACACCTTTGTTGCTAAAGGCACTGCAAGAGACTACTTTGTCCTGATAATAAGATTGAAACTCAGTCAGGCATCATGTTATAAAGCAAAAAATGGCAGATACACAGATGAACAGGTTCTGTAATACATCATCTCATATGGAGAGAGAGAAAAAAAAGTTTGCTACTCACTGCATTGATATGTCAGCAATGTAAACACGGAAGAGTGAAAAGCCCTGAATATGCATTTAGATAAAAATGACAGTTGCAGTTTATGAGGCACAGATTATTGATTGATTTGGGTCAGCAGTGAAGGGGTTGCTTGTAGTGTCACCCAATGAACACTTCAGATTATAAATGTGTGAAGGGAATGTTTTAATACAGGGAATGTTATACCTATGCCCATGCATGTAATTTCTTTAATTACACTGGCATCATTGACCTGTTTAACAGTAACCAATAAACAACTTTTTACTCTGTATTCAAAGGCTGAATCATTATGACCTACTTGTGTGTTCTGGCTTCGTCTCCAAAGTGGGTGATATCAGTTTCTTAACTCGTGTTTCTTCATGTGATATTTACTTTTTGTTATATTGCTATATTGTATTTATCTGTATATTTATAATAAATTGAATTTGTTTCCATAAGCCTTTCATCTTTTGAATTCTATTTTGTACTTATGTCCTTTATATATTATTAAATATGGGGGATTAGTTAATACCAGATGTGAGGTTTTTTTTTTTTTTTTTTTGGTTGAGAAAATCATTCATTTTGGCTAATGGAATTAATTTTTTTTATGAATGAAATAATAATCATCATCATCATCATTTTTTGGGGGATGAGCCACAGGGTCCCCTAAATCCATACAGAATATTATTTCCAAATTCAGCTGGCAATATATATTACTGATTAAGTTAGGACAGATATCATGAAGTGGAAAATCTCAATGAATTATCAGTAGTTCCTCAATGACCTGTGCATTTTTTTTTTAATTCTAGGGTATTATTTCTAGAAAAAGTCATATTCCATTTTTTGCTTTAAGGAAGACTATGAGTTACTCAAGTCAAGCAACAGTTTAGTTTACTTCACTTATGATCATTACTAGTTGGATGTTTTTAATCAATTTGTAATTGTTTTATTTATTCAGTTTTTATTGATAGTTTACTCATCAACATTGCTATTCTGACTCATCACAAATAGGCATCCACTCGACACCCTGTGAAAACATTAAAGCCGAAGTCTCCAGCTGCCAGACTTAATATTTGCATACTTTTTAATTGAAGATTTTCTTCAATGAGAGGACAAGTATTTCTTCAACAATAATTAAGTAAAATCAAATCCCTGTATTGTTGTTAACATTCATCAGTGTTGGTTTACATAATTTGTCTTCAAAACCAAAGGAATAATATGTTCATAATCCCAGCATACACTGAAATGCATGAAAACAGTTTAACAAATATATATATATAATTATTCAAAAGAAAATTCACAGCATCGTTTTTATACACAGACTTTAAATATGCCATATTGCACTCTTCTCTGAAGACAAATGAGCTGGTTTGGCTAATTTACATATATATTTTTACAAATATACTCACATAAACCCTATGCACAGTTAAATGGTTAATTTAATAATACACAACAGGCTTCAATGCACATTTAAACATTAACAGACTTCAAACGAAAAGGTCCTATTTAATCTTGGCGACAAATGAAGCAAAATACCTCATGTTTCTCTGAAAACTATTTAGTCAAATTAACTCAGAATGCAGGACACGTTTTTACAATTTGTTTTCCATACCAACATAAGTTTTAGCATACATTTCAATGTATCCCATATATACCCTGTATATCATTTTCTGTTTGTGACTTGGCTCAGTTTACCTCCATGTACAATTATAAGATATTCATCTTAAAGTGAGATGGTTTCACTGTTGTGATGTTTTTTAATGTCTGCAAACACCCCAGCTTGCGTTTCTAATGAAAAATTAGGCGACATCACAAATGTGCAAAGACATTTCTCCAAATCTATATTAAAATGTTCCCAAATTAACCAAGCTTGAAGTTTTTGAGTTCTGTGTAAACTGGCCATGCCTTTTCTGTGCTACAATTCCTAAGATTTTACTTCACAACTATGGCTGGGGAACTGGCCGTATCATCATCATATCCTCTAGTTTAACTATCTCGATTAGCATCTTCCTACATATTTTTGTTACATGTAATCCCGTTTCAAATTGAATACAATTATGTTCAAAACTGTTAGTAGAGTCTGTCCAGCATTTAAATCCTGAAAAGAAAAAAAAAAAAGATGTATTGATTGATGTGTCACGAGGCTTGAGATAATAATCCAGGCGCACCCAGAAAGCAACAGATTCTTCACAACCCATTTAAATGATAATGTCGATAAGAAAGCTCACAGGCTGAGATGTGTGAGTGCTCCTTAAAAATATATTTCCAGTTTCTAAATTACATGTTTGGGGGGTTGTAATATCCCAAACAATTGTGTTGCATGGGTGAATAATAACATTGTTCAATATAATTGTATGTACTTTCTTCATCTCTTAAATAAGGAACCTGGAAGATGGCTGGTAATTGTCCATAGGGTTAAGTAGGACAGAAATTGACTTCAGAACTGTACATTTCTAAGAAAGAAGTGCATAGGAAAATGCCACGCTGAGGATTTGGGAGTGTACCCAATTTGAATATACAGGGTGATTCATAAATCGTACAGCCTTGTCAGAGCTGAGGAAATCATTTTCCAATGAGATTGCTCTTGACATTGCAGAATGTCAAGAATATCTGGCATCAAATGATGGATATCAGCTTAAACTAAACTGGAGGTCATTTTGAAAAGTTATTTCAATTTGAACATCTTAACAACATCTTGTTATTTTACTCCACTGTTTCCAGTTTGAATCAAATATTGTCATGACAAAGCTTGTTACCTGTATAAAAGACACCTGGGAGCCAGAAATCTTGCTGATTGATAGGGGATCAAATACTTATTTCCCTCATTAACATGCAAATCAATGTATAACTTTTTTGAAATGCGTTTTTGTGGATTTTTTTGTTGTTATTCTGTCTCTCACTGTTAAAATACACCAACCATTAAAATTATAGACTGATCATTTCTTTGTCAGTGGGTAAACGTACAAAATCAGCAGGGGATCAAATACTTTTTTCCCTCACTGTATATATATATATATATATATATATATATACACAACTCTTGCCCAGCCCAGCATTGTGCTACAATATATGTTTTTTACTGAACATACAACTATGAGTCTAGCTATTTGCTCTTATGAGTGATTTTGTTTGCAGTTGCTGGGTCCATGTGCAGTCTTTTTATCGTCTGTGACAAGTACGCTAGATGGAGATCCCAGGTTAGGTTTGGCTTATTAATTATTTGTGAACACTCTGCTTTTGTTTAGAGCTTGTCGCCATGAAAAATCAGACACATTCATACACCAGCTTCATGGATCATCAACAATCCATGGATGGAAATTAATTGGGAAATCTCACATGGGTAGCTAAATATATCCACCCAGGTGACTGCTGTTTTCCCCCTTTGTCTTCCTCCAGTTCTCAGATTGACTATTTGAGACTGTAGTAAGAGTTTCCAGTGTTCTTGATTTAACCTCAAAGAATGTATACACAAACATCTAGTCAAGGATGGTCTTGTTTATCAAAGGTGTAGCATATGTTACGTACATTTTTGCTAAGACAAAGCAAAGGAAGTTTCTCCAAGTAGGGAAATAATATAGCCCACATCATACACCTATTTTTAAATCGGACATGTATGTATGTATGTATGTATGTATGTATGTATGTATGTATGTATGTATGTATTTATTTATTTATTTATGTATGTATGTATTTATTTATTTAACATTCAGTTATAAACTAACTAAAATTGTTCTAAAAATTCACCAGAATTTATTAAATCCACAAGGTCTCAATAGTTATGCTACCTTTTGTTTTGTTGCTGAATAAAACATGATAGGAAAGTAAATATTTAAAATGTTGCATTATTCATAATATTCTGTAAATTTTAAACCAGAGATGGTTGTACCTCAGTGTTAGAAGTAAATTATCAGAAACTGCAAGTATCAAACCACTCAGTACCCATACAGGTGAAAGTTGTCATCAAAACCACAAAATGCTTAACAACATGAGTGTGCCAGAGAGCCCTTTCTATTTTAATTGAAAAAGGTTTCTGTGTGATGGAAGCAGACATGAAAAAGAGAAAGGAGAAGCTTTTAAGATAGGGGTTCTTGTCATTGCATTGAGTCTGCACTGTTTTTGTGATGAGTGTGTGGATTTGAAGGAAGGGATACTTGTTAATTACTGCAGACAAAGCTGCAGCGTATGATAAAACAGAAAGAAATATAAAGAAAATGAACCCAGTTTTTTGTATTCCAAAGGCCCTAACCATTGCTTTAAAGATTGCTTTGTGTGGTTGTGAAAGATCAGATTGCCACAGGCTGCAGAAACTGTTCCCATGATAATGCTCTCTCATTGTAGCAGGATTATGATAACAGGGATAATGACGGGGGGGGTGGGTGAGCATCATGTTTCTGAAAGGCATGCAAACATTGTCTGTTGACATACATTGTTGCTCAAAGACCACCTCGATCACAAACACAAAATAAGCTACAGACAAGTTCTTGCTTGCAATATACAAGAAAGTGACTAATTTTCGTGTTTGCATTGTGTTGTGTTACAAGTTCTCATTTTGGCGGGTTTGTTCTGCTGGGTAAAGTGCGTGGAGATTTTTAAAATGTTCCATCACACAAGCAGGGGAGCTGGCCTTGATATAAGAGAATGGTTAAGCTTTCAATGTTTATTCCTTCCTGCCTTTAATGTCTCCTGTGCTGACAGAACGAATCGATTAACAGTGACACTGACTTCAATGAACCTCTTTTTCACTCGGAACAGAGGAAAAGCTCTACGATGAACAATTTCATTGCCCCAGCAGGTACACTGCTGTGTAGTAGCTGCCTTCAATTTATGTAGCATCCATCTGAATGGAAATGCGTAAGTGTTCCCAATAGCCTCTTTATTGTCTCTGCATTTGTTTAGTGTAGAGTCTGATGTTATTGTCCGCAGACATACGAAATACATGCCTATAGATTTAATCCATATATTAAACTGACTAGGCTTTTCAGTGAACAACTAATTTTGAAAGGATATAATCCATAAATATATAGTTTAATAAACAGTATTTTTTTAATTTAACAAATCCCTGAATAATTGTAATGCAAATGAGGTATGCAAATAATTTTCACTACAGCTTCAAAATCCTTCGAGAAATGCAAATCTGAGTTATGCGTGTTTTCACTTTAACACAGATATACATGGAATTCCAATCAGTAGAATCAATTTCATATAAATGCGATCAATGCTCATAGTAGTCTATGGCCAATCTTATGAGCCAAAAAATAAAATAAACATAATATCCAGCATCCATTAATTAATATAACCATATATCTTCTGCTTTCCATTTGCTACATGGTTGACAGACCAACTCCTAGTACCTTTTCAATTGAACATGTTAAGTGTCTTTTTATTTTATAGTGCTTTATATCTATGTTAATTGAATAACTATTAACTGACTATGATGTTGTATCTACTGTATATATTTAAAGTACCGATTGAACAATCTTTCATTTTATCACCTAAAGTGTAATAAGTGTAATGTGGTGTCTAAGTAACGCATATCACCACATTCCCATTGTCTGCTGTGTGATAATGCTGCTACAGCTGCACAATTCTCGCCTAAGCAAAGTTTTCCAGGAACACTACACGCGTATCTTGAAGGGATTACTGTATTTATATTTATATATATATATACACTCACCTAAAGGATTATTAGGAACACCTGTTCAATTTCTCATTAATGCAATTATCTAACCAACCAATCACATGGCAGTTGCTTCAATGCATTTAGGGGTGTGGTCCTGGTCAAGACAATCTCCTGAACTCCAAACTGAATGTCTGAATGGGAAAGAAAGGTGATTTAAGCAATTTTGAGCGTGGCATGGTTGTTGGTGCCAGACCGGCCGGTCTGAGTATTTCACAATCTGCTCAGTTACTGGGATTTTCACGCACAACCATTTCTAGGGTTTACAAAGAATGGTGTGAAAAGGGAAAAACATCCAGTATGCGGCAGTCCTGTGGGCGAAAATGCCTTGTTGATGCTAGAGGTCAGAGGAGAATGGGCCGACTGATTCAAGCTGATAGAAGAGCAACTTTGACTGAAATAACCACTTGTTACAACCGAGGTATGCAGCAAAGCATTTGTGAAGCCACAACACGTACAACCTTGAGGCGGATGGGCTACAACAGCAGAAGACCCCACCGGGTACCACTCATCTCCACTACAAGTAGGAAAAAGAGGCTACGATTTGCACAAGCTCACCAAAATTGGACAGTTGAAGACTGGAAAAATGTTGCCTGGTCTGATGAGTCTCGATTTCTGTTGAGACATTCAGATGGTAGAGTCAGAATTTGGCATAAACAGAATGAGAACATGGATCCATCATGCCTTGATACCACTGTGCAGGCTGGTGGTGGTGGTGTAATGGTGTGGGGGATGTTTTCTTGGCACACTTTAGGCCCCTTAGTGCCAATTGGGCATGGTTGAAATGCCACGGCCTACCTGAGCATTGTTTCTGACCATGTCCATCCCTTTATGACCACCATGTACCCATCCTCTGATGGCTACTTCCAGCAGGATAATGCACCATGTCACAAAGGTCGAATCATTTCAAATTGGTTTCTTGAACATGACAATGAGTTCACTGTACTAAACTGGCCCCCACAGTCACCAGATCTCAACCCAATAGAGCATCTTTGGGATGTGGTGGAACGGGAGCTTCGTGCCCTGGATGTGCATCCCACAAATCTCCATCAACTGCAAGATGCTATCTTATCAATATCGGCCAACATTTCTAAAGAATGCTTTCAGCACCTTGTTGAATCAATGCCACGTAGAATTAAGGCAGTTCTGAAAGCGAAAGGGGGTCAAACACAGTATTAGTATGGTGTTCCTAATAATCCTTTAGGTGAGTGTATATATATATATATATATATATATATATATATATATATATATATATATATATTCCTCACTAAGCCACCTCAATTCAGCCAGATTTTGACATGTGTGAATGTGTGAATAGTGAATCATTTATAAATGTGCAAATGTCTCAACAGCATGAGGCCTCAACATGCCATCAATGCCACTGTTGAAAGACGTCAGTGAAAAGCTTAGCTCTGATGCTGTGGTTTGCGTTGTCTCCATGAGCAGGTGTATCTATTTTTTAATTTTTTTATTCATAAGTCTGTTTCTATCATTGTGTCTGAACTCTGTATAAACTTATTTGAAAAAAGGTTTCCTTCTTTGCCTAGCTGTGTTTTAGTCTTGACACCCATCTTTACTGAGAATTTGCTTCACAATGTTGATTCATCAGCGCTATTTATTATTTTGTGCCTATCATGTTCACAGCAATAAATTCGTGTGGCTGTCAGTAACTATAAATCCTCATCAGTATATATTCTCAGGGTGCACTGACGCCAAGTAATTTTGTAATTCGCTTGATTCCATGTGAGACATGTTGCAAAAACGGTGCCATGTGTGACAGGGAATTCTGCGTTTTGCCCTATTGATTAAATTTATGTTGTCCTTGATAACAGCTCTCAGTAGAATAACTAACTAAACAGCTTTTTAATACACCATGGGTCATTTGCACACAGGGTATCACACAGAATACAGGCACATGGGTACTGAGTACATAATAGGGAAATAGAGAAGGTATGAACAGCTCCTTTAATTCATAATCAGTGTGTCTATTTATTTATGACAGTGTTTTTAATTAAGAGGGTTGTAAATGAAGAACTTTCATGAATCAGTTGCATTGTCTTTGTTCTTATTGGGGATTTAACAATATTACCACAATCTTTATTTGCTGTATGAAGAATTAAGACTATCCTGCTGTAACGATTACCTCTTAATTGTATACCATTACCTTGCCTATTTATTCATGTATTTTATTTATTTTGTCAATACAGTTTTCCCGTGATTATCAGATAATTAAGCATGATAATCCAAGACTAGGTAGGACTAAACAATATTAATTTGAAGCTCATAATCTACTCAATTTTACACTCTCTTGATACCATTTGCAATTCCATAACTAAATCATGACTTTTATTCTGCTAACCACTTGAATAGGCTTGATTATTTAGTCCTAAATGGTACCTAATAATGCTGACACACTATGGAATTGAAGTACATTTTTATGATTACGAATATACCAAATACATTTTGATATACATAAGCCATTTTTTCTGTAGGGACACTGTTGAGAGGGTCTGTCAACCATGCACCAAACTGAAAGTAGAAGATATGTGGTTATATGAAATAATGGATGCATGATAAAATGTGTTTTGTTATTTTTGTTTTTGCTCATAATAAGATCTATAGACCGCAAACCGGGAAACAGATATTTTGCCTTGTCGGCTCTTGGAAGACTGTATATTCTTTAAGTCATTAAGCAAAATTTGCCAATCCTGGGAGAAGAAAGTATTTTGGGCTATGAGTTCCAGAAGTCAAAGGAACATGTGTTAAAAAATCATTGGTGCAGGGGTGTTTGTTTTGATGTATAGCTTCAGTGACTAAAGTAGCATTTGATGCTTGTCATTGTGCAGTGTAATTGTCTGATATATACAAAGTTAGAATAGATTCACTTGCATTGATGTCATCCAAAACATGGCATGAGACGTGTGTTTATTCTGGTCTGATCAAAATCATTTGTATGCCTTGAGGTCTGTAAGGGTGCCAATACATTTGGGTATATCACTAAATTTAGCAACAAACATCAAATTGTGTGTTTCCTTGATTTACAATTCTAATGAGCAGCTGTGATACTGACAGTTCTCTAGACTTTACATGAAGGAAAAATAAATACTTCACATTTCTGAAATAGAAAGCAAAGGGTTCAGTTCAGACACTTTGGGTAAGCAAATGTGTCATGTACAAACCAGGTCACTTAAGGCTTTTGATACTTTAGTCAAGTATAGACAGCTGTTTAACAAATAAGGGAATGCTCAGGTAATATTTTCAATCCTCCCAAAATACCAGCATATGTGTATGGATTCGGCTGTGTGTACTAAGAGAGATGTGACAGATAAACAGAATACAGCTTCTTGGTCAGATATATTTTTTCCTAACCTTGGTGCCATCTATTGTCCCTCGTTGTGGTTGTTATTAGGATATAATTATTTACTTTCTTAGACCCGTTGCACTCTGTGGAGGATAAGCCATTGACATCTCTTCTCCAGTAAATTTGACTCTGGCCTGACCTTTCCTGCTTCTCTCTAGGTCTTCCCTACTCTATTTAGTTTTGTCTCTGTATATCTTCACCAGGTCTACCTTTCTTTCTATTATCTTGTGGGAGTGCTTGTTCAGGTTGGAGGTCAACTTCCTTGGAGTTTCTTCTATCTAACCCCAACTTTCTGTGCTGTATTTGCTGGCGAGTAGGCTGTTCAAGAGTCCTGTCCCGTAGATTTTAATCCTTGACTTTGATATACTATCAGGTGCTTAGAATTCTACACCGGCAGTTGTTCACAAGTGTCTGAACTTTATGCCGGGTTGTTTTTGTCATCAGTCTTTAGATTACTCTCCATCCCGGAGCACAGATTTCACATTGGAGCTGAATGAAGACAGGAAATACCTTTCTGAAATCACTCATGAACTGCGTAACTACTCTACTGGTGCCACACTTATTGAGTACTACAGCATGGCCACAGCTCTCATATTCTGTTATATTATCTCATAAATTGACAAAACATTCTCTTCCAGGAGGCATACCAGCCTTTGCAATGACTTTTGGCTGCTTTTTCAAGTATTTCTTACACTTAAAAATATAAACAGACAACTTTTAACAATGTATGTAATAGGATCTAGGCCCACTCTTGGCCTACAACCCTTTTGATAGACAGAGGAATGCTGTATCATTTCTCTGCAATAAAGCTCTTAGGGCAGCAAGAACATTGGTCTTATTCCATGTTGGTCCAGCCTAGAGGTATTATATGGTAAGAAGTCTTAGAGGATGTGATGGCCATACTCCTTGTCACTATGCTTGTCCTATCTTGGGTGGATATTCAAACCTGAAGGCCTTCCAGGACCAGACTCCTACTCCAATCCATTGTCTGTAGCACCTTTGTTTGTTGATCCCATCACAGAAGGAGTAGTAGAAGAATATGACCACAGAGACCATGTTAATTTGGCCAACATTTTTATTTGGTTTTAGTGAATGTCTCCAATGTATTTGTCTAATATTAAAAGTACAAGTTATAGTTTGATGGCCAGAAATAATTAGGCTTTGGTACGTTCTCAGAATCACGTGGTCTAATTGCTGACTGCAGTGTTAAACAATATGAGATATGACCTCTTATTACATAGTAACCTCTAAGAGGTAAATGAGCCAAGCTGTTAGATGGAGGGAAGGTTAGAGAGCAGCACTGAACAGATCTCCAGCTTCCCATCTTGGGCAGTAAATTAGACTAAGCTTCATTACTCCCAGTTGTTTGTGTTATCAGAAACCTGATTGGTCACCTTGTTTAATCCTTTGTTAACATGCCCTGCACCACAATGAATATTTGTGTTTGTTTGATTGTTTTGATTTTTTTAAATAGATGAGACTATGACACTTTCTGTTTTCCCTTGATAAAGGTTTATCATAGTAAATGTGCATATTATCATTTGGTTATATCATGCATCAGCTTTTCTTTGCCTTATGTTTCCATGGCTAGTCTGACAATGGTGTGCTACAGAAAAAGGTTATTCACAACTTCTTTTTGCTTTTTATTTTTCCAACTGGTAATAATTAAATATGTCAACTTGTTCACATTGAAGCTGTCAAGATGAAAGCCTTCTGAATTAAAAAATAAAATAAAATAAAAATCGGATGCTGTGCATAGTTTGTTTTTGACCTTTCGGGTATTTGCTTTAAACTTGTGCTCAAACACTAAGAAACAATTATCACCTGCCGTTGACTTAGTGCTCCCCTAGGCTATCTGTAAAGAAAGCAAAAAAATCCCAAGAGGTGTTTCTTGTACAAACTATTTGTAGATGGAATAAATAATTCACAGTTTGATGCTTCTATTCAGATGAAATCAAACAGCTGTGCGTCTGTGCTTTGCTCCGAGTTTCAGGATAGCAGACTTGCATTTTCTCTCTCTGGCTTTGTGATGATCAGTTCTCTTCTGTTTAGTAGGGTTTGTCCATCCCCAAACAGTTTATTTTCTTTGTTTTGAAACAAACAAAATAGACTGGAAATTAATATCTGATCTGTGAGGCATATATATATAAAAAACACATCAAATGGCATATAATAGAGAAGCTGTTTTCAGTTATAATGTATCAGAATTATAGTTTCCTTCAAGTCATACTTATGTATTTAGAAGCACAAGAAGTAACATAATGTGTTATCCTCACATTAGTGCATAATGCTGATGTTATGTAACAGGTGTTGCAGGCTAATCCTCATCCTACGCTAATCCTCTCTCTTCAACCTGTTTTCACAGAGACCCTTTCTCTTTACACCAATTAGACACAGACATTTGTCAAAAACTGCAAATATCCTGTATAAAATATAAATTATAACATACGCAAATCGAATGAGACATTCTAGAATGTATTGAAAATCCATACTCTGTGTGTGGATTAACATTCCATATGCATTTCTAAAATGTGTTGTATTTTAAGCAGATGTGAAAGTCACAGAAAAAGCAATGATCTGAGCTGACAACACCACCTTTCTTTTGAAACACAAGAATGAAGGGTGCCTGTTTTACATTACACCATTGTTTTGTTGACAGTCCTTTCAGAATTGCTCTGAAGATTAATTCAACCATCACTTTTTAAAGACCTCTAATATGGTATCCTTGTTGTTTAATGCCTTCTGTAACATTCTTTTAGTATATTTCCATAAGTAAGATTTATGGCACTCTTCTAGATTGATTCTATCATATAAGCAATCTTAAACATTTAAAACTTCCCAAATAATGGTGGATGTCAAACTCTTGCATGTATACTCTAACAGGATGTGTTTTGTCAGTACTTCCTGGATAGCAGATTGCAGTCCTGTACATCTTAGGTATACACTAAAAGAACATTGTAAATCGTAGGAACCACATGTGCTATGCTTTACTATCCTTACTATCTTGTGATTTGTGGAGTAGTGATATAATTTTCATTCCAACATTATACTTACTCAGAATCATGACTATGGCAATTAGAAAGGAGTGACAGGATTTGTATGCTTAAAAACAACAACATTGTGGTTTAGACAAAGGCACCTAGATGCTTAAAAGAAAACACAGCTCTACAGAATTATCATTACAAGCTCATTACAAGCTCATCATTAAAATCATAAAACATAATCTAAAGGCAATATGTTCATTCAGAATCATGTAGAAATGTCTTATCTGAATGAGGTATAACCAGGGTGGTTTGTTATAATTTTGAGTATCAACATTTTCCTGCTTTTCCCCCCCAGTTTTTAAATTTCTATGTGTATTATATTTTAAACTGTACTAGAGCTCCTTTTCTAAGGGATTTGGTAGGTACAGATTCACATGAATATTAGTTTGTCTTCTTCCATGTTTTTCACCTGATGCAACTGATATATATATATACACTCACCTAAAGGATTATTAGGAACACCTGTTCAATTTCTCATTAATGCAATTATCTAACCAACCAATCACATGGCAGTTGCTTCAATGCATTTAGGGGTGTGGTCCTGGTCAAGACAATCTCCTGAACTCCAAACTGAATGTCTGAATGGGAAAGAAAGGTGATTTAAGCAATTTTGAGCGTGGCATGGTTGTTGGTACCAGACGGGCCGGTCTGAGCATTTCACAATCTGCTCAGTTACTGGGATTTTCACGCACAACCATTTCTAGGGTTTACAAAGAATGGTGTGAAAAGGGAAAAACATCCAGTATGCGGCAGTCCTGTAGGCGAAAATGCCTTGTTGATGCTAGAGGTCAGAGGAGAATGGGCCGACTGATTCAAGCTGATAGAAGAGCAACTTTGACTGAAATAACCACTTGTTACAACCGAGGTATGCAGCAAAGCATTTGTGAAGCCACAACACGTACAACCTTGAGGCGGATGGGCTACAACAGCAGAAGACCCCACCGGGTACCACTCATCTCCACTAAAAATAGGAAAAAGAGGCTACAATTTGCACAAGCTCACCAACATTGGACAGTTGAAGACTGGAAAAATGTTGCCTGGTCTGATGAGTCTCGATTTCTGTTGAGACATTCAGATGGTAGAGTCAGAATTTGGCGTAAACAGAATGAGGACATGGATCCATCATGCCTTGTTACCACTGTGCAGGCTGGTGGTTGTGGTGTAATGGTGTGGGGGATGTTTTCTTGGCACACTTTAGGCCCCTTAGTGTCAATTGGGCATCGTTTAAATGCCACGGCCTACCTGAGCATTGTTTCTGACCATGTCCATCCCGTTATGACCACCATGTACCCATCCTCTGATGGCTACTTCCAGCAGGATAATGCACCATGTCACAAAGGTCGAATCATTTCAAATTGGTTTCTTGAACATGACAATGAGTTCACTGTACTAAACTGGCCCCCACAGTCACCAGATCTCAACCCAATAGAGCATCTTTGGGATGTGGTGGAATGGGAGCTTCATGCCCTGGATGTGCATCCCACAAATCTCCATCAACTGCAAGATGCTATCCTATCAATATGGGCCAACATTTCTAAAGAATGCTTTCAGCACCATGTTGAATCAATGCCACGTAGAATTAAGGCAGTTCTGAAGGCGAAAGGGGGTCAAACACAGTATTAGTATGGTGTTCCTAATAATCCTTTAGGTGAGTGTATATATATATATATATTGTTATGAGGTGTGGTTATGAGGTCCCTCCGTCTTCCTGAGAAAACTCTTGTAGCAGATGAGTAAGTGTCCCCCTTCATGTCTGCACAAAGGCATAGGGCCATTATATACCCAGTCCATGTGTTTGGGGAAAATAGGAAATGTCAGTGTGTACAATGCTAAATGAAAATAGAAGACTAGGTCTGTTCAGTTTCAAGTCATTTTGCTTTATCTTCATTATAAACATACGTTTGAAGCTTTAAACTTTCATTTTTTTTTTAATCTGTGTGCTTTCTTGTATTGATGGATGGTGTCCAGTTTTGGATTGGCAAATGAGGACAGTTTTGGGTTGTAGATTTAATTTGTAGCCAGTGGTGTGTGTAAACCAGACTACAAATGCAAGATGTATTTTTTCTGATAACCTGGATAGACAACAAAGGCACTGTGAGAACCAGGGACAGAATTTCACATTTTGTTAAACTTATCTGAAAATAGATGTATGTTATGTGTTGTTACTTGTAACCTTAAGTTAAAATATAAAACAAAACAAAAAATACATCTAAAGCTGCATTTAACCTTGCAATAAGTTGCAGTAAACAAAACTTGATGATAATAATAACAACACATGCTTAATATAAAAATAAAGAATGTGAAAGCATTGTGTGTGACAGGCGGATATACCTTCTGGACTGAATATATCCTGTTTCCCACATCGCTTTCAAAGGTCAAAATTGTTTTACATTTGTTTTTACATTTTAAATATTCTTTACCATTGACATTTGTTTTCGGACCTTTACAAAAGACAATGTTGCAAAATTTCTTCACATTTACTGGTATTATAAAGTGGCCACTTAAATCAGGTTCTTCGATTCATGACAAATAGCTGAAATGGGCTGTCATTCAGTGTTCCCGTTGTTCATAGAGCAAAGCATCAAAGCCCCCATAACACAAATTCAACTTGGCAGCCAAGCTTCCAAAATCTCCTTTTCTCAAATCCCAGGAGATTCATGCTAAGAGTCTGCCTTCCGTCACCCAGGACAGTAGTTTAGTGCTTCCTCTCCCCTGGGGATTCACTCACATCACCAACCCATGATGGTTTGTATCCAGCTGGAGCATTCCCATCAGAGTCAAGTAGCTATTGTTTACAAACGGGCGATGACTCACAGGATTTCATCTTAATATGTGGCTCTCGACATAGGAAACATCTCCAATGAGAGGACACCATCATTCTCTTTCTGTTTGCCAGTACATTACTGATCTGAGGATTTCTTCCAGCAGTATCTTGCGTCAAAAGAGATTTGGGTATTTTAACCTGCCTGTTTAGCACCTGCCTTTGAGTCCAGGGATGATTGTAGTCCCTCTTCTGTGCACCATTTATATGGCAGTACAGTTGTAAACAATATTGTAAATGGGATTGGATTAATTAATTGTATAATGTTTACATGACTTTCCTTGAATTCTCCACTTTTCTTTTGCAACATAAATACCTTAAGACCGGTTTCGGTTTATATAAGAGAATGAAGCCTCTGGGAAACAAAAAAACACCATTAAAGGTTTGGTTTGTGAATACAATCAGTATTTCATTTAAGCTGTTCCTCACTCTGGCTGTTTGCTTGTTCATTATCATGCTGAAAAACAAACTCTATGTGGACACGTTGTTTGCCTGGCAGTGTTGAATTACATGGAAGAATTTCATATAATTGTAATATGTACTATACTATATTTATTGTTTTGCATTATTAAATAACCCCCAAACCTTCATATTACCACGTACATATTTTGCTGCTGTGCAACATGTTCTTGCGACATGCTTTCACCCATTTTCCGTTTCATAATCCATTGCCTATGGGAGCTTTATAAATGCAGGCATTGTTTCCTGTGTTTTTAACACTTTTATCCAATGTGCTTTTAACAAATCTTCATGGCTTAGTGCCCATACTGGGTATTTTTGACACTTTTTGCATCTAAACAATTCTCTCATTATCAAAGGGAATGGCAGAGCTGGTATGGAAGGTGTGAAAATGACAGAGAATAACACAATTTAAGTTGGGACGTAGTGCTGTGATAGAAGAGGAAATATGATGGTTAGAAAAAATGCAGAAGGACCTCATCCAAAGTCCTCTGTTGTACCATTAAGTAAAGACTTAATATGAATGGCTCTCCTTAGAAACCCATGTTACCCATATTACCAGCTTCGAGGAATGCATAAGCATCTTAGCACAGACTGAATTATGGAAACAAAATGTTATTAATATATGTCTGTGATTCTTCTTCTGGTGTCAATAAAAGCCAGAAGAGCTTAATTCCCCCATTTTCCATCACTTCCATAAGTCAATCTGTTTATTAAATCCTCACAATCCACATGCCCCCGACTTCAGTCCATTTTGTACCTGCCTTAAGTCAGGCAGTGGATTATTCTCTTATTGGGAATGGCCCTGCATTCTGCTGTGGAAGCTGGTTTCAATTTTTATCACACATTTGAACAGAGAATAGTATTTTTTATTAAGGTTTTACAATGACCATCAACTTTTATGACTGGTGTTGGCTGAGGTTGTTACTGCAGTGGTGCGTGTATGATCCCATCTGTCTCGTTTTATGTGGTGGCACATCAGCTTCCCTTTCTTTTTGCCATTGGCTTTATATTTTTCATGACTTGAATTAGTTGTCTTACTTAAATCTTTTGGTGTAGCTACAGAGCTGTAAAGTCAGTTGTATTGTAACTGACCTTGCGGAGAGAAGAAATACGCTTAACGAATTTGGAGGGGGAGGTATTTCTTGCATCAGTATGACATTTTGTACCAGGAAAACTGTCTTGCATTCCTGATACATAAAGATAATAAAAAACAACCCCCCCCACCCAACCCATGGTCTGCAGAACTCTGTTGAATACAAAATTGTGCTTTTTTGGATCCTGCTATCCACCAGCTCCCTGCATCCCTCAGAAAATACTTTTTTTTTTCTGCCTATGGGTCAACAAACTGTAAAAATGTTATTTTAATTTCATATCGGATTGTGTTTAATATTTCAAATTTCAAAAAACGGTATGCATACTTTAAGAAATAAGAAAACAATCTGAGACACCAACAACGCTTGTCAATATGTGTATTTCTTCCAGAATCTACTTAAGCTTCAGTGCCTTTGAAGAGTTTGGAGCCTTTGAGAAATAACTTAAAGGTATTTCTAGATCAATAAGCAACTACTGGGCAAGGACGATTTATCAAACAGTCCTCTCTCATATTTTAACTTTCTTATTGTATCATCAGTAATGTTCTTAAAGTAATACACAAGGCATTAGCCTCTTTTTCTACAAGAGGAAAATAAAGCTTTTAATGTCTTGCAGACTTATGTGTTGGATTTCCTTAATTTAATTCGTATGAGATGAAGTTTGCTGTTTTCCTAAAGATGTGAGAACTATGACATTTCATTGACCAAGAAACCAAGAAAAGGAGGTTGGTGTATTGTATGCATCATTGTGTACATGTTTTTTTTTTTTAGAAAGAAAATCAAAAACATATATCAATATCAATATGATCATTCATTGTATTTTACATTTTATTTTACAGTAATTTTATGACTCCCTGTTATCTGTTCAAAACCGTTTTATTTTTTTACCATTTTATTTTCCTCTCAAAGAATGTGTACCTGATTCAGCATTGTCTACTACTGGTTTGTGGTGTTGTTTTTTTTCACATAAACAGATAATGTGTGTAATTTAAAAGGCATGTGCAAATATTTCAATCTGAAATATAAGAGGAGAATAAGAAAATTATTCTTAGAGCTACTGGAAGTCTTTACAAGTGCCATAACATGATTGATGTGTTTTGCTTGGGGTTAAAGCAGATGATCACATTTGTCATTTCATGAAAACAATATACAAGTACATGAATCAGTATTTCAGCATTGGGAATGACCCCTGAAGGGCTGAAGTCTTTTGCAGATGACAATAACCTTTGATCCTGTTGACAAATGGAGTTTTCTTTCATAGCCTGGAATTGTTTACTGAAATGGTTTTACGCTCTTAGTTTTAACTCGAGATGTATTCATACCCTTGTTTCTAAAAATTGATTAAGCAATGAAAAGGAAGGTTAACGTATTTGACCAATAAATAGATGTGTAACAAATGAACAAACAAATGATGAAGACAAGTGCTAATATCATTCAGTGCCATATCTATCAGAAATAATTACCTATATGAGAAGTATGGTGCTGTTGCTCTTTATAATGCATTTCCAAGTATAGCAGAACATGTTTTGAGTTGGGTTGAGTGCCAGCCTAAGTTTCAACATAAACTTTGCTGTCCGTGAACCTCATAAACGTGTATATTAAACAAATGCTCCCAGTATTGTCCAAATTATTAAAATCACAGTATAATTATGCTTGTAATCTGGGGGTATGCATATAGCCCAGCAGGATCTGTCTCTCTTGAAATTGTATAGGCTGTTATGTGGATGTGGTGGCAAACCTTTTTCTGATCAATCTCTTGAAAAGATTGTCATTAGAGTCCACAGCTGTCCTTGATCATCGAGATTGGGTTCTTTCCTGTGTTTAACCAACTAGCAAACGTCAAATTAAAAGTCATTGGACTGGGAAAGTGATCAAACATGCTCACAGTGTCAGAGGAGACTCTTCCAAAGTTTTTGTAGAGACTTGCACATGACTTTATCAAGGGAAAGATCCCTCCCTTTATTTCTGAACACAAATGGTATGCGTTTTTATAGTAATGAACAGAAGACCATTCCTCATACCTTAATTTGCAAGATCTTGTTAGTGGAGTACAGTAAGCATTACTAAATCCCTTGAGGGAGCTACTTTCCAGAAATGTGAGAAAACATTGCTATTGTGTGTACAGGGTCATGGTTGGTCACTGTGAAAGAATGTGAAAAGCTGCATTAATTATATCGAAATTCTATAATCTCAGAACAATAAATATTTAAACAAATAAATACAGGAAAGAGAATCTTGAACTAATATGACCATGAAGGTAAACAAAAGCAATACAGTAAGCAAGTAAACAAACCCACTGTAGTTAAATGCCTTACACTTCCCCGTGGCTGGTGATACAAGATACATTTTTTGGGGGAACTCTGATAGACAATTGCAACTGACAGTCTGTTAGTAATTGATTTTTTTTTTTCAATCTACAATTATCTTGCTAGAATAACCCCCGTTCTGTTTACAGCAATTCAGTTGACAATTTAATATGTCCTTGGGAATGTGCCAATGGTATTGCAATTTCTGATACTGTTATAAAATACTGTTAAAGAGACTTCCTGTGATCAACAATCCACACCAAGAAACCGCATGTCCTGTTTATATTAGTAGTATATTTAATTGGGATATCAACTTGTCAAGATATTGAATATAAACTTGTCAACATGTGTACATGGTTCAGTTGCTTCTCTTAAGGCATGCAGATAATGGTGACTTTCTGAAGTGTGCTATTGAGTTACTGAACTCCTTCAATAAAATATGCATTCAAACATACATACATGTGCTATACATATTGGAATAAATGTGAGACAACATTGTCATGACTTCTCAAATGTTTGCTTGAGGCCATTAACACCACACCCAATGTAAAACTTAAATAAACAAATACATTAATGTTCTTTTATCACCGTTGATAATGGACCATGAATCCAGGGTTAAGCTTATGGGAGAATTGCTTATAAAAGAGGAAAACCTGACATGGATGTGACGAACTCATTCTACTTTTCATCCCATATATAACAGGACCAAGAACAAAACACAAAAAAGATCTCATAAGCCTCGAGACTCTGTCATATCCTTCGTTAGCCATCCTTCACCGTTTTTGATTTTGAATTCTTGTCTACGTGCCCACCTTTAATCTGGATGTTTGCCATACATCTGCCACCCCATATGTACAAACAGCATAATTAATTACTTTACTTTCACCCCCAGGCCTCTACAAAACACAAGGGTTGCTAAAGCATCCATTTCTTAACCCCCCCATGTACAGCAAAATGTTTTCTCTGGCAACCTTGTGTTGTGTGACCAATGCAATACAATTGACTGCTTTGTTATTTATAGATTCTACAGAGGTCAGTCAACAAATCTCTCCGTTATAAAGGCGGGCTTTCGATACATCTTTTTCTAGCTTCGAAAAAGCTAATATTCATCAGGCACTCATTTCAATCCACAAAAACAAAGCTCTTATAGTCTCTTAAAGAATGTCTTAAGGATGTCTGGAATGCAAATACAAACCCTATATGTCTATATATCACTGATTAATGTTGCAACCATTTGTTTTTCTGTTACTCACTTGGATTTTGGACAGAACTATAAAAGCATTTTTCAAGTAATTCATATGCCACTTTACACCTAAAGGGGTTTATAGTCTTCAAATACATCCTTTGGCCAATGAGGCTACAGGAGAGAAAAGTGAACAAAATTTAAATGAGACATGACCCTAGGGGGAAAACATAATATTCTTGAAATTCTACTGGCACAGTACATTATAAGAAAGGATTTTTTGAGGGTATTGATTCATATGCAAAACTAAACTAGTCGGCTACTCTAAATGAATTCCAGTTAATGTATTTTATTACTTTGTAATTACTAATACAGTTCTAATTTCTAATTTCAGTTCAGTCTGCATGCTGATTGTGTTGACAATTTGTGTGTTTGTGTTTGCATGTTTTTTAATCTTCCTGTATAATCTAATATTATACAGAAACAGTTTGTATCACTTTCTTATGATTAGTGATTGTGTCTTTTTACTTTTAAATCTATACCTCTTTTTTCAAGCCTTTATTCTGTTACTGTTTTGTCATTGTATGCTTTCTATCCCTTTCCTCATTCCCCTGCATACTTTACCATAAACATTACAAAGCTTTTTGTAGCATTTTCTTCTTCTGCAGTCATTTCAAATGATCAGTTCAGAAATAATCCTGTTTGAATTATTATTATTATTATTATTATTATTATTATTATTATTATTATTATTATTATTATTTTACATTTGCATGAACTCATTTCGTATTTGTAACATGTTATGATTATTGGCTTCAAATTAATGTCTTATTAATATGTCATAAATATGTAATAGATACTGAATTATTAAGTTATAGGGTATTTATACAATCTTCTAGATATGTTATAGACATACCTGGAGCAACATTGTTTACTTTGCCATATCAAAAGTGTTTTATTTAAAAATTAAATGTTATTACTGCAGTATAATGACATATCTATTAGGCTTAATTAATACTCAGTAGCGTCAATGTTGAGCAACTGTCAAACTGTAAAGTTCATAAAACATCAATAAGCAGTATCTTAATATAAAATGCTATTTTTAGAAAATTTGAATATTCTCTGTATAAGTAATTCAGTCCCAACCGAAATACCCAATCCTCGAGATTTTACATGCATCGAAGTGCCTAGTAGAAGAAGTTTGTATGCAATCGAGGTGAGTGGGGGCCGCCCCTGTAGCTCCTGGAGACAAAGGCATATGCATTGAGCCTTCACGATTTAGCCCCCATTGTAGTCTATGGAACAACTACTGCAGGTCCCCGCTAGAGGAATAAAAAACCCTGCTTTATCCTATGCTTTTCCTGCCCCAGAGAAGCTGGCATTCACTTGTTTCAGCCTTACATCTCGCAGCTTCCAGGTGCCGCACAAGGCATGCTTTAGCCCAAGTGCTCCACACTTCCAGAAGCCTCTATTCACTTGCTTTAGCCTTATTCTCTCAATTCCGTATACAGCACTGCATTTGTTGCCTTTCATTTGATCCCATGGAGAGGCAAATGCATAGGCTACATTTTAAACATGTGATGTATTGAAGGAGCCTTTATTCATACTTTTGTGTATTTATTTATGTATGTATATGTATTGTATTTAAGACAATGTAATAAAATGAGGACTTGTTCATGCGCTCTGTATGGAAGCTATGCACCGCCTCCAGAAGCTGCAATACACCTGCTTTAGCCTTATTTCTCTCAGCTCCCAGGGGCCGCACACTGCATGTTTTAACCCTCCAGCTCAGCACCTCCAGAAGCCTATATTGCTTTAGCCTTACTGGTCTCAGTTTTGTCTCTTACAGCTCCCGTTACTAGCCACTGCTGATTCGCCGGACAATTCAGCCCTGCAGTATAGTCTAACCCCCTCCTCGTTTGAGTCTCTGTACGGCTGTGTTATTGCGTGGTCTTGGTTATTAAAATAAATATATACACATATAGGCTACAAAAAGGCACCTTCAAAACACAACATGTACACTATAAATTAAAATGTAAAATGTAGACTATACATTTTTCCCCTCGATACAATCACATAAAATGCGAGAAATGGGGGCTGTAAGAGACAAAACTGAGACCAGTAAGGCTAAAGCAATATGGGCTTCTGGAGGCACTGAGCCGGAGGATTAAAACATGCAGTGTGCGGCCCCTGGGAGCTGAGAGAAAAAAGGCTGAAGCAGGTGTATTGCGGATTCTGGAGGCGGCGCATAGCTTTCATACAGATCACAATACATTAACCTATCTTCGTTCTATTTCGTTGTCTTAAATACACTACATATACATACAGAAATAAATAAGTATAAATAAAGGCTCCTTCAAGACCTCACGTTTAAAATGTAGCCTAACCATTTGCGTCCCCATTGCATCAAAAGCACGTGAATAGTGGCTTCTGGAAGTGTGGAGCACTTGGGCTAAAGCATGCCTTGTGCGGCACCTGGAAGCTGCGAGATGTAAGGCTGAAACAAGTGAATGCCAGCTTCCCGGAGGCAGGGAAAGCATAGAATAAAGCAGGGGTTTTTATGCCTCTAGCGGGGACCTGTGGTAGTTGTTCCATAGACTACAATGGGGGGCTAAATCGTGAAAGCTTTATGCATATGCCTTTGTCTCTGGGAGCTACAGGGGCGGCCCCCACTCATCTCGATTGCATACAATTTTCTTCTACTAGGCACTTCGATGCATGTAGAATTTCAGGTGACCGAAAGGTATATTGTATGTACACATTATGCAGTAATGTCAAGATTTGTTATATGATACAGTACTATACTATACTCTCTTACAGAAACTGGCCTATAACACGGCTCATCAAATGTATTCAGATCCGTGGCAGGTCAAAGAATGTAAATAACATGTATGTAAATAGAAGATTGGATATTTTTCAATGCGATGGATAGAGGCACAAGAAACTAATGGCATTGTGTTATGTAAATGCATTATATTATTTATCGTGAGGGGGGGAGGTTTTTAAAAGACACAGGCCTATATTTCACTATTACTAATAACTGGGCAGTATGTGACATGCAATTAATATATTTGCTGCTGAACACTTGGTATTCAAGCAGGTCATTCATAAAAGGCAGATACAGTCACAAAACATAACTCACCGAGATTTTACACTGATCCCTCATTAACATGTAAGCTGGTGCTGTTCACACACATCAATGGAAAATAATAATGTTTATGGTTCTCTTTCCCGAAACTGATTCATGTGCTGATGAATATTTATTAAAAATTATATTCGTTTAAAAAGGTTGTGTTTAATTATCCCATAACTTGGTCATTTAAGTTGTCTCTGTTAAATTCAAATAAATAAGGTGAGGTTCTTAAAAGCTGGATAATACTTAGAGTAAGTGTCTGCTGACTTCTCCCAGTACAACATGAACAACTCTGAACCAAATCTATGGTACAAACATAAAAATGACATTACAGTGTCCAGGCTAAATCAGGGAAATGCTTGATCCCAGACCATGAAAAGGTTAATAATATTTCTGACTTCAGGAGACTATATTTAAAGATGGTCAATATCAGAACATACTCACAACAGACACCCTTATCCCAACCTAATGAAAAGGCAAAAGAAGAGAAAAGATTAGCCATGTGACATCTTGTCCCAGTCTCCCCTAAAGACCATTACCAGCACAATAAATGGATGGTAAGTTTGATGAAGATGGGCAGTTACTGAGAACAAAGGGTCGTTCTGTGGCTTCATTGCACATCACCATTCTGTTTTGTCCTCTTGAGCATAAAATGCCATTTGCCTCTGTCCTGTAAAAAACACTGCAATAAATAAATAAAAATCCTCAATGAATAAGAACAGAGGCTTAACTAACTATGAGGAATGTGAGTTCTCTCGTCACCTTTTTGTTTGTGTAAGTCTGTGGTGTTGATTTCTCATCTCATTCATTCTCTGCCTGTCTGTCACTTCTGGATGTGACTAATGATACTGGCGTCCCTTGCTCCAAAAAAAATGTGTTTTATTTACAGGGCACAGCTTATGGGAGTGCTCCTGTACCTTCACGCAGACAACTATGTGAGTGTTTTACCTCTAGTTCTGTGTCGTACTTCTGAATGTGTTTACTGTGCTCAAGCATGGCATGCCAACAGAACCCTGTGACTCCTTCCCGAGGTCAATATACGATACTGCTTCTATTGTATATTACCTCTGCCACAAAAACACGTAACAACCCCCTTTTTTTTATCCCTGGCTTCCCAGTCGTTTCCGCTCATTGTCTGCTCTTTGTAGACTAGTGCAAAAACCATGCTGTGGCTCAAGCCCATCAGGTTCAAATTCTCAACGTGGAGAAAATGTTGGTATTCTGTGGCAGCAGCCCATGCAGTGTGTGGCATCCATCATTGAAGAGCAGTGACATCACAGCTACAGCATTCGACCGGTTTCATGTGCTGCTACAGTATATTGACTGCAGCCATGCACAAGCATAAAGTTGTGGCTTTTACATTATATATGATCAAAACCATTATTGCGTGTGAATAATCAGAGTAATAATTTTAATATATATTTACAAATAGCACTTTTCACAAAGGATTCACGAGATCTACATAAACATTAAATATTTGTTACATACAAAGCGTAATAATGACAATAATAAAATGATCATACAAAACAGTATAAACTGAATGACATCAAGAAATGTAAATTTAAATAGAAATCGTCATTAGCCTTCCTGTACATGTATTTTTCCAGATAAGAAAATAATTGAAAAACAAGAAAACAACTAATATTTGCATTTTCTTCCAATCCAAAAAATATTCCAGAGAGTGGGTTCAAAGAGTAACATAGTGTGACATCAGACTCAAAACCAGTAGTAGCTACAGTAGTCAGAATTCCTATATAAGAGTAGCAGAATAACTAGATAGAATACATTATTTTGTCTACTTGGTAAGAAAGAAAAAGCTACAGCTTGATTAAAATTAACAGAGCTACCTAATCATATTTTAATTTGTGTATATATATAATATGTATGTGTGTTCCATTCTCAGAGCCAATTGAAGCAGCATGTTGGGTAGTTTAAATATTGCCAGAGACAGCAATATGGAAAATGCAATATCTGAACCTACAAAACAGTTCATAGACAGCTTTAATCCATTTTAACAGCTGTGTTGGTACTAAAGTGTTAGTGTGGGCGAGGATTTAAAGGCAAACAGTTTACATGTAGCAGGTAAGAGACACTACAGCACCTCAAAACCTGACAAATCCCAGACAAATCACTACAGATAGGTTACTATTAATTCCCATAACTAGAAATGAGAGTAATATATACGCATGGTCCCAGTAAACTTTGGATTTCCTTTTAAATGTGCACATTTAAAGTACGGTTTTTCACCATCATTGTCTCATTCATTCACATACCTCTTTATTCAATCTTAAAAGCTCACAAAAGTTTGACGACTGCAGCCATTGTTTTCAACCCTTGCTGTCCGACATTCACATTGCACACGCGCATGTGCTTTATATCACCTAATACAATGGGACAAGCCACCCTCTGTTGGTGAAGGATTGTATCAGAAGAATGTATTAATTGTGCCCTGTGCACCATGACCATCCATATCATTGTGGACAGAGAGTGCACTGCAAGCATAAGTGCAATATTTTGCTAAGGGCCTGTACCTCTGCCAACAAGATAACTTCAAATTTCCAGGGTGATTTGAACAGAAGAAAACTGAAAGTATGTCATTGCCTAGAGTCCTGATCTTAGTCTGATTAAACATCTCTGGGATGAACGGGGATTGAGAACAAGAGAGACGGGGCAAAGATGAATTACAGGTTGTGCTACACAAGGTATGACACCATAGTTTTAATAGTATAGTCATTAGCGCCAAGAATGGGCCTATGCCATATTAAACCATTGCCAAAGTCTTGTGGTATTAGTTTGTTGACCCAAAACCTTTGAGAATATAGTGTACAGCTAGTTATGAGATCTTGGAAGTGGCCACAGTAAGCTAACTGAGAACATGACAACCTGAATTACACATCTCAGAAAGGCATACAAATCAGTGAAAAGGGCAAATTTAAAATATTGTGACATTTTGCCAATCACAGAAATACCCTCATGGAGGAATGTGTGTTGCACTGTAGTGCTGACGCAGTGCCAAGCTCTTCTGTCACACTGAATAAATACTGGCACTATGGTTAGCATTGGGGCTTTACAAATATTGAAATAAGAAAATGATACATACACAAAATAGCATCCAATTCCACTTGTTCTGCTGGAGGGAGCTTGTTTTTATCTTTGTCATTTTAGTGGAGTGGTTTTAGCTGCCCTAAGAACAGTGACAGCAGGCATCACATTTGGGTTCTTATGCCTTTGGCTGTGTCAGAGTGTCATGACACTTTGGCATCATAAATTACTCAATTGTGAGGTGTGTGAATGAATTTTTTAAGACATCTCTGAGGTGGCTTGGGTTGTGACGTTTGTGTATGAACCTGCTTTAATACAGATGGTTTTCTCTTCAGCCTAATTAGGTAATTTTGTGCTGAGCAGTGTAGCTTAGCAAAAGACTAGCAAATGGATTTTAATGAGATGTTTGAGGAATGTGAAAAGAATCCTTTTAGAACAAAGAGTTGTGTACCAGTAACAGATTATGGTATTGTGAAATTAATTAAAAACTATGCTAACATAATTATAGGAGAGTCCTTTAATCATAATTGCAGATGAGCGTTGAGAGTATGCTTAAACAGTATGACATGATCGTTACAAATCGGAGGCAGTGCGGTTACTGCTATACCCTTTGGTTAGTGTGACTAAAATAACTCGAGTCTTCACAGGCTTTCATTTTTCAGTGGGAAGTATTTTAGTGCTACAAAGAGATGGGGTGGCTGAGTCTTCTGTGAAATGTAACTTGAAAGCTGAAGTATTTAGTATGTAAATCCTATATGAAGCCATTAATACATAAAAACATATATCAGTCCCTTTAGGTCAGAGTGCAATACTGATGGATATCAGTGTGCCAGTTTGTCTTAGCCGTGATAATGACACATAACATGATATCCGCTGAAGATAGGGTGGGGTCTAGGCATAATTAAATTGGTTTATTGCAACACAATTAAAATTATTTTTCCCGCTGCAGTTTAACTGTTTATTTTATGCATTGATTTTTCTGTGATTAATTATAAAGCATTGTATGGAATAATTTACTTTGGTCCTGTTCGACTGGCACAACATAAACCGGCTATGAACCCATGTGAGCTTCTCATCTCATCGACAAACCTTGCTCAGAGCTGAGGTGTTCAAGGTTACAGAACATCCTAAAAGGTTCCTTTAAAGACTTGAGATGATGAATAATCTGGTAAATCTTCCCGCTACCTCACTATGGCAGACTGATTTATACAAATATATCCAAAAAAAGTGTCATAAAAAAATGGCAATATGATTTTACTGCCTTCCTTTCAGGGTCTACAAATTGCTGACATTGTATACCCTAGCAAACTTACTATTTTCATGGACAAATCTCTGTAAAAAAACAACAAAACAACAAAGCAATTTAGACAGACACAATTTCCAGAAACTTCAAGCTGTTTATTCCCTTATCTGTTAATTTGCCAGATCTCTCAAATCAATACAAACACCTTCTTAATCACCCATCCCCTCCTTTCCAGTTATTAATAACCAAAGTCAAATAATTTCCTGTCAATTTCTGGGTTCTTATTCTGTAAGTGTCAAGAGGTTTGAAGTTTTGATTTAAGCCAGGCCTAACCTTAAATAAATCAAAAAGAAAAACACCAGATGCTCACTTCTAACCAGTCTCCTGACCTTAACCCCATTGACATGTAACAACAAAACCTTGACAGGAGAGAGAAAAACAGCACTATCAGCAGAAAATGGTCTAAGGAATGAATAGTCCTGAATTGCCCAAAATACATGGCACAATGCTGAGACAATATAGGTGTGATAATCAGCAGGGGGCTTTGATATGATACAAAGCAATAGTTTATCCTAAATCTTCTGTTCATAGTTGTATTTCACTAAGGGCCCATTCACACCTAGTTCACTTATAATTAGAATAATTAGTTTGTTTTCACATGAACCACGATTGTAATTATCTTTTTAGGTTTGTTTTAGATTAGGAAAAAAATGATCAAACTTGAATATCTTTGAATCTCATACGGACCACAAAGTTACTGGTTTCACATTATACTTTTCCAAACGTGCTCTTGTTTCTTTTGCACTTTAAGAAAAACATTATCTATTGTTTTAATGTAGGTCACTGACACTGACACAACAAAATGTGAAAACAGTTCAAGGGGGTATATATACACTACATGGTCAAAAGTATTTGGAGAACCTGCTCGTCGAACATCTCATTCCAAAATCATGGGCATTAATATGGAGTTGGTTTCCCTTTTGCTGCTATAACAGCCTCCAGTCTCCTGGGAAGGCTTTCCACTAGATGTAGGAACATTGCTGCAGGTATTTGTTTCCATTCAGTCACAAGAGCATCAGTGATGTCGGGCACTGATGTTGGGCGATCAAGCCTGGCTCACAGTCGGCGTTCCAGTTCATCCCAAAGGTCCTCGATGGGGTTGAGGTCAGGGCTCTGTGCAGGCCAGTCAAGTTCTTCCACACGGATCTCGACAAACCATTTCTGTATGGACCTCGATTTGTGCACGGGGGCATTGTCATGCTGAAACAGGAAAGGGCTGTCCCCAAACTACTGACACAAAGTTGGAAGCACAAAATCGTCTAGAATGTCATTGTATGCTGTAGCGTTAAGATTTCCCTGCAGTGGATCTAAGGAGCCGAGCCCGAACCATGAAAAACAGCCCCAGACCATTATTCCTTCTCCACCAAACTTTACAGTTGGCAGCATGCATTTGGGCAGGTAGCATTCTCCTGGCATCCGTCAAACCCAGATTAGTCTGTGAGAAAATATATATATACAGCTCTGAAAAAAATTATGAGACCACTGCAATTTTTTCTTAAATCAGCATCTCTACATGTATGGCAGCCATTCCATTCCATTCCATTCATAGTTTTATTTGGAATTTGGGAGAAATGTTGTCTGTAGTTTATAGAATAAAACAAAAATGTTCATTTTACTCAAACACAAACCTATAAATAGTAGAACCAGAGAAACTGATAATTTTGCAGTGGTCTCTTAATTTTTTCCAGAGCTGTGTACTCATTCAACTATAGTGTTCCGACAAGGGTGAAACTGAATTGTTGTTATAAATGAAATTGTGACAGAAAACCTGTATGTTTTATGATTAACCCTCATTCTTTGGACTCCTCTTCTGTAGGCCCATAAATCTGGGCTGTCTGTTAACTGTATTAAACTCCAGTCTCAGTGTTCAGGGAATTTCAGTTATTTGTAAACTGTAGCTTTAGCTTGTTTTATACATTTTAGACTCAATTTACTTTTAGTGCTTTGTACAATGTAGGAGTAACAATACAAAAGTGTATTGTAATAAAGCTTAATATCATTTTCATTGTTAGATTGCAGGTAAGTTTTCCAAAGTACACTTGACAATTAAAATGCAATTAAAAAGGTTATGGTGGTATTAATAAACATTTTTATTATCATCCACTTTCCCAGTTAAATGAATGGTTTAGCATTAATTTTAAATGCATTACTTTGATTTAAAATACAGGGTAATGTAATTTAAAACAACCTCTACAAATTCCAGGGGAAAATGACTAAAAGAAATGGGTCGATACATTTAAGCAGAATGTATTCTTTGAAGTATGTCATTCTGATGCTAATAAAGTGCTTTTTTTGTGATCAGCACTTAGATGTGATATTTCACTTCAGAGTCAGAAATTCTTGCCAGACTGGAGTCAAAAAACTGAATACCTCTTAAGTATCCCATTCAAACAAATTAGAAATTATTCCAGAGGAAGGCTGAGAGGTCTCTGATGCATTTATTAGGACTGATTTCCTGTACTCTGTACCCTTGGGTCATTATTAAAAATACAGAGGCAAAATTTACATACGTGTAATCATTTCTGTTTCACAAGTGATGCTTGGGTTATTATTGTAATAAAGGTTATCAGAGTCTTGTGCAAGGCTTAGTTTTCACATAAGTAGATGCACTGTGTTTTGACTATGTATGCACTGATTAGATAAAGCGACATCTTAAGAAACCTGTGATATTCTCTTCCTAATTAAATACAGGCGAGGGAGGCTGTTTTTTCAATTTGCTTTTCAGCACTGGGTAGCTGTTATTTTTGTAATATTTAAAATTGTATTTTTAAGTCAATTATTTGAACATTGTGTTCTTTCCAAGGATCTGGTACATTTCAGTCTTGTGTGGTTTATGTTTGCAGGTGGAGTCTAGTGAACTGGTTTCATAGCACTCAAGTGAGAACACAAAAAGTATTGTTTTCAATCACACACTGAAGTATGACATAACTATGCAATGTTTTTAGTGCCTTGCTTTGCACCATTTCTATGTCCAGAGTCATAAAATCTCAGTCCAAAGATTGGGAAATGTTTGACCATGAAGACAATGTAGCATTTGAAAAAGGTAATCAGAACATTCAGTTGTCACAATCACACTGTCATTACATTACATTCATATATTAATTCATAAGGAATTACAGTACCTTATTGTAAAATGTTACCCAAACAGGACTAGGCATCTGCCAATAAAACCAATGCAATTTAAATTATATTTGTATATCTATATAGTTTAATAAAATGCTTTAGTGCATATATTACACAATAAATACGTTTTTTTTGTTGTTGTTGCCATATTTGGAGCAAAACACTGAAAGTGGATCAGCAGTGAAATCAGTATTTATGTGCTTTGATAAATATTTGATTTTCCTGAAAATATTATTTCATGCATTAGTGCTACATTGCATTAAATCAGTTGATCTAAGAACATCACTTCTAACTTAACCAACTCGACTAGAAAGAAAAGTGAAGGGAAACATCTCTAGGTGCACAGCGGCCCGAATGAAACCAGGAAAAGAACCACATCCATATGCTTGTTCTGTTCCCAGCAACGCCATGATCCGTTTTGCATGTGCAGATTTCAGGCCAACTGTGGTGAGCTCAGCTTCGGTGCTATCCCATCCATTCCCGTTAAACCTGTGTACCTTTCCCATCTTCGCCTTTGAAAATGAGTTGCTACTTCAATGGGTTTTGTACGGACAGAGCCAGGTGAAACACCTGTTAGCTGTGTTGTCATTTGGTGTTGTGAGTACCCACTGACTTTGATGATGGGCAAAGACATCGAGTATTGCCAGTGCCAGATAATCCCCTGATGGCTCCTACTGACTCTTCCCCCCATGCAGAACAATGACGCAGTGTATCTCAGCATGGTTTCATCCCTGCTCTGCAGGGTCTGGACTGCCTTGCCAATATTATGCTCATGATTTATACAGCTCTTTCAGGCAACTAATTTTATTTCATCGTTACAAGCAGATCTTTGTAAAGACTCTTCCACACCTGTACCACCTGTGCCCACCACCCCAACAAATTCAAATATTTTGAAGGAATTATATTTTCAGCCAAATAAAGCCAGACATTCATTCAGTTAATGTAGTTGTAGGTCATAGAAAGCAACAATAATAAAACTGAAAATAGTCCTACACTGATAATGTTGTGAGAAGAGAGTGGATCTTTATGTCTGTCACAGCACTGAATTAATCACAAGTTGGGTCTTGCAGTAAATATTCCAACTTATACCTAATGCCTCGTCCCTGATTCAGTCGGTATCTTCCAAGAAAGCTAATGTGTTGATCAATGGTTAATATATATCTCCGAATGGAATAAAAGATTTGCTGAAAAACTGGTAAATTGCCACTTAACTAGTTTCATAAAAGCTACTACAACATAAAGCTGTGACAGAAGGTATATTTCCCTTGCAAGTGGAGTGCCCAGCGTTGCAGTGTGCTTGTTAGATCGTTAAAGGACTCGCCAGAGGGTGGACTCTGCTCGGTTAGGCATTCATTTCTTCAGGCACTTGAGCAACATAATGGGAAGGTGCAACCTTTTGCTGACAGATGGCTATAAAGGCAGGAGCTCTGTGTTCCAAAAACACAGGGAAATATAAGGGAAAAAGAATGCAGAAAGAGATGCATTCCAGCCTGTCCCAGAAAAGGAGAGAATGTAATATAACAAAGTCACATTAATCAGGACATCTCTTCTGCAGACAGTCATGTCTTACACTTCCAACTTATTGCTTTAATTAATCTTTTTGGGACGCATTCCTCTCAGACAGCACAGTGTTGCTGGGGGCCTACTGTGCAGGCTTTTTGATGAAGCAAATATATCTAAATCACGCTGCAGCAAGCGAGAGGGAACACTAAAGTAAACACTGCATCCACCATGTAACATCCACCTATCACACCTCATGCTCTTTTTCTCTCTCTATATTGAATTTTCCTAACCTTTTTTTTTAAATACGACATGGATTATACAAGTTATTCTGGACAGGAATGGACAGAAGGCTCCAGTTGTTGTCTATATCACAAAACAAAATCTCCAAACATATGTCTCTGCTCATATTGGACAGCAGTGTACGCTGTCCGTTTGTGTAGATTGTACATATACATAAAGCACTATATACAGAGAAGCTTTACGTCCACTATGTGACTAATCAACCAGGTCACCGTAGTGAATTAGTGAATCATGTACTCTTCTGAAGGCACAGGCTTTGCTTTCCATAAATACTACTATAGTCCAGTAGCTTTTTATATTAAGTAATACAACATAAAATTACACAAAATATATGTAACTTGAGCCTCATTTTTGACATTATATATATATATATATATAATAATTGCAAGGTCTCCACAGAAAGTCTTATTGGAATACTTAAATATTGCAAATAATTGTTCTCCATAATGTGTTTGCTAGTGGAATTTAATATATTAATATTATTCAGGGTTCACCAGCATATTGCAATATGTGGAATTCTGCAGTCGAACATATCCTATAGAAATTAGATAATATTTCTGGAAGCCACAATAATGTTTACAGAGTAGGCCTAGTTTAATATGGCAGATGCCTATCATTAATAATATACTGATGTGCTGCCCATCAGAACTATATATTATATTTACTGACGCAAATCAGATAATCGCTAAATATGTTGACTTTGATGAACAATCTGGGGTTAAATTCACATCTTACTCGCTCCTCTTCCATTTTTCATCCTTTAAATGGAGTATATTGGCCACATTCCTTTAACTCTTTATTTCAGTGATGTAACATACATCTTTTTTTCTGCCCTGATTGACAAAACCACACATGGAGGAACTTTATTACAATGATGTTGTGTACTTACTGCAATTCCCAAAGCTGCAGGCATTTACTGGAGTCTCCAGGAAGTAATCTCAATTGAACAGTTTTCATGAATCCTTCCTTGTTTTATTGTGCTGATCTTGAGATAACTCCCCTTGTCTCTTTAAGTTGAGGATAACAGAAAGCTTTAATTAATTTTATGTATGGTTGTTCATTTGCAGTTTCCAACTGTTAAGTGTAGCTTTTATTGTGTTTGAGAAAATACGGGGTAAACAACATTTCAGAGTAAACATATTCGCAGGCATTCCCCATTGTCTTAAGCATCTGCAGCTAAAACTTGGCAAACAAATGAGTACCATGGGTGCCCAAGGGCCAATGTGACTATTTGCTATGCATGCAATTTGTGTAAATAAGCTTGCATGTATGATTGCATACATACAGTACAGAAAGTCTAGGCCCGGATGACAGCTGAAGCTCTGGGTTGAACATATGTGCTTCTTTTGTTTTTACTCTGAAATATAAAAGATGCATGATAAGCCCCAGTTATACAATGATATTTGTATTTAATTTAATCAGCCTAGACGTTTAGATATTTGAAAAAAAAAAAAAAAAAAAAAAAAAAGACCACCAACAAAAAAACAATAGAAAGCTGTGTTTCATGATCATCTGTTTCTGTCTATAAATTGGTAAGGTATGGAATTAGATTATATTGCTCTGTTGTTTCTATTCCACATTTGTTTGAAAGGTTTACTCATCTTGTATGGGTCAGAAATACACCAAAGAGTACATTTCAACATGAAGTTAACATTTTTTTTAATCTGTTGTGGTTTAGTAGTCTGGTTTTGTAAAATGCATCAATTTGAAAGAGTGGGAAATAAAGTAATTTTGGGAATGTGTTTGAACGCCCCCCCCCTCCCCCCCCCCCATGCTCCCTTGGTATTTCAAACAGTAGTTAACTTAAAAGACATTGAGTTGAGTCATTCCAGAGAAAAGGCATTGCTTATTATGTAGTTCATTGAATGTCACAACCCATAAGTCTGGATAAAACCGAAAGGGTTGACCTTTTCTACCTTCAGGATACCCAACAAGAAAACAGCTGTGTACCTTTTGCAATGCTTGCTTATGCAAATTGATTGTCTAGTGACACATGCAATCTGATTTGTCAAGTCTTGTCTTTACTAAGAGTGAATTATCAGAACTGCTCCCCCACAATTCAAGCAAGGCTACAGGAGACAGCTTTCAATTTGTCCTTTTACACGTGAAACCATTCATCATGTTCACAGTATGAATTGTGTTGAACTATTCTGGTTTATTACATAACGAGCAGATTAAGTGTACGTCAGGGTGCGGAAGTTTGTAAGAAGAAATTTAAAAACAAAAAAGGCCAAGTGCTTTTGTGTTTGTTTTGTTTTGGTAAATGTAGCTTAAAAATAACCAGCCTACTTCATCTATAATACCTGGTTCAATGTAACCCTTCTAATTCTGCAGCAAAGCTTTCATAATGGCATCCACATTATTAAACTGTCAATATATACACTACAATCCCCAAGTGAAATCCCTGGGCGGAGTAAATGGATAGTTTTATTTTACTGGCTTTTGTCAAGTCTGTTGGGAATAGCTATCGCCATAGACTTAGCATACTGCTTTAATGGAATTTCCTCTCCTTGGCCTATTTTGAAAGTCGTCTTTCTCCTGAACGGAATGCCAGTAATTGAAACTACTGTGATATTTCCTATTTAAATGAAAATATTAATTGACTTTGCATAGTAGGTTAATGAAACCAGATTTTGTGAAGCCCAGAGAGATGGAAAATATGTTGCTTAAAGCTTTATTTATTTATTATATATATCCGAGCATCACCTTCTGCCTATATCGATGCACTGCTGGATGAAGGTCTATGTAAGATGTTTGCAGTTGTTTGCAAAGTGTATGATTTCATCTTCCCATATTTTATATGTCTTCTATATATTTTTTCATCTCTTGGAATCTGTTAATTAACTTCCTTTGTCCATCTTTGATCTGTTCTTCTTGAAAGATGTCTGGCCCACTGACATTTTCACATCTAACAATATAAAGATTGACAATTTGGGAATTTTGAAAGCTTAATAGGAAAAAAAAATATTTTACCTGTAGTTGACTCATTTAATTCAGTTACAGGGATGTCCAATTGGCTTTCTCCATATATATTTGCCCTGTATGTTTATATGTATGAGTGAATGTGACATTAGAGTTGAATTAATGTATAGTTTAATATTGATACTGTACATTTATGACACTACAATCTACCCTCTTGTTGCAACTTTCCTTGTTATGTTTTAATATACAGGTTCCATTTAAAATATATTGAATCTACATGTAAAGGAGTGATGTTAATTTAAACATGACTAATCTGATTTTTCCTTTGATACTGCTAAAAATGCAAGTGGTATACAGTGGCATCTAATATTACAGTGATGAAGTTTGGGTATTTCATATTTTTGAGACTGCAGTGGTATTTAATCAAACAAACATTTCTTCTAAATAATTAATATAGGCATACAGAACATCTATTGCTGAATACAAATCACATTATCATTTTGGTTTAATTATCACTGTTATTCCTGTTTTACCAACATGACTATGAAAGGTGAACTGTTTATACATGTCATTGAAATTAAATAATCTATATGCAGCTCACTTATACATCAGAAAATGTTTATTATGAAAAGTTAATCACTATTTTAATTGACTCTTATAAATGTTGAAAGACATCTTTCCCCATTCCCAAACCCAATGGTCACATGACACGAGTGTTGGTTTATTTATAATCACCTGAAAACCACTGCATTTGAAAGCATGCATGGTAAAATAGAGCAACATTACACTTTTTTTATGTTCATTCATCCGTTTGTTGTCATCTTGTTGTTTATCATTTCTCTCCATGTTCTTTTTCCTTTTATTTCCCTCATCCATTTTCCATGACTGCAGCCCCAGTAATCATTACCACCGTCTGAAGGAAATCCCCGTCTCCAGGTATGGTGCCATGCCGGTGCACATTTCATTAACAACACCCTAGAAGCGTTTAATGAATTGACATCTGTTTCATTAATTTTGAAAGAGGCCCCAAAGCCTCCAAGCTGGGCACTTTGTGGAAGGTTGTTAGGGTTCACCTTTTATTGATCTTCCACTGGCTACTTTATTTTTTCACTATTTCAAAAGCAGCCAAGCAAAGGTTTGGTTTTCTTTGGAGTGTTTACCCCACGTCTGCATAGAATAATAAACAATATTTATTTCTGAAGAAAAAAAAAAAAAACTTACAGCACAAATTAATTAATTGTATTTTACTCTGAACCATATATACTGAGTAACGAGAGCAGTCATATATACATTGTATGCACAGGTAGAAAATAAGCAATCATACAAAAATGTGAGGTACTCCTCCAACGTGAATATATACAGTAGCTTCCAAATGTACTCAGACCGTTGATGAAGTGTAACTAAAGCACGGTTTGACAAGCAAATTAAGATATATACACTCACCTAAAGGATTATTAGGAACACCATACTAATACTGTGTTTGACCCCCTTTCGCCTTCAGAACTGCCTTAATTCTACGTGGCATTGATTCAACAAGGTGCTGAAAGCATTCTTTAGGAATGTTGGCCCATATTGATAGGATAGCATCTTGCAGTTGATGGAGATTTGTGGGATGCGCATCCAGGGCACGAAGCTCCCGTTCCACCACATCCCAAAGATGCTCTATTGGGTTGAGATCTGGTGACTGTGGGGGCCAGTTTAGTACAGTGAACTCATTGTCATGTTCAAGAAACCAATTTGAAATGATTCGACCTTTGTGACATGGTGCATTATCCTGCTGGAAGTAGCCATCAGAGGATGGGTACATGGTGGTCATAAAGGGATGGACATGGTCAGAAACAATGCTCAGGTAGGCCGTGGCATTTAAACGATGCCCAATTGGCACTAAGGGGCCTAAAGTGTGCCAAGAAAACATCCCCCACACCATTACACCACCACCACCAGCCTGCACAGTGGTAACAAGGCATGATGGATCCATGTTCTCATTCTGTTTACGCCAAATTCTGACTCTACCATCTGAATGTCTCAACAGAAATCGAGACTCATCAGACCAGGCAACATTTTTCCAGTCTTCAACTGTCCAATTTTGGTGAGCTTGTGCAAATTGTAGCCTCTTTTTCCTATTTGTAGTGGAGATGAGTGGTACCCGGTGGGGTCTTCTGCTGTTGTAGCCCATCCGCCTCAAGGTTGTACGTGTTGTGGCTTCACAAATGCTTTGCTGCATACCTCGGTTGTAACGAGGGGTTATTTCAGTCAAAGTTGCTCTTATATCAGCTTGAATCAGTCGGCCCATTCTCCTCTAACATCTAGCATCAACAAGGCATTTTCGCCCACAGGACTGCCGCATACTGGATGTTTTTCCCTTTTCACACCATTCTTTGTAAACCCTAGAAATGGTTGTGTGTGAAAATCCCAGTAACTGAGCAGATTGTGAAATACTCAGACCGGCCCGTCTGGCACCAACAACCATGCCACGCTCAAAATTGCTTAAATCACCTTTCTTTCCCATTCAGACATTCAGTTTGGAGTTCAGGAGATTGTCTTGACCAGGACCACACCCCTAAATGCATTGAAGCAACTGCCATGTGATTGGTTGGTTAGATAATTGCATTAATGAGAAATTGAACAGGTGTTCCTAATAATCCTTTAGGTGAGTGTGTATATATATATATATATATATATAATCGATATAGATAAATCAGAAGTAAGGAATTTGCTTAACTGGCAGTATTGTATCATCATAGCATACCTTTCAAATATATTTAAAAATTTGGA